>NC_141623.1:3735690-4396940 GCF_047967505.1 Dipteris shenzhenensis | reverse complement strand
GCTTGGGTGTAGCCAATCACAAAGCTATTTTCGGGGCCATTTTGGGGCCGCGACGTGATGCGCTTTTGGATGAATATTTGAATTTTGTGCGGACCCACGCTCTCGCTAGAAATTTTCCCAATGTCATGAAGGTGCACTGGCGTAATAATGAGATGCAATCTATTTATTCTAAACACCGCATAGCTCGACACACGGCATGTCTACACTGTTTTGCATAGTGCAGTCTCTGGCCTAAGCTGCCTGACCACTTATCATCACATAGCCTTTTGCCATCGCAGCTTTGCCACCTGTCACTGGGCACTGCATTTATGCAGATCATTAAAATTGAAGGTTGGCTTGGAGAGACCATAGCGTTGGTTCTTGGCATAATAATTAGATGCAATCTATCATTCTGAACATTGCCGCAGCGTAATCTCTGGCCTGACCACCTATCATCATGCATCCTTTTACCGCATCTTTACTCGTAGCCCATGCAAATCATAGGTTGGCTTGGAGGGACCATCGCACTAGTTTTTGGCATAATAATAAGACGCAATCTATCATTTTGAGCATCACCTCATCGCAGTCTCTAGTCTAACGACTTATCATCGCCCAGAATTCAAGATTGTCTTGGAGAGACCACTACACTGGTTCTTGGAGTTATAGCTCTATCACCTATTTTTATGTATTACAGGAGGTGTTCTATGATGACCAGTACACTGGCAAATAGAAGGAGATCTTTAACAGCCACCACACTACCATTTTCCAATGCAATATTTCACATTTATTTATGGAGAATGGCACTGGATCCAATCTCTCATAAATATTACCTGCACATGCATGATGCATGGTTGAAAACATGAAAAGACGGCTTCTTGACCATGCAAATGATACCTGATGCACATGGTAATTGCACAAGCCTTTAAGTAGGTAAGTTTAAGTCCTATACAAAGTGTCATGTACATCATGTCCTATTTGCATGTTTAGAAGACCACTAAGGCATTTTTTGTATGCCCATGCAATTGACCATGAAAATGGTACTCATTGGGAATGATAATTTACACAGGCCTTCACATAGATGACCTTAAGGCCCGTGCAAAGCACCACACACATTGCATCCCATTTGCATCCCTAGAAGGCCACTGAGGCATTTTTTTGTATTCCCATGCATGATGCATGTGCAAAAACATGGAAATATGGCTTCTTGACAATGCAAATAGTACCCAATAGGAATGATACTTTGCATGAGCCTTAAAGTAGGTTAGTTTAAGATTTGTACAAATTATCATGGACATTGGGTCCTATTTGCATGCTTAGAAGACCATCGAGGCATTTCTTTGTATGCCCATGCATGATGCATGGGAAAAAACATGGAAATATGGCTTCTTGACCAAAGACCAGCACCAAAGATGCCATAGGGCCTTCTAGTTAAGAGAGAACACACCTTAGCAAAAGGCTTAGAGGAACACAATGTCACATAAATTTGACAAACTCTTATCAATTCCATTCAATCCCGTCTTTGTCGCCTCACTATTTGAATAGCACATTAGTAACACCCTAAGAATATAAATCTAACAAATACACTCGCACACACCTCAATAAGTATTAGATTAAAGGTCCATCAATGACTGCCACACATTCTTTTAGACTCTGAGAGTACTACTTGAAGGCTCCTTTTACTTTACCATGGACTAGTAAATATAAAAATTTAAAAATCTAAGATTATGTATCCACTTTAAGTAGATTAAACAATCATTAATATGACTTCTAGCCCAACCAATAATCTCATAAGAGATTAGCACATTACCACACCAAAAGTAACAAATAAATCAAAGCTTAAATGGCTAACAACAAACATTACACTTATTAATTAGAAATATTAGGATACTCCAACTCCGCATGCTTAATGAATCAATTGCCAGGGCATCCAAAAGCAGCTCAAAAATTCAATAGTCTAAAGCTTGCATACACCTCCACACTAGGTAAGTATAAAGAAAAGTACATAGACTGGCAAAATCAAAAGGCAATAATTTCCAAGTTGGAATTTTAACTACTAGGTCAAGCCAATGACAATGCAAAGGGGTCAACACAAGATCTTTTGCTACAATGCACCACTACATTATACCAAGAGCTTGTTGCAGTCCTCTAACAAGAGGATCACCTTGAAGGAAGAATACACATAGCATGGAAACACTTGCAAATCAAGATGTTACATGTAGTATCTGCTCTTGATTGGACCAGGCCAGTAAGCACAAAGACTCTTTGAGATCTATGCCAGCATATGGATGAAGACAAGAAGAATGTGTTCTGTCTCTCAGTGCATGCAAATCTCATACAGTTAAAGGTTGATGCAATACTACTATATGAATGCTTGATGGGAAGGAGATAGGAATCCCCCCTCTTTAGGTAGTAGCCGGCCTCCTACTCGTACTACAACAATCACCAGCAACTTCCATGGGCATAACTCCCAGAAAAATCCAACATTAAAGCTATCAATGCCTACCAAAAGCAACAAAGATCTCCTAGAGGAATATGTGGTCTACTTTCAATCTAATCTCCCCTATCTTGCCACTCTCTATTCTAATCTTCTCACATCCCTTCCTAACTCCAGTACTATCCTCCACACCTTTCCAAAAATCCATGCTAACCCACATTCCTTACCATGCCTCTTTGCCCATGCCTCTCAACACTACTACCTAATCCAAGAATCTAACTCCTATCATCCAGTTACACCTAACTTTTTTCCAACACTTGACAATCCATCCCTTGAGGACTATCAAGTTTCTAAATACATTTTCCCTGCTCTCCCTCCACTTTCCACCAACATCCCTACTTCTACCTTCTCAAATTCACCACTTGCTTCGACCTCAATCTTTTCCCCTATAACCTCTTCCTCTCCCCCAGCAAGAGCACATATTCCTCATATCTCCCTTGAGTTTTCAATGGAAGGCACCATTGATCCCATCAATGAGCTTCAAGAATTAGATAATCCAAATTGCACACCCACACAAGAGTTGCAACAAGATATAGATAGAATTCCCATGCTTGGTAATCCCATTGGTGATTTTTGGAGGCAATACCCAGACATGTAGTAAAGAGGAGGATGGGACCTCTCCAAAATTTCAATGAGTATCCACCAAGCACAAATCATTCCACACATCAACAACAAATTGGAGCCATAGCCTGCTTGGTGTAGACCAAAGCTGCTAAACAAAAAGTACCTCCTTGAGTACTTACAAGCTCCAACTTCCTTTCGCATGCATCCCACATTTGATGCGGTACCTTGTCACTACTGGTGGATTGTCAATCATCATCATGATCTAGATAATGTAGATGCTCCTCGCAATTGGCCGCCGTTAATCAAATAGAAACTCCAAGATCAAATGGACAAGCCAAGAAACACTCATCAAAGCCTTGGACAAACATGCATCAATTATGCAAGGCAGTTATGACAAAACACTCCAGAAAAGTGCAAAATATAGTGAAACCTTAGCAGTAATCCTAGAGGTGTCCCTCACCATTGATGACCATTTGCCCAACCTTCTCTTCAATCCAAATCAATAGATAGATGCTCAAACAACAAGTTGCCTAACTCAAAGAGCCATATCTCTTCAAGGGAATTATGTGTGTTTGTTGAAGAAATGGTTGACACCGTATTCTTAAAAACTAAGCAAGCAATCTACGGTGTTCATGGATTACAAGGAAAAGATCAACAACAAGCTCACTTCATCTATCACCAATGCCATCTTTACCACACTCATTGGTTAAATACAACCACAGCACAACATGGTCTGCAAACTCAACCATAACCCGAGGATGGGTAATCAAATCGGTCCAGGGGAGTTGTTAACCCTATGGCAACAAGGGCTAGAAGTGTACTCTAGGACAAAAATGATGAGAGCATTGTGTATGTAGAGTAGTGGCAAAGCTCCTCTTGTATACCTTGAGCCTGAAAGATGGTATGATGAATCTTAAAGGATGAGCCAAAATCGTCTCTACAAAAGATCCAATCATACTTGCAAAATGAGGATCTAGAGAGAGAAATACTAAAATCCTACACTTTTTGAGGCCCCCCACTTTGTGTAGAGACCCAAAAGGTCCCCCCACTTTGTGTAGAGACTCAAAGGTCCCCCCACTTTGTGTAGAGACCCAAAAGGTCCCCCCCAAAAGTGGAGGGACCCTTGTCCAAAAGGTCTCCTACAAAAGAGGTCCTACCATGGAGGTACCTATGGATTCTGTAGAGACTAACTTGTATAAATATCTCTCAATGAAATGAAGCTCCCACTCTTTGGGGTTCAGTGTTTAAGCTCACTATTATGTTCATGTGATTGATCTCCATTGCATCCATGCTCTCTTACACTATTGTGTTCTAGCATGCCCTTAGCCTCACACTCCCTACCATTGTACTCCCTCCTCCTCCTCCTCCTTTCTCCCTCCTCCTCTCTTCTCCTCCTTCCTTGTCTCTCCTCCTCCTCCCTCTTTCCTCCTTCTTCCTCCTCCCTCCTTCCTCCCTCCTTCTCCTCCACCCTCCTCCTCCTACTCCCTCCTCCTCCCTCCTCCTCCTCCTCCCTCCTCCTCCTCCCTCCTCCTCCTTTCTCCCTCTTCCTCCACCCGCCTCCCTCTTCCTCCTCCTTCCTTGTCCCTCCTCCTCAACCGTTACCCTTTGAATCTACAAAGGAGACTAGCTCTCGACTTCTCAACCTTGGACTCTTCCTAAACCCTACAACCCCCTCTGAACCCTGGAACTCCTAGATAACTCTCTCAACCCTGTCCCCTTTCCAAACCCTGAAATCCCCTTCTAAACCCTTAAACTCCCGTGGAGGCAAGACCCTCCATCAATTGTTATCATCAAGCCTTGTTTCTCACCCACGCACATGAGATCTGCTTTCCATGCTTTAGCCTACATCTCTCACTAGAACATGATCCAAGGACCTATGCTACACTTGTGAACACCTATGCTACAACCAATGATGACACAAATGTAGGTGACCAACATCCTCAGAACCTACACTTAGGAGAAATAGTGACAACACAATTTTGTTAACTCCATTGGAAAAAAAGAGCTTTCTTTTGATAGCATCATATAATAATCTCTATACATACTTTTTTATGTGGGGTGTGGACTTTGTGGGTCCACTTCTTGTGACTACAAGAAGAAGTGAGATGTGGACTTTATGAATCCTTTTCTTGTGGTACCATAAGAAGGAAGACTTATATGATTATTGCCACCATCTATATCACTAAATGGGAAAAAACCATAGAAGTTTCCACAACCAATGGTAAGGTGGTAATTGACTTCCTCTTTCATAGGATCTGATCTAATCTAATACCTTGATGGAGATTGTTTTAGACCATTGTTTTCATTTTCTTAATGAGCATGTGGATCTAAGATGTCTTCATTTCATGGCCTAGACCAATATAGGGCCAATATAGAGAAGCTAGAGAGTAGGCTAGTAGAAACAATGACAAAAAACTCTAATGGAAAAGGGAGAATGCAGAAACTAGAAAGGTGATGCAGGAAGTGCGAGAGAGCTTCAAGGCTAGGAAGGATGGGGCAAAGAGCAGTGGGGGTGGAGAAGACAATAAGAAATCTCTCCAAGCTAGGAAGGATGCAAAGAGCAGCCATGGTGGAGCAAGTTGTAGCCATGATGGAGCAATTTGCAGCAGCCATGGTGAGGGTGGTTTTTTTTGAAATACTATTGGAAGTCCAAATAGTAAGCTACAAGACCCTACAATAAGATTATGATAGGGCTGTGCAGGAGCTTGTCATGGCTTTTGACAGTTATAAAAAGTAGTCCATCGTCTTGAGAGATTTTCAAACTAGAGTAAAAGTCTTGGAAACATCCCATGAAGATGTTTTTGAGCAATTTAAGCAGCTTCAACAGATGCTGAGGGATTCAGATGAAGCTATTGCACAAAGTGAGCGAAAAGTGGAGAAGATGAAGGAGAACATCGACAGTCTTAGGAAGAGGGAGGAAGGAATCAAGAAGCAACTTCATCATGTACAGAGCACATCTATGGTATTGATGGGTGCAATAGTTAAATCAGATGCCTATACTGCTATGTAACAAGGTCCAAAATGCATGGTGTGTTTTGCTTCTCTTGCAAGCCATGGTAAGATACATGTTGCCATTGACACCTACTAGTGAGGCAAGCAAAGAATATAAGACAACTTACCCGAAAGAAGACAATGGCAAACCAAAGTCTGTGCAAGGTCACGTCAATGTGCGTGCGGGTGTGCGTGCAGGTTGTAGGGCATTTGCATGGTGGGGACAGGTTGCAGGTACTTAATATTCCAAGATTTAATGGATGGGAGGTGTGGAAATTTAAAATTCAAAGGAGTAGCAAAATTTCAGCTGCCAGTTTCCCCCCCTCCCGCCGGCGATACACGTGAGCAAAATTGGATATCCCAAACAAGTGCAATGTGGCCTAAAATGCATCAAAACACAAATAGGCCAAAGGGCACGCTATTGGGTTTGATGCTATGTATTATTAAATGCAATGACCTTTGGCATGCTTATGAGCCATATAGCAAGCAAGTGCATGGAAAAATAAACAATTCAAAATTGTAAATAATGTTGGATTTATTAAAATATCTTTTCACATGCACAAATTACACTTTTCTAACTTCTTCCATTTTAGGGTGAATCTAGATACCAATACCAATGACTATCAATGTTTTATGACCACCATGCAATAGTCCCACTAGTTTGGATTCCAAATTTTCAATTCATTTTGGTTTTCAACAAATCAGAAAAAAGCTATGGAGCGTGCGCTTAAATGGGTATGCATCACTTTAGCACAACATTGGAGGCCTATTAACCCATGCCTAATGTTCTCACTTACGTGTGTCCTCGGGTTGAGGAGAAGCTCACGTAGTAGTGTACTTTTGAATGATTACTTGGTTGCATGTATGTATAGAATAAAATGTTGATGTTTTTAAATAAATTGCTATATCATATAGTCTTGAGGATGCATGCTTCACATGTAACATAGCACTTGTAATGCTTTCATAGTCTTATTCCAAATCATTATTTTATAATTTTTTGCTCTCATGTTCAAGTTTGGAATGTGTACTACATTTTGAAGACAAATTTTTCCGAATTCTATTGAGCAATGCATAAGTTATGGGGTCATACAAGATACCTATATACAGAAAAGTCCCTGAACCTCACAAAAAATGGTTATATCCAAGCAAACAATGACCCTAAAACATTGATAATTGTTGGTATTGGTATCTAGATTCAGCCTAAAATAGAAGAATTTGGAAAAGTGTAATTTGTGCTTGTGAAAAGATACTTTAATAAATCCAACACTATTTATAATTTTGAATTGTTTATTGTTTCATGCACTTGCTTGCTATATGGCTCATAAGCATACCAAACATCATTGCATTTAATAATACATAGCATCAAGCTCGATAGCGTGCCCTTGGCCTACTTGTGTTTTGAAGCATTTTAGGCCACATTGCACTTGTTTGGGATATCCAATTCTGCTCACATGTAGCTATATTGGTGTCCTCTGAAACAAAGGAGAAATGGCTTGGGCACACAATGTCAAAGATTTTGTCAATCAGAAGGATCAACGTGGCTCCAATGGTTGAACGTAGAGTAGAGGCAATGCATGATCATCCTGATCCGAGAAGTCTGTGGGCTTCAACAAAATGCAAGAAAAGAAGAGACAACCTAAGTGCGAAAGTCCTTGCTATAGTGAAGACATTTTGGCATGAAAATACGAGAGTTTCTCCAAATAGAAAGGACATCTATAAGAAGCAGACGAGATGCAAGGTGTTTGAGAAGCACATCATACACATGCTAGATACAACGCAAGTTAGTGGGGCCTAAATTAATTTGGTGGTTGTTTGTGATTGAGCTTTGGGATAGTTTACTTGTTTCATTTCTTGAACCAAGCTTGGACTAAATGTGATTGTCCTAAACCAGCTCAGTGGTTGGAACATCATGCAACCATAGGCTAGTTTAGCTCAATTGCCAATTATGTGATTGTGTGGCTGAATAGACATTATTTGTTGTCCAACCCGGTGGCATGGTTGAGCAAAAATTAATAGCCAAATATTTCACAATATATTGTTATTTTACTAAACAACCCAGTGGTTGGAACATCATGCAACTGTGGCTGCTTCAGCTCAATCACTAGTTATGTGATTGTCCTCAACCAGTGTGGTTGAATAGACATTAGTTATTGACTAGCCTGGTGGTTGAAATTATTGTGTTTCTTAGTACTTAAATTCATTAAAATTAATTTTCTTCTATTCGGGTCATATACTACTATTTCTAGACCGGGATGGCTTGGACTTAATGTGATTGTCCTACACAAGCACGGTGTTGATTCATGACAAATAGCAAGCAGTTACTGACGTAAATTGTGATTGAAATTGTATTCGTCATATATTTTGATGAAAATTGTTCATTTCAAGAACAAGATGAGATACAAAGTGTTCACTAGTACAACAAGTAGTAAAAATACTTGAGCATATCACATATAGTCATTTGCTTGATTCTTCAACGCCTGATGCTAATTTGCTTGCTGACTCACAGGAGTCCAGATCAATGCAACCCACGTACATTTCAGATGATAGGAAACATGACACATCATTTGTGCAGCATGCTTTTCTACTGCATTGGAAATGGCTGAAAAAGGAAAATCCCCATGCAAAAAATATAAAACAACATTGGGTGTGGTCAGATGGTGCTGCCTCTTAATTTAAATCAGCCCGTGGATTCCTGCTTCATCTCAAGGTTCAAATCCCTGACCAGACTAGACATGATGTGGAATTTCTTTAGGTCTAGCCATGGATGCGGTGTTGTTATTAAGCAAGCTCTTTTTAAATACCAATTAGCATGCCCTCAAGAAAAACTCAATGATGCCCATGATGCTATAACATGGCCAACCTATCCAAACGAGCATATTCAACATACAGTAAACAAAGCCTTAAGAATATTGTAGTACGTAGAGTGTTCCATGAAGTGAAAGTGGATGAAGTGCAAAGGAGAAGCCATCATGATTGTGAGAAAATTAAAGGATTTCATGGTCTGGACAGCATATGGGACTTTTCAAACAACCAACTGATTAAAACAAGAAAACTTTCTTATTTTTGCAGTGCATGCATCATAGGGGATCATGATGATTGTAATATTGCAACTGTGAAGACATGGGAGTGAGTTCAAGTTTTCCCTCTACATTCAGATGGAGGGACAAACAATGGAGAGACAAATGACAACACAATTTGGGGAGAGTTTTGATGACCTCACTAATTGTCTGGAAGAGGAAGATAACTTTGCAGTTGTCACAGCATCTAGGGACAATGAGGCAGATGTGGACCCATACTTTCTGTTGCAGTACACAAAACCTAAGCACAAGGTTAAGGAAACATTTAAGCATAATTGGGGAGCAACCTATGAGAAGTGAGATGTAGTAATCAGAGATTTTTGTTACAAAAAAACATCCAAGAGAGGCCGCAATTATGAACTGCTACATAAGAGTCCACAAACGTGTGTACTCTCATCTAATAAGAGCTATTAAGTTCCAGATGCAACCTGTGCCACAACGAAAGAAGGGCAAGAGTGTCTTCAAATTGGATTTAGACATGCATGCGCACATCTTGGGGTGTCTTGGAGTGGTGCACGAGGACGAATGAGATAGTACTAAGAAAATGTAGTCTCATTGCAAGGAAACAATATTCCACTTGTCCTAAAAAATGGAATTTGTATTTGAGATTATGCTTCTTTTTAGTATATCCCAACAGCCACTGTGCTGGTTTCATTAAATTGTTTTTGTAAATCCCAAACGATAATCCCATGCTTATTTTTAGTATATCCCAACAACCACCATGCTAGTTTCCCATAACAAATCCACAAATCTATCCATCTTGTAATAATAGAAGAAACCACCACGCTGGTGGTTGGTAATTACCTAGTGCAACCAACCACCACACAAGTGATCACTTATCCTGCACTACTGCCAGCATAGTGCTATACTAAAACGGCACCCTTTAGACTATTTATCATTTTGTTAACCATCAGATTTCATCCCATACTTGTTTTTAGTATATCCCAACAATCACCGTGCTAGTTTCCCATAATGAATGCATAAATTCATTCATCTTATAAGCGATCACTTATCATGCACTACTATCATGCTATCCCTACACTACTGTCACGCTATCCTAAAATTTATTGCACGGTGCTCTACTAAAATAGTCCCCTTTACACTGTTTATTATTTCGTTAACCGTCAAATTTCATCCCATGATTGTTTATAGTATATCCCAACAACCACCACGCTGGTTTCCCATAACAAATCCACACATCCTTCAAATCTATTCATCTTGTAATAATAGATTCAGCAAACCACCGTGTTGGTGGCTGTTAATATCCTAGTGCAACCAGTGACCACGCTGGTAATAACTTATCTTGTACTACTACCATGCTATCCCTACACTATTGTTGTTCTATCCTGAAATTTGTTGCATAGTGCTATACTAAAACAGTGCCCTTTAGGCTGGTTATCATTAGCTGCCAGATTTCATGCATCGGGCTACTTAAAACATTTAAGTACTAACATGGAAGCAGGTCGATACAAAATCAAGTATTACGACCACCGTGAGAAAGTCCACAAGTCCAAGAAATGTCTACAAGAATTTTATTTTTTCAAAATACAATGACATTTTATGGCTCAAGGAAATTCCATAGTCCTAACTATCTTATCAGCCTCTCTATTGCAAGCATCTCCCAGCTCTTTAGGCCAATCTGATGCACAATGGCAGACCTCTTCACATAGTCCGATTACACACTACTTGCTTGACTCTGTCAACTTGTACACCCATGGTAACTCCTCCTTTTGCTAGGGGTCCTCTTCATCATGATCTTTGCACTCTATACATCTTCATGCCTCTATCATATCCTACCAAAAGAAACCTACATCATGAGCTTGACAAGTACCTTAAAGGAGCAGAAAAAACAATAGCCAGGGAAATTAATATTCACCATCTATGCCGACTCCAAGTAATACACCCACCACTGAAGCATGTCCTCCTTGTAGCTATTTTCCTCCTTCGGGCATGTTTCTGCCAGAAGGTCATCCAACATCATTTTCAAATAGAACAAAGGCATTCCAAATTCTTTTGGGTATGACATATATTTGCAGTAGGTGGATCGGTGTATAGAGTTTGGATCGATGTACAGGGTTTTGGGGCTAGATTTCATAATGGGCTCTTAGTTGTGTCTGTACTACACTTAAATAGGGAGAGAGTTCATTAAGCCCAACCTTCTCATTATTCATTCTCGTGTTAGTTGTCTAAGAGTTCATTGAGCCCGACCTTCTCATTCTTCAATCTCATGTTAGTTGTCTAATCAAAATCTTTCATCTCACATCAGTTGTCTAATCGAAATCTTTTGTCTCACATTAGTTGACTAATCAAATTCAATAGATTACACACACATTACATAGATTACATTTCAAAGACTCCGAAACTTTAGATTACATCTCAAGAACTCCTTATTGAGCTCCCTAATTGTAGGCTCAGCCCTCCTTGCTCCTTTCCAGAATGGGGGCTGGTTTCTTCCTGCAAGGACCTGGCCCCTCCCTTCATGCTGCTTCCTCTTTCCTTGATTTGAGCTTCTTGGTTACAAGCTCGACCCTTCTTGCTCCTTTCTTGAAGGGGGATGGTTCCTCCCTTCAAGATCCTTTTCCTCACAACAATCAAGCTCAGTCTTGGCCTTCTTCAATTTGAGCTCCTTATGTTTTGCATCTTTTGCCCAAATGGCACATTGAGCTACAGCATCTACTTTCTCATCGTATAGAGAGCTGTAGCAGGCAGGCACATTTGATCTTTCCATGACCTGAGCAATGGCAAATGGCAAAGCGATTTGTGTGCACAAACACTCCAAAGCAAAAATTGTGCATAGGGTGGTAGCACGCAGGCCATCGGATCATGCAGTCATCGATGATGGGGGTATGGCAGACCATGCATTTCAAACCCTGCAGCATACTAGGATATGCATTGGATTTAACTATTACAGCCATCAATACCATAGTCTTGCTTTGTACTTGCTTTGTACATGACAAAGTTGATTCTTGATTCCTTCCTCCCTCATCCTAAGGCTGCAGATGTTCTCCTCCACTCTTTGCTCACTCTATGCAACAGCTTCATCTGAATCCCTTTGCATCTGTTGAAGCTGCTTAGATTGCCCAAAAACATCAACATGGGCTATTTCCAAGACTTCCACTCTAGTTTGGAAATCTCTTAGGATGACGGACTTCTTTTCATAATTGTTGAAAGCCACAAAAAGCTCGTGCATAGCCCTATCGTAATCTTGTTGCAAGGCCTTGTAGCTTACTCTTTGGACTTCCAATAGTGTTTTGAAAAAACAACCCCCACTGTGGCTACTGCAAATTGCTCCATCGTGGCTACTGCAACTTGCTCCACTATGGCTGTTCTCTACATTCTTCTTGGCTTGGAGAGTTGCCTCGTTGTCTTCTCTGCCGCGATTGCTCTCTACCCCATCCTCACCTTGAAGTCTCGTAGTTCCTGCATCACCTTTCTGGTTTCCGCATTCTCCCTTTTTAACTCCTCCATCATCTAGTCTTTTTCAATGTTCAATGCGTTTTGCATGTTGCAAAGCTATTTGTAAAGACCCTCCTTTTTTGGCTCTCTGATCTTGAGGCTCCTTTTGTATCAGTTCTAGCTCCTTGTACCATGTCCCCATCTTTTCTCACTTCTTTAGGCCTATCTCGGAGCTCCTTCATGTGCTTCTCTCTTCTATGCCTTTCCGTTGACCATTTTTGTAGCAGCCTTAGCTTACTCTTGTGCTTGCAAGGCCCTTGCTCATGCCTCCTCTACATTGGCTTATGCACCTTCCTTGAGACTTTTCTCTCAAGTTGCACTGCCTTTTCTTCATTGGTGGCTTTCTCTTGTAGAAAAGTCACCTTCAAAGACATATGCTTATTGTATTACTCAAAAATTCCTTTGAGGGTAGATGCCATTAGGTGCATTACAACTCCAACAGACTGAGATATCAATTGGGATTTGCCATCCACACAATTCTTCAGGTTGGTTAACATGCTCTTGGAGATTGCCCTTGAGAAAGATACATCACATTCTTTCAGTTGATCTGTTGCTGCTTGGACCTGCCAAAACTTCACGGTTTCTCTTGTATCAGGAAAGAAGTGAATGGCCTTCTTCAGCACATCTTAGAGGTCTGTTGGCAAGCTAGAAAGCTTGACTCTTCCATCTTTACTAATCTGAGCGTTGGGACATACATCTAGAATATCTCGTCTCTTTCACTGCTTCTCGAAGAAGTGTGCTTGAAAATTGCCTCCAAGAATACCTAGCGCATTTTCAATCATGCTTTTAGTGATGGTAATCTTTTGACCTTGATAGACTAGTTGCCCCTCCTTCACGATCACCTCCTGTACCACCAACTTGGTGAAGTTTTGGAGAGCATCCAAATTAGGCTTTTGAAGAGCGAGAGGAGCTCTCATATGTCACGATTTCAAGATCAGGGGAGGAGTGTTAGATATGCTCAATGCCCCACCCTCTTAGTAATGACAAGTGGTCCAAGGTGCTTAAGTTGTAAGGCCCTCATATGAGGAGAAGCCATGTGTGAGCCCGAGACACAGGATGGATCCTGACTTGCATGTCAGATGAGGTCTATCAATGAGACCGTTGATGGTGGAAAGGTGATTGTGTGGGAGCCCCTTATTCTTGCTTGGGCCTGGGGGCTAGCTGGCACCTAGTCGGGGGGTCCCAGGGGGGCGAGAGCCCCTGAGGCGACAGTATAGGGAATATTCCTTGAATATTGCATGGACGACTAGTCGATTCCACTGACTAGGTTGATTGGTCGGCTTCACCGACTAGGTTGACTGGTCAGTTACATCGACTATGTTGATTTGACTACCGCTCTCATAGCTATAAAGAGGTGACTTTCCTAGTCCATTATACCAGATTAGATCTTCTAGCAGAGATCTTCTAGCTAGTAGCTCTTCACCTAGTATCTGTCTAGATCGCCATCTAAGCTCCACTGTGGGAGCGCATAGGTGGACGGAGCCATCATCTATACTACATCAGTATTGAAGGAAAATTTTGTTCATCTCCAGTTTATTGTGTACTCTCTATTCTTTGTTCAATTTTTGTTCCACCGCGCCGTGTAATTTAACATGGTATCAGAGCCCAGGTAGCTCTAAGGATCGAAGAATAGAAGAGAGGCGAGGACTTCAATAGCATATGGAGTGATGGCAATAGGAAGCAGCTCAACAGGAAGCAACTCGAGTTCAACAACTGTGCTGCTGCTGCACCAACAATCTAGACGTTGAGATTCGCCCACCAGCCTTCACTGAAGGCAAGCTAAATGGTACGAACTACACTCTATGGAAGTTTAAAATTACTACTATTCTGGATTCATATGAGCTTCTAGAGATAATACTAGGACTAACCTAGAACCACAAGGGACCCTCGACCCAGCAAATCCGGGGAGTATGATACATCCTAGTGCCGACCTTCTATGAGCTTGGAAATGCAGGAATATACATGCTCTGTGTGCCCTGGTTACAAGTACTACTGATAGTGTTTTGACCTTGATTCAGCGTACATTTAAGGCAACTGTGGCCTAGAACATATTGAAGAGTCAGTATGAGACGTGAAATCAGACAAGGATCTAGAACCTGGAGAATCAGCTCGCAGCTGAGAAGTTTAATGAAGGAGAGACAGCGGAGGCGTTCAAAACCCGAATCAAAAATCTGCATGACCAGAGGCTGGTGCTGGAATACAAAAGGCTAGCAAAGAGCTAGCTCGGGGTGGTGTCTCCGTATATGTCCACTAAGGTTTGATGGACTGACTGGTAACAGTGCTTAACACTCAGGTGAGACCCCAACCATTGTCATTTGAGGAGTTCTGTGAGGAGGAATTGAGGCTTAAAGCTCGAGATGGAGGCAGCAATGGGGATGTTGCATTCTCTGTCATTGCGAAAGGCAAAGATGGTTCCTCCACCAAAGGTGAGTCCTCTACTAGTGGTGAAAAAAAGAAGAAGGCGGCAAGAAGAAGTTTCAGGGAGAATGTTTGTACTGCAAGAAGAAGGGCCATGTGATTGCAGATTGTTGGGTCAAGAAAGCAGATGAAAAGAATGGTACCTTAAAGAAGATAGATAAAGGGAAAGAGACAGCTAACACAACAGAAGCAAAGTTGGATCTATTTCTGGCCATTGAGGAAGAGTGTTCCTCAATTCAAGAAGCGTCAACCACTGATTCATGGGTGTTGGATAGTGGTGCCTCCCGTCACATGACTTGCAAGAAGGGTCTATATTGTTCCATGCAGCCTCTACAGGAACCCATCACCATGACGGTTGGAAATAATGCAAAATGCCTTGTTGAGGGTACAGGTATGGTTTCATTTGTTTCTGTAAATGGAGATGTTAAGAAACTATCTAATGTGCTGTATGTTCCATAAATCAAGAGAAATTTGCTATCAATTGCTTCCATAGCTGACCTTGACCATGAGGTGAGGTTCAACAAGATAGGAGAAAAAATTCTGGATAGTGCTAGCAATCTTGTTGGCTCAGGAGTAAGGAGGAACAACTTGTATGAGCTAAGTGCTCTTACAGGCCACCGCTGGAGTGGGCACAAGCAGACTTTGGCATGAAATATTTGGCCACATCAGATTTGCAATGCTGAAGGAGATGCAGAAGCAAGGTATGGTTGCTCACTTACCTGCAGTAGTAGAAATCAAAGAACCATGTGAAGTTTGCATGATGGGCAAGCAACAGAGAAAGGCATTCCCACAAGAAAGCAAAAATAGAGCAAACGCTCCTCTAGAGTTGGTGCATGTTGACTTGTGTGGTAAGGTGCCTACACAAGCCTTGGGGGTATCTTAATAATTTTTATTGATTGTCGATGACTATAGTAGGAAGATGTGGGTGTACTTTCTTCACAAAAAGGCTCAAGCTTTTGGTCTGTTGTTACACTACAGAAAGAGCCATTGCCGCGATGGGTAAGGCAACTCTACAACCATGATAACCAGATGCCTATGTTTGTTGTTGAGCAGCATGTAGATGGACCAAGGCGGTCTTAAAGAATCGAGGAGCAAAGGAGGGCTTCTGCTCACATAGTCAATATGGCCTTGATGGCTAAGATTATTGCAAAAATTAAGGAGCTTGCAAGTTTGGAGGAAGCACTTGCAGACCAAGATTGGAAAAACGCTATGCAAGTAGAATATGAGAACTCATGAAGAATGAAACTTGGGAGCTGGTAGATCGACCATCTAACAGAAGGGCACCAAGTGGGTTTGGAAGGTAAAGTACAAGGCCAATGGGACTTTGGAAAAGTACAAATCCAGATTGGTTGCACAAGCATTTTCATAGGTTGAAGGGTTTGATTTTCAGGAATCTTTCGCTTCGACTGCTAGAATGACCACTATTCGCACAGTACTATCGGTGGCTGCTCATAATAAGTGGCCAGTTTATCAAATGGATGTTAAATCAGCATTCTTGAATGGTGACCTCAAGGAGGAGGTGTGTGTGGCTCAACCACCAGGGTTTGAGGCCCCCCATTCTGAGAACAAGGTAGGTAAGTTGATGAAGGCTCTGTACGGGCTGAAACAGGCTCCAAGATCATGGTACCAAAACGGAGAGACAAATTCTTTCATAAATTAAACTTCAAAAGATGTGCCTCAGATGCTAACTTATATGTGTACAGGAAAGGTGAAAAATCTGCTATTATTGTTCTATATGTGGATGATCTCCTTTTATTGCAGGTGACTATGAAGACATGATCCAACAAATTAGAAAGGCATTGAGCACAGAGTTTGAGATGACAGACTTAGGCTTGATGCACTAATGTTTGGGGATTGAAGTCTGGCAAGAGCCAGGCAAGATCTTCATCTCTCAGCAGAAATATGCAAGGGAGATCTTGAAGGCATTTGGTATGTC
Organism: Dipteris shenzhenensis; assembly: GCF_047967505.1. NCBI lineage: Eukaryota > Viridiplantae > Streptophyta > Polypodiopsida > Gleicheniales > Dipteridaceae > Dipteris > Dipteris shenzhenensis. The sequence goes on along the minus strand of NC_141623.1, from coordinate 4,380,025 downwards.
TGAGTGCAAGGAGATAGCTACACCTATGGAGGTAAATGCGAGGCTATCTATGGAGGATGCCTCACCACCAGTAGACATCAGGAGGTATAGGAATTGGTCGGCAATCTCATCTATCTGTGCAACACTAGACCAGACATCAGTTTTGCTGTTGGCATTTTGAGCAGGTTCTCCAATAATCCCCGAGAGAATCATTGGAATGCAGGGATGTGGGTGCTCAAGTATGTGAAGGGCACTCTTGATTATGGCATCACCTATGGTACAGGCACTTCCTTGGCTGGTCATTGTGACTCAGATTGGGCTGGAGATGTTAATTCGAGGAAATCAGTTTTTGAATATTGTTTTTCTTTATGTACAGGTATCTACCAATAGTGGCATTGTCTTCTACCGAGGCTGAGTACAAGGTAGCATGTTTTGCTGCATGTGAAGCAGTGTGGCTGAGGAGGATCTTATGTCACATGGGAGTGCAAGAGGATGAGGCAACTATGCCGAGGTGCGACAATCAAAGTTGCATGGCCATTGCTAAAAATCCAGTTTTTCATGTGCACAAAACATATATAGATTCAGTATCACTATGTGTGTGATTTGATCGAGGATGGGATAGTGAAATTGGTCTACTGTCTAATAGAGAAAAATGGAGTAGATATCTTTACCAAGGCACTCGGGAAGGATCAGCTTCACGGTCATCTTCAAAGACTCGACATTGGGCCAAGAAGGTAGTTCACATATGGGTGGACATTGAGGGGGGGTGTTAGATATGCTCAATGCCCCACCCTCCTGGTAACCACCAGTGGTCTAAGGTGCTCAAGTTGTAACGCCCCCATATGAGGAGAAGCCATGTGTGAGCTCCGGACACTGGATGGGTCCTGACTTGCATGTCAGATGAGGTCTATCAATGAGACCGTTGATGGTAGAAAGGTGATTGTGTGGGAGTCCCTTATTCTTGATGGGGCTTGGGGGCCAGCTGGCCCCCAATTGCGGGGTCTCAAGGGGGGACATCGGCCCCCTTGGTCCCGGGTTCGAGGGCGAGAGCCTCCGAGGTGACAGTATAGGAAATATTCCTTAAATATTCCATGGATGACTAGTCGGTTCCACCGACTAGGTTGATTGGTCTTTTTCACCAACTAGGTTGACTGGTCGGTTCCACCGACTATGTTGATCCGACTACTGCCCTCATAGCTTTAAAGAGGCGACCTCCCTAGTCCATTATACCAGATCAGATCTTCTAGCAGAGATCTTTCAGCTAGTAGCTCTTCACCTAGTACCTATCTAGATCACCATTTAAGCTCCGCACGGGTGGACGGAGCCATCATCTATACTACATCAATATTGAAGGAAAACTTTATTCATCTCCAGTTCACTATGTACTCTCTATTCTTTGTTCAGTTTCTATTCCACTACGCCATGTAATTTAACAAGGAGGGGCTCTCGCACTGTGCTGAAGAGGGGGAGGAAAGATTGTGTGAGGAGCTCTCGAACTATGCAAGGGCCATTACGAGAGGGGATAGAAGTTGTAGGAAGAGTGCAAGGGAGATAGAAATAGTCGAGAGGGATAGAAGATGAAACAATGAAGGAAGTGGAATAGTGGAGGCTTGAGTTTGCAGTCTAATTGCAAGGGAGAAAGAAATGGTCGAGAGGGATAAAAGATGAAACAGTGAAGAAAGGGAATAGTGGAGGCTTGAGTTTGCATTCTGATTGCAAGGGAGAATGAAATGGTCAAGAGGGATAGAAGACGAAACAGTTAAGGGAATGGAATAGCGGTTTGTATCCCGACTACACTATCAAGGTGAGAGCCACCACGGTGGTCGTAGCCCAACTACACTGACAAGGTAAGAGCCACCATGGTGGTTGGCCCAAATTTTGATTAATTCAAGGTAGCAGTACTAACTTGCATGGTAATGAGTAATTAGAGGTGGTGGCATCTAAGATTCCCAGCCACGTCTGTGGTGGCAGCTAAGACCCACCGAGCTAGTAGTTAATTACCAGCCACCACAATAGCCCACAATTACTCACCTTCCAGTTACCACCATCGAGCTTGCATGCACGATTACTACGAGTGCAGTAAATTACCAGTCATCGAGCTTACATGCTTAGGAGAGTACTAGAGTGCATAGTAATAAGGGATTAGATGTGAGTAGGCTTCATGATTTACTTTTGTGGGAATTATTGCCTGGTGGTGGTGGCTCTCATCAACCACGTCTGTCGCAACTATGATTCCACCGGGCTGGTAGTTAAAATTACTAGCCACACCACCGGATTAAATATGCATGATCACAATGAGTGCGATAAAAATTACCATTCACTGAGATTGTACAAGACCAGAGTACTTTGCTCTGAACATACTGAGGCCTTCGTCGACATCTAGGGGGAACCCATACATCACAGCCATAAAGAGGCTCTCAGTGAGCATGTCATCTAAGGTGGTGACATACATATGTGGGGGGAATCGATTGTGGGAACGTAGGGTCTCCACAAGTGCTAGCATTTCTACTCCAGGTGAGCACAATGCAATCACCTTATATGAGAAGGTAGATGACATTGGGATCACAGAGCATCGAGGGGAGTGGTAGTACACATGGTGAAGATGAGTGGGTGAGCAGCAAATGAGCAAGGGAGCAAATGAGTGATGAGAGTTGGACGAGGGAGCGTGGAGTAAAGTAGAGCAGGGGCAGAAAAGAGCTAGACGAGGGGTGTGGAGCAAAGTAGCAGAGCATGTGAAGAAAAGTAGCAGAGCAGGGACAGATGAGAGCAATGTAGTAAAATGCCAAATGCCACGGATCTTATATATTATAAAGTTTAAGCCACCGTGGTGGCTGAAGACCAGGGTTCCATCCATATTAATTGCAGGCCCCTGTGGTGGAATCTTAGGTGCCACCCCAGACGGGGGTTGGTAATCATGAAGTAGATGCCATGTGGTGGGTGAGCAGGCCACTCCGGTGGCTGGTAATTAACTGCCAGCCTGGTGGAATCTTAGCCACGATAGATGTGGCTTATGAGAGCCACCATAATTCCCACAAAGATAAATCATGAAGCTCTAATCACTCATTACCATGCACTCTAGTTCTCTATTGAGCATGCGAGCCCATTGGCTGGTAATTTTACTGCACTCATAGTAGTAATCATGCATGCTTAAGCCCGATGGTGGGTGAGCGGTGGCTAATAATTTTAACTACCAGCCCAGTGGAATTGTAGCCATGATAGATGTGGCTGTAATCACTCATTACCACGCACTCTAGTACTCAATACTCTACTGAGCATGCGAGCTCGATGACTGGTAATTTTTACTGCACTCGTAGTGATCATGCATGTTTAGGCCCGGTGGTGGGTGAGCGATGGCTGGTGGTTTTAACTTCTAGTCCTGTGGAATCCTAACCACGACAGACGTGGCTGTAATCACTCATTATCATGCACTTTAGTAATCTACTGAGCATAATTTTTTAATGCAACAAGCTAGACTGGGGGAATACTGAGTTGTACAAATTCCCTCTTACTCAGATGAGGCTCTCATCAATGGCTGGATGTAATCTTTTGGTCTCTAAGGCTCTCAACAATCTTTTGGCTCACTGGATGTAATGGTTTAGTCTCTAAGGCTCTCAGCAATTGCTAAGTCTTTATTACATTTATGTAATCTCTATTTGTTCAATTTGAGGCTCTTAGGAATGGTTATGGTTGCTACCTGTAATCTTTTAGCCTTTAAGGCTCTCAGCAATTGCCAAGTTTTTATAAATGTAAGATCCTCTCTTAAATTTTTGCTCGGTATAAGTTGTTAATTTTTATATAACCTGTTATTGGATGTAGATGTACATTGTAATATCTTTTTCTCAATTTTCACTTGATAAATTGTACTTTTGCCCTCATTTATATTTACTACAACAAGGACTAAAATACCAGTAAAGAAGGACTACAATTTCCTTGGTTTATGACCAAAATACTGCTAAAATAACTCCAACGACCCACCATTGTGGTTGCATGGTGATACTTCTAGAAAAATACAATTAAACTTTTAGAAAATGCAATTGACGATATGGCCCTTGAGGAGTCCCCTCTAGGGGCAAGGGCCATATCGACATGCATTATACAATATCCAGGATGCCACCGGATAGGAATGGCATGTCGATATGGCCCTTGCCCCTAGAGGGGAGACCTCAAGGGCCAATTAAGGGATGATGTTATTGTCATCCCCACTGAAACTAAAATGGAACTTGTGCAATTTCTCTGCCACTTCATATGAGGTTGTAGAAAATAAGAGTAAGGTCATTTGTAATGCATTTTTTGTTGTATTTTAAGTGCTTCATTGAGAACCCTCATGATATGGAGAATGGCATTAGTGCCATGGGAAAAAACACTCTCCATGTGGTGATAGGGTATAGTACTTTGTACAGTTCTCTATGTAAGAAGTGACATTCTCCTTTACCTCATAGGGGGAATGGCACTAGTGCCATTCACCATATTCTCAGAGGGAGAATGCTATGACAATTACATTGTATATAATGAATTAATTTCTTGGAATTATACTCCACAAGAATTATTGATGCATGCCAAGAGAGGGGGGGACAAATACTACAAATGCAAACATAACACTAGAACTGTGTACATTGTTGGAAGTGCTATCAGTAGAGAGAAACTTTGAGCTCAATAAGGATGTTGGAATGAATGATGCAAGGAAGGAGAAGGAGATAATTATTATGCAAGAGAACATGCCACTAGAAATGGGGACAACTGCAAGCAACCTTATTGGCAATATATTTTTGGAAGTGGTGTTAAGAGCTAGCGAGTCTAAGGTCAACTTAGATCTTGGTGATGTTGGAATCAATGATGCTTCAAAGAAAGCGGCAGAGACAATTACTACACAAGAAAACATGCCATTAGAATTGTGGACAACTACAAGCAACCTCAATAGCAACACACTTTTGAAAGTGGTGTCAAGAGCTAGCAACTATGAGGTAAAATCGGATCTTGGTGATGTGCCAAACATAAATGAACACAGAGCACAAGGAAGCTTGGAGGAGTCAAGGTGTAGCAACTTTGTAGGCATTCTAGATGTAATCCATCCAATTCCATCATTATGAGGATGGGAGGAGTCAAGGTGTAGCAACTTTGTAGGCATTCTAGATGTAATCCATCCAATTCCATCATTATGAGGATGACTGTGTTATTGGAATTGAATGGCTTACTATTAACACGTTGCTTGTTAAAGTCATTAATACACACGTCTGTTATGTATGGCTAGAATAGTTATATGGTTTTTCGACCTAGGTGCATTGAATTTCTAAGAATCTTGCTACAAAAATTTAATGTAGGTATTTGGTCAACATCAGTGGAGCATAATGTCATTGAAATGGTAGAAAATTTTCAAAATATATGCAAAGGAAAACCTCCCTTTCTTTGTGATATGGGCTCAGCAGGGATACTACTCTTATAGTAAGAGGAGGATAAATAGGCGAGACAAGGTTGGTTTTGAGGCTATGTTCAAAGTCTAAGCAAAAATATCAAAGGCATTTGGATGTGATGCTAGGAGGACAATACTTATTGATGACTCTCCATACAAGGCTTGCAAGTATCAATCCTCCATCAAATTGCACATTTCCTCTTACGTTTAATGTGCAACACAATGAAGATAGCATTCTACTAGGAGAGTTGATGCCTTATTTGCTACATCTTGAAGAGGCCAATGGTGTGCGCATCGTGATTGAGAGTAATCGGTATGGGCAATTACCGATGGTCAAGGGCCATAAAGATTTCAACCTTGTCTAGGAAGTTCTTGAAGAATGGAGTGATCAAAATCATCAATGGTCAATAACAGAATATAATACAGGAAAGCTTCCTCTTGCAAACCAACTAAGGGTGAGGGTTAGATGTGATAAGAGTTAGAGGGCACATTCCATATGCCAAGTCACGGTGGTGGTGAATTCTTGCCTCAATTTACCATGTCACAAATAAATATGCTAAGGACTACTCCACCCATCGATAGTATGAGTGCTATGCAAGCTTCTCATATGGCTATAGAACTAGGGTACAAAGGTCACCATATAAAGAAGCACATTGCTAAGGCCTTTTGAAAGAGACTTCTAAATGCATATTTTCCATGAAGGTACATATGCCAAATTTTCATTTGATTTTGTCCCAAGTTATTTAATGTTTTTTGGGCTAGTTGGGTTGTCATTTGCCATGCAAATAGATATACTCTAAAATCTTGTCTGAGTATGTGCATACTAGGACACCAAAGTTTCCTATCCCCATTAAGGAAGTCTTTTGGATTAAAAATGCGGATTTTGAGGTGCATGAGTCATCTATTATAGGCACTGGCCATGGTTTTTTTGTGCATGATTCCATTAAGAGAGGGACTCCTATTCTCTATTACAGAGGTGATAAATATGCGTATCGAGATTGGAAAGAATTGTGTGAAGTTAGACCAAGGCTAAAGAAGTACTCTATCCAAGAGGACCCTTATGTTTCGATGGAGGATATGGTGTACATTGTTGGTGATGTTTGGCATGGCAATGTGGTCGGGTTTATCAATAGCTGTAGAAATACAAATTCAAATCCAAATGTTTGTTATGTATTTTTGCCTTATTTACCACCTTGGTCCATCTCCAGAAGGAGAGCAGATGTTGTAAAATATGGATACATTTGTGTTGAAACCATAGATGATATATGTGCAAGAGAGGAGCTACTTGCGAGCTATAATTTTTAATAAATGATATGTAATCATTTGAACCCTCAATACTAGCCAATTCATTTTTTTTCTTACCAGTTGTGGATTTTGGGTCTTAATTGTTCTGTATGATGTTTGTTTACATAATGTGTCAGCATAGTTAAGGCAATGCTACATATTTCATATTAACACTTTGTGAATATTAAACACTTTGTCATTGCCTCATATCATTGCATCAACTATAATCTTGCATACCTCCACTTAGTCTAGGGCTTCTTGGGATATGGACACCACTGAGGGTGATGACATGACGGAAGATTCAAAATGGATAGGTATGGTTAAGGGAAGAGATACTAAGGTGTTTATGAACACCACCAAGGTTCATGCGATGATCACTCTTAAATTCCCTCTAAATTCCATTGGAAAGATGTTTGTAGACTATGACCCTAGTACCATTCTCCTTGGCATAGAATTATGGAGGAATGGTAGTGGTTGGATTCTTCCCATTAAGTATATACTTTGACATAGTGCATCTTTATTGCAACATGGTAGGATGGATGAATCATTTGCATTCACCACTGACTTAGTGGCGGTGGCTAATATTACACGTATATATTTGTTTAGTGGCTAAATGCTAACTTGGTTTATTTATTAATATATTTGTTGACATTTCGAAATAGTCAGGTCCAAGGTATTGGTCAGCTCCAGTGACACCACTGCTATTGGTTGACTTGCAAGAGATAGCATCTTACCTTGGGTGAATAAACTATACTTTTGTCGCTTTATTTTTTTTGCAACAAGTGAGACTTATTTCATCTATCTATTAGTGCGTAAGATCGGTACTAGTTTTTCTTATAGATTCATTCCCGATTCGAGTTTTTGGTTGGAACTCCAAGTTTGAGACTATGTTTTTGGGGGATACATGCACCAAGGATATTATCGTATTGTTCCTTGACGAGTTGTGGGTGCCTATGGACCACAAAGAATCTTTGTGTGCTTCTTGGGATATGAAGAGCGTGTAGGATGGCATGCATTTTTTCATGGGCAAAATGGAGATTACATCTATCAATTTTTGCATCTTATCCATGCTCCTGTGTGTAAGTATTATGAGTAATGAGTTGCAAAAGTCTTTTGATTTGACTATTGTAATTCTTAACTTGATTTATGTTCCTTGTGTAGGTACAATATGGAGTTCTGAGACTCCATAGTACAATCATGACTGACACCTATGTGGGACTGCAGTAAATAGACATAGGCTTTTTTTATTAGGATAGCTCATTTTTTGCATGATTAGGATGTAAGAGCTATGATTAAAGGTGTTTATGAACACCACTAAGATTCATAAGATGATTCTCATTTCCAAGGTAACTTAAAGACTATGACTTCAGAACCATTCTCCATGCAAACAAATATGGAGGAATGGTATTGGTTTGATTCTCCCCAAAAATACTACAAAGTGACAATTTAATGATGTTTGATTTCGCAATGAAATGTTCAATTTTTAAGCACAATATTGCATGGTTTGTCTTACGATGCAATTATCAAGCGAGAACATAGTTAATATTTCATGATTTTGTGAATGATAATGTAGTTGCTTTCGCCTATTTCTCTAGTTTTTCATGGAGGAAGGCTACAATTTATCAAAATACTACCAAGCTGGGAATTGGGATTTTCCCTAATTATCTAATATGTCTTAGTGGCAAATGACAAGATACTACTCCGGAGACTCTCATGGACATCTAAGAACAGAAGATTGATACATGTAACGAGAAGGTTTTTGAGAGGGTTAATCAAGGTATAATAATACAAATTGCAACTTGTAGAACCTAGGATGGATGCTTTGGTGTCACTTGAATCCAAGGTATCACCAGAGCTCAATATCAATGCAAGATGTAGCAGCGAATTTGTTCTTTGCAATCTACAAGTTGAGGTGGCAAACATGCAAACTAGTCTTGATTCTCACAAATGGAATGTTTCTGTGGCTGAGATGTGGCCAATCTGTAGAAAGTTGCTGCTAAGCCCGCAAAAGGTCTCTCTTAGGATGCTTAAGAGAAAAGCATGGAAGGGAAATCATTTATTAACTTATTCGCTCTATTGGCTGAAGAAATGGATCAAGGGATTGTGGATGACGAGGAGCAATGAATCGAAGGTGCGCCCTTACCTTAGAATGTTAGAGGGCATGCATGAGGTGGAATCAAGCCACAATTAGAACAATGATGTGGGTGTATAAGCCACACGTTTTGTTGATTTAGGAATTAGAGACATGAGATGCTAACTCTATATCCTTGTAGATGGATGGTTATCAGCTTATCAATAATTGTTCGTATGTAGGAAGAGGAGGGACACCCTTTTTATCAAGTTTGATCTTGCTATTTGTTTGGTTCACTATGACCCCTGGAGGGAGATTTGATTATGGTTGAAGTTCAATTTCAAGGGGTTAGTTTTTTTTTGTTTTAGTATGCCCCCAGCTAGTCATTACAAAGGGCATTACTCTCAAGTAGATTGAAGTTTACACTCATGGGCAAACACAATTTGCATGGGAGATTGGGACTGCGTGGTTGGGTTGGAGGATCGCTCATATGGTGAAAGCAAAATGTCCACATAGGAACATAGCATCTAGAATGATTTTGTGGAGACCTGGTTGTCACTGATGGACTGGTCGAGCTTTGAGGAGTTGAGGGATGCTATAATGTTCACATGGCACAATAGGCATTATGGTCACTTTGCTTGGCTCTCAAGCTTTCGTGTAGCTCTACCATCACTGCTATGATTTGTTCATTATCTGGTGACAACTGATCTATATTTATTAATGTATTTATTTACTCTATGCCTGATCTACATTTGGGCCTTTGCATAGCTCTCAAGCTTTCCTACCTCTCTACCATCAATCCTCTAGTTTGTTCATTATCCTTTAAAGTTAATCAATATTTACCTATTTATATCATTCTATTTTTGGCCCTCTACCCCAGCACATTTCGCACACAACAGCACCCCCTCCCCCCCCTCTCTCTCTCTCTCTCACTCTCTCTCTCTCTCTAGAATGCATATTATATATAGCATATATGCATACCTCATACATATGCACGTACATATGTACGTAACACCCATTTCATTAATTTTTGACTTTTTCTATGTTTTTCAATAGAACCCCAAAGTCCTTCCCATATGAGAACTTATTTTAAGACCCTAGAGCTTTGTAATAGTAAGGCAAAAAGTAGGCGAGGAATGGGCATTACCTAATGAATGCTTCAAGAGAAAGAAAAACTATGTGCAAATAACACTGGTTTCACATACAATATCATGAAATAAACTTGGTAAAAGAGTTACAACTGATGAGAAAATAGTATGTCACCGCATGATTGTATTGTCACACAATGGTTTGAACACAACGTTGTTATTATTCTTTAGCTACATTGTCTCCTTCTAAATCCTCCTCATTGAGTATTCTTTAGAACCCTTGTGTATCTGCCACACAATATTCTTGTGTTCTTATTTTCTCCCACATATTGCTACTTCTTCACTTTCTTAGCGTTTTCTTTCCAAGACACCATGATTATTTATGACACTTTCTCCAGTACTTCATTGTTTTGGACCCATTCTTTTTTCCTATAATTAAAATACAATATGTTGTTATTCATGTTCTTCATCCTACCTCTTGGATTATACCTCCCTACCTATATTGACTACTTTTGCAACCCAGGACCTCACATTCTCACATTCATCAATTGATGGTTGATCTGTGATAAAATCACTATCATGGACAAGAATAAAGAGGACAAGCATTGAGATCTTGTCACAATAACTTGAGTATAAGGGATATGTCTCATTAGATTCAATATTATTTCGCATGAACATGTATGACCAAATGCTACATGCTTTTGCTTTGACTTGTTCACATAATAAGGCTATACGGGTTCCACCGTTATTGCAAGGCTTGACATGTTTCCATAGCAAGGCTATAGTGATTCCACCACCTTGTATTTTATCGAAGAGCTTGGGCCCCATCTCGAAAGAGGATTAAATTTTGTACCATTAAATGTATTTACTATGTTGAAAATCACCAATTGGTTAAAGACATGTGTGGAATAAGTCCATTTCTTATAGTTGTAGTGGAAGTATATTTGGAGATGGTCGGTGGTGGGAAGCCAACCTTTTGTACTAATGGGTCTCCATTGTGTGAAAAGGCTACCTCCAAGGACTAACAAGTGCACTACAAATAGAATATTATGTCTGAACAATGCTTCCCATGTAGTCATTATTGGACTTGTCCCCACACTTAAAAGTGGAGTATGAACTGTCATACAAAGCATTATCTTGGGATTGTGATTAGCATTTGTTGGGCTTGCTTTGAGTCCAAAAGCAAACAATGGGACATCATGTAATCTCTCCAATTTACTAAGAGGACCTACTGCCCACAAGCATTCATGTTCTCTTCTTGTCACTTTGTTTGTCCAATTTAACTATGTTAGTTGACCCAATCAATTTCTTGTGGACCAATTCATCGAGCCATGTGTTAGTATAGATCAAGTTTATTCCCCTATTTTCCCATGAAGTGGAGCTTGATTGTACTTGCGGTGCCTAAATTTATTATTCAGACCAAGATGGTTCTCCTACAACACTCCATCAATGTCCAACCAATAGCCCTCCAACAACACACACACATCCACCTGTGCTTGCATGTATGCATGCATGCACATGTGTGTGTGTGTGGGAGAGAGAGAGAGTGAGTGAGTGAGTGTGTGTGTGTGTGTGTGTGAGAGAGAGAGAGAGAGAGAGAGAGAGAGAGAGAGAGAGAGAGAGAGATGTGAAGGAATGTGCCATGTATATGTTGTATAAGGAAAATATGAAGGGGAGCCCCACTGGTGTAATGCACATGCCAAGCATCATTGAGGTCCCACTTAGAAGGGCTCCCCCATCATTCCACTCCTCCCTAGTTGATGCCTTCTCCTCTTCATGTTCAAATTGCCCCCTTCTTTTAATCCCTCTCCCCTCCCCTCTAACTAACAAATTCATTTCCATTTTTTAGAGACTCGGGGTACATACTATTATCTATGTCAAGTCTCGACCCATCTCACACCATCAATGGTTCTACATGTAATTGGTATGGAGAAGGCCTTGTGTATATTATTGATGGTGTTGATGTCTATGCAAGTCATGACCCCTTTGGTAACATGAACAATAGTGCATGTACTAGGCTAGAGAAAATATGATTGTATTGTTCTCAACTAACTCCAAATAATCTTCCACTCTTGACATGTGTAGGTGCAATTTGCAGATAGAGTTGCTTTCCAACCATGATTCATTGCTCACTAAACCCTCACAAAATCATATTGCGAATACTTGTTGCCATTTTTTGGAGCACAGCATCCATAATGATTTCCTTTGTGACATGGTAATTCAATGCATGACTCAAGCAAAGGAGCCTTCAGTGCTATCTCTTGGCATATCTTTTATTTGAATGTGAATCCCTTAGGCTACACTACCATTTTAGGTGTGCACTAAGTGAATATTGAGAAATGCTTTAAAGGGAAGGCCTAAATTGGGAAGGTAACCTTGGTGTTTCTCTTGTTGCCTTTGCTCCTTTCCATTCAACTTGCTTGGAAGAATACACATGCGCTACATAAATTTGTATAGCCTAGTTGTCGAGCCTCTTGTCCTTGGAGCGTTCCTCATTATTGGAGCATTTTTTGACCTCAAGATTGCTGTACACATTCCCAAGGTTTAATGATGGAAAGTAAGAGCTGGAGGAAATAAACGTAAACAAATGCACGAAGCATGGTTTTTTTTCTTGGGAAAACCAAAGTTATATTACAAAACTAAACCAAAAGGAACATTCACAAAAAGAAAAGAAGTGCCTTTTCATATAAGAAAGGCACTGCTTCAATTCCATTTTTGCTCCAAAATGCATGAAGAGTGGCATGCAATACACTCCAGGCTATTTTGTAGGTTGTGTGCATAGTCTTTTTCTCATAATGGAAACAGAATATACAAAGGCACTAGGCACCATGCTCTTTTATCCCTTAAACTTATAAAATACAATAAAGGCATTAAGCATAATACTCTCTACTTTTCCCCTTGTCCGTATTAAATAAAGGAATCCCCATCTTCTCGTGATCCCAAGAGGATAGCAGTAGAGCCAAGAGAGAAACGCATGACCTAGGGAACTAGAGGTGGTGGAAGGCAATGTAACACTTGCACTTAGATGGAATGTGTTGTGTGCTAGCTCTAGTTATAGAGAGAGAAGCATACACAGAGAGATGAGAGAGATATGGGAAAGCATACACCTCGTGTTCTTCTTGTGAGGAATGGGAAACCGCCCCTCCATCCCTCCCGTTTCTTGTGATGTTAAATAGCACCAAGATATGAGAAGCAGAAATGGGATTGTGAGGCTCTTCTAGCTTAGGATTAACATTGCGATGGCAAGCTCTCTTCAAGATGTCTCTTCAAGATGAAAAGCGCTTCTTCCTTCATCATCTTTGCTCTTCTTCTTCTTCGTCTTCTTCCTGAGTCCTGGGTCCTCCTCCCCCGCCGCTCATTGCGCCTTCCCTCAACCACCTTCCACCCTTCTCTCGTTTCCCATCCTCCTTCACCCTCCATGGCCCTCGACATCGCCTCCCCCCTTCCCCTTTCCCCCTGCACGCAGGTCGGCTTTTCACGCCCTTTCTCTCTCTTTGCACTTGGTATCAGGAAGCAAGCTTCTTAAAGTCATGAATGCGAAATCAGCGAAAACGAACAGCACATGAACGGTCCCTCACGTCGTACAATCCACACGTTGTGGAAGTAATGCAGACATTGTAGCATTGGCGCTTACAAAGCTCTAAAAAACGTTTACTTTGGTTTTAACGCTGGCGGAAATCAGTTTCTTTGATTCTGCATGGCGATCTAGCTTCGTTGCTACGGGGACGTTTCGTCGGTTAGGAGCTACCAAAGCATTGGGCTGTGCGTGCAATGCGACTGAGCTATAAAAGGCCGTGAATTCACGAGACAGTTAGGAGACAAGATATGCCGGACTAGTAAAGAAGGGGCGAGGCCTTGCCTAATATTTCTTAGTGCTTCTTTGAAAAAAAAAAAAACATTCCTTAGTGCGATTTTACTGGCTATAATAGCCAAACTTTCACCTAGCCTTTTTTTAGCATTTTACAAAAACTGCCAAATTACCTGTAAAAATCAATTATCTGTATAGAGTACACTTAATTTTATGAGGTTAGAAATTTTCTTCCGTGTTGTTTGATTGCTGTCAAGTTCTTTGTTCGTGCAGTGCCAACACCCGCATCATGACGACGGCAACCACTTGCTTGTGCGCGAGGGAGGCAAATTCTCCTATGTTTTGGTTCCACCCCTGCTCTCTCCAGAGACGGAGAAGCCTAAACTATGCTTTACGAATCACAACAGCGGTTTATGGGATCCGAGAGCTGAGCAGTGTTGCCTTCGAGAGGGTGGTCATGTCCACGCTCATGTGCATCGTGGAGAGATTACAGAAGATGTTCTTTTGGAGCAGGTAAGAAGTAGGTACATGCAAAAGGACAAGTGGGCCCCGGAGAAAACCTCGCGGGCAGCTGTATAGACGAGAACAACAAAAAAGCCACTGCTCCTTGTTGAAACGATTATGGTGTTCATGACAAATCTTAGCTTTGACCGTGTTCTATAGGTTGCAGGGCGGCACATACAGCAGCTACTGAAATTAATCAATCTTTTTTTTGTGTGAGCAAGTAAAAATTAACCATCCTACAAATAGTAGTCGCAACTCTCATGAATGATCTGGAGGACAGAGAGCCTTCAACTGTCAACCGTGCTCTGAATGATTTAGCAGTTTGTTCGAGGCAATATGTCGGGTCTGAATAGTAGTTTCATAGTAGTTGCATAAAAAACCAGGGTAGCACACACATCAGTTGCTAAAATTAACCATTCTTTTTCTTTTTTTTGGCAAGTAAAATCCAACCATTTTACATAGCCTAGTCGCCAGTCTTATCAATGATTTGGAGGAGCGAGGGTGGGTCTTCAAGCGTCAACTGTGCTCTGATTGATTTGGCAGTTTGCCTCTTTTTTCTAGAGAGGCAGTTGCTTGAGTTGAAAGTACAATCATTACCCTGGAACACACATATGCAAGCAACTATAGTGGCTCACCATAGAGCAGTGAATCCTCACGGTGGCCTATCCACTTAACATGGGCCTATTACTTTGGAAAAGTAGATGTAAATACTGTTTACCCTGTTCAGGGGACGGTGCATAATGGAAACCGTGTAATAAGCCAAAAAATGAAATTACAGCACTTTGTGCAAAGCAGACCAGCGTTCCTCAACATAGAGAAGCTTAGATTTGTCATCATCACTTATTTCTCCCATTCCATCCCCTGGTTCTTTTGCCTTTCCCTTCCTACCAGTTTTCATACCTTTACTTTTGCTTGCACAAGAGCCCCACAAGAGCTTTTATCAATTCTAATCGCATTCTTTATGAAGGACACAATTTTGAAAGAGCAGTTTGAGAAGTTTGCACTATTTTATATTCTAGCAGCTGTACATTTTTGTTCCATCTTTTCATTATCTTTAAGGGCTCTCAGTCATTTTGTCTCACTCACACAAAGCATAGCTTCCAATCAATTTGTGGTGTGCATATCATGAAGTATGCATAATACTTCTTTTTATTTTTCACCTCTAATTAAATCTCATTCTACTGTCCAGTGTATGAATGAAGCAGGATGTGCGCTCCCTATGCCATGGGATGTACGTGGTTCATGCTTGCAGGATTGGTCTGATGACAAAGACCATTTGCACAAGGAAGGATGTGGCCATGATCGGATTGCGCATGGAGATCACTTTGACTGGTTAGTGCCTATGCGCGATGGCTCGTTTATGCTGAGCCATGCACGTGTTACTGATGATGGCGCATCACAGTTTATCAGGCATGGGCGACTTGTGAAGGTCGGAGAATCACAAGGAAGATTGGAAAAACGTCCTAAACAATTGATTGATCTCTTTGGCTATGAGGGTCCGCAAGATGGAGGCCATGTGGATTGGAATCCGGGTGTCACAACATCGAAAGACCTTTGTACCGCTGCTGCAATGGTTGCTCGGCTTCCAGATGCAGAGAAACCACTCCTGCAAGAAGGGACGGTAACAGTACACATAGATACTGAACTGGGACCTTTGTTGAAAACTACCATGGACGTCTTGGGAATATGTTGTCCTGCAGAAGCTGCCTTGGTGAAGAAGATTCTGGAACCTTTGCCTGGGGTGCAGGAGGTTTCGGTAAATGTTGCAGCCAAAACTGTGTGTGTGTCCCATGACCCTAAGTTAACATCAGCTGCACGATTGGGTAGACTTTCTCCTTTCTCGAACTTGGTATCAAATATGAGCAACTAGAAAATTGGAGCGTAATCATTTATGCTCTGTTCTTTCTTTGTATTTTGAATTCTCCTCACATTTGGGAATTGATGTCTTTTACATTCATGGATTATTTTCAGGGAACTTAAAATGTACTAGTACGTATTGTTCCAAATTCTAAAATGGGAAAAAATTGTCAAGTGTAACTGTCTATCTAATATTTTGGTCTGTCTGAATTCAGTGAAACTTTTAAATGATGCAAGACTGGAAGCCAGTATCCATTACCATGGAGTGTGGAAGGCAGCTCACAAATGGCCCAGTCCCTACACAGTTGCTTCTGGCATACTAGTGGCAATAACATTTTTCCATTATGTTTACAGTCCATTACGATGGGTGGGTTTAGGGGCAGTGGCAGCTGGTATACCACCCATGATTTTGAGAAGTCTGGTCTCATTGCAACGATTGGTATTGGATATCAATGTTCTGATGCTGATTGCAGGTAGGTGGAAACATGGATATCTACAAGATATACCTATTTAACGTGAGCATATGCCAGTGAAGATTTTCACAGCATAAAAGGAAATGCTGACAAGATCAATCTCTATGTATTGCAGTTGCTGGTGCCATTGGACTGGGAGATTACTTAGAAGCAGGGTTAATTGTGTTTCTGTTTACATCTGCAAACTGGCTTGAGTCATTGTCCAGTGATAAGGTGATTTCAACTTCTTTTATGTTGATTTTTCATTGTCAATTGTCAATGTGCATTCAAGATCTTATTCTCAAAGTTGACGAATTTGCAGGCTAGATTGGCAATATCAGCTGTGGCAAGTTTGGCCCCCCAGGATGCTGTTCTTGCTGACAGTGGCTTGAAAGTTCAAGTTTCAGAAGTTGAAGTGGGGGCCAAGCTTTCTGTAAAAGCTGGAGAACTAGTACCAATTGATGGAATTGTAATCTCTGGGAAGAGTGCAGTAGACGAGAGCAGTTTGACTGGTGAATCCTTACCTGTAGAGAAAGAGGCTGGAGCAAGTGTATTTGCTGGAACATTGAACATCAGTGGTATGCCTTTGCAATCCTAAGTGCTGGAAATTTGATTTCGGTCTCCTATCAGGTAAAGTAACATAACTCTTGGTCTATTGGTTATCAGGATTTATCTGTGTTCAGACTACTGCCTTGGCTGAAGATTCTGCAGTATCAAGGATGGTGAGGTTAGTAGAGGAAGCTCAGACCCAGCGCTCCCACGTGGATCAATTGGTGGAGAAGTTCGCAAAATATTACACTCCGGGTAAGGACCTTTGATGAGATAAATGCCTCTGATCTCAGATCTGTTCTCAAATCTCTTCTGAGGCAAGCAAGTTTCGTGGGCTTTATTATTTGTTTTTTCCCGGTTATGTGCAGTTGTAGTAGTTGCTGCTGTAGCAGTCGCTACCATTCCTCTGTCCATACATGCCCACAATTTGCAGCACTGGTTATACCTGGCACTTGTTCTCCTTGTGGTGGCGTGCCCGTGTGCTCTGGTGATATCAACGCCTGTCACTACAACTTGTGCAATTGCTCAGGCTGCTCGAATGGGTCTTATTGTGAAAGGGGGTAGCTCATTAGAGGCCCTTGGAAAGCTTAAGGTTGTTGCCATGGACAAGACAGGGACTCTAACCGAGGGACATTTCCAAGTGCGAGAGGTGTGGCCCTTGAACATTAGCACAGACATGCAGAAACTTCTTTACTGGTAATGCGATTCTAAATACAATCTGACATTCGGACATGGATTTTGCGTACTCGTTTGGATGGAGAAAAGTGGATGTCAAACTGTTTATTTTGATTGTGGTTTGCAGGGTTGCATGCATTGAAAGCAGATCAAGCCACCCTATCGCCGCGGCACTTGTTGCACATGCGAAGTTGCATGGGGTTGAGCCTTGTGGTGACGTAGAAGGTTTTACAATACTAGCTGGAGAAGGTGTCAGTGGCACAGTTGATGGTCATATGATTTTTATTGGCAACAGCCGTCTAGCAAATCGGCTTCAATGGACTGACGGTAATGTACTATTTTGACACAGGGTAAGACATAAAAACATTAATTCCTGATTCTTAATTATCAATTTCTGCGTGTTCTGTGATCTGTAGCTGAAATGGCAGAATCTACAATGCTAGAGGCTT
Source organism: Dipteris shenzhenensis (assembly GCF_047967505.1). Taxonomy (NCBI): domain Eukaryota; kingdom Viridiplantae; phylum Streptophyta; class Polypodiopsida; order Gleicheniales; family Dipteridaceae; genus Dipteris; species Dipteris shenzhenensis. The sequence continues at coordinate 4,361,902 of NC_141623.1, read as the reverse complement.
GGCAAAGCCAGGGATGGAGCATCTGCTGGGTTGGTGTGGATGGTAGACCTGTAGCAATTTTGTGTGCAGGTGATCAACTTCGACCAGAGGCATTCCAAGCTGTCAGCAAAATGAGGGTATGATTGTGCATTGCTATCTTATTCTGAAATGCCGTCCATTATAAGAGTGAGTGGCTTTCCATATTTTAATCAACCAAAGTTCCATGAAACAGACTTTCCACATTTTAATCAACCAAAATTCCATGAAACAAAGGTTGTTTTAACTGCTTTATTTATTTTTTGAGTGACAATGTGTGGTCAGAACTTGGGTCTCTGGATTGCCATGCTTACTGGAGACAGCTTAGCTGCAGCAAATGCTGTACATGAAAAGGTGATTGGAAACAATTTATTGTGAAAACTCCTCTTTACTGCTCTGGACTGCCTATGATTTGCCATGACCAATCTCATACTTTCCAGCAAGAAAAACACGTCTAGTGGTGGATTTAAATATGATTTCTCAGAGGTCCGTCATGCTTGTTTGTTGCAGCTAGGAAAATTAGATGTGCATGCTCAGTTGCTTCCTGAAGATAAAGTGGAGGTGCTACGAAAATTGAAACAAATAGGTTTGACTGGTATGGTTGGTGATGGGATAAATGATGCTCCAGCCCTAGCTGCTGCAGATGTCGGTATTGCCATGGGTGTGGCTGGTGCTGCTGTTGCTATGGAAACTGCTGATATCGCTCTTATGACAAATGATCTCAGAAAGCTTGCAGATGCTGTGGAGCTTGGCCGAAAAGCCCGCAGAAAAATTCTAGAGAATATAGTTTTATCATTTGCAGCAAAGTTGCTAATTATCGGACTTGCTATTGCGGGCTATGCATCTCTTTGGGGCGCAGTTCTAGCTGACGTGGGAACTTGTCTGGTCGTAATATTCAATGGTATGCTCTTGTTAGGTAGGTCTAACAGCAGCAGTAAACTGGGTCATCATAATCATAGCAGGTGTAACCGCCACCATCATAAGCATTCAAAAAAAGGTTTGGAGGGTGGTGCCTGTTGTAGGAAGCCAATTTGCTGCAAATCAAGAAAGGAGGAAGGAACTTTAAGGCCACTGGATGGTAACTCTTGCAATGATCACCAAGATGCTCAAGATCATCTTACAAACTGTTGTGTATCAAAAGCATGTTGTGACCTGAGTGGTAAGAGCACAAGCAGTGGAATGAGGAGGAGATTGGGTCATAAAGATACCTGCACAAAGGATTGCCAAGGAGTTGACTGTTCTGTGCTAGGTGCCAAGAGCATTGCTGAACTCGGAGAAACTTGCTCAGCAGGTGACCTTTGCATTGCAGACTCGTCCCAAATATCTGGTGGCAAGGAAAATCATGATCATTTCCATCAAGAAGCCAGTTTGTGTGTTAGATATTGTGGGAATAATTGTTGTGCAGATGAAAATTTGCGCCCCACAGACTCATATATTCAAAAACCTTCTGCTGATATTACGTTATGTGCCTCTTTTTGTAAATCTGATACTAGAAATGATTATACAGTAGAATGTGCTGCAGAAGGTTGAGTGTTGTTCCAGCCCTATCAAGCATGGTAGGTCGAAGGATGAAGGGCTGTGCCGTGCACAGAGGACTAGTGTGGGAAATTTTGGAACTCCACCAAACCTTTAGTTCTTAAGTCCCATCGCAAATGCTATTCTTGTGGCTTGCAAGGAGAAAGTGTGGCCGCCTCATACATATACTTCCTTGGGATTGCTGCCAAATTCAACCTGCTGCCCTGAGAGCAGTTGTTACAAAACATGAGATCTTGTGATGTTGTGGGACCATCTAGACCAGCAGAATTCTCTCAGTGAGCACACCTTTTAAATGACATGGTCATCTTGAGATTTTGCAAAAGAGGCGACGGACGAATGGGTAGTCTTACCTATTTGTAAGGTGAGAAGACAGCATACATCATAAATGTGTCTTTTGTACCGCTGAGATATCCTAGTCTAGACATAAGAGCATTGCATCTCCAAAGTCTTTCCTTCCCTTTTGAATGGTTAAATGTTATTCAAAACATGATGACAACTTGCCTTCTTTTTCATTGACATTGCACCCTGAACATGGAAAAGCATCATTTTGTAGCGATTTCATCTCAGTAAAACCGTGGACCTAAAAGGGTTGAAGATTTGCCAACCAAGTCAGTACATAATGGGTTTATAAAATCATACACGCAGCTGATATGATTAATCTTAAAGGACTACTAAACTAAGCTTGCTTCTTTACATTATCACCTTGATGGGTCCCGACGCACCCATGAATGCCACAAACACCCTAGACCCCCCCTCCCCCCCCAAAAAAAAGAGCACTTGCCCATTATTTTGACATAGATGCAACTACAAACACCTACATCCATTCCCTGGCCTTTCCTAAAACAATTAGATCTTAACTGCACACAATTTATTACACAATATGGCAATAGTTTAATGTCCAACATCCTGTACTAGAAGACCCTCAACACACTTGTTGTCATGGGACCTACTCAAGACAAACCCACCTAGAAACAACAAAAATACAAATTGGCAATGATATACCTTCATAAGACTAAGTATATCTAATTTACAAATTGACATTCTTTTGAAGAATGAAGAGGAAATAGGAGAGAGAGAAGGGACATGAAGCAAAAAGAGAAGTTTGAAAATACCAACTTGACGGGTCTCTATGACCCTAGGTGCTAAAATGACTTGGATACACCTAATATCTCCTCCCATCCTTGCTTTTCAAGATGATTCAGATGCAACTACAAACAACACAATTGACTTCACATAAACTTCACATAATTTATAACGCAATATGATGATAGTTTGTGTTGAACATGCTGGGAGTCCCTTCATCAAAACACTTTGACACAAGCCTACCTAGAAACAACAAAAATATGGAGTCAAAGGATAATTGACAATAACATACCTCGTAATGCAAGAATATACCTAAATTCCAAATTTGAGATTCTTTTGAAGAATGAAGGTATTCTAGCGTTTGTTATTGCTTGGAAAATTGTGAGAATCCCCATTGTCCTGTTGTCTTTATTTGAAGTATGACATCTTGCCTTGATTAAGGCTTTGGGATCAACTTCATGGTTCACGTGTACACCTTCATCCAAGTGTTTCATGGTTTTATTAAATGAGTCCTCCACATTCTCATGTCTAATAGGAAATGGGGGGAGAGAGAGACACAGAGAGAGAGAGAGAGAGAGAGAGAGAGGTCAACGACAAGACCGATCAAGGGGGAGGATAGAGAGTCTTTAGAATTGACATAAAGCAAGGCAAAAATTTGAAAGTCTACTTAGAAAGTAGAAGACCGGGCAAGAGGTACAGAGAGATATACCATCTGCCTCAAAAGAGTCGGGTGAAGAAATGCCAAAATAATTTCAAGGACAGAGATTTAACGCAACGCTCATGCACACGCTCTATCCCAACCTGGAATAGGTGGTACTTAAATAATTATTGCACTCAGCTTCTTGATTACGACGTACACAGGTATACAGAGTATTGCTCGCGAAGGGTTATAAGAATCACACTACTATGAATGTAATTTTTGATATATTACAAACTTGTAGAATAAGAAGCATGTCACTTCAAAGAACATGAACTATACAAGGATGATTTGAGCGAAGTTGATGCATTGCACATTCAAGAGGTAGATAGTTAAGAATCCTCACACAACGGGGAATTCAATGGCTTATACATGTCTCAACTATGCTCTAAGGCCTTGAACATTCTCATGAAATCTAAAACTGTAGCAACAAGAGTTCGAGCCGAGTGCGAGGATCACATACTTGTGACATCAATGTCAATCTGCCTAGCACTAGCTCTGTCTGGGCGATTTGGTACACTTCAATTCCTCTGCTTTGCCTTTCTTAGGGCCAAAGTGCACATGCTACGGAAAATGCGAGGCTGGTGATCAGCTCGTGTGAACCAAATACGTGGGCATTTAATACACGACTAGCATGACCCATCTACGATGGGTTAGAGACCCGCTTTGTTAGGTCTCAAGGTGGGATCATAATCTTAAGCAAACAAAATTTTAAGTTTCAAGACCCCGTTCTCAAGAAGAGTTGCGTGTGAATGCACACATCCTCATGTGTGTGTACACACACACACACACACACACACACACACACACACACACACACACACACACACACATACGCACGCACGCACAAAAAAAATACTCACAGGCCTCTCTCTCTCTCTCTCTCTATATATATATATATATATGGACCTATGGGACAAGGTATAAAGTACAACAAAATGATGATTTCATTTAAGCCTCAGTGGGCTCCTGGAGCAAAGGGTGCACTAAGGCCCTTGCTGGGTGCTAAGACTACTAAACTAATAAACCGAAAAATTGATAAACTGATAGATTGATAACATGATAACGTGATAACTCTATAGGGCTCAATGGCTTGAGCACCTCAGAAACTAGCATATCTGACAGCTGTAGCATGTTGAGATCTCAAACTTAGGCTCAAAAGCCAAAGCCCGACACCATGGTGGCTCACCAGTGAGTAGTGAAATCACTCACTCTCTCTATATATAATTCATGTATATGTAATTAATATATATTATATATTATATAATAATATATAATAATATATAATACATAAATAAATAAATATAAAATACTATATATAAATAAATATTGATATATATAGTATATGTATATATTTTTTATATAATATAATATATATTATATATAATAAATATAGATTATATTGTGTTATATATTTATCTGTCTCTCTCCCCCACTTTGTCACTCTCTCTCTTCTCTCTTACTCTCTACTCTCTTTGTTCTCTCTTTATATTATATTCTCTCTCTCTCTCTCTCTCTGTATATATATATATATAAAATTCATGTATATGTAATAATATTCTAATATATATTATAGATTATATAATAATATTGCATATATAATATAATATAATATAATAGATAATACATTAAATATATAAATACATATATATATTAGTACTATATATAAGTACATATTTATATAATATATAATATATTACATATATATAATATATATATGTAGAGAGAGATAAATATTATGATATATATATATATATATATAATACTATATATAAATACATATTTATATACATACATATATATATATATAATATGCATATATTTTTTATTATAATATAATCTACATTTTATAAAATAAATATAGATTATATTGTGTTATATATTTATTTGTCTCTCTCCCCCCCTCTGTCCCTCTCTCTCCTGTCTCTTTATATGCATATATATATAATAGTAGTATATATAAGTACATATTGATTTATTATATAATATATTACATATATATTATATATATAGATAGAGATAAATATTATGATATATTTATTATAATTATATATATATATATATATTGTTACATATTTATCTCTCACTCACCCCCCTTTGTGACTCTCTCTCTTCTCTCTTGCTTCTCTCTACTCTCTTTGTTCTCTCTTTATATTATATATATTACTTATATGGGTATGTATTTATATATTCATATATTGTTATAATATATATAATATATTATATATTAAATACATAATACTGTATATCATATAATATTATATATATATATATCTATATGTCTCTACTCCTCAGTCTCTCTCTTCTGTGCCGCATTTTCTCTCTCTTCAGTCTCTGCGTGTCAACAACAGCTCCTCGTGCCACGTATCATGGCTCCATACTCACAGTTCGAACCAACAAGTCCCGCCATGTGGTGTAGTGCAGACAGTGAGATTGTGAAAGAACACACCTCAGCACGTTGACATCCAAATAAAAGCCTAAAAGAGTAAATGAGTCAGCTGCTGCTGCGAGACGTGGCGCCTCTGTGAGTATGGACCCTGCAAGTCTGCTCCTCGTCGTCCTCGAGACCGAGACACGTGTTACCCGACGACACAGTGTGGGGTGCTCAGCTTTGCATCAGTCTGCAGCCTCTCGTCCACGTGGTTGCACACTCTGCCCATTTCACAGTGACGACACACTCTCTCTATCCATTTCACTCGAGCGATACGTTGCCACATGCCCCTGCTGTGTACTCTCGAGTCTACATGTAGCCCCCCCTGCGCCTCACCTACCATGTGTCGAAGATCGGTGCCTCGTGTCTCGTGCATCTACCATTGCTGCCCTATGCACCGCCCAAAGAGAGAGAGAGAGACAGAGAGAGAGAGACAGAGAGAGATGTACAAAAGAAAGCGATTAGGAGGGTTGGGAATTTCCCAACCCTCCATATCGCTTTCTTTTGTACACTATATATGGTGTGTAGAGAGAGAGAGAGAGAGAGAGAGAGAGCGAGGGGGGGGGGAGAAAGAATTGGGAGAGAGAGAAGTGAGGGAGGGAGAACTAAGAGGGAGAGAAGTGAGAGACAGACAAATAGATAGAGAAGTGACAGAAAGAGAAGTGAAAGATAAACAAATAGACAGAGAAGTGAGAGAGGGTGAACTGAGAGGGAGAGAAGTGAGGGACAGACAGAGAATTGAGAGAGGGAGAACTGAGAGGAGAGAAGTGTGTGTGTGTGTGTGTGTGTGTGTGTGAGAGAGAGAGAGAGAGAGAGAGAGAGAGAGAGAGAACTGCGAGTAAGAGAGACAAACTGACAGCCAGACAAATTGACAGAGAACTGACAGAGAGAGGGGGAGAGAGAGAGAGAGAGAGAGAGAGAGAGAGAGAGAGGGAGGGAGGGAGGGAGGGAGGGAGGGAGGGAGAGAGAGAGAGAGAGAGAGAGAGAGAGAGAGAGAGAGAGAACTGAGAGACAGACAGAGAACTAAGAGACACACATGAATCTTGGCTATGCATACCAATTATCAGTTACTTGATAGATTGTATGCATTTTGGGCCAATGCATAATCGAGTGTAACTTCTTTTTGTGAAGTTTCAAGGTGATGATGGAGAGAGAGAGAGAGAGAGAAAGAGAGAGAGAGAGAGAGAGAGAGAGAGAGAGAGAGAGAGCCTTTGAAGTATACCTTAAAAAATAACTAAAATACTTCTTTGAGACTTTTTTTAAAAAAAAAGAAAGAGACTTCTATTAAGAGAGAGAAAAAACTCGCGAGAGCAAGCTCAAAGCAAAATACATCATGAAACCATGAGGATAAATAAACCCCTCAAAATGAGGTGGAAAATAACCAAGGCTGAGGCTGAAAGTGCCACCTCAACCCTGTAAGAGTCTCAGAGATAAAAGGAGAATCCTTCCATTCCCTAAAGAACGAAGCCCTCCTAGTAGAGGCTGCACGAGAGTCTTCTTGCATACTCATCCATACGGCCATCAAAGTATGTACGGTGTCTGTCCAGATACTAGCCAAGTGTGCGAGGGATGAACCTGAGTTCCCTCCAATGCCTCTGTGCATCTGGCTCTCCAGATATGCCAGGCTGCTATGCTTGCCAGTATCTCCCAGGAGGTATCCATAGAGGCATGTACAGTTGCTGCAAAAGGAAGGTGTGGTACCACATCCAAAGAACAGGACTCAACCTGATGATGTTGAATCGAAATGGATTGAGAGAAGAGTCATGTCTCTCATAAAAGACTTGAGGCCTAGTAAGAGAAAGCCAAGCCACTGAGCCCCATGTCATAAAGAACGGGGAGTGCACAAAGTGACTGAAAATCATGGCTACCCCCATCCAAATCATCCTCGCCTGTCTGCAATCCCATAAGCAATGCTGAATCATCTCCAAAGCAGAGAGGCAGTGAGAGCAAGTAGGGCCGGCTCCGAATCTGGATCTCCAATGGTTCACTACAATCCCACCATGGATAGAAAGCCAAAAGAAAAGAGTGATCTTTGTATTCTTGGGGGATTTCCAGAGTCTCCTACAGAAGCACCTCTGCAAATCCACAGTGATATCAAATGCCTCCCAATGAGGAACTTTGGAAGGTCTCCAACCTCTACTACTGAGCTTGATCATGTAGCAAAAGGAGGGGATGCTCTTCTCTCGATGCCCTGCATCAATCCACTCCCACTTTCCAGGCTTCTTTGAGACTATTTTCCTTATGTGCTCCTCCAAAATGTTGTGTATGTAAAAAAAAAATATTTCTTGCTGTGTAATGAGACTTTTCAATTCCTTGTGTGGACCATATTGTAGGGCATCCATACTTTTAAGAAAATATGGAAGGTGGTTGTATAGAATGTGCTGCAATCATAGAAAATATTAAGTTAGAAATTTGTAAACCATGTTTGAAAGGACAAACTATGCATACAAAACAAATTAATTCAACTTGCCATGTAGTGTGTTATATTGTAGCTTGTCCATGCTTGTTTCATTGATTTTCCAAAAGTTTTTGGCTCCTCTTCTAACACACGATGATCGCTCTTGGTCCATGTCTTTTTGTCACAAAGCTGGAAAAGCTTGTTTAAGGATTTCCATACCTTTGCTTTAACATTTTGAGCAATACCATCTGCCATATCATCTTTAACTACATTATGCACATGCTTCTAAAAGCCTATCTCACCTTGGAAACATATCTTGATCATCTACCAAGTTTCCCTTCTCTTTGTGGTTCTGATAAAAATCTTCTTGCTTTGACTCCACCAATTGACGGTTTGATAGGAACATCCTTTCCATATGAGGACTTCTTGATCTATTATGATATGAACATCTCCTCCATGGAGACCCATGTTCGATAATACTTTTTCTAATGCAGCAATTGATTTTTTCCTTTTTTTTTTGGGTCGAAGCTTACCAAAAGACCAACTTTTCGATGATTCTGCATAAAGCATGCAATGTGCATATATGTACAATGCACAAAGGAATATCAAGAACTACTTTGAATTCAAGATCAAATCTTGTCCCTATTAGGAGCTTTTCTCCACCATTTAGGATCCATGACATGGGCTGGCTCCTTGCAGTAAAGGCATGGAGATTTTGAATTACCTCCTTTGCTTATCTTGAACATACATTTGAGGGTCTTGAGGTCCCCCACCATATGCCAATCAACTTGGAGATCACCCTTACCTTCAACATGAAGTTGCCCTCCTGGAACCTAGTTTTTGTTGACTTCTGGTATTTTGGTATGGTGAAACACCCAAAACAAGGTTTGGTGGTCCTTTGTCTTTACCTTCCATTAAGAAGAAACTATATTGAAGCATCTAGATCTAATAAATGAAATCAAACAGCAATATACTTGAAAAATGAAAGTTCACGCTTACCTCAAATGCTCCCAACCACCAAATTTGCTTCTCTGATTGTACATTGAAATGCTTTGAGTTCTGGGCCTATCAGTGCATCCAACAAGGATCACAATGCATCCATTGAGTGGCCTATAAAGCATCCACTGCAAACCACAAATAAGTGCACATGGCTCAGACTACAACCAGAGTGATCTGCATAAGGTATATCCAAGAAATCATGGCCCCATGGTAATGACCGCTAGTGAAAATAGAACTTGGGATGTCTCAAAACATGGGCGTCACTGCATAATCGAACTCATCAAGACAATCTACAAATATCTCTCTAAATCTCATCCAAGAATGGCTAGTCAACCCTTGCATTTACTTGCAAAAATGCCACATGGCAATCAATGAGAGGGTCTTGGAAACTTTGCGAAATTTCCTTCAAAGAGAGGACAGAAAAACATAGAGAACTACAACTCCCTCGATTCTTCATAAAATGGCAAGCGAATTTGTAGAAAGATGTTTCAAGTAGTCCCAAATCCAACGGGATAGACAACTCTGCAAATGGAGGCTCGGATGTTGAGATCCCACTCACAAGGAAATGATGAAATGAATACGTTGGAGTAGACAGAGCTTTAGAACTTCACAAAATCGGAAGCAGCTTCATAGGTAGAAGTTTTGGATCTATTTGAATCCACTAGGAGTGTCTGAACTGCAAATGGTGGCCTAGATATGGAGTTCCAATACACGAAATCTGTGCAAGAAATTGAATTTTGTCACTTTTGATAGGAGCTATAACTTTTCACTAAAAACTCGGATGACAGGGATGTTAAATGAAGTACTCAAAGTCTTCTACAACTTTTCTTTTGATCTCAGGCAAGATTCAGCTTCTAGAGAAAGATATCTTCATCACAAGACTCTCAAGTCTAAAATAAACTATCCTTTGCCTCCAAAACCACCTGCTGGCTGCACTCAGAATTTTCCAAACGTTTCTACAAGGTCTCTGCACACCATGACGCAGATAAAGACACCATAATGGAGCTTCTCCTTCCTCACATAAAGTTGTAGCAGTAGACTTCGGGCTTCAAGCTCACACATAGGCTCAGCTAGAACACAATAAGAAATAAAGTACAGGATCTATGAGTAGATGTACTGGTTTAATACAAACTTTCTCCTGGTGAAAGTTGGCTAAGGACCTTGCCATTTGGTGATTCTGTCAATTACCCAGTCCCATTGATCACTTATTGAGCATCTAAAAGCTCTCCTTGAAATCTCTCCCTGATTTTGTCAATTAGCCAGTCCCATTTGGAATTCCTAGCAGCCTAAAGAACTCTCCCTCCCTTATGATCTTGCAGCCTTTGTTTATAAGAATCTGCGATGGGGGGGTTCCTAGTTCCATAGATACCTATTTTTTCATGATTGATTCTAGAGCCAGATGCTAAGCAAAACACATTTAATCATTCAAGAATACGGGAGTAAGATTAGTATCGTCTGCAAATTGTTGGCATATGATATGTTAGAAGACATCACTTATCAACAAATAAAGGATAAAGGAGAGTGAAAGAAAAAGATGCGGATGCACAAAATAACAAAGACGAAATGGTGTCAATGAAAACAATGAATCTTTGTCTTAATGAGGATTTAGAAATGTGATTCAAGATATAATTGGGAAGACTTGTTCTACCCTACCAATGCTGCCTCTATGGGGACAATAAGCCTCTATACTAATAGTAGGATGCTAGATATGTCCTTTTCTACAAAAAATTTCAATGCTTTGGTGGATGGAAAGACACCAGTAACATCAAATGTTGGATGGATCCAACTGTGTTTATACCACATAGAAAGGCTATGAATGATGCTATGCATTTGAGAGGACCTAAACAATTTTAAGAAGTGTTTACCAACTTCCTTAAAACATAAATTTCAGCTTAGAGGGCCTAAACGATTTCAAGAAGTGTTTACCAACTTCCTTAAAATATATATTTCAGCTGCTATAGGCACATATGTTGTAGGCATAGATGGACATCTAATGTGGGATGCAAAAAGAGCTTTTTTATTGTGCTGCAAATTTGAGCATGTCAATGGTCAACATTTTTCATATGTTAATAGACTGGCTAGAAGAAGAATTATGCAAGATACCTTCAACAATTTCCCCAATTTCATGTCTACATTTCCATGATATGTATCTTTGATTGCAAGTTTGAATCATGATTTTGTATCCTTGCTAGAGGTTACCTCGACTTCAAAGATGTTGATGAAAGTGAGGAAATTATGGAAAACATGTAGGTAGCCATAACCACTGTCCACAAAATTGCCACACTAAGGAAGAAGCAAAAAATCTCATTGCATTCTAATTGTACCAAGGGAAAATCAAGATAGATCTCAAGTGATGAGAAGCAAGGTGGTAAGGGGAAAATCAAGATGATCTCAGGTGATGACAAGCAAGGTGGTAAGGGAAAAATGCTAGGATTACACAAGTATTTATATTTGTCCTGATGATGCATTCACCCAAATGCTCGATATCTGCATTGCATGTGAAAAGGAAGATGTCACATATGAAGCACCTACATTTATTACTAAAAAGTCTAGAAAGACTAAGAAAAAAGGTGATTATTGCAGGATGTGGAGGCCAATGAAGTATCTTAAAAATACCTATGCATTCATGATAGCCAAGAATATTATGAAAAGAGAATGCTTTTTTGGAAAGATTATTGCACGGAGGAGTGCATCAATCTCTCTAGGTGAAGCATGATGTAGTGGATAGCTCAATAAAATATCTACTCTTTGAAAAAAGCATCCAAATAAGTCAATGCAAGATTGACATTATTTTTTTGAAGAAAATGGGAGCCACTTTACCCTCAAATAAGGAAAAGGCATGGGCACACAAGATTGAAGGTATAAGAAGATGGAGCAGGAGCTATTACTATGAGCATGAAAAAGATATCCCACAACAAATACATCGAATAGATAATTTTAGAATCTAGAAAGCAAGTGGAATTTAAAGGAGTTACATGTGAGGGCTCCTAAGTGATGATGTAAATTGGAGTAAGCCATAAATCTTTTTTTTCGACAAAATACCACATATGGATATTTTACAATTTATTGATAGAATCTTGCATACCATAATTACTAAAGTGGGATTATGCAATATGGTCATGTTTGTTAGTAAAGAAGACAAAGAAGCCATGTCATGTTTTAGAAAACCAGTAAGGCACTGAGCTTCAGATATATAATGGTGTGTATGCAACGAGGAGAGAGAAAAAAGAATGTGGTTTAAATATACAAACTTTGGAATCTTTCATCTTGTTGGTGAAGACTATACACCTTGATCTATAAAGTAATTTAAGAGGGAATGCCAAAGGATTGTGTCTAACACTGTAAGAGTAGGTAGTCCCTTAAATACCATCATCATCAATGACTTTACTATTTGATTCCATCCAAAAATGTTGGTCTTTTGCTTAAGATGATGGATTTTTTACAGCTGCAAGGATGGAGGTCACCTTGATTCGACTGGCATATTTGTTTGAAGATCTTCTTAGAAAAGGATGCTCCACAAACATCATTGACATGAAGGAGATTACATGAATTACTTTGGTGTGCAAGCTTGTGTAACTACAAATATGAGAAAGATCTCAGGGTTTGTTAATGTAAACAATGTAAACAATGTAACCAATGAGTAGGTAGAGAATGATGAAAAGAAACTAAATGTAAATGATGAGGAGGTAGAGAATGATGTAGAGAACCTCAATGTTGGCCATGATGATGAGATATAAAGTGATGAAGGAGAATTGAATGCTGCCAATGATGAGGATATAGAGAGTGCTTTGATGAGGATGTAGAGAGTGATGGAGAGGACAACGATTATGCCTCAAAGGATGATGCATCACAATGGTACATGAAAAGACCCAAAAAACTTCTACCTATATGAAACATTAACCTTGGCTTTGTTTTTTATATTTCTATAAATCTTGTTCAAAGAGAATTTAAGCAAATTTCTAAAGCATTTTATTAAAGGTAATTTTTATATAAAGATGAATTTAATGAAATTTCTTATCTCTTTTAGGCATAGAAGAGGAGAAAGGAGGAGGAAGGAAAGGAGGAGGTGGATATCACAAAATGAGTTCTAAAAACAAGGTTGCATTAATGAAAATGGGGAGCTCATTTGATGTGATGTTTGTCATTGAAAAACACCCTTAGTATTTTTCATTTGGTACAGAAGAGATTCCTCTCTAATCCTAGTAAAGAGGTTAATGACAAAGTAATGATGGCCATTCTAAGGTTCGAGGTAGACTTTCTTATTTCTTGATACTTCAATAAGTGATTTGAATCTAAGACCTAATTGCTACCATTATGGAGCACACTGTAAATCAAGAGGAGGGTATTTTGACTCTAGTACAATTCAAGCGTACAATTCAAGCGGAGGATATTAAGTCTATACCTATTCAATTCAAGCACAGGAGATTCATTTTGTACCTCCAAAGCAACCAGAGGAGATTCAATCATCATCATGGCAACACTTGCAGTTCAAGTAGAGGGGATTCATTCTACACCAATAGAATCATAGCATCCACACAAAGCGGCAACAAAATCACAGCCTCCACACAAAGCACCATATCCTTCACACAAAGCACCACAGCCTCTACACAAAACATCGCAAGACTCTAGTACATTGTCAAGCATGTAGATGGCCATATCCTAAAGTAGTCGTGCATGGTCATATTCTTGTAAGAAAAAGAAAACGTACATACATGAGGAGTGTTTGCTCATGATGCTTAAGGAGGATAGAAGGTGTTTTTTAACACCACCACAAAATAAAATGAGTTGTTAGCAGTGGTTACTCTACCTTTGATAGAACATCATACTATTCACTTTTGATGTTATGTCATGCTATTCCTAGAGGATATGAAAGTCTATATAAGATGTTATCTTAAATTGCCCAATTTTGATTTTTGTGCTTCCAAAAACTTACAAAATTATCTTACTTTTTATTTATTTATTTTAAAGAGAGGAATTTAAAAAATAATAATCCTAAATTACTATAAAAGTATGTATAAAAATGAATCTGGAGAGTGCACCAATCCAAAATTAATGAAATGCATGTTATCAGTGGCTATCTATGAGCATGAGAGATGGAACTTTCATAGCATCATGATGGACAATGTGCGATTATTGTTTAATAGTTGTTCCCTTAAGGTGTTTAACTTTCTTTGCATGCTTTAACACCATATGTGTAATGTATAGTCTTACAATGTTCATCTAAAGGATTGTGTTCCTTTTCTTAAAATTCAACCATTTATATAGATGTAGCTATGAATAATTCACATTGGTTATTGCTTGGCCATGCAATTATTTCTATAACTCTAACCTACTTGATACACAAATGCTCTTTTCTTTTTTTAAAGTGCAATTTTTTTGTGGTCTCCAAATGACTTTATTAATTTGTTTATTTTTTTAATTTTCGTTCATTCTCATCAACATATGTAGAAAGCATATAGTAGTTGACTTAAAATTGAATTTTTTTCTTATTTCTTAAATATTCATCAACATATTTAAAATCATTGTGCTCATTCCCTGTTTTTGACAGTCTTTGTAACAAATGTCATCAATAGTGTATAAAACCAACTATTTTGGTGATTGCACCTCCCAAATATCTCTCCCATTGCTCTTTAATAAAACATATTTTGACAATTCACTCTCCTCTAGCTCACATAGTGAATTAATAAATCTCATCCACCCTCTTAGCCCATATTTGCCTAGAATACTTTAGTGCCTCTAATAAGGATACATGCTACCAAAATACTTTATTCTTTATAATTAAAAAAGATAATGAATAATAAAATACAGTTGTCCTTATTAGTCTTCATGCCATCTTACCTATATACATCCACTTCCCTTCGATCAATTCACAACAATTATAGCATGATTATTATTTTGCATCTTTCCCTTCAAGTTTTCCACATGCTTTCAATAGTATTTATGTATTTGTAAAGGACATATCCTATTGATAGATCCATTGGCTAGGTGAAGATTTATTGATATTTTAAAAAAATATCTGCCTATACTATCAACCAAATTCTATCATTCAATATTTTATTTTATTTTATCAATGATGCAGTTAGTTATATTTGTACCCTTTGATCCTAACTCTCTATCTTCTTCTTAGTCTTCACAAGATATATGCAAAACATCCTTCTCTCCATGTGCACCTTCATGAAATATATTTTTTAATGTCTTTCTCTCCACTCTAAAGATGGACTTTTATCTTTCATGTGGCAATTAGAGGGGTAATAATACCTATGGAAAGTAATGATTATTAATGAGAGGATATCACCTTGACTCATTTTGCACTTGATCCAAAATTTGTGAGTGCCAAAAAACATTCTTTTAGAGGTTAGAATAAATATATTAACTAATTATTATTCTCCATTGCTTAAGCATCTCCTATATAGTCCAGTCTCCAAGATGCATGCTTCATAGGAATTATAGCATTTGCAATAGTTTAATGATCTCAAGATGCCAATTGTATAACTTTTTGATCTCATATTCAAGTCCAAAATGTGTACATTATCTTAGACACCAAGTTTGTTGAATTCCATTGAGAAATGTATAAGTTCCAAATCGAGCAAGTTAGCTTCATGCAATATATTCACAAAAAGGGGCTACACCCAATCATGCATTGGCCCCCCATGATGGGGTCCTAAGGAGGGTTAGTGCACCAATCCAAGCCCCTACCTAGGTGTGTTCATCCCACAATTGAGCCCACTGCCTATCACCTGTACATATATTATCTTCATCATTTTTGTGTTTTCCACTTGACAAATGCAAATCATTACTGCCCCCCTGCTTGTGTTTTCACATACTTTGGGTCCAACCACCTTCTGCCTTGGTTGAGTTGAATCATTCCCAAAATATGGTTTAAGCCTAAAACCATTGATTGGTTTAGGGAAAATATTGCCATGCAAATCACTTACTAGAAATGTTCCTTAACTAAGCTTATACTTCAACAATTCTATAAGGTCCATCATATCTCAATCGTAATTTTCATGGATCAGGTCCAAGCTTAGAATAATACATCAGCACGAAATCACCTCTTTTGAATAGTTTGAATTTTATATTCCTATTAATCCAAGCTTGTCTTCTTCTCTGAATGATCTTTGAAATACTTGAACTAATATTCTATCCTCATCCAACTTTAGCAATTGCTGAATACTAAAATTTATGGATTCTTCAGGAGATAACTTGTGTTCTACAGCAGCAATTCTTAGGCTCCCCACAATAAACTCCATTGGAACAGCTACCTCAGTGCCATAAACCAATCTAAAAGGAGTCATTCTTGTGGTCACTTTGAAGGCTATTTTAAAATCCCACAAAACTAAATCTGGCTTCTAATCCCAGTCCTTAGGATTATCCTCAACTATCCTTCTAAAATTTTCATAATTATTATATTGGAGCTCTCAGCCTCTATCCATTTCCCTCTGGATAATATGCTATAGACTTGTTATGCAACATCATGTGAGTCTTAGTTAGCTTTGCAATGACCTTATTAATAAAGTGAGTGCCCCTATCAAACACTATCTCAATTGGTATTCCAAAACTTATCATGATATTATGATATAGAAAATATGCAACACTTCTTCCCTTATGATCTTTCAAAGCTACTGTCTCAACCCACTTAGTATAATAATTAGTAGTACCAACAAGTATGTATTTATTATTTGTATACCGGGCTACTAGTTTAATTGGATCAATAAAATCCAAACCCCATTTCTAAAAAGGTTCAAGTGGAAGAATTGGTTGATGAGGCATCCTCTCCTTTAGTGATTATTTGACAATCAAATTCTTGCAACAATAACTTCCACCTTGCAATTCTTCCTGTTAGTTATGGTTTAGTTACCAAACAGATCAAAGCCTGGTAGTCAACATGGAATACAAACTTATTACCAAGTAGGGGATGTCTGAACTTATGTAAAGCATATACCATTTCCAAAGCTTCTCTTTTAGTGATTGCATAATTCTTTTTAGCCTTTGTCTCAGCACTTTGCTGGCATAATAAATAGATCAGAACCACATTTTATGCTTGTTTTGCATCAATACTACTGTCAACATGGAGGAATATCAGAATGGTTTTATTCATACATAAGGAGATTGTGGCAGTATCCCTGGAGAATTAAGAAAATGTTACAAGGCTACATGAGGAATAGTCCAATCCCCGAGTGCACGGTAGTTCGATTGTCCGATTTGTAGATGACTTGATTTGAATTCAATTTCGGAGGAGTTTTGATTCATGGATGACAGAGGTCTGAGTAGAGTCATAACAAGTGTTGTATGATTACATGTGGAGGTGATATTTTGGACAAGGCAAGGAAGTGGTCATACGGAAGGTTCTCTTGGAGATGATGTATTGCAAAGGTTGAGAACCTAACCAAGAGGCACAATCATTATATGACTATGGCATCAGAAGATTAGTACATTGGCGCATGCATTCTTAGACTTGTGTGCAGGAGAGCTTTGAGTTTACTCGACTTGTCGAAGTGCAATGGCTTGTGATCTCAAGGAGTTTTGTGAGTTGTGATGACTGTATGGACGTTATCTTAGCTCCATTTTCACAAGGATATATTCCTCATGCAGATCTTTAACTATTGTCAGAAGTCACTGGAGTGGAAGATGTTGATCTACACTTGCTTAATGAGGTCGCTAAGAAAGAAGAGAACATGGGAAGGAATCGTGCACTGCAACCAACACGTAAGAGTTCAAGGAGGTGGCTGAACTGGAGCCAAAGGTGGAGATGACTGCTGAAGAAGAAGAAGATAATTCTGTCAAAGAAACTGTTTCTCTGCCAATGAAGAAACCTTTCAGACAAAGTGCATAAAAAATTTTTCAAATTTCAATGGATCTGAAGTACAATTTGAATTGGTTAGAGGAGGTCGGCTTGATGGAGTACGCCGGTATACCATGGAATATCTGGAAGGTACAACCTGAGGCAATAATTTGAATGCTCAATGCCATGCAAATTTTTTGGCATGAGAATCTTCATTGTCCTCAATTATAGGTCTTGTGCATTAACAAGACCACACTACATGTCACTGGTTTTAATGCATCCATAAGTGCAATTTGGCACAAATCACACATGGACCTATAGCATAATTTCTCCCTTTCTCAAGAAGGAAAATAATTCAAGAATTTATTTTACATTTTGAAGAAGGATCACCACTAAAACTTCCTCCTAGGGCAGGTCAAAATATTAAAATTAAACTAGCAGGATGCTTACATACAAGTAGCAATAATTATACCATTGGTATTTATACAAATATCAATGGTGACAAGCACAATATATAGAAGTACTGATAATTATACCATTGGTACTTATAAAAATATCAATGGTAACAAGCACAATACTGATGGTAAATGCATAAATACCAATGGTACAACTTTTAATATTTATGATTAGTTGCATATTATCGATGGATGAATTCGTGGCAATTTTTTTTGTTGGTATTATTATCATCATCGGTAATGAGATATCTTGATGACGTGTTACATATTACCAATGGTAATGGATAATATCGATGGCAGTCATCATTTTGATGATGGTATATTTAGTCGTTTTTTATTTTTTAGATTGGTAAGGTTTTGTCATCATTGCGTGCATGATTTCATGAAAGTATTATTCACATGCAAATAAAGAAAAACAATTTGTGATTATGTAAAAATATGATTTTTGAGCAGGAGTGATAAGAAGCAAGAGGGAGGAGGACCAAGCAACATGAGCAAGAGGGAGGAGGAGTAGTAGGTGATAGAAGCAAGAGGGAGGAGAGTTAGGAGTGAGAAAAATGGAAGAGGAGAAGGCATGAACATGTGAGGAAGGAGAAGCATGCAGAGGAAGAGTACATGGGAGAGGAGGAGGAGGAGGTGGAGGACAATTCTTGTAGGTGTATGAGGATGAGGAAGAGGAAGATAAGGAGTAGGAGGAGGAGGTGTGTGTTTAGGAGGGTTGAGGATAAGACATGTGGGATGATGGATAAGGCAAGAGGTAGACAATGGTGGGGAGAGAGAGAGAGAGAGAGAGAGAGAGAGAGCAACTCAAAGTTTCAATTGAAAAATTTTGAATTTGAAAGAGATGGGCCCCTTGCTATGGCTGCTCCAACTGCCACATCAGAGGCATCTACAAACACATGAATGGAGGTTGTAGGATAGAAGCTACTACTAGCATCTTCTTCAAGACATCAAATGCTTGTTGCTACTCCAATCCCCATACATATTTTACTCCCTCTCTTGTCAATTTAGTGAGTGGCATATATACATGTGAGAGATACCTCAAAAATCTGCTATGCCATTTGATTTGACTAATAAATCTAGACAATCCTTTGACATTCTTAGGAAACAAAGCTTTTTGTATGACAGATACCTTGGATATAGCCATTCCATCCTCAGATATGATATGCCCCAATAACAAACCTCTTTCCATAGCAAAAGCACATTTACTTGGATTCAAGCTCAATCATTTCTCAAAACTTAATCTGAGATGATCTAAATGGCCTGATCTCTTACCAAAGACTGCTTCTTATCTAAGAATACTCTCATGAAGGAGGTAAGGTAATCTTCAAACACCTCTTGAATCCACTTCTGGAAATTTGGTGGAGCATTCTTCAAACCAAAAGTCATTACATTGCCAAATACTCCCCATTCTGTAACAAAGGTAGCTTTGTCTTTATCCTCTTGAGCCATTCTTATTTCATTATAACCACAGTGAATCCATCCAAAAATTGGGACTGTATCATTTTTAAGATTTATCTTATGTTGACAAAAAGAAGGATCAACTCCCTTCATATCTATATAATGCCATGCAAAAATATACTTGAACTCCAGTAATAGCTCCCTAAATTTCCCTTTGAAAGGTTCCTTCAATTTAGTGCTGGCAAAAACCATCTTTGGGTCTTCCTTATCAACAAGATTCATGTCTTCAAGCTCATCTTCTTTCACTCTAGCACTCTTGCTCATATGTTGCTCAAAGGCCTTCTCTGCTTGGATTACTGCTTCAATATGCATTTTCAGACCTCCCTCCACTGTTTCTTCATCAGCATCATTAGAGTCATCTGACTTCTTTTGGGTGGCATCCACCCTCTGGTCAAAACTATCTAGCTTATCGCTCTACACAATCAAAATTGTATCTAAATCAATCTTCTTATCATGTGTGTACTTCTGTAGATTTCCTACCACATCTACTTTAAATAATGGTACCAATGAAGGGTTTCTCCTTAGAAAGTAATGAATCTCTGCCACCATATTAACTCCGTCTTCCTCTATGGGTTGCGTATGTCTAGGGAGAGTTCTACTCAAACTCGAGAAGATTGCTTGTCATGCAACTATCCTTTTATGATTGGTGTAGAATCCTGGTCCTTGGAAAACGCCTTCCTGACAATAATCCTTTTAGCTCCCCAATCCTGCTTAGCTTTTGTAGCATGAAGCCAAGGTCTGCCCAGTAGCATAGAGTAAGAGATTTCTTTTTCCTCCATTCTCAGTACCACAAAACTTATTGTAAATGTCAGCCCCCATACACTGATTTGCTGACCTCTCACTAGACCCAATGGTTGGATTCTCCTCTGATAAGCCATTTTGACTTGAAAAGGTGTTGGGACCAATTCATTCTCACAAAAGTGCTTATACAACTCTTTTGATAGTATGCTAACATCCTGCTCCCTTTTAGGTGCCTCCTTTTATTCTTTCTTACCTTCAGTTTTTTTCTCTTTACTACTTTCGACTGTATTCAGCTTAGTGTCCAATCTAGTCCAACTAATTGTCAAATCCTCCTTCATTGTGTCACTCTGAGCAACAAATTCTTGAAGCAATACTTGTTGTTTTGTTTGTTTAATCTCTGCCACTCTGGCATTGCTCTTATCTCAGTATCATTATCTTCCTTCATCCACTCTGCATCTGACTATGCTATCCGGTTGTATTCTGACTATTCTCCCTTGACGGTCAAAAATGTGCCAGATCCTTGTTTCCTTTACTCATCTCCTCTTTTCTATCTCTCTTCACTTCATTTTCTTTGTGTATATCCTTATCTTATATTATACATGCCATCCAGCTCAACAATAGAAAAAAAAGATAAAAATGGAAGTTATTTGTGTTAAATAGAATTCGTATTGATAAACAAAATTGGTCTTCAAAAAAGACATTATCATGTATCTAGATCTATAAACAAAATTGGGCTCCAAAAGAAACATTGACATGTATATGTTAGAGAAAAACATTTACTACTGCTCTACATTACTATCACTCGTATCTTCTTCGCTCTCTTCAGTATGGCTGGAAGGGTCACTCGGGACCTCATCTTGCACATCTTGCTCTATATTTTGGTACTCTTCTTGGATGATGTACTCATGGTCCAAGAAGATCTTAACACAATTCATTATCTCCTTCACCATATAGTATTTATTAATTTTGGTCTCGAGCCAATTTCTTCAAACCTTCTTGAGGCTCCTCTAGTTGGATCTTATAACCCACAAGAAATGCTCCTCTGATGAAGCTCTCTCTTGATCCCACCCATGCGCATGCACTTTCACATTAAACTTCACCCACTGTTCATTGTGATTACTTTTCTTTGTGAACATGGGATAGTAGGGCTTCCACATGCCATATGGGGGCAACATGAGGGAGAAGATTTGGGTTTATTGAAGACTGTTGAGGGTATGGTCAGTCCATTAATCTAGTAATCTACTAGTGGGAAAAAAAAGTAAGTAGGTAAAAAAAGAGAGTAAATAGGGGCATTGAAAACACATTACAAACCAAGAATGTATAGCCAAGGCAGCAACGAGGGCTCTAAAAATATTCTTGGATCCCAATGCAACCCACTCATTGTGGGTGTTCTAAAGTGGCTTAAAAGTATGCAAAGGACATCTCCTAACATTCAACAGGTAGAATCTTGAATTTCAAAATGTCCCCCAGTGACAAGATAGTCACTCGCGTATATATTCAACATGTCTTTACGTTGTCTTTACCCATGCAAACATATACGTGCATCCGGATGTAGGCCTTCCATATCATAGGCCCAATTGTAACTACTTCACAATGTATTAGGGCCATGCTTTAAAGTATTTGGATTTAGCTAGAGATATTTACAATCCTTGCATTTGTTTGAAAGATTTATATTCATCCAATTACAAGAAATGGGTGCCTACAACATGCATAGCTGGGGTGTTGCATGCCCTTCATGCTGAGATCGGTAGTCTTTAATATGAAGGACACACACCATCAGAGTTACAGAAGGATGGACCTTGTTTTATGACTCTATGTTCATCGTGTTGCATCAAGAAGGTCAATATGGAAAAAATGCTAGGTTGAGTTGGTTTCTTCCATTCCCATGCTGAGTTGGTTTCTTCCATTCCCATGCTTTGTAGTTTTCTTTGCTAATTGTAAACAATTGAGGAAAACAAATATAACACATATACTTGCAAGAGCTTAGAACTAGACTGGTTGTATGAATTATTTGACAATGGATGGACAGCAAGAACATGAAGACTTGGTACAATGTCGATTGAACACTTTAGATGAAAAACCTGCAATGGGAAGAGATGGATGATGATTTGCATGATGGAGAAGAATGCAATTGGCAACATCAAGCCCTCCCCAAGGCTATTGTTTTAGACTTGATAATCACAAAGTTAGATATAGGGATAAGACAAACATACTTTGTAAGAATTCTTGTCCCCCCCATTCTTTAGAGATAATAGAGACATAATGGATGGGTCCACGTTTTTGTCCCAAAGATGGGAGATTAATAATATTTGGTTTCTTTGATCCTCAATGTTTCCACATTTAGCCCCATGAGGCATAGTTAGATGTATGAACAGGCCTTACTTTGTGATTATTTACTCCATATAAGGTTTGTTTCTTTTTCCACATAAATCTTGATATAACTCAACTTTTTGTCATACACACTCACACACACTTTGGACACATAATATACATACACGCATATCCACATAGTTTTAAAATTATAAGACTTATCAATTTGTCATTTAGCCCATAGAGTTTGTAGGTGCTAATAATTAAATTATAGTCTTTACAATCAATAAAAGATGGCTTCTCTGTGTTAGTTTGTTTCTCTACAAGATTGTTATCCTTCTATTCTTGTAAATTAAATATATGGGAAATCTACTCTTACAAGCATGGGATTCATGAGATGTGACTAGACCATAAGTAACTTTTGTGTTATTGAATCATAAATATGAGCTACTTTGCCTTGGGGGAGAGAGAGAGAGAGAGAGAGAGAGAGAGAGAGAGAGGCTCATACGCTTCTGTGCCACTTGTACACGCCCTTTGACACCACCATACACATAGCACTCACAATGGACTGTGTGAATCCACGATGTGCCTAATTGAAAGTCAAATGCCAAAGATACATACAAGGAGTACAATCATTTTAGGCATAGCCGAGGCATAGAACCTATGAGTGCATAAGTGATAAAATTCCTTAAATAAAAAGGGCAGACATGTAATTCTACAAACTTTGTATGGATTAGTTTTACATAGCTACAACACCACTCAGGCTTCTCACCCACACCTCCACAATACTCTTCCTCTAAACTGCACTAGAATTTGTAAACCGCAATAGAGCAAACTCTTCGCCGCCGCAAACAAGCATTGTGCCGGCCACCCCAAAAACTTTGTATCCATGCAACATGTTGCTAAAAAACCCACTTGATGTTTTGCTCCCATCTGGACTTGCCTTCTTTGTATATCTTTGATAGCCTTAAGCCATCTCTAGCATGCAACACTGCCAACAACCAACTCCGTAGTAGCGTCTCCACCACATCTACATCTCCGCAAAGATACTGCACGGGATCACAACTGCTGCTATGATAAGAAGTGAGTTCAGAGAGGTGTTGAGAACAAAGGTTAAGACTCTTTACAGGTTCATCAGTCACCTTGCTTGTTCAACACACGCAACAAAGAGGGAATTCCACGCTACCGGAGATGAGAGACACAGGCCTAGTCAACTCTTTCACATTGACACAAAGAAGAGAAGGCTGAGTAATACAAAAGCACTCCGCATACAGAGAATCCAGTGCCAAAATTGTACTTTCATGCACACTCCCACAATCAAAATTTGCATCAATGCCTCAAAAGCACTTGCTCTCTCAGAGCACAGGCGATGCGACTCTTGAAGGTCTCTTTGTTGTGCTGCCTCTCTCTCTCTCTCTCTCAACCTGGACTACAACTCCGCTAGAACCACAAGCCTATCACATGTGCCATTGCCACTGAGCTCGCCTATTAAAAAATGAGTTAATGTTGCCATGGCTCTGATCCAAAACAAAATTCTCGCAAATGCCTCTGTCATACTGCTCTCGAATCCAACAAGTTACCGTTAGTTTCATTTCGTTGGTGGAAATGATGGACCTCATCCTCCCTTAGGCTGCTCACTACGACATCCTTATAGGCAGCCATTATCAATCTATCAGCAGTCTATTTGACATCTGCACCCACTGCCACATCAACACTGCAATACTAGCACCACAACAACATTGAGCAGCAAGTGAAGACGATGATGAAGAAAGATTCCAAAGCAGATTTCGGAACTTGGCCTTCATCTCCTCGAACGACATGTCTTCGAGCTGCAGCTCTCTCTCTAGAATCTCTCCCTTTATGTGCAGTCGAGCTCTACCACTTCACCTTCTATGCTATGGTGGGCTAGTTGCATCTGCTTCATCTTTTACAACTTGACGGGATGGATATGAAAAAAAGGCATCCTGAGAATGCAAAAGTTGTGCATACTTGCAACATCAAGGGCCCAAAACTTTGACAAATTCCCTTAAATTGCATTGCCTACATCAGTTTGATCATGATTGGTAAGGTGTTGGGGCTGAAGCCCCAATAGGGAAAATCATGCAAACGAGAGACTTTTAAAAGAACAATCATCATTGTATCGCATGAATAACGTATATAGGGAGGCTCATACCTCTTCATGAGAGGCTTATACCCTTCCATGACACATGCATACACCCTTTGGCACCACTACCCATATAGGGCTCAAAACCCTAATTCTTCAAAACTTCTTGTTTTCAACATAAACTTCAAAAGCATAGAATTGGTGCAACCTTGCACAGAAAACTTATAATTAACATCCAAAAACTTAAAATTTCCCTTTGGTATTATAATTCATAGCCTTTATACAATGACTTCACTACATATCACATAACTAAAATTGTAAATAAATTCTAAAACTTATGCATGGCCATCCTTATTGGAAGAGTCTACACCATCAATCTCATCTGACCCCACACATATTTGTCCTCCTTTGTGATGGGTTACATAGCACCTTGCATGATTTTGTCTTGCATTCGATGAATTGTCTATTCTTCTTCTACAATGTTAACATCTTGAACTACCTGGGACACTAAGGACTCTTGAATGCTAGTGTTGCAGTTGCTCTTATTTTTATTGACTATACCACAATTGAACGAATTGAACCATTGGATGCAACTTAGTTCTACCACCCCCATGTTGGGTCGCATTGTTATATGCACAATGGGCTTGCCAATGTGATCTTTCCATGCCTTTGGTGGACTACAGTCCAATGCTTCCATGCAATGTATGAAGTATGAGCATATAAAATGTGTTACCCAACGAGAAAATAAATTAGTAAATATGGGACCATTCGAAATGTACATCTCAATATACAAATTAAAGAGTACCATGTACTGTGTGAAATGATTCTTTCCCCATGCAATCTACATATTATGGCTAAAGTCATTCACAGCATTGATGAAATGCTCCACATCACAATCTTCAAACCTTTTTTATATAGCAAAGTTACCAGGCTATCATTAGCTAGCCAAACTCAAGCTTTTTGCAATCTCTTTTTCCCCTTCCCCCCTCGCTCACAACATGATTGTGTAACTTTCTCCATACATCAAACTTATCAGCGCACTTGAGCCTATCATTCTTTTTCTTTGTAGAAAGAAATTTTAAAGCCTTCACACCTCCTTGACACCACCAAAGCTTGGCTTATAGGGAACATTGCTTATTTTTCCAGATCTTTTCTCATCTTTTGTAAGCTTAACTTTCCTAGAGTGTAGACCCATTTCTGAAATGACCTTTTCAGTTCTTGCAATCTTCCTTTCACTCTCTTGCTATGACTTCAATAGCATGAAGGGCACAAATGTGTACTCTCTCAAAAGGAATTTCAAGAATTGGATTCCATGATGGATCTTTCCCTGAAACATTGCGATCTTGTGCCTTTGTTTGATCAATCTCTACAAATTCAAAAGCCCATTGCTGTTGGTTCTTTTTACATGCCTACAATGGTACTCTCTTCCACATGCATAATGGGCAAGGATGGGTTGTATTTTCTCCATGTGCCATGGTCCTCAAATGCAACCAACCACCAAATCTCTTATTCTGATTGCATGTAATCTACCTTGCATCATCAAGCTCGATTTACAGTCCAATATTCTCTTCATCAGTGTCAAATTAACTCTTTCTAATTTTTGACATTTTACCACCTCATTTCATCAAGCTTTAGTATAATCTTTGGTTAACCATTGCATTCTTCCCCAAGCATATCATAAAATCTCACCATGGCCTGCAAAATTCTTTGAACATATGTGAGTTCCAATTCTTTGGAC
This sequence comes from Dipteris shenzhenensis, assembly GCF_047967505.1. NCBI lineage: Eukaryota > Viridiplantae > Streptophyta > Polypodiopsida > Gleicheniales > Dipteridaceae > Dipteris > Dipteris shenzhenensis. The sequence continues at coordinate 4,335,152 of NC_141623.1, read as the reverse complement.
TCTTTAGCCTTCCCTTTCATAGTTAGTGTACTACATACATGATGAGGCTCGCCACCTAAATCAAATACACCCAAATCTCAAATTGAGAGCATGCATCGCCTTATCAACATCGGTTGGTTTTGGAAGCGGGGCTTTAACTTTTGATCCTACAAAAAGACATGGTTTCTTTAAGCTCTTAAATATGAGCTGATATGAAATTGTACTTATTCCTATAGTATGACAGACTCCTGTGCATTAGTTGCATTGAATTGCTCAACTTTGTTAATTGACTCAGATGTTATCTTTGATTTTATAATTTAGAATTTAGGATGTTGTTAATTTAGGTTCTATGGGTGAAGTGTTGTAAGCACTTCACCCATAGCACTAGAGTGTTCATCATCGTGGATAGACATGAGTTCTGAAATAGTCCTACAAGCTATCGCTCAATGCTTCTAGTGACCACTTTCCTTGGATATTTCATCCAATGGGATGAAATTTCCTCTTACGAAGATTTGGACCCATAGAAGTACCCTTCATGAATGCTAATGTTTTTTCAAGTTACCTGATCTCATCTTTTAGAGATATGTTTTGCATCTGTAAGTGAATTGCATTTACATTGTGCTCTCCCAACTGAGCATCTAATGTTTGAACCTTACCAGTCATTCTTGTTTTTTGTTCTCTATGCCATCATGAATACATTTTTCTTTCACAGCCATCTGAACACTTGTAGCTTGCATAGATGATATTGAGTGTTGATTCTAGGACTCTAACATTGCAATCCTTTTGCTTCTTTTGTTAAGCAAAGATTGGTAGTGGGTGTGAAGGCTACTTGCTCCATGAGCAATCAACCTCTGACAGTATCCTAACAAACCATCCTCACCCTTACACAGAAAGTTTATTAAGCTGATTAACCCATGGAATTGAGGATCTTGACAAGTTTGTGGATCTACTAGATATATTTTCCCATCCAACCACAAATCCATATGTGTTTTTCCTTGATTTTGAAGAGCTACTAAATAACTTTCACTTTCTAAGGAGGATTCATTCCTCTTTAAGAATGTTGCATTCTCTGCATCAATTTGAAAATGGAATTTACGTTTTTCTTTTTCCTAGGGACCTCCATGGTTTTATACATTTACACCTAACATAATATAATATTGACATCAGTAAACAACATAATAAAAATATAATCCTTATTGCATATAGAATCTAATTATTGAAATCTATAAATACAAAAACACATGTACATAGCATCAAGTGATAAATGATGGTTACCCAAATGAACCATGCTAACATAAAAATAAAAATGTCAATAACATCAGAACACATAATATAGTGAAATAATGACACACAAAACTAATATTATAGACACAAATCGCATAAATAACAAATAAACTGACCTTAATTAGAAAAATATAGCTTAGTAAATTACACAAAAACAAAACATAATACATTTAAATATCACAAACTATGTTAAATTTAAATATCACAAACATTGTTAAACTATTGCATGTGAAAAAGAATCAAAATTTAAGACAAACTGTATCAAACATGCTTTAAAAATTATGAATATCAATAACATCAACACATATACATGGTAAAATTATAGGAAAAAATAATTATATCACATACAAAGATATCACACAAACAAAAAATAAATTAACATGCATTTAGAAATTTAGAGGCACATTTGACTTTGTAAGTTACAAATAACCAACACAAATCACATTTAAATACTACAAACATTGTTAAACAATTAAATTTAAAGTAAATCAAACACTCATGAATGAACAGTACTTGATTCTTGAAACAAGTACCTTTGGAGGAAAAATGTGATCAAACTTGTTCTCCCTAGTGGCCCCTGTTGTATTCCAGGAAGCTGAAGTTGATGAATCTTTCTCCAAAACAAATTATATGCTCCCAAACATCTCAAAATCTATTTTAAACAATCTTCTATAAAATGTTATACATAGAAAGAGTGTATGCATTTGAAACAGTTTATCTACTTGAAAAGATATACAAAATGACCGCTTTTTAATTGTTGCACTATTATTTCTTGTAAGAAAGCCTCTATGAGCTCACTTCTCATAAAATTTATCTCAAAACTAGCAAGTCTTTCAGCATTTTCAAAACATGTAGTAAAAGAAAACAATACAACTACACAAAATGAACTACAAACTGACTATTTTTCCAAAGTTCCATAATTAAATCTAGAATCTTGTCATTTTCACTATCTTGTATTGCTACAATGGATATCTTACCTCAACCTCCATGAAATCTACTTAGATAGACCCCAAAAATTCACGTCTTTGAAATCATACCTCCCACACACCTATGTTGAGAGATGGGAAAAATAAAGATTGATTTTCATGCATAAGCAAGTGTAATGACTGAAAATCCATCTTCTTTCATCCTTTCTCAAATAATCTCATCTTGTAGCTCCTAGGCTTGAAACTCCTTGAATCATTCATGATTCATCCAAAACATGATTGCCTCAAGTGTTTGCACAAAAATGACTTGAGATTGCAATAGAATCTTAGCTGAAAGAAGAGGTGCTGAGATTTGAAAGAAAAGTTTCCAAAATAGAGCAAAAAGAAGGCAAGCCAAATCTCATTCAAAAATCTTGAAAGTTTTTAAAGAATGAAAGTGAAATGGAAGGGAAATGCAAGTACAGAAGGAAACTAATGATATTTTGGCATGAGATTCCTGTTAGATATCAATGCTTCACTCTCGTGTAACTATGCGGGAACCAGCTAACTCTACTTGTAAGCCCCCCATATGAGGAGTGCTAGGCACCATGCCGCGTTTAATTACACATTATTCAGCCCACGCTTGGACTTTTAAAACCATTTGAGTAGCTCGGTTATCCGATAGGTCCTAGTTTGGACACCAGATGGGAGCCATGTGTGGCATGATGGCTGGACAGCTTCAGATAGAGTTGGCACACTACCAACTAGGCTACATGCAAGTGCAGGAAGGCATCCCTTGACTGACTGCACTGAGGGTAGATAGAGCATTTCTCGAGGCAGCCCACTCTCGGGTTACAGGGCTCGTTTGGAGCCTCAGATGATCCCGGATGGCTGTGGGCCGAATGGAGATGGTAGGTTAGTTGCTCTGCTTTGTGCACCGGTTCTATCGTATGGTCGGTGGCCTATTTTGGAACCAACCCCTAGTCCACCGTTTTGGGTGGACTGGGTCGGCCACCCAATTGAGCCTAACCGACTACGACTGGTGGCTATATAAGAGCAAGCCCGTGAAGCCCATTTCATCACTGGCTACATCAACCCTTATTCCTTAGCATTCAGCCTCCGTCTTCTATTGTTTCCAGCATGCCATCGAAGCTTCTTTCACAGGAGTGCACGGTTGGGAGTGCACGGTTGGGAGGCAGCGCCATCTATTGTATCAGTTCTACAGTAATCAAAATTTTGATTCTCCATACTATCTTGTTTTCTCTCTTGCGTACGAGATCCTATTATCTGTTGAGCACAGACGTATTATTTTCTTACATGGTATCAGAGCCTGGACTCTAGCAAGAAGATTTGGTAGTGTGTTTTTGTTTGCGAGCAGATTGTGAGAGATGGCCCAGCCCACAAGACTGCAAATCCCACCGTTCGGTGAAAGCGAAAAGTTGGACGGCTCTAACTATCCTCGCTGGAAGTTCAAGATGAAGACCATCCTAAGCACATATGATCTTTGGGACACTGCTACTGGGGTGGACGTGAGGCCGGTTTCAAGTCCGGATCCAGCCAATGCAGGACAACAGATAGTACCAATTGCAGATGAGATTCTCGCGTGGACAGGAAGAAATGCAGATGCACTATGTTCTATTGTCTGCAGTGTTAGTGATTCCGTCATGGCATTAATTCAACATGTCACCATAGCGGAGGAGGAATGGACGGTCTTGAAAAATTAGTACAAGACCACGAACCAAATGCAGATTCAGAATTTGGAGACTCAACTCGCGAACAAAAAATAGTTTGAGTCTGAAGCGGCAGAGAAGTTCATCACCAGGGTGAAGAATCTGCACGATCAGATGATTGCGATTGGCATCACCATCACTAGCGAGAATCTAGCACGATGCATACGAATTCTCCCACCAAAGTACGATGGTCTTGTTACGGTGCTAAATACGTAGAACAAAAATCCGCCCCTCAACTTTGAGGATTTTAGTACGATGCTTCTAGAGGAGGAGATGCGTCAAAAGATGAGGACTAGAGAAGATTTGGATTTTTGGACCGGATCAAAGAAAGGTAAGGGTAAGGACTTTGGTAACCCATCTTCTTCTGATGATAAAAAGAGAAAGAAGAAGATCAAGTGCTTCTATTGCAACAAGGTAGGGCACAAGCAGAATGAGTGCCGCAAGAAGATTGCAGATGAGAAGAACGGAGTGAAGAAAGAGTCCAGCAACAGCACGTAGGCAGTACCAATAGAGCTGTCCATCGCAATTGAGGAGATTTGCATGGAGGTAGTTCATGTACCTGCAGATGAGCCTTGGATCATTGACAGTGGTGCATCGTGCCACATGACCAGTCGGAAGGATTGGTATACCTCTCTACAGCCGGTAGGGAATGACATCATGGTAGCAGTCGGCAATGATGCAAAATGTCCAGCAAAAGGAAAAGGTACAATTGCTCTCAAGTCAGATGGAGTTGTAAAACAGTTGTCCGATGTTCTTTATGTGCTAGATATCAAGAGGAACTTGTTGTCCATTTCTGCGATCACGGATCGAGACCTCAAAGTTCAATTCGATAAGAATGGTGCATAGATCCTGGATCTTCAAGGGAAGGTCATTGGTAAAGGTACACGACACAACAACATTTACAAACTCTCAGCTTTCAATGCTCGAGCGGATGCGAAGAACACTAAGCTGTGGCATGAGAGGTTTGGTCATCTAAACCTTAGTTCTTTGAAGGAGATGCATAAAAGTGAAATAATTGCAGACCTACCAGAAATTTCAGATCTACCCAATGTATGTGAAGCTTGCAAGATGTGCAAGCAGCATCGGTAGCCTTTTCCTAAAGAGGCCATCAGGGCAAAGGATCTTCTAGAGCTCGTTCACACGGACCTCTGCAGAAAGATGGAGACGGAAGCTTTGGGTGGTTCCTACTACTTCATGACGCTGATCGACGACTACAATAGAAGGATATGGATATACTTCCTGAAGATGAAAGATGAGGCTTTCATTAGGTTCAAGGAATGGCATGTAATGGTCGAGAAAGAATTGAGGAGGAAGGTGAAGAAGCTGAGATCAGACAGAGATGGAGAGTTCACATCATCGAAAGTTACTGCAAAAGTCACGGGATCAAGAGGCAGAAACCCCCGCCACATACATCACATCAAAATGGAGTAGCAGAACGCAAGATGCACGTCATCTATGAAATGGGCCAGAGTATGATGAAAGGGAAAGTTTTCCCAAAAACTTTCTGGGCTGAAGCATGTAACACTGCAGTTTACATCCTCAATCATAGTTACACGAAGGCTGTGAACGGGATGACTCCACTGCGAGCCTTTTTTGGTAAGAAACCTTCAGCTACACATTTTAGAGTTTTTGGATGTGACTGTTTTGTGCATGTCCCTGATGCTACTAGGACCAAATGGGAACCGAAGAGCCGAAAGTATATTTTCTTAGGCTACAGTGAAGAGGCGAAGGGTTACCATCTCTATAACCCTATTACTAAGAAGCTAATTGTAAGTCACGATGTGGTCTTCTCAGAACAGCCGCATCAATTGGAGGAGGATGCTTCCTTCCTAGACAACTAGGACCAGTTGATCCATCCAGTACCGCCACCAACAGCAGACCGAACCCCCCCAACGGTGCTTGGAAGGATTAAAGACAAAGAAGATGAAGAAGAGCCTGCAGAACCACAACGACAACGGCCATTCTCGAAGTGGGTAAAGCAACTTTTGGACGGCAGAGAACCTCCAGCCATTGAGGAGGAACCATCCGAACACCGGTGGTCCAAGAGATTAGAGGAGCAAAGAAGGGCACAGGAACACTTGGTCAACTATGCTTTGATGATAGAATGATCCGTGCTGATGAACCCAAGTGTCTTGAAGAGGCACAGGGTGATGATAGGTGGATGGAGGCTATGCAGTCGGAGTATGGCTCCATAATGAAGAACAACACTTGGGACCTTGTGGATCGACCACCAAAACGCAAGGTAATCGGAACCAAGTGGGTGTACAAGACTAAGTATAAGTCCAATGGCATGTTGGATAAGTACAAGGCTCGGCTCGTGGCAAAAGGATTTGCATAGTACATGGTTTTGATTATCAAGATACTTTTGCTCCCACAGCTCGACTAACCACAATTCGTAGTGTTTTGGCTTTAGCTACCCAAGGAAGTTGGCCCGTGTTTCAGATGGATGTGAAATCTACCTTTCTGAATGGAGATCTCAAGGAGGAGGTATACGTGGAACAACCACCAGGTTTTGAGATCCCCAGTTCAGAAGGTAAAGTATGCAAACTGAAGAAGGCACTTTATGGGCTGAAATAGGCCCACGAGCGTGGTACCAGTGAATTGATGCCTACTTTCTGTAAAATGGGTTCAGGAGGAGCCCATCTGATGCAAATTTGTATATCTTCAGAGAAGGAGGCAGGTGTATGATCGTGGTCCTTTATGTGGACGACCTTGTCATAATAGGGAACCATGAAGAGAAGATCTTGCAGATGAAGCATTTGCTAGAAAGAGAGTTTGAAATGACAGATCTCGAACTGATGCATTTTGGTTTGGGGATTGAAGTTTGGCAGGAGCCGAAACAAATCTTCATTTCATAGCTGAAGTATGCTGGAGCGATACTGAAGGCATCTGGCATGGCTGAGTGCAAGACAGTTGGTACCCCTATGGAGGTTGACGCGAAGCTCTCAAACGAGGATTCATCACCACCGGTGGACGAAGCAAAGTACAAAAGGCTTGTGGGCAGCTTGATTTACTTGTGCAACACACGGCCGGACATCGGTTTTGAGATTGGTGTACTAAGCAGGTTTTCCAATAAGCCCCGGGAGAACCATTGGAGGGCAAGGATATGGGTGCTGAAATACATCAAAGGCACACTTGATTATGGCATCACCTATACCAAGGGCAACATCTTGACTGGATTCAGTGACTCGGATTGGGCAAGAGACATGGACAGCAGGAGATCAGTGACAGGGTACTGTTTCTCACTTGGATCTGGAGTTGTGTCATGGGTCAACAAGAAGCAACCCACAGTTTCTCTTTCTTTTACCGAGGCCGAGTACAAATCTGCATGCTTTGTTTCTTGCGAGGTAGTGTGGTTGAGGAGGATTTTGGGGGACATGGGTGCAGTGCAAAACAAGCCTATGCAGTTATCATGTGACAATCAGAGTTGCATGGTGATTGCAAAGAACCCGGTGTTCCACGCTCGCACAAAACACATTGAGATTCAATATCACTTTGTATGCGAGCTCATCATGGATGGAGAGGTCGACTTGGTGTACTGTCCGACTACAGAGAATGCTACGGACCTCTTCACGAAGGCTCTTGGAAGAGACTTGCTAGAGAGGCATCTTCATCGTCTTGGCATTAGGTCGAAAAAGTAAGTTCACTTGCAGGTGGACATTGAGGGGGGTGTTAGATATCAATGCTCCACTCTCGTGTAACTACGCGTGAACCAGCTAACTCTACTTGTAAGCCCCCCATATGAGGAGAAGGCATTTGAGTAGCTCAGTTATCCGGTAGGTCCTGGTTTGGACACTAGATGGGGGCCATGTGTGGCCTGATGGCTAGACGGCTTTAGATAGAGTTGGCACACCGCCAACTAGGCTACATACAAGTGCGGGAAGGCATCCCTTGACTGACCGCACTGAGGGTAGATGGAGCATTTATTGGGGCAGCCCACTCTCGGGTTGTGGGGCCCATTTGGAGCCTCAAATGATCCTGGATGGCTGTGGGCCGAACGGAGTCCGTAGGTTAGTCGCTTTGTTTTGTGCACCGGTTCTATCGTATGGTCAGTGGCCTATTTTGGGATCGATCCCCAGTCGACTATTTTGGGCGGACTGGGTCGGCCACCTAATTGAGCGTAACTGACTAGGATTGGTGGCTATATAAGAGCAAGCCTGTGAAGCCCATTTCATCATTGGCTATAGCAACCCTTATTCTTTAGCATTCAGCCTCCGTCTTTTACTATTTCCAGCATGCCATCGAAGCCTTTTTCACAGGAGCGCACGGTTGGGAGGCAACACCATCTATTGTATCAGTTCTACAGTAATCATTTTTGATTCTCCATACTATCTTGTTTTCTCTCTTGCGTACGAGATCTTGTTATCTGTTGAGCATAGAGGTTGTATTATTTTCTTACGATTCCATCCCATGATAGGGAGAACAGAGAAATGAGGTTCCCACTCAAAAGAAAGGAAGAGATTTGAAAAAAGGATTGGAAGAAGAAAATTTCAAAATGGAGTTCAAAAATGAGGGAGAGGGAGAGAAATGAGAGAAATAGAGGAGCGTGGTAGTTGGATGGGAGGATTTGGTTTTAGGACAAATAGTGCAAGTTTGGTTGAGAAAATAGGTTTTTTAGTTTGGTTACTATTCGAAAATGTGATCAGAGAGTGGAGGTAGCAAGTGGGAGGACTACATCAAACTTTGGGCCTTTGAATAAAGAAATAGAAAAGTGAGGCCATTTCCCAATATTATATTTCCCTCCACTATCCAATATTTTACTCTATTTTATTCACCTTATGCTTCCATGTCACTAGCCCAAGGGCTCTCTTATAGGGCCCCTTTTTTAGTCCATTTTTTTTGTAATGATTATCCAAGCATTTTTTAATATAGAATCCATCAAGCCCCAAAACAATTCCTGTCACCACTTCCATCCATGTATGGTAGTCTCCAAGCTATATCCATTTCCAAGGACCTTGGTATCAAAAGTGTTATAATGTGCTTTGCATTTATTATATCGCATTGCAATCTTTGGACAAGGAGCTAGAACCTTGTTACATTTTTGGATCTGTCTTTGAACACACCTCTCTTCATTCTAAAAACATTGGAGGAAAACAATATAGTCTTTTTATCCATCCAAGTGCATGCAACAAGACCCATTTTAACTAAAATGCAAACTTAGAAGTACCTCTAGGTTCCTTATGCATATGCAACATATATTTATTAGGAAAATGTTACCTATTGAAGACATATGTAATTGTACCTCCATGTACCCTCATCACGTAAATTATCCAAAAGATATATGGAAGTGAATTACCTATCAAAGTAGATGTGATACCCTATTGTCACTATCTCTCCCAAGTCCAGGTTTTGAGGGTGTTTGTCACCTACAATCGTGTCACTGCTCACTATAGCATGCTCACAAGAATAGCATTAGTCCTTAGGTCATATTCCAATGAGAGGTATAGGCTAAAGTGTGGAAAGAAGCTCTCATGCACTTGTAGTTAAGAAAGAGTGTGTGATCACAATAAGGGATGGAGGCTCTCACCTCCACGGGAGTTCAAGGGTTTAGAAGGGGTTTGTAAGGTTTAAAAAAAGGAGGATAGGGTTGAGAGGGACAACTAGGAGTTCTAGGGTTTTGAAAGGGTTGTAGGATTTAGGGGGAGTTCAAGGTTGAGGAGTGGAGAGCTAGTATCCTTCATGACTTCAAGGGGTAAAGGGTTGACGAGGATGATCAAGGGTCCTAAGGAGGAGGAGGAGGGAGGAGGAAGAGAAGGAGAAGCAGGAGGAGAAGGGAGGAGGAGGAGGAAGAGGGAGGAGGAGGGAGGAGGCAGAGAAAGGAGGAGGAGGAGGACATGGGAGCAAGGAATACAAGGATAGGGAGTGCAAGGCTAAGGGCATGCTAGAACACAGTATTGTATGGGAGCATGGATGCAATGGAGATCACTTGCATGAAAACATAAGTAAACTTAAACACTGAACCCCAAAGAGTCCTACCATTCATTCCATTGAGAAAGATTATACATCATGGTCTCTACACAATGCGTAGGAGACTACTTGGTGGGATTTCATTTGTAGGAGACCTCTTGGGTAAGAGTCTCTTCACTTTTTGTAGGAACTTAAAGAGTAGGACCTCTTATGTAGGAGACCTCTTGGATAAGAGTTTCTACACTTTTTGTAGGAACCTTAAGGGTGGGACCTCTTTTGAAGGAGACCTCTTGTGTAACAGTCTCTACACTTTTTGGAGATTCTGATTTTGCAAATATGATTGAATCTTTGCTAGAGAAGATTTTAGATTCATCATATTGTCTTTCAAGCTTAAGATATTGCAAGCAGATCTTTATCACCTACTATACACATAGAATCTTTGTTGCTCTAATTGTGCTTCTAGCCCTTGTTGCTACAAAGGTAACAAATCCCCTAGATCAATTTGATTATCTATCCTCAAGTTATGGTTGAGTCTATGGGTGATGTTGTGATGCAATTTCTTTTATAATGAGTGTGGTAATGATGCCATCGGTGATAGGTGGGTCGAGCTTGTTGTCTATCTTTTCCTTGTAATCCGCAAACACAATAGATTGTTTGATTAGTTTTAAAGATTCCAATATCAACCATTTTGTCAAACACACACACATACCTCCCTTTAAGAGATATGGATTGTTGAATAGAGGCGACTAGTTGTTTGAGCATCTATATGTTGATTCAGATTGAAACTAAGTGTGTGTAGATGGTCATCAATGGTGAGGGACACCTCTAGGATTACTACTATAGCTTCACTATATTTGGCACTTTCTTGAGGGCTTTGTCATGGCTACCTCACATTTCTTATGTATCGTGATTCATTGTGGCTCTAGTAAATTTTTCTTGGATTTTCCATTTAATCTTGGAGTATCTATTAATTAGGGCCAATTGCAAAGAGCATGTTCCTTGTCTAGATCATGTCTATTGGCATCCCACTTGTAGTGACAATGGGTTACAGTATCAAACATGGGATGCATTCGAAAGGAAGATGCTTCTTGTAAATACTCCATCAGCACCGACCCTAGTGATACATCACTACTTCCACATCATCTTTTTCCACATCATCCCTAAGTGCCATGTGATTGGCCACATAGGCAATGCGACATCGTCTACCCAATCAAGATGCCACATCATCAGTGCCATGTGGCATAGCCCCTACTAAGGCACACTTGCCTCTTCATAGGCACAGTGCATTTCTACTTGTGCATCCATGTGACACGTCAGCACACAGTGCCATATAGGCACATTTTTGTAATTAGCATGTTGACTTTGGCACAAATTTCAATATGCCCATAAAATTTGATCCAAGTGGAATTTGGAGGAGTTGAAAAAAGAAAAAAATGATCGATAGATCATGCTCTACTTGATGAGCACCTTAGATCTATTTTTTGAGTTTTCCACAAGTTTGCATCACCAATCCTCTTCATTAAAACCACATCTTGATCGATTATAGACATCTAGTACATAAAATGAACGAAATAAAATTCTTTTGCTACATTAAGCTTTGATGTGTAGTCTAGTTGTACTGTAGACTAGCACATCCATAGAGGAGATTAAACTCCGCCAAGCCAAGTAAGCCATTTCCATATTACTTGATTAGTTCCCACTAGCGTCAGTCCCCTTGGTTCTATCATTGGTATACACATTCACACATTTGATACCAGCTCAGTTCTTTTGGCATTTGGCATTTCACCATGTCAGTTTGAATCTTCCTCGGATTTGGGATTATTGCATTCTTCTTTCATGCACATATGCCATGTATGTATAGTCATTTTTACTAATTATTTTCTAGCAGTGGTCCCTACACACATACATCAGCCTTGTACTGCCTCTTGGCTACTCTTGACACATAGTTATCATCACTTTACTATAGGCTTGATCTTTGGCACACACACAGCCCTTCCACCATGACTTGGTTTTGACAGTTTAGCATAAGCCCCCAATGATAGCTTGAGCATAAGCCCCATAGTGCTCGCTCTCATACAGTGTTCGCATGTGTAGACACTCTCATCGATACATGGGTAAGCCTCTTGCATAGAGCACTAGACGGCCTCCAACATGGAGTTATTTACATCACACAGTTGATGATATACTAGTCATGACTCTGGATGAGATCCGTGAGTGGAAAGAGAACCTTCTTTGACCATTTATTGCCATAGGGTATGTATCAATTTATTACAATGACTTGACCCTTATTGGAATTGAGAGTTTGGATGTGGATGCTAGCTTGGATCAGCCCATAGTTTTTGATCATGCACATTGCACATTTCTTCATAAGCCCTCAGCATGAGGCACATTTGACAGTAAGCCCTAAGCATGAGGCATCCCATCTATATCAGCAAAATATGATTCAGGTGATGTACAACCATCACTTTCATGCATGGATCTAACTCCATCTACTAACACATTAGACGTAGATACACATTATGAGTTCATGTATGATCATGCAGATTTACAATAGGTAAGTCCTAAGTATGAGGCATTCACATCTCTAGCACCATGCAGAGATATATGCCACAGTCACAACCGGCTCTTCAAGTGATTTCATTTGAGCATCCATCACTGATGATTTCACTTGTGACACAGAGCATACCTTGGACACAGGCTCCATGAATAGTTCAAATCAACACATTAGTCTTCAAGACATTCCATCATCGGCTCAGTCATGCTGCATTGCACCACCCTTAGATCTAGTGATCACCACCTCTTCCGATAAGCAGATCATTCCTCAGCATGTGTATATTTGTGCATCAGAATAGTCCTACCCCAGTGCAGTGAACATCATCAGGTTCAGCCCCATAGTGCAACTTGGCGAACCTCAGTGTTTTAGCATGCACTAATGGCTATATTATACAGTCCTTGCTTGATGCAGATTAGTGGTTTGATCTAGGACTTCAGATCAGTCCCTCCATCAGCATTCAACACCTCATTCACCTCAGGGACATCTTATGTATGTTCAATGATCTTTTAGGCTTTTAGGCCTTTATACTGTCAGCTCCTTCTTGATAAGCCTTTGATAGATGCTACATCTTATGCCAACAAATGTTTAGCCATGCACATATCAAACGACCTGAATTCAGCACATGATAGTTGAGCATATATATAGCTTGGACAATTTTCCTTGTTATTTGTGTAGGCATCTTTTTCAACATAGCAGAGTATCATACCTATACCTTTGGCACTAGATTTTCAGCCCTTGGATCACCATGTCCACACCAAGTATGCATTCTTCTTTGACCCCACATCATTCGACAAAGATTGAAGTTCTACTGTAGCATACCTCTCACATTGCTATCAGTCCTTTTGGGTTGGTGACACTCTTGTTTGTCACAACCTACCGGATTCTTTCTCCATAGTTACATCAACTAGCTTCACATCTAGTCTCCGAAAGCATAAGCATAATCAATAGATGATTGAGAGATGATTCACATAGAAATGCAAAGGGGTTGCATACATCACTAAGCTATTCTGAAATATCATGAATGATGCATCCTTGTGACCAATATAACCTTTCATCCAAGCATATGTCTTGAAAAACATGATTTACATAGTGATCGACCAACTTTGTAGCATTAAATACTTCATCCATCTACTCGTATGACCAACACCCATCAATGCCAAGCAAAAATAGTAAAATACTAAAACTTTTGAGCATCTAACCACTTGCAATGCTTCAGCCATGGAGGAGATTTGAGAGAGACCCCCAAATCGAATAGTCAAGAATTGGAGGATCAAATTCACATTGCTAGAGTTGGATTCAAAGGGCTTTTAGCATGGAAAGAAAGCTCTATTACCAGAGAATGTCCACAAGGGAGTAGAGGCAAAATGTCACGCAAGGTCACCATAGCCAGAAGCTCAAAAGTTGACTGGTTTTTTCATCATTGTGCCTCAAATACTAGAGCATTTGCCTTCATATTTGAACTGTAGATAGCTCTTGGTGTTGCCCAGCCTTCCCTAAGAGGAATTAGAGAGATTTGTCTCCAGCAGTTCGCAATTGGCAAAATGGTGTGGACTATTAGAGTGGTGGCATGGGTAGTAGACACAACTATCCTCTAATTGCTTGAAGCTGTAGATAGCTCTTGGTGTTGCCCAGCCTTCGCTAAGAGGAATTAGAGAGATTTGTCTCCAGCAGTTCGCAATTGGCAAAATGGCGTGGACTATTAGAGTGGTGGCATGGGTAGTAGACACAACTATCCTCTACTTGCTTGAAGCTGTAGATTTGCCCTATCACAAGGTATCTCCACCTCAAAGCATTCTGGAAATGGTTGCCTATAGAGGGAGAACAAGCACTTGGAAATTCTGCTCAAAAGAGGGAAAAAATAGAGAAGAGAGTGTGAGGAAGAAGATGATGACGTGATTCAAGGAGGCTCAAGGAGGGAATTATGGCTCTAATACCACATGTTGGAGAAGCATGGTGACAAGATAGAGGCAAAAAGAGAAACAATGAAGCTGGTTTATTCATTGAGAGGGTGTCATTATATAGACACTAGGTACATCCATAGATTACATCATATGTGAGCTCAATAGTGAGCATCTAGATCCACAATCATCTCCATGAATCTCTCAATCACACACCACACTCCTAGATTCACTCATTCACACCTACTAACTGACACATCATTAGTCACACCTAACTCAAGCACACCTGCACACACATGTGTTCACACACTCAATCACATGATGTGTTCACACTCAATCACATGATCACTGACAACCGTAGACCTTGGTATGATCCATTACATCAATTTGTCCTTCACTTTATACTCTTTCTTTTATCTACGTAAATGTGACTTGTATGCTCCTTGTAAGTAGTTTTTTGTGTGATTCACAAACCCCCTTATGAGAATGGTAGCTTTGATACTCTGAGGCATTTACGTAGGGCCCGTAATGTGGTTGGCCACGTCTACTGTATTCAAGGTGGTTGGTTCCACCTGACTCACCATTTGCTACATAACATATATGGTTTGCACTACTCTATTATTTCCTGTGACCTCACATTAAGCTGGTCACACTCATTCTTGGATTGCTTGTGGCACGCTTCTTCCTCACTAGTTTGAATTGCGGACAACTGCTCGCATGTAGTAGCCTTAACACTTCATTTGGGGGTGCAAAGGTTTCATGGTTTGCTAATTAGCCTAGACTTATTCATGCTCTCGGTATCGAGTGGTAGCCCTCTAGCATTGAGCAATGAATTCTGTCAATATATCTCCTTCTATATGATGGAACTTGTGACTTAAAGTCTCACTCGACTATATACTCGGTTGGCATTTCTTGCAACGTGACATCCGACTAGCTTTATGTCGCTTCTTACATGGTGTGGAATAGTTTACAAGTTTGCGTGGTGTGCTATAGCAGTTCCCACTGTTGTCCTCTCAGGCTCCCTTCGATCGGCAAGCTTTCAGCCACTGTGTTGCTTTGTTTTTTAGCGTTTATACAATGCTCTAATCGTGTCTATGTGCATTATTTTCATTAATATACCCTACTATCGCTTACCTCTCTGTGGTCATCATCCAAAAGATCTTCATGCGAGTTGTGTGCTCGCTTTGGTCTTCCATGTTTCTCCTCATGTTGCCTATCCATGCAAAGGTCCTCTTCTCCCTTCGTCCTTAATTCACTGCTCCTGCTCCATGCAAGGTTCTGCTGGCCCATAGACTACTTTTGTCAGTTTAGCTTGACGTGGGGATTCTCTCGTTCTGTCATTGTTGTTCATACCCTCTCGAGCACTGATCGGTCATATGTGCCTCGCTGCTTGCTGTCCCACAAGGACCTTTTGACTAATGTCTATATAGGAATTTGGTGTTGAACTAGGAAAGTTGAGCATATTTCCTAGGTAGAAAGATGGATTTTCTCCTCTTAATCTAGGAAATTCTTTTTCCTATATAGACAACCAATGCTATCTAGGAAATTTGACTTGTAATATGGAGAATCAAGTGGATTCTATGTTTTCTATCTAGGAAATGACGTCTTTTTTTCATAGCAAATTATATTTCCTATATAGATCAGTCAATGCTATCTAGTAAATGTGACATCCTATATGGAGACTCAAATGAATTTTCTATTTTCTATATAGGAAATATGGTTTTTCCTAGGAAATATGTAATTTAATATGATAAATTAAGTGTTTCCTATATTGGAAATTAGAAAGAATGTATCTTTTGTATATGGTGATTGCAATTAACTACATAGGAGGAGTTTTTTGTGTACTAAGCAAGAATGTTAAATATTCCATATATAAAAATATTTTTATATAAAAAATGAGCATATACTTAACAAGTGTGTATCATTGTAATTTTAATAAGATATATGTTGTAGGCTAATTATATTATCTTTAATATTAGAACATTATATTTCTTCTATATGTAGTCAAAATAAAAGTGACAATGAGAAGTACATGCGCTTATTTTTCTTCCAAAAAATTTCATGAGAATTTGAAATGAAGGTTTCTCCATTTTGTAAGTGAAAAATATAATAAAATCTAAATTGTCAAACACATAGACAATTATAATATGCTATGTAATTCCAAATTAATGTTCTAATTAGAAGTATATGCACAATGTTAAGTTCACAAATCACAATTTTGTCTCACGTTTTCTAGGGTAAAAGTATATCTCAAGGGAAATATTTACCAATACAGGGTAAATAATTCCTTGAGCCTTGAAATACAAAATGCGTGATGTCAAATGTATTGTTTTGGTATAAAAATCAACTATCTCATGCTCCCAATAATAAAATTATAACTCAAAATAAATGCTCTCTAACATAAGATAAATATTGTTTACCAATAAATATATGAAGTTTATTAAATTAATTACGAATGAGATGTTGATTTCCTGTAGTGTACATCTTTTCACTTAGGTATGCAAAGCTATTATGTTGTCATGTCAACTACATTCGTATTTTGGTACTTTGAACGTCTATGTACATTTGTGAATACATCCAAAATAAACTGCTAGGTTGAGTGACTTGTTGACCATATAAAAGTCTTTCATCTAATATGAACATAATCTTCTTCCCTCCCATTGTGTTGTTCCCTTACATTCTTGTATTCAGCTCATACACATTATACATTTTGGAGTATTATGTTGTGATGCTAATGCATCATCACTCCATTAACTTTTTGATGCCGTTTATCCAAAAAACATTTAAAACTAAATCCAAAAAGACCTGTATGTTTCTTGCTATATTATCAATCCAAAAGGAAACCATCTAGACTAGCATAAGGTGCTTCACTCCCATTTTCCCTCTACATCTTTGTATTCTACTCATATACATTCTACTTTTGTAGTGCAAGAATTGTAGAATGTCCAACAATGGTAAAATACCTCCACTAAACACACATAGTTTTCATAAAAAAATGATGGTTGAAGAAAGTATATATGAATTGAAGAAACAAATATTGAAAATGTCGAATAAGATCCAAAAACATGCTTTAGGTGATGTAATAGTACCAATAAATGTTACCACATGCAATTGGCACAAGATAAATCTATCAAGACAATAGAAATGCATTCTTAGATATGCATTGTTTAGATTTGAACTACCAAAGGGAAAGTATTCCCATTGCCATCATGATATGATCATTTACCATTCTTGGAGTGCACATATATTATTTTTCAAAGACCAAAGAAACTGTAGTATATGATCTAGTGGAATTATTTTATAAATCATAAAAGCATGGCCTTCCTTTGTATCACAAGTCAAAGTTCATGGATTCCTAGTCAAGTTTAACATTTGTTAATTATTGTACTATGTTATGTGCCTTATTGTTATGCTTAGGGATTAATGTTTCTCATTGGATGTCTATCATAGCAATTCTATACTTTATTGCAATTGTGTATGCTTACTATATCAGAGATAAAAGCTAATCCCTGAGCAGTAATTAAATTCTTTTATCAAATACTACTAGAATTTTATAATATAAGTTTATTTTTCAAAGTATATGCCCTCAGTCTTTCAGTGAGAGGCCAAAGGATGATTTAAGAATTCCAAACTAGTTGTTACAATTCGATGTAATCATTGCATTTCTAGAGGGAATAGTGAATCACTTTAGTTTGGAACCTCTTCATTGTTTAACTTGTACCTTTATTATACATATATGTGGAAGGAAAATTTTGACACATGTCTCCACGAGGGGGTAGTAACTAAAATGATGCACCAATTTTGCATTTACTTGCAAAGTTCCATCTCCTTGCAAAGTTCCAATGTTTATCAAATACCGAATGTGTGGCTAGGAAGGAAGAATATCCCAAATTTTCATGTGAATCCTATTATGCGAACAAAAATTATGTAACAATCATCAACAATTATACCTCCCATCATCCACCAATTATATTATTGGTAATAAACTTTTCATAGGTCTTGAGTAGTTTCCATATCCCTACAAAGTTCTGGTTTTGTTGATGGTGCTTTTTGCATTCGAGAGTACATCCTTGGAGATGGTGTATATGCACTTACACCATGGTTCATCAGTCTGTATGAGACCCCTAGCATGGACCTCCAATGCAAGTTTAACTTCTATCTATTTTCCACGTACGTTGTTTTGGAGCATGCATTTGGTTGATTGGCAGTATCTCAATAAGAAGTTCCTAAATTCTAAGCCCAAGTTGGTCGCATTGAGTATAGTGGCATGTTGCATTTTGCACAATACGCTACTCGTAGATGGGAATGTGCAATAACATTAAGATTGCTTTGACAGACCACATGATGAGGATGTATCACATTGAATAGTTGAACCTATTGGTCATTCGCACAGGGCTGTAGTAGCAGCTTGGGCAAGTGCACAATGAGATGCTTTTGCTCGATATGTTATGGTACTACATTTGAAACTTGTAATGCCACTTCGAGATACTTTGCAATGTTTTGGGGATGGATGATCCCATAAACTCATCAAATGATCCCAGTATGATGGATGCATGCAAGGAAGTTGGGATTCATGAACTTATGGGATGATTCCTAGCTTGGTGAGTCTATGCATGGGAAATCTGGGTCCATCAAATGATACAACTCTTTGCGTTGCACAAAAACCACTAACATGAACTCATCAAATGATTTGACTCTTGGGTTTGCACAGAAGCCACTATACATGAACTTATCATAAAGGGGATCCAGAATTCGAAGCACCTCGAGATCTAGAGCCCATTGCCCATGACTCCATGACCAGCTGCAGCTCCCAAGAGGATCGATTGCGACAAGAGTACTTGGAGGATCGAGCTCGAGGCAGTAGGGTACTGTGCATTCGCAGGTCAAACTCTCGATCATCTCACCATGGTCAGCAATTCCCAGGTACTAATTCCATCTTTTTACCAAGGAATGTTCCAGCATTAACCCCCATTCTCTATCCTAGAGTAACCCTATCTCTTCATGCAACAAATCGTGTCAAAATTGTTGCCGTAAATTTGTATATGCCTAGCATGCATGGTTTGCCTATGTTTATGCTTCTATATTTATATAATATGCTTGTACATTTTTATTCTTCTATATTTATATGCCTACTTTATGCTTGATGCCTATTTGCCTATGCTTCTATATGTCTGTCTATATGCTTTATGTGAATGCCTATTTGCCATGCCTATTAAGTTTATGCTTTATGTGAATGCCTATTTGCCTATGCTTCTATATGCTTCTATATCTTTGCTTTATGTTTCTATATTTCTATAGGCTTCTATATATCTATGTTTCTATTTAATGAATGCCATTGCATGCCTTGCTTTATGCTTGCCTATTAATGCCTTATGCTTCTATGCATGCCTATGCCTATACTTTGCACTTGCCTATGCTTGCCTATGTTCCTATATGTGCTGGTCTGCGCTTGCTTATGTCTCTACATGCTTTATGTGAATGCTAGTACATGCTTTATGTGAATGCTAGTATATGCTTTATGTGAATGCCTATTAAGTTTATGCTTTATGTGAATGCCTATTTCTATGCTTTATGTGAATGCCTATTTGCCTATGCTTCTTTAATCTATGCTTCTATGCCATTTTAATGAATGCTTTATGTGAATGTCTATGTCTATGCATCTACGTTTATGTATGCCTATGTCTATGCTTCTATATGTCTATATGCCTATGTGAATGCCTATATGCCTAATTCTATATGCATGTTTTATGCTTCATGCTTTATGGATCTACTCTTTAAATGTTTATGGATGCCTTCTTTATGCTTAATGCCTATTGCTATGCTTTATGTGAATGCCTATTAAGTTTATGCTTTATGTGAATGCCTATTTGCCTATGCTTCTTTAGTCCATGCTTCTATATGTCTATATGCCTATGTGAATGCCTATATGCCTAATTCGATATGCACGTTTTATGCATTATGCTCTATGGATCTACTCTTTAAATGTTTATGGATGCCTTCTTTATGCTTAATGCTTATCGCTATGCTCTATGTGAATGCCTATTAAGTTTATGCTTTAAGTGAATGCCTATTTCTATGCTTTATGTGAATGCCTACCTGCTTCTATGTCTATATGCTTTAGTCTATGCTTCTATGTCTATATGCCTATTAGTCTATGTCTATATGCTTTAGTCTATGCTTCTATGTCTATATGCTTTAGTCTATGCTTCTATGTCTATATGCCTATCAGTCTATGCTTCTTTAGTCTATGCTTCTATGCCTATTAAGTTTATGCTTTATGTGAATGCTTTTATGCCTACGTGCTTCTATGACTATATGCTTTAGTCTATGCTCCTATGTCTATATGCTTTAGTCTATGCCTAATTCTATGCCTAATTCTATATGCATGTTTTATGCTTTATGCTTTATGGATCTACTTTAGTCTATATGCCTAATTCTATATGCTTTAGTCTATGCCTAATTCTATATGCATGTTTTATGCTTTATGCTTTATGGATCTACTTTTTAAATGTTTATGGATTCCTTCTTTATGCTTAATGCCTATCGCTATGCTTTATGTGAATGCCTATTAAATTTATGCTTTATGTGAATGCCTATTTCTATGCTTAATGTGAATGCCTATTTGCCTATGCTTCTTTAGTCCATGCTTCTATATCTATATGCCTATTAGTCTATGCTTCTTTAGTCTATGCCTATGCTTCTATGTCTATATGCCTATTAGTCTATGTCTATATGCCTATGTGAATGCCTATATGCCTAATTCTATATGCATGTTTTATAGAAAATGCTTTATGGATCTACTCTTTAAATGTTTATGGATGCTGCCTTTGCCATTGATGAATGCCTAGGTTTATGCTTCTATGCTATTTATGCTATAGTCTATGCCTTTGTTTCTATTGGTGTTTCTATAGTCTATGCTTTCTATGTTTCATTGGGTTTATGCCTTGTCTATATGGTATGGTAATATTTCTTTTATTTGCTTATGGTATGGCAGTTTCATTTTTATGTTATGATATGCTATGCACTTATGATATGCTAGACATGTATCTATGGTCCTATGTGTGGGAGCTAAGTACCAGAAGTGACAAAATCTCACGGGTATAGTCCTTCTTTATCCATGGAGTCGTTGCTAGGGTGTGCATTTGTATCGCCTACAACGGCTTACCTATGGTTTTACCATGGGTGGGGCTGCTTTGATGCTATCTATTGGGAGGCCATCTATACGACTGGCACTAGTTGCCCACACTTAGGACCCTACTATGTGTTTTTATTTTAAATGTGTTTATACATGTTTATAAATGCTATGTCTCTATGCTTGTGATGGACTTTGTTGAGCTTATGTAAGTGTTTGTTCTCTAGGGTGTTTTATTCATGATTTCATATGCCTTATTCCAGATGGCAACAGATGATAGCCTACGAAGATGTAGATGCAATTATAGGTGTAGGCATTCGCCTCTTGGCTATCAAGATGTGAGCCGGAGGACGTATTATGTGCATTTGCAACAAGACTCCATTGGAAACTTACACGCATCAATTTTGAGGAATGTGAATGAAGAGAACTCTATTGACAATGATACTGCAGTGAATGAAGAACTCATTGAATCATCTAATCGACAGAGGCGGGTATGGTGTAGATGTGAAACTTATTGCTATGGTGGCCGTTTGGTCGCTCCATCAACTTATGCAAGGCATATGCAAGTCGATGAGCGATTTGAAACTATTGCAGAAAATCTTGGTTTGCATGCTCCACACTTTAGCTCTTGTGGACCTAAAGAAGAGGACAACAATGAGCCTATGCATCAGATGAAAGGAAACGATGAATATACTGATATGCATGAACAGGATAGGTTGGATGATGAAGAGGATAACATGGATGCTTTAGGAAAGGATAGCCATTTATCTCTCACTGATAAAATAATAGAAAGATTGATTGAGTTGCAAGCTCTTTGGGATGGACATCAAGCTTCAGTGGAGTTTCAAGATAGTATGCTTAAAATTCTATTTGGAGATATGGGTGGTCCTAGGTCTACAACACATGAAGGCGCAAAAAGATCGAGTTTGAGTAAACTATTGGTCCAACTTCCAGAAACATGGGATGGAAGTCTAAATGGAATAACTGTTCCCACATGTTGGGAGCAATTAACTACTATGTTGACAAGGCTTGGAATGGTTGAATCAAAGAGATATAGAATATGTCAAGGAAAAGAGGATTCCATACATGCTCCAATACTCTATCTACCAAGCAAAGAGGACGCTTATAGTGGTAACATTGTTGAATGCCAATGCAATAGAAATGTCACTGGAAAGAGAAAATTAAAGCGCGATTGTTTAACATGTTGTGAGAAGTGTGAGAAATGTGCAGTGCCTAGAAAGGAAATGTTATGTTTTGACCACATTTCGATCGGTGAACAATTGAAACTACTTACTAAAAGTAGATCTTTATGCCACGAATTATTAGAAATGTGGCGAAATAAAGACAAATGGTTGGTATCAAACAATTCTAATGAAATATTAGAATTGATGAGTTCTGAGATGGCAGTAAATGTAAAAGTGTGAAAGAGTTTTGGGATCCAGAATCGGAGTTTGAGTTGCCATTGGTATGTGAGAAGGGGTATTGTAAACAAGCTTATACAGCATGGCCATCTTCACTTAAATCGGAAGCACTTTTGGAGGGTTGGAAAGAACGTGAGAAAATTTACAAATTTGTTTGCAAGGCTTGTTGAGCTTTGATACAAGGTCCACAAAGACTCTGTAAGGTAAATTTTTTACATATATACTATAAATGGTCTCTAATTAATTTATGTTAGAGAAATCCACGTAATGTTGTACTCTAAATGTGTCTTTGTTTACATATACAGGAAGATCCACACAATTTTGCTCTCTTATTGCACTGGGATGGGTTCCAGACATCAAGAACAACCCAGAAGAATTGTGGCATCATCGAGATAAAGGTTCTCAATTGTGGAAAGAAGTCCATAATTGGAGCAATACCAGTCTTGTTCATTCCATTTAGTTGCAAAAAAATTATAGGAAGCTCAAGCAAACTCTTTCATGTTTTTATGAAACCTTTGATAGATGAATTAGAAAGTTTGTTCATAGATGGAATTGAATTATCCAATGCCTTTAATTTTTGGGTGTGATAGCTCTTTTTCCCAAACCTTCAAAGCACGTGCTATGCTTATGATGGTGACTGGCGACCATCCAGCTCAATGTAAGATTGGAGCTTTTAAAGATGGTGGCCAAGCTTTTTGTCGTAGGGACAAACCTATAGCTACTTTAGAGTGTGAAGGATCGAGTCGATACCTTTATGACCAAAATAGATTCCAATTTAGATATGCTCCATCGAAGAGGTCTACAAAAGATATGTTGAGAGACTTGCTTCTTGCAGAGCGAGCAAGCACTCAAACACAACATGAAGACATTCTTAAAGAGGCTGGTCTTTTAGGTAGATCATGTTTATGGAGATTATATGATCTTTATGGGTTCGACTTATCTCTTGATCTTGTGTACGATTGTATGCACATACTAGCATGCTTCATTGATTTCTTTCTTCACTCTATTGTCGATATCTCTCATTAAAGAGCTCATGTACTTTGAAAACATATTCTCATAGAATGACATTGGCCACACCTTATTCCATCCGATATGGTCGATGGCCAAGGTTTCCTAGCAAGTATTTTGAGAGTTAGAAGGCAGAGGAAACACAAGTTTGTACAATGGTGTCTTCCTTATGTCCTGAGTGAGGTCCAAGATATTCCTAAGAAATTCTATGATTTGGGCCTCAGAAGAGTGGATTGGAAGAAACTCAGCTCCATTAGAGCATGTTGCAGGTTTCGGAGAATTTCTGGATGATATTTTGCAACATGGCAGCCACGATGGGTTTTGGTGCTACATATATGAGCATATGGTCTCAACATATGCTAGCATCAAAACAAACAATAAGGACAATGAGATCTCATATGCAAACTATCATCGAAGGAGATTTTTCACATGGGTCTTTCTACATATTCAAGAAGATGCTGATAGGTTGTTTCCTCATCAAAGGATGTTGAAAGAGTTTCATGGAGTTCTTTCAGCCCCAGATGGATATTTAGTGGATAAACATGGATGTTATGGCTGTCCTCAATGGCATTCACTAGGATTGATACATGTATCATCCATTGAAAAAGCGAAACATTTATGGAGTTTAGCTACATTGCATGCGAAAGACTATCCTTGCCAAAGAGTCATTGGCCAAAAGGGTATTGTAATAGCAAGAAAGAAGCCAAAAGTTAGATACGCAACAAGTGAGGAAAGAAGGTATGTAGAGCAAAATCTTCAATTCGGGATTGAGAGAGTAACAAAATATAAGAAAATTATGTTTAAGGGTGAGGTTTATAAGATTGAAGATAAGGTTATCGTAAAGTCTGAAGAGGATACAACATTAGTCTCTAGTGTGGGACACTGGAAAGCGTGTATAGCATCGTTTTTTTCCTTTCAGCATAATGGTGACATGCAACTATTCTTTGGAGCACACTACTATAGGCAATGCATTGTTGTTGAAAGAGGATATGAAAGATTAGATGTTGATGGCACCACTGGCATGAGTGTCCTACAAAAGGGGACGAGCATTTTCCGAGCGAAATCTTCCGAGCGTCCGAGCGAAGGAAAAAAAAAGCTTCCAACTATGCAAAAATATGACAAAAATGGATCAGAAGAAAACATAGTTTCACTTAGAAATATGAAAAGTATTATAGGAATGCCTATTTTATACACGAATATTTATGTGAATCTTTGGGAATGGTGAGAACATAATGGGATGGCTTTTGAAGAAACCTACATGTAGAGTAGACTTCTCTATGAAAATTCCCTTATGATCCTTCTTACAACTTTTTACTTAATAGTGGGTGACATTGAAAAACCTCTCTCACCCTATCTTCATGAAAGGGTTTCTCCAAAGAAAACTCATTGAAGCAAGCCATCAAGGTAGTTTCGCCAGCGAAACCCCTTTGAACAAGGTCTTTCAAGGTAGTTTCGCTGGCGAAACTACCTTGGACAGCACTTTTAAAAGTGACATAACTTTCACATCCAATGTCCAAATATAGTCATTCAGCCACTCAAATTGATCGGAAAACCCCATTTGAGCACATCTATGGGGTTATATTTTGGAAAACCTTGCATATATAGTATTAAATATTACATGTATTTTATGAGAGTGATATATAAGCCCAAGTTAATACTTATTTACAGTAATTTAAACTTCTGTAGAAACATGTCCATAAATATATTATTATTAATACTATAAAAACACTTGAAAGATATTGCCATATGATATAAATGTGTTTAATAAGTAATTATTTATGTATAATATTATTATGTTGAGAGTGATTATGAGGGACGTTTCTTAAATGAATTATTTTTTAATACTTTTTTAAGGTAATAACAAGGGTACAAAGGGATGTCTATGAATAAGAAGATTTATGTTATGTAAAAATGAATGAGTGACTAGTTTGTATATTTTTATGATAAAGGGATCTAGTTCTAATGAAAATAAAAGTGTAAAAACCATGTTTCCTAAAGAAATACTATTTTTAAAATCTCTTGAAAAACACGCTCGTATAAACTTGCTCATAGGTTTTTGCTCGTAAAATTGACGCATCCCCTACAAAATGCATATTTGCCATACACCTGGAATTGTATAAGGCCAATTAGTTCTTTATTGCATAAGTTTATTCCTCTACAGCATGGAGGTGGTATCATTGCATATGAGACAAAAGATTTAGGATTGAGAACACGTTTAATCCAGCCTAGTTGCATTGGATGTATTCCTCCTTGACTAGAGGAGAATGATATTGTTTTATTGAAGTCTTATCTTGCAGATACAATATGTTCACCAAATGATCTCAAGTATGTCGTTGTCAGAGATGTAGATCACAGGCTAAATCAAGTTAAAGTAGCATGGCTAAAGCTGGTTCACGCAGAGGAAAAGAAATGGAAGGTCTCGATGGAAGACAACGAATGGAAGGATTGGTGGTTTTATGTGTCTGTCAATGAGACGTGGAAAGTTATCAAGACAAAGAACATGGTAGTTCAGGGCAAAGCCAAGATAGTTCCTATCATGTGGCAATCTTAGGCATGTAGCTACGATACATGAAGTTAACATCATTCAAGGAATTAGAAAACGGATTTGGTACGTATTTGTATTTGATTTCCTTTTACATCTATTTCTATTTTGTGTGTTTTTATTTCATACTAACAATAACTAAACTCTTTTATGCTTATGTTGTGCATGATCAAGATGGCTAGCAACAACATGGACATGGCGGCGCTACTAAAGAAAATGATGAGTGAAGATGCAAGTTTCCTTGGACTCATGGATTCCATGGTTAGTTCAATTAAAGGTATGTCATTTTTTTGTTGGATTTATGTTATGCATTTGGAGAAAGAAGGGGTTGAACATATACAGAAGGTGCTGCATGGTTAATGAATGCATGGCATGTATTCACTGCATTTAGAGAAAGAACGGGCTGATTTTGTAAGCATGTATGTTATGCATTTGGAGAAAAAAGGTGGCTGAATTTATAGCATGTATGTTTTTGCCTTTGGATGTAAGGGAAGGGGTTGAATATATGGGAGAAGGGGGCTGAATATATGGGAGAAGGAGGCTGAATTTATGGCATGTATGTTTATGCTTTTGGATGTAAGGGAGGGGGCTGAATTTATGCATTTGGATTTAAGGGAGAAGGCTGAATTTACGCATTTGGCTTTAAGGGAGAAGGCTAAATTTTTGGGTGAAGAGAACAATTTTATGAATTTATGGGCTGTATTCATTGCATTTACAGAAACAAAGGGCTGATTTGTAAGCATGTATGTTATGCACTTGGAGAATCTAGGTGGCTGAATTTATCATGTATGTTTTTGTCTTTGGATGTAAGGGAGGGGGCTGAATTTATGGGAGCAAGAGGCTGAATTTATGGCATGTATCTTTACGCATTTGGATGTAAGAGAGGGTGCTGAATTTATGGGAGAAGGGGGTTTAATTTATGGCATGCGTGTAGATCCATTTGGAGAATGCATGTGGCTGACTTTATGGCACGTATGTTATGCACTTAGAGAAAGAAGGTGGCTGAATTTCTGGCATTTATGTTTTTGCATTTGGATGTAAGAGGGGGGGCTGAATTTATGGCATGTATGTTTTTGCATTTAGATATGAGAGAGGGGGCTGAATATACGGCATGTATGTTTTTTATATAGGGAAAATGCCTATGGGAGATGAATCAAAGGATGTGTCCTTCAAAGAGAACAAGGAGCATCTCTCTTTGCAAAATAAATCTCAAGTTTTTGTTCCTCCAATCTCAGGGGCAAGTTTTACACCTACATATGATGAGGTGTTTAAACCACCCAAAATGATCTGTAGGGATAAGAACAAGCTATATGGGAAAGAGCTCCTAGAAAAGTGCTTTAGAGACCAGCATTCTCTATTGTTAGAAAACTACCATCATGTACGAAGGCGGTTCGAGGGAATAGAGACTGTTATAGATCTACGGCATAAAAAGGAAGAACAACAACATATTAAAGGCATCATTCATGAGCATCATCATGATATAGTGCCTCTAAAGTTTAGTGGAGTTGAATATAGCTGGAGAGAGGAAGATATATACAAGTGGTGGATCTCCTCAAAGCACTCTAGCAGGAAATACTCGAAGAAGAGGACCTTTGTAAATAATGTGAGTTGGCCTTTCAATTATGTGATATTTTATAAAACTGTATATTTGTAATATAGATATGATCTAGTCAATGTATTCTATTGTGTTTCAAAGGATGAAACGAGCAAAGTTCAAAGAAATCAGGAGCTTGAAGCAACTAGTCCTTGTATTGACAAGTCTCCACATAATTCAATTTCAAAGAAGGTATGTTCAATACATTTAATGGTTCTCTAGCATGAAGTAAAAATTTGTATTTATTTGCATAATTTGTGCCACTTCTTACTTGGATTATTTAACTCTTTAGCAGTCTATTGGAGATTCTATTTCTATTAGAGAGGAATTTCATGAACAAGGATATTCAACATCTCAGGTTGTTGACGCATTTGAAAGATATGTTTTTTCAAGAAAAATTAAGAATATCGTATACCAATTGAACTAAGTTCTCATTCCTTTGGATTTCAAAATGATCTATAAGAGATTAATAAAATTTTGTATGTCTATTTGAAACTTTTTAGAGATATATGGAGCCTCAAGCAACTACTCCTTGTATTGACGAGTCTCCACGTAATCCAATTTCAGAGAAGGTATGTTTATATTAATACCTTGAATGGTTCTCTACTTTTAGTAAAAAATTATACTTTTTCGTGTAATTTATGTGACATCTTACTTGGATTATTTAATTCATTGGCAGTCTATTGGAAATTCAGTTTCTATTGGAGGAGAATTTAATGGACAAGGATGTCCAACATCTGAGGTTGTTAAAGCATTTCCAATAAAAGATATCTTTCTAATTTTATAAAGAATACAAAATGTTTTCTTTAATAAAATCATATGTTCTTTTGTGTAGATAGATAAGTTCATGGCAAAGAGATTCGAAGGGTTTAAGTATTATCACTCTGATCAGGTGTGTAAGTTTCAATCATGAGTTGTCTTCTATTTTGAAAAACTATTATTAACCATTCAGTTATTCACAATTCATCTATCTTGAATATTTTATGTCAGGATTCTTATGGTAAAACGAATGCTGATATGAATGAGATGACATTTTCTAAGATGCTTCATGGTGACATCACTACAAATGAAGATAAGGTATGAATTGCCTTTATCTTTTAGATATGCTTATGATTGAAGCTATTTTCTTTGATTCAATTGTGATCAGCATCTTCTTTTTAGACAAGTTTTAATTTAATTTTGTCATATTTTTAGGATCCAATATCAAATGTGATTGATTCTACGAATGAAATGTCTAGAAAAAGTGAACGAAAGAGAAAGGTAAAAGTTTTCATTTATGCAATACCCTTTAAAAGTAAAGCAAGTACTTTGTATGCTTGTATTCTTTACATAATTCTTTCCAATGGCATTAACACTACTTGTTGTTTATCATTCATAGGTGAGTGAAAAAATGAGAGATCACTTAGAACAGAAGACCGTGCAAAAAAGTGATAAATCCCAAGGAAAGAGATGCAAGGTATTCTTATATTCAGAATTTATTTTCTATGATTTGAAGTCTTTATACCTTGATTTTAATCTCAATTTTTTATTTGAATTAGAACTTAAAAGATATTCAAGGTACAGACATGGAGGAGACTACGATTTCAAGCGAGTATAAAAGAGTATGTAACAGCCTTTTACATTAGGCTTGATTATTTAAATCATTTGCTTCGAATTTGTTAATATATTGTCACTTGTTTTGTTATTATGCCCTCAGGTGAATGACATTTCAGAGGAAAATATGGAGACGATACTTTTGAAATACATGGGAGTCCACACAATTCATGATATGTACTTTTCCTTAAAAAGTACATATGTGAAGCTTAAAAAGATGGACAGTAGCTTCAAACAGTACTCTACAAACATCAAGAAACCAGCCAGTAACATTATGATAAGGGACATTGTGCATTGGATTATTGAAAGTCAAAAAGTTAGATTCATGGAAAAATCTGATGTGCTTAGTTTAGGAGATATAGAGATTTTGATATGACATTTAGCTTGATTCAAATAAGTCTTCAGAGATGTTATGTAGAGCTCTTTTAGCTCTCTTTGGTTGTCTTATATTTCTTATAGTAGAATTTTTTTGCTTTTTCTTTTGAATATTGTAATAACGAATGGACTTTTTACCTTCTTATTATTTGTAGAAATATTAAAGAGAACTCCATAATCTTTTTGATGGTTTTGTTGAATCTTAGTGTGGATAATGTGAGTTAAGGTAATTATAGTAACAATTGCTTATTGCTCTAGGTACTTTAAAAGTTCAAATTGCTACGTATAAAAATGTGAAACATGAGTGCTTCATTTCTTAAATGATATAATTTAGACAAAATCACTTATTTCGCGTTCTCCCTATATAGGGAAATAGAAGATTCTCAATATTGTTTACTAGTTCATAACCAGGAAGTTTGCAAACTATGAAAAATGGGGCATTTCCCAGTTTGTCTTACAAAGAAAAAGAGGATTCTCTATATCATTTACTAGACTATAACTAGGAAGTGTGCAAACTAGGGAAAATGGAACATTTCCTAGTTAGACTATGTAGGGAATTACTAATGAATTTCGCTATCTAGGATCATTTTCCTATATGGTGAAATTCTCTAATGATTCCCTGCATTGACTTGCATAGGGAATTTTTGATTGATTCCCTAGATAAGGTAACTAAGAAGTGTTCCATTTTCTCTAGTTTGCACTCTTACTAGTTATGTTCATTTCAAACTACTAAATGATATAGAGAATCCTCTTCTTTGCCTATACAGAGAACGTCTCAAAGTTCCTTGTGTTCCTCTTCTCCACGTACCTGGCTTCATGCCTTAACCGTTTTGAACATATATTTGGCATCGTGTATTCTACATTTGAAAGTGCTGTGGAGCCTCTAAGCTGTTGCAGCTCTTGGTCAACTTTGTCTTTCTTTGTCCCACTATGTATGTTCTCAAAATTAACGGGATTTTCAAAATTTTAACTATAACATGTGAAGCACAGTTTATCTTGTAGCTGTGGGCATCGCGGGCAAGTTATGAGTGCGCATTTGAATGTTCTAGCTATTAGGACACCTCGGTTATATGATTGGCTATTTACAAGTCTACTATGCCTTCTCAATTACATGATTAGTTCATTTATGTTGATGCCGGTTGATGTAGTGTTGGCACTAGAACACGGGCACATAACACTTTAGCTTTCGTGATAATGCGAGTTCCATGTCTATAGAGCAAGTGTGGGTACAGCTTTGCATTATGGGATAAGCACTAGCCTGTATTTCATTCTACTTGTGCACCACTTGGCCATGGTTATCACAAGGAACTTCTAGCCGTTCACTATATAGGAAAAACCTCACAAACTAGGAAAAAGGAGGAAATTTCCTAGATATAACTAGGCATTTTGGTATGTATATCTGAGAAAACTCCTTCCCTAGATAAAATACATACCTTTATCTAGGATAAGAGGTTGTCATCTAGGAAATTAGATGAGTGTGTTACATTTCTATATAAGAAATTGATACCTCTATCTAGGAAAAATATAAAATGCATACCTCTATCTAGGAAAAGAGGTTGTCATCTAGGAAATTAGATGAGTGTGTTACATTTCTATATAGAAAATCGATATTTCTATATAGCAAATCAATACCTCCATCTAGGAAAAAGAGGTTTTCACCTAAGAAATAAGACGTATGTGTTGCATTCCTATATAGGAAATCTCATTCTCTAGTTAAGATATATACCTCTATCTAGGAAAAGGCATGGTCACCTAGGAAGTTAGAAGAGTGTGTTATATTATTCCTATATATATATATAAGGAAAAGTTCTTTTATGTAAGAGATTAATTAGACAACATGGCACATAAAAAAGCAAATGTGAATTGGATTCTATATATATTAGTCTTTATCTAGGAAATTAGCATCTGAGAATGTATCTTCTCCTATGCATGGTATAATAAGTCATTAATATTATAGTTGTTGCAGTCTACTAGAGGAAATGAATTGTTTATTATCTATGAAATAAGCAAAAACATTACATTCTAAATGTTAAAGAGCTTTTATAATTTTCAAAATGATCATGAAATGTTTTTGAACTAGAATATTTTACAATATACATAAGAATCTTATATTAATTAAATTACATGATAATTATCTTCATTCTATCTTTTAAATACTACTTTATTTATTATATACATCTAACAAACATTTAGAGAATTTAAAATCAGATCGATTTAATTCTAAGGACAATACTCGAATTGCCAAATGTATAATGATGAAAATAGAATATAATGTGCAATGATAAAAATACAGTGTGCAATGTAATTTAATATTTAAATGAAAATGTCAATTAACAATACAATGCAATTAACATTCAAACCCTAAACCTTCAACCCTAAACCTGAACCTTGAACCCTAAACCCTAAACCCTAGATCTCAAACCCTAAAACCATAATTCCTAAACCCTAAACCCTAAATCCCAAACCTTAAACCCTAAACCATAATTCCAAAACCCAAAACCTTATCCCTAAACCCTAAATGTTAAACCCTTAACCCTAAATCCTAAACCCTAAACCCCAAACCCTAAACCCTAATTTTTAAACCCTAAACCCTAGATCCTAAAAACTAAACCCTCATGCAATTACATCCTTTGCAAGTAAACCCTAAACGCTTAACCCTAAACCCTAAATCCTAAATCCTAAAAACTAAACCCTAAACCCTAAACCCTAAAACCCTAAACTCTCATGCAGCTAATCCTTTGCAAGGGCATTAAAACATAGCATCCACATGCTAAAATGGGCATTCTTGTTCCTCGGTGGCACATTCGGTATTCGATGCACCTAAGACTTTGCAAAACATTAAAACCAATTAGTTTAAGACTTGTGCAGAATGTAGGGCCAATCCGATGGTGGGACATATGGATCGATGTCCTTGTCCAATGTGTATTTTTCCTTCACATACGTATTCAAATCCACATGTGGAATGGGGCAAATTGCCTTCCCTAGAGCACAAACAGTACCAGATGCAACTGACTCTTTGCAAGGACATTAAAACCACTTGTTTTAAGTCCCGTGCAAATTTTGGTGCTAATTCAACAGTGCGGTATACGGATGTCGGTGTCTGTTGCTTATTTTTCCTTCATATACATAGCATCCACATGCGAATATGAGCATTCTTGTTCCCCGATGTCACATCCAACATCTAATGCACCTTACACTTTGCAAGGACATTAAAAAAACTTTTTTTAAGACCCTTGCAAAGTTTGGTGCTGATTTGATGGTGGGATATACGTGTGGAATGGGGCAAATTGCCTTCCCTAGAGCACAAACAGTACCAGATGCAACTAACTCTTTGCAAGGACATTAAAACCACTTGTTTTAAGTCCTGTGCAAATTTTGGTGCTGATTCAACAGTGCGGTATACGGATGTCGGTGTCTGTTGCTTATTTTTCCTTCATATACATAGCATCCACATGTGAATATGAGCATTCTTGTTCCCCGATGTCACATCCAACATCTAATGCACCTTACACTTTGCAAGGACATTAAAAAAACTTTTTTTAAGACCCTTGCAAAGTTTGGTGCTGATCCGATGGTGGGATATACGGATGTCGATGTCCCTTGTGCATTTTTCCTTCTTATCATGTAGCATCCACATGTGAATATGGGCATTCTTGTTCCTCGGTGGCATATCCGACATTCGATGAACTTGAGAGTTTGCAAGGACATAAACAAAATTTAGTTTGAGAATTGTGTAAATGTTAGTGTTGATCCGATGGTGGGACATATGGATGTCCTTGTCTGTTGTGTAATTTTCCTTGACATACATAAGATTTGCATGTGGATGTGGACAAACTGCCTTCTTAGTAGCACATATAGTACCACATGCACCTAATCCTTGGCAAGGACATTAAAAACACTTGTTTTAAGACCCTTGCAAAGTTTGGTGCTTATCCAACAATGGGATATTCGGAGGCACATTTCCAGTGCACATTCTTCCTTCACATACATAGCATCCATATGCAAATATGGGCATTCTTGCTCCTCGGTGTCACATCCAGCATCTGATGCACCTTACACTTTGCAAGGACATTAAAGCAACTTGTTTAAAGTCCCTTACAAAGTTTGGTTCTGATCCTAGTTCTGATTCAACGATGGGATACACGGATATTGGTGTCTATTGCACATTTTTCCTTCATATCGTGTGAATATCTGCCTTCTTATTCCCTGGAGGCACATACAGCATTTGATCAACTTGATACTTTGCAAGGACATTAAAACCAAAATTTCCAAGACCCTTGCAAAGTTTGGTTTTGATCCGAAGATGGGAAATACAGATGCAGATGTGTGTTGTGCATTTTTCCTTCACAGACATAGCATCCACATGCAAATATGGGCATTTTTGTTCCCCGGTGTAACATCCGGCATTCGATGCACCTTATACTTTGAAAGGACATTAAAACAACCTATTTCAAGACACTTGAAAAGCTTTATTCTAATACAAGGGTGGGATATACAGATGTCAGTGTTCGTTGCACACTTTTTATTCATATTGCACAACATCCACGTGTGAATATGTATATTCTTGCTCATGGGTGGAACAAACGGCATTCGATGCAAGTGATACTTTGGAAAAACATTAAAAATAATTTTTTAAAGACCCTTGCAAAGTTTGGATCTAATTCGACGGTGGGATATACGGATGCGGATGTCCATTGTATATTTTTCCTTCACATACATAGCATCCACATGCAAATATGGGCATTCTAATTCCACGATGTCACATCCAACATCCAATACACCTTACACTTTGGAAGGACATTAAAACAACTTGTTTTAAAACCCTTGCAAAGTTTGTTGCTGATCTGATGGTGTGGGATACGGATCTTGGCGTCCGTTGCACTTGTTTCCTTCATATACATAGCATCCACATGTGAATATGAGCATTCTTGTTCCCCGGTGCCACATCCAACATCCGATGCACCTTACACTTTGAAAGGACATTGAAACAACTTGTTTTAAGACCCTTGAAAAGTTTGACGGTGGAATATATAGATGTCGGTGTTCGTTGCACATTTTTCCTTCATATCGCGTAGCATCCACATGCGAATACGTGCATTCTTGTTCCCCAGTGTCACATACGGCATCCAATCCACCTGATACTTTGGAAAAGACATTAAAACAAATTTTTTCAAGACCCTTGCAAAGTTTGGTGCTGATGTGATGGTGGGATATATGGATGCGGATGTCCATTGCGCAATTTTCCTTCTTGGTACATAGCATCCATATGCAAATATGGGCATTCTTGTTCCCTGGTGTCACATCTAGCATCTAATGAACCTCACACATTGCAAGGACATTAAAACAACATTTTTTAAGACCCTTGCAAAGCTTGGTGCTGATCCGATGTTGTGGTTTAGAGATCTTGGTGTCCGTTGCACATTTTTCCTTCATATCGTGTAGCATCCACGTGCAAATATGTGCATTCTTGCTACCCGGTGCCACATACGGCATCCATTCCATGTTATACTTTGGAATATATTTTTTAAAACAAAATTAAGACCCTTACAAAGTTTCGAGTAGATGTGACGGTGGGATATACGGATGCGGATGTCCATTGTGCATTTTTCCTTCACATACATAGCATCCACATGCAACTATGGGCATTCTTGTTCCCTGGTGTCACATTTGGCATCCAATGCACCTTATACTTTGCAAGGACATGAAAAAAACTTGTTTTAAGACCCTTACAAAGTTTGGTGCTGATTTGATGGTGTGGTATACAAATCTCGGTATCCGTTGTGCTTGTTTCCTTCATATACATAGCATCCACATGCAAATATGAGAATTCTTGTTCCCCGATGGCACATCCGGCATCCGATGCACCTTACACTTTGCAAGGACATTAAATTTAAAAAAAAAAGACCTTGCAAAGTTTGGAGCTGATCTGACAGTGGGATATATGGATGCGGATGTCCATTGTGCATTTTCCCTCCACATACATAGCATCCACATGCAAATATGGGCATTTTAATTCCCCGATGTCACATCCGGCATCCAATTCACCTTACACTTTTCAAGGAGATTAAAAAAAAAAATTTTAAGACCCTTGCAAAGTTTGTTTTTGATCCGATGGTGTGGTATACGGATCTCAGTGTCCGTTGCACTTGTTTCCTTCAAATACATAGCATCCACATGCGAATATGAGCATTCTTGTTCCCCGGTGGCACATCCGGCATCTAATACACCTTACACTTTGAAAAGACATTTTAAAAAATTATTTTAAGACCCTTGCAAAGTTTAGTTCTGATCCGGCGATGGAATATATGAATGTCAATGTCCATTGCATATTTTTACTTCATATGACATAGCATCCACGTGTGAATATTCGCATTCTTGCTCCCTATACGGCATTTGATCCACTTGATACTTGGGAAGGACATTAAAACAAATTTTTTGAAGACCCTTGAAAATTTTTGTGCTGATCCGACGGAGGAATATACAGATGCGGATGTCCATTGTGCATTTTTCCTTCACATACATAGCATCTACATGCAAATATGGGCATTCTTGTTCCTCGGTCTCACATCCGGCATCGAATGCACCTTACACTTTGCAAGGACATTAAGACAACTTGTTTTAAGACCCTCGCAAAATTTGTTGCTGATCCAATGTTGTGGTATATGGATCTCGGTGTCCGTTGCACTTGTTTCTTTCATATTCATAGCATCCACATGCGAATATGAGCATTCTTGTTTCCCACTGGCACATCCAGCATTCGATGTACCTTACACTTTGCAAGGAAATTAAAACAACTTGTTTTAATACCCTTGCAAAGTTTGGTGCTGATCTAACAGTGGGATATATGGATGTCGGTGTTCGTTGCACATTTTTCCTTCGTATCTCGCGTAGCATCCACGTGCAAATATGTGCATTCTTGCTCTTGGTGGCACATATGACATCCGGTCCAACTAATACTTTGGAAGGACATTAAAACCAATTTTTCTAAGACCCTTACAAAGTTTGGTGTCCCCCGGTGTCACATCTGGCATTCGATGCACCTTACACTTTGCAAGGACATGAAAATAACTTGTTTTAAGACCCTTGACATCATGAGATGTTGACCTCTAATAGATGGGCCACCCTTGTCAACATCATGGGCTGACTGTCAAGCCACAGTTAATGTTGACTATGGTGCTACAAAGAGGCCTACCATGGGGCCATACTTATTGCCCAATGGTTGATCAATGATCAGCACAAGGAACATGAGAGAGTGGGGAGCCTAATCCATTTATATACTTGGCCCCAAGTAAGTTGTAGCAACAGATGTTGCGGTAATGGGTCAACTCCTAACTCATGAGCCCCCATATTAAATCATTCAATATTGTTATCTTATGTTATGTAGATTCAATAGGTCATAGGTGTTGAGTTTTTTTGGGATCAACTAATCTTATAATTATTGTTTCTATATGAAATCGAAGAAGTGAAGCTTGTGGGCTGATTTTAATGGGTGGAGCATGTTTAAAGTTTCTATCGCCACTATTTCGTAAAGCAACATGAATGATTTTAAGGTTACCTTTCCAACATTTTTTGTGCTTGATGTAAATTGTGTCTCCTACATTTTTTTAAAGAACGGGACTTGGTAACTAGCAATGTGGTCATTCAAACCAAGAATGGACTCAGATTTTGATGATATATTCGTGCAAAATGAGAAATAGGATCGATTGCTATGTATACAATATGGTATCTATGTATGGATTGTTGCATAAGCTGTCTCAAAGCTTCAAAGTGAAGGCACTTAAGGCATTTGATAGATGGTCTGTAGAAAAAGATCTATATTTTGTATAAATACCTCCAATTTGTGGGCTATTGAAACATGTTTTATGTCTCTTATGGTTTTTGGAAATTGTGGGAACAAATGTTTACTCTCTTGTGAATCCTGCTACCAATCATGATGTACCTAAAAATTGTGAGAATGTATGGGCTACATTTGCAAGCATCCACTATTGGTTACCAACTAATGCAGAATTGTAGGTAGGTTAATGTGAAACTAGGCTAACCAATAGGCTTTGTCTTTCTTGTGGTCTAGTTGACACCATTGACAAATAGGTTCTAGAGACCATTGAAAAGACATTGGAGATTATATGGTCACCCTGTAATCCCCCATATGAGGAGAGCATGGGGGAGGTGGATGAGGGTAGGATTGGGTTGCCACATGGGAAGCACATTGGTTGTCATGTGGGCAGAAAACAAATATTGAAAAGACAAGAAAAGGGGTTGCCACATGGGCAGCATATACAGTATCATGTAGGCAGCACATCTAGGAAATGACATGGCAAGGTTGGGTCTCCTTGGTGGACAAAAATGTACAAAATATCCACATGTCTATTAGCAATAGTTCACCATATTCTGGAGTGGATTGGAGGCTTGGAACATGGCGTTAGCATCCCAAGATGTTGTATAGGAGTGTACGGAATGCTAGTGCAAGTGTACAGGCAGGTATGGAGGTTTGCAAGAGGCTACAAGGACTTGGAGGTAGAGGTTATAGAAGCTAGAATAGATTCAAAATAGAGGTAGAATACCTGGAGCAAAGAAACAAAGTTTGTTTTGCATGGGATTTTGGCCAGTAATAGAGCTAGAAAAGACTTTGACTAACACCATATAGGGCCTAGGCTAGTGATTGGATTGAGGTGCTAGAACAAATTTAGAATAGAGGAAAAATACCTAGAGCAAAGAAACAACTTATTTTCATGTGATTATTGCTAGTAATGGAGCTAGAAAAGGTGTTTATTGGGACCATGTAGGGCCAAGGCTAGTTGGATTGAGGTGTGACAAGAAGAAAAAAGTAATTTTCTTTATTCGATGTGAATATTTAGTATACCTCATTAACAAGCTAATTACAAGAAATCTTCTTAGATCTCAAATTATTGACGTAATAATCAACTTATTCTATTATCTCAAGTGTAGGATGTCTTTTATAATGTTAATTCAAGATATTGAATCATAAATTAGGATCTAGAAGGCTCATGGGCATGAAAAATGACCTTTTAGGAAATTTTCCATGGTTTTCAAAACAAAAAAAAAGAGCTTACATGGTAGCAGAGGAGGAGCTAAGAATGACCCAAGATTGTCAGAGAGGAGTTTGCTTGCCCACAATGTTGGTGGATATGGATATATATATGCCAAGTGTTTGATGAACATCGAGCTGAAAATGTGCTCTCCTAGCTTGATTGATGTGTTTGCTATCTTATAGAGTTGTTGAGATTGCTTGTGTGCAAATTAAAAGGCCATCAAGGAGCACTCTATAGATCTAGATCGTCCAAATTTAAGATCTCATACCTTGGATGTAGCATACTTGTATGCGATGGTTTGGTATTGACCCTATGTTAGGAGGAAAATGTGTGCTTACATGATGTCAGAGATATTAGTAATGTTCATGCATTATTTTTTATGTATTAGAGTAATATGCTCTTTTGAATGGTTCAACACAAGTCTCTTTGAATGCAGTAAACATTTTTTCACCTTGAAAGCCGTTGGTAGGTATTATACTTACCAATTCTTTGATGGATATGTGGTCCACTTGCAAAAGCTCTAAGACACTTGACAATCTTCTTTTCTACCTATTTGAATTGATGATCCACTAACCTGATGGATGAGGAATGATTGAG
This sequence comes from Dipteris shenzhenensis, assembly GCF_047967505.1. Classification (NCBI taxonomy): domain Eukaryota; kingdom Viridiplantae; phylum Streptophyta; class Polypodiopsida; order Gleicheniales; family Dipteridaceae; genus Dipteris; species Dipteris shenzhenensis. The sequence goes on along the minus strand of NC_141623.1, from coordinate 4,295,583 downwards.
GTTGAGGTGTGCATATATAGGTTGCTAGATTGCAAGTCGACTCGAGAAGGGTTATGTTAGCCTATTCAAACTGGGCATAAATGATTATATTTATCTAATATCAATGGTTGGCTTGCTCGAATTGGGACATCTTGAATATTTAATATAGTAATGGTTGCTACTCACTATAGTCAAGCTGCTTGTTTGGGAGCCTATCTATCAGCCAACACCTAGATTGTGATTCATAATTTGTTTTTAAAATTTTTTCCCTCAGTCTTTTGGCATCACTAGGAGTTGAACACAGGCTTGTTGGGCACTATTTTTTGTAGCGGTGAGCTCCTCTCCTTAATGTATGCAGATTTAAATAGTACACATGATCTAGATATCTCATATCCTAGGTCCCTCATATTTCCTCCAAAGTGACATCAAAAGTCATAATGTATCTCACATGAGGACTATTTAAATTCCTCTAGGAAAAAAATATATTTACATTATGGGATTTATAAAATTTGCAAAATTTTACAAAGGGGGTATAAGTAAATACAAAAAATAGGTTACATAGGGGTTTATAAAAGAAGCCTTGAATGCACGTGAACTACATATATTACACTAAGTGAACCCCCTGAGACATATATTGCATGTATCAACAAATATACTCAAAATTATTTAAGATAATATTGTGTTTACTCAAATTTATTTAAGATGATATTTGTATTGATCTATTTGAAGGAGATGCTTTGTGAATCTATGCACATGCAAGATCATGACAACATAGTTGTCGACTCTTCTCACATGGAGAAGGTACTATCTAGCAATTATGTTGTGAATACAAAAGCCGCATAGAAATTAATTTGTGACACAGCTTGAAGCTTTTGTGCTGATTAATTTTTTATCAATAATACTCAGTTTCATTTCATTACATGTATATTCTACAATTGACTATCATTTTGAGAAATGTTTTAGTGCATACGATGTCTTCAATGTTTGGCATTGAATGTTTGTGGAAATTAACTTTTTGATAAATATGCTCAGTTTTTTTCCATTACATGGATTGTACAATTAATTATCATCTTTGGAAGTGTTCTAGTGTATAAGATATCTTCAATGTCTCCATTGCATCATGTCTTCCATTAGCCTTGATTGTGCTTTTATATCCTATGGTTTTGTAATAAGCATGATTTAATGTGCATACGATGTCTTAAATGTTTGGTGTTGAATGTTTGTGGAAATTATTTTTTAATCCAATATGCTTAGTTTTATTCCACTACATGGATTGTATGATTGATTACCATCTTTAGAATTGTTCTAGTGTATAAGATGTCTTCAATCTCTCCATTGGATCATGTCTTCCATTAGCCTTGGTTGTGCTCTTCATATCCTATGATTTTGTAATAAGCAATGATTTAATGTGCATACAATGTCTTCAATGTTTGGTGTTGAATGTTTGTGGCAATTAAATTTTATCAACTATGCTCAATTTTATTCCACTACATGGATTGTATGATTGATTATCATCTTCGAAAGTGTTCTAGTACATAAGATGTCTTGAATCTCTCTATTGCATCATGTCTTCCAGTAGCCTTGGTTGTGCTTTTTGTATCCAGTGGTTTTGTAATAAGCATGATTTAATGTGCATAAGATGTCTTTCAATGTTTGGTGTTGAATGTTTGTGGCAATTGAATTTTTATCAACTATGCTCAATTTTATTCCATGACATGGATTGTATGATTGATTATCCTCTTCGGAGGTGTTCTAGTGTATGATTGATTGTATCATGTCTTCCATTAGTCTTGGTTGTGCTCTTCATATCCTGTAGTTTTGCGTTTTCCATTAGCCTTAATGATTGTGCTTTTCATATTCCATGGTTTTGTAATAAGCATGATTTAATTATTAAACATGCTTAGTTTTATTCCAATGCATGTAGTATATAATCTATTATAAATTTTTAAAGTGTTCTAGTATGTAAGATATCTTCAATTGAGCTTCCTTAATTGGAAAAATTTTATCTGCTGAACAATATATAATACATGAATAGATGCAATATATAAAACAGGAATAAATAAAATAGATAAAACAAGAACTTATAAAAACAAATACCTCTTTTGAACACATAGGAGAAAAAAACAGTCCTACCTCTCTCCTTTGCAACTTTCAAGTCCCCCTATGCACTGCCTGCTGCTTTTTTACTTTGTCCAACATTTCATCCTCGTCATATTCTGGATCCCCAACATCCTCCAAGGAGCTGTCATCTTCCAACCGACTTCCATCAAATAGTTGTTCATTGTCTTGTTTTCCACACGAGGCATGGCCCTCTGCCTGTTGTTCTTTCTTGGTGTCTATGAACACATTTGAAATGTTAGGACTTTCGCATTTCTCATTTTCAATAGCTTCAGCTTGCTTTGTACCAGTCTTCAACTTTTTTGGACATGGCATTTCGGTGTCTTTACCTATTTGTGTAAGGAAAAGAACAATTATTTGAAACCAATTTCAAAAGGCAAATAGATTATTTAAAGGTAGACAATAATTAAAAAAATAGTAGTATTTAAACTTGAAGGAAATATGGCCCTTGAGGGGTCCCCTTTAGGGCCAAGGGACATATTCCAACATAGCCCTTGCCCCTAAAGGGAACCCTTCAAGGGCCATATTTCCATTGGTTGTGTTAGAGTTTAGATGTGATTGGTACTAAATAGTACTAAGTGCTAAGTGCTACTAATAGTGCTGAATACTACTAATACCACCAAGTATCGCTACATACTACTAAATACTACTAATACTAAATAGTACTAAGTGCTAACTAGTGCTAAATACTACTAAATACTACTGATACTAAATAGTACTAAATACTACTAAATACTACAGATACTAAACAGTATTAAGTGCTAAATACTACTAAATACTATTGATACTACTAAATAGTACTAAATGCTAAATAGTACTGAATGCTGAATAGTACTAAATCATGAATAGTACTAAATACTAAATTATAGTTCTAAAAACTAAATAGTACTAAATACTAAATAGTACTAAATCGTACTAAATGCTAGATAGTGCTAAATGGTACTAAATGCTTAGTAGTATTTAGCCTTTTAGGCTATCCTTTTAGTACTAAATGATATATAGTACTACATGCTAGGTGGTGCTATTATTACTAAATGTTAAAGAGTCCTAAATATTAATTAGTACTAAATGCTAAATAGTGTTGAATAGTACTACATGCCAAATACTACTAAATGCCAAATAGTGTTAAATGTTAAATAGTATTGAAACACACAGTATTAGCCATGCTATATATTGCTAAATAGTACTAAATGCTAACTAGTACTAAATGTTTAGTAGTATTTAGCCTTTTTAGCTATCCTTTTAGTAGTAAATACATAGTACTAGCAATGCTAGATAGTACCAAATAGTACTAAATGCTTATGCTTTTAGTATTAAATACTAAATAGTACTAAATTCTAGGTAGTGCTAATATTACTAAATGTTGAACAGTCCTAAATGCTAAATGGTACTTGATGCTAAATAGTGCGGAATAGGACTAAATGACAAGTACTACTAAATGTCAAATAGTGTTAAATGCTAAATAGTGCTAAAACACACAGTACTAGCAATGCTAGATAGTGCTAAATAGTACTATTGAATGCTAAATAGTGATGAATACTACTAAATGCTAAATAGTACTAAAGTCTAGATAGTGTCCAACTCTAAAAGCTAAAACATCAATTTGTACATGGAAGTTAAGAATCTCACCATTCAATATTCACGTTCATAGTCGCTACTACAGAGCCTATGGGATGGTGAGTTGGTGCTGGATTCAAAACTCCAAAACACTGACTTGGGAGCTTCTCAATCAGATGCTGTACATTGCTCAAAAAACTTGAGCTTGCTTTGTAGTTCTCTCCAATGCTGATTCGCTGCATTTTTGCTGCATCCAATTCTACCTCAAGTTTTGCTATATTCTTCAAGAACTCATCCTGCAGTATACTACCATGTAATAAATTGTCTACTTTCCTATGCACCCAGCTAAGTGTATGTACAATTGATTCAACTTTTATGAGAGCTTCGCTCTCACTTGCAGTAGTAGCCTCAAAATTTGCATGCAATCTTGCATTCTCCTTTGACACTGTACCCTTCCACTCATGCAATACACCTTCTTGCTCCACGTTGAACTTTCGTTGATCCTATAAACTTACAAGCTCCCGTTTTGCTATAGACATGCTTACATCACATTTGTGCTTGATACACGTGTTATCTAAGCTAGCCGAGCACAAATTCACATCTCTATGTTGGGAAAAGTCATCCCAATCCACATTTACTCCATGAGTATCTGCAGCGAATGCCCGTGCCAACACTGTACCAACTTCATTGTTCAAGTCTGTTTTCGAATTGTAAATCCTATAGTGAATCTTTATAAAATTGTTCAGCAATGATTTCTTTAGCCGACCTATATGAAAGCCACGCCGGCTCTCTTTGTCGTTGTTTCCCCATATTTCTCGAATCTAGGTGTCCAACTCCAAATATGAGTCTGGCTTCGCTCTCAGGAAAAATTTCCATCCAAGATTGACTCCATTCGGAATTACTATTGGTTTACTGTCCTTAGTCTTTAGCTTCTTTGGTTGGAGTCGCAATAGAAGCTACTTTGCTGTCAGTAGCCTTTGCCTTCTCTTTAGTTGCAGACTTCCTAGATGGAGTGTTTCTTCTTGAAGAAAGGACATCGGGCTTCTTGGAGGCGAAAGATGTGATGCCTTTGGGCTTCCTTGGAGACATGGCGGTCTTCAGCTACTGCAAAGAGAGTAACATTTTAGTACTAGGACTCACACTAAGATGAAACGGAGTAAAATAACAAAGAGAGAGAGAGAGAGAGAGAGAGAGAGAGAGAGAGAGTAACAATAATAGCAAAAAGTTTGCATGTCGATAGAAGGAATGGCAAAAGACAATTGCATGTAGGTCTGAATATTGAATTATGGGGGGAAATCATTTAGAGAATGGAGGAAAAGCAAAGAACGAATAGAGAATGGGGAAAAAGAGAAGAACGAATAGAGAGAGAGAGAGAGAGAGAGAGAGAGAGAGAGAGAGAGAGAGTACTCACGAGAGAGTGACCCACGTCAACGTCCTACCAAAAAAATCGAGGTGGAAATCAAAAGTTTAGAAGTTCGAGAGTGGAAGCTAGAAATCAGAAGTTCAGGAAAAAGTGGAAGTGATAGAGTGTAGGTTTGAGAGTGAAACACCTGAGAGAAGACACAGTGCATGAAAATGTATGTGTGAGCATGAGAATGTGTATGTGAGAATATCTTGTGCATGAGAATTTGTAATCAATAAATATATTACTGCACATTGATTCGAGAAATCTCTCCATATCGCACACTACTTAGTACTACCACATTCTTGCCAATAGTACATACACCGTAGCATGCATTCACCCTAGACAATTGTTTTACTAAACTAGGTGGAGATATCTGTATACATTCAAACTAAAAGTATTCCTATGGGATACTCATGTTCTCCACTTTGGTGTAACCTATATCTTGCTTGGATTGAAATATGGTTTATTCTCAAATTGTCAAGGCTTAAAGACATGGAGAAACTTAAAGCCTTCTATCTCTCAGCACGTTTTATGGATGATCTTATATTTGTTAACAACAAGTTTATCTTGGATTGTTTCTCTCACAAAAAACCCTTTGATCCACTATGTATTTACGCTTTAGAGATTATCACTATTAAGCCCACTTATGATACTTATTCCACCACTTATCTAAACACTTCTATTATACTCTCTAGACCTTTTATTGGGGGGTATGAAACCCATACCTTTTGGAAGAAAGATAGACTTCCTTGCACTAATGTGTCATTTATTCATGAAGTTGGCAATACACCCAAGAATATTGCATACAAGTTTTGTGTCTCACAGGTGCTACCCCTTATTTACAATGCTTCATAGGTGTCATGGGCGTATATTGATTTAATGTGACTAATTGGTTTGTTTAAGAAAAATGGATTTAATCCATACTTGATAACAAAAAATGTCTTGCTTTTCTTGAAAAATAACATCTTTCCTGGTTTATGGTTTGATATATTAATTGCTTTGTAGGTGAGGGGTCAGTTCCACATGGTGGGCTTACCCCTCACCATGTGGTCTTATCCTTTGGGTTGGGGTTGGGCCATGCACGCACGAACACACACACACACACACACACACACACACACATTTTCTACACTCTTACACACATTTATGTATGCACATACTCCCTATGCCCCCCCCCCCACACACACACTTATATTAATCCTTGATTTGTGACACACACACACACACAAATGTTTCTCAATAAATTTTGCTCACACATGCATAATACACCCCCCAATTTATCAAAATAACCCCCCTTATATTTTATTTTTTACCCTTGAAAATTTAATTAACATTATATTTGTCCCATTATTATTTTCATTAAATTTTATTTAAAACCCGACTCCTATATATATATATATAATATAAAATTTAATGACACTTTGCATATTTATATATTTATGAATAAATTATAAGAAACCCCTTCCTATTTAGTTGTATATATAAAGCCCGGGAGGGGGGAGAGAGAGAGAGAGAGAGAGAGAGAGAGAAAGAGAGAGAGAGAGGGGGGGGGAGGGGAAGGGGAACAGAGAGGAGAGGGAAGGGAAAATGGGAGAGGAAAGAACGGAGGAGAGATCTCTTGTGCTACCACGAAAGCAAGAATTTTAACATAAAAAAGGAGGAAGGGGGATGGGAGAGAGAAAGGGAGGGGAGAAAGGCAGAGGGAGAGGGAGGGGAGAAATAATTTTTTAAAAACAAATTTAATTAGATAAGAGGGGAGAGGTGGGTGACGAGGAGAAGGGGAAGAGATCGCACTGTTGGGGCAGCACAATCTCTTGGGCACACTATGTGATTCATTGACTTGGATTACAAGAAGGATTACACATTTTCTTTTATCATTGCAAGAGCTTCAATTTAGGTTGGTGTTGAAACCCCAAAAAGCATTTAGATATAGTTGATCCCTGCCTACCAAGCATTAAGGATGTTAAAGACAAAGAAAGAAGCATGCCTAATGATTATTTGGATGCTCCTTTATTTGTAGTTGATGATGTTCACTGAGTGGTACTTTGGCATTGTAGAATATTTTAGTTAATGATAATAGTGTGAAGGATTAATTTCAACTCAACATAGGAAATTGGTAAAGGAGGCTATGTTGTACACTTTCATTGGAGGTGTGCTTTATAAATTATTTTTCTCGACTTAATTTCACCTTGATGTGTATTGTCTCATGAAGCTTTGAATATCATTCATGGTTGCCCCCATGATGATGATGTGTGTGTGTGTGTGCCTCTTGATAGCATGTCTTGAAGCTTCAATCCCCATAATTCCACTCAAATCATTAAAGAAATGGGGCATTCACTTTGTAGGCCTGATTAGTCCACTCACTAAACCAGTGGCTATGGACTATGTTACTAAGCATTAGGGGAGAAATGGGGTCTCAAAAGGGCCTCCAATTAGTGTTTCCTAATTTCAAGGGGCTAGAGAGGGATTTGAGGTATACCAATGAGAGTTCTTCTTTGTGTGGGACACTAGTATGTTGTGTGATACAAAAGGAAATTTTGAGCATTTATGGTTGGGGAGACCTCTCACCCATGGTTTGGACCCATGGTTCTCACTCTTAGCCATTGATCTGATCTCCAATCCAAGGGTCACATTAAAATTTATGGTAGAGCACTCCCATCCATTAGATCAATGGGTAGTAGATCCAAGGGAGGGGATGAGGGGAAAGTGTGCTTCAATCTGGTCCATGGATCAAGGGGTGGATCCAAGGGAGGAGATGAGAGTAAAATGCGCTCCACAATCTGGGCCATAGATTAAGGTGTGGATCCAAGGGAGGGTATGAGTGCAAAAGGTGCTTCAATCTAGTCCATAGATCTAGGTTAGATCCAAGGGAGGTGGTGAGAGCAAATGGCACTTGATCCGAGCCATCCAAACAGGTGCTTCAATCTGGGCATTTGATCTTTAATCTTCATCTCCACCATCCAAAATGCACCTTCATCCTAGCCCTCCAAACAAGCACCTCAATCTTGGCCATTGATCTTGGATATAGATCAAGGGTGCACATGAAAATGTGCCTTTTTCCTCTTAATGAGGCCTCCACAAAGTCAAGCCTTGCCCTCCCCTTGTCATATCTTGCCACTTGGAGCCCACTAAAGCCATCCTAGACCTTTGATTCATCCACTACCTAGTACCCATCTCCATCCAAAGGCCAAGGTTGATCAATTTCAAACCATGTCAGTTGAGTAAATGCTAAGGGGCCCTTAGCCCATGGATTACCATAGTGATTCGCTTGTAATTAACTTAATCCATTTCTTAATGAATTCCTTATAAGGCCCTTTTGAGACCCCAATTCTCCCCTAATGTGGGAGAGGCTCAAGCATTTTGTGAAGATAATACAAAGAATAGCAGCTATCCTTTTATATGAGAATATTATTATATGATTTGATTTTCCTATCAAATTAATTTAGAACGTGGTACTCATTTTTTAAATGAATGATTACTACCATGTGTTGCAAAACATGTCCTAAATACTATGGTTAGGTAGAATAAAAAAGCTTGGGGGTTCATTATATATAAATTCTCTATATCATGTGCATTCAAGGCCTAATTTAAAAGTCTCTTGTCAGTGAATTTTTCATGAATAAAGCACACCCTTTTGTATGAATACCCCCTTTACATGGTACACTTTGTATGTAAGAATTGTGGCAAAAAAGTATTGAAAAGACCCCTTATTTTGAACCAAAATGTATGCTTACATACTTATGATGTGCTAGCTAAGGCTTGTAATTTATATGACAAACGAGGGTAAGAAGTTACATTAATGTGTGGGACTATGGCATAGCTTACAAATTTACCCATTACATGACTCTATCTTATTAGTATTGGCCAATAGGTGCTATTGCCTATAGAGTTGGAATTAGAGTCTTTATGAGTCACCATATAGTAGAAGTTGGGACTGGAAGATGCTGTTAAGGAGAGGCTGACTCTTCTTTTGGTCAACTGTTTAGATGAAAGAAGATGGATAGCTTTACTGAGAAGAGAGTTTATGTGTACCCACCTTTGCCCCAGTAGGATACACCACACTAGGTGAGACAGTGGTCATCACCTAGTATGATGACCTACTGTCTACCTGAAGAGAATAAGAAGTATTGAGAGGTGCAATTTAAAGTAATGGAAAAGGAATGGAAGAAAAGTACTTGAGTGAGGTAGTTAAACATTATGGAAGCAAAATGGTTTAACAGATATATGAGTGAGTTGTGGTTATAGTAATATTAGGCAAGTAAAGGAAGTGAACAATTTTGACAATAATCTAGTAACTTAGAAGAGTTTTTTAAAAGAGGGAAAAAAAAACCAACAAAGTAAGTGTGATAAAATAGTGTTGCTCATGAGAGACATGAAAGGAGTCAAAAGGCCAAAAAAGCCACGATGACTTAAATGTATTGTTTGGGAGGTCGGACCCGAAATCAAGGGAGGCTGTAGAGAGTTTTGGATTCAGAGTGTGACATCCGATGAATAATTCTGCAAGCACAAGAGAGGGATTAGAAGGATGTTTTTTAGAAAAAATAAAACAGATAAAGAACAAGTTAGAGAAGGGAGTCAAGAAGCCAAAATGGCCTTAATGACTTAAATGCACTATGTGCAACCATCCAGAGTTACAGGGGAAACGACCTGTGTGTGGAAGATTTTACAGCACCCCTTTGCATAGTGAAAAGACAAAAGAGCGAAGCTAGACAATGAAATAGGACAAATTAACGAAAAAGTTTGTACAAGTTGGCAAATCCCTGTTTGTAAAGGAGACGAGCAGTGGGCCCTTTTGTAGACATGTCTTTGTGGAAACTGTATAGAAGTTGAGCTTGGATAAATCCTCACAAACATCACTTTTATTGAAGAGGGGAGTCTGCTTACTTGCCACCATCCAACAAGAAAAACATGGTAAGAACTAGCTTAGACCTTAGTTGGGAAGACAGGTGTCATAAACACCCCTCCTTGTTATCGGGGTCACATTAAAAGTAAACTCTTAACCACAAACTAATCAAGCTTAGTTAAAAATTATGAGTTTATTTGAAGTTACCATGAGGATAGTAATAAGAAATAAAGCAAATGGAAATCGATGTGAGCAGTTAATTACACTAAGATTTAATAGGAGAGATAATAATTACATAAAGATAAAAAGGGTTGTGATTAAGGATTGAGGGAATTTAAAAGAGGGGGGTTGGTTTAAGGAAGACAAATTAAAAAAGGGAATATATTAAAAATGGGGACAAAGGTAATGAATGGGGAAAAAGGGGGGAATGAAAGCTTTAAGGAGAAGTGAAAATATTTTTTTCGAAAGTGGTGTAAAAAGTTTTTTGAAAAAGAAGGAATAAAGAAAATTATGTATAAAAAGATTAAATTAAAGATAGTTAAAGGGGGGTAAGGAGAGATGCATTTAAAGAGAGGAATAAAAAGTTTTAAGGAGAAAAAAGAAAGTTTTACAAGGAGAGATTTAAGAAAGGTTTAAAGAAGAGATAAAAAGGAAAAGGGGTACAAGGGGATAAGGACATAAAGGAGAGATGAGAAGAAAGAAAAAGATATATAAAAAAGTTAAGGGGAGATAATAAGTAAAGAAAGAATAAAGGGGTTAACTACAAATTAAAGAGTCATAAAAAAGGGGGGGTTTAAGGAGAGAAATTGAATTAGGAAAATATTTAGGATAGGGGGTAAGGAGAGAAGATTAAAAGAGGGGTTGGGGGGAATTAGAATGAGTAGAAGGGGTGTTATAAGGTTTTTAGAGAGGGGGGGAAGGATTAAAAGGGAAACAGAACCTTAGAAATATGAATAAAATTAGCCTTTTAGAGGAGTTCATGTCTGCTGTACAGAGCAATACCCGATCAGTGGGGTGTGCCAAAAGGATTTAAAGGACGCGGGTGTAGAGGCGACTCAAGAAAGTAGTTAAGTAGCACAAACACCGATAATTAGGGACTAAAGCAACGAACAGTCAACATACTAGATCTCGAGAGTAGGGGTAGACAACCTTGTGGTAGGGAGTTGTGAGCTAGGGACTTGTGATCTAAGGAGTCACAATGATCACTGAGGTGACCGGGTAGTGCAGTCGAGGATTTATAAGGAGGCTTGGAGAGTCAAAGTTAAGGAGACTATAGAGCGCAATCGAGTGGGAGCTGCTATCCCTTAAAGAACTATAGCAGGGCGAGTGCCGATGGTACAACGCACAAACTAGAGAGCAGGAGCACCGCGAGGGAGGTAGATTGTGTGGTAAATTAGAGCAAGTGAGGTAGGCTATATATATAGGGGCACGGGAGTTGGTTGGAGAGGAGTCGGGTGGCTAGGGACTTAGTTGTGTTTTTTCTTGGTTTAGAAGCCCGAGAAGAAGGTGGGAGTACGAATCCTAAAGCCACTTGTTGCAGTAAAAAAACTAGGGGGAAAATTAGGAGTAACCAATCTAGGGGAAATTAGTTACTTGAGCTTGATGATGTTAGGGAACTAGAAATTAGGATGAGTTTAACTAGAGAATAGAGGGATGTAGGGAGTTGGGAGAGATGAGGAGGAAAGGGGGTTGGGTTTTAGTAGATTAAATTGTTGTACAAAGGTTTAGAAAAGAAAAAAAATAAGAAAATTTTAGGAATAGAGAACAAAATGAGGGAAAAGGGAAAATTAGGAGTATCTCGGAAAGTTTGCAATTTTAGAAAAAGTCTAGGATACATAGGAAGTAATTAGGAAAATAAATAGGGAAATAATTAGGAAGAGTTTAGAAGAAATTAAAGAAAATTAGGTAGAAATACGAAATAATTAGGAAAGTAGGCAAAAAATATATTAAAATTAAGAGACAATTTTAGGAAGAAAATTGGAAAAAATGGTAGGAAAAATATGGAAAAAATTAGGGAAAAAGGGGGGAGAAGAGGGAAGGGGGTAAATTTAAGAAGGGAAATGCGAGGGAAATGAGTGGAGAGTGGGTGAAAAGAGGAAAATACTGGGGAGAGAAATCAAAAGAGGGGTTTGGGGGGGGGGGAACTAATGAGCAAGTGACCAAACCAATGGAGGAAGGGATAGTAAGTGTGTGTGTGTGTGTGTGTGTGTGTGAGAGAGAGAGAGAGAGAGAGAGAGAGAGAGATGACTCATGAATATGGATGTATATTTCAAAAGCATTTACAAATGCTAAGATTACAACCAAAGAGTGTAGTTACAACTTATCAATATATTAACAAAGTGATTATACATGTGCCCATAGGATCTCTACTGCTCTTGCTCTTCATTAGAGTGCACAAAGAATGACTAGTCCATTATGTCTGGCTGTCACCTTGCATCCAAGTCTAGTGATAGTGTCTATTTAGTAGATGCTCCCAAAATCACTTCCATCTTAGGACCTCCATAGAATCAATTGTTGCATAAAGGGATGCTTGAAAAGCAATAGCTTATTAGGATAGAGAAACAACATTCTATTTAACTTTCAGAGTAAAGTTGAAACTTAGTACTTCCCTATCTTTTTAAATGTAAAAATAATAATTAGTCTTGAGTACCTGTAATTGTCAATTTTGATTTATTTGAACCATCCTGTTATGGATATCTCTGGATTGAATTGTGCTTTCTCTACTTCAAAGAACCTATTAACAAGAAGCATTAACAAATCACTAGAATTAATTAATAAAATATAAATTTTAAATTAAATAAACTCACCAAAGATTGCCTTCTTGTTGTTGGGCAAGAATGCAAATCTTGCTAAAACACTTCCTCCAGTGTCCATTTGGAATGTCGTGGTGCAATTGTGCAAGTGTACATTTTTGTTTGAGTGATATAACACTTGAGAAGTTTCCATTCTCATTAACCATAATGTCAATTAATTTGTTGTCAGTACCAAACATGTTCAGATCTTGATCTAAGGGAACAAGTTGATTTCCAATGGACCTACTGTGTTTATAATAAAAAGAAAATATAAAATTGAGTCGCAATCATGTATTTGATTTGTATTGAGCTACAGACAACCTCATAGTTTATTGAGTTGGATGTTATCCTATCCCAACCATCATCCAAGAATTTGAAATATCTTATGTGCCATTGGCCTTATAATTGAGCATTATTAAATGGCGGTTGAATAGCTCTACAAAGATTGTGATTGGCATGCAAATGTTTATTTTGCATATTCTAGTTGCAATTCCTAGTCATAAGGAACATTGTATTTTTGTAAGCAATTTGGTTCTATAGCTTGCTGTCACTATTACCGTCAAGAGTTGGCCAATCAATGGTGTGCCATGTTGGGAGGCCTAGTTTTTGAAACACACCGCGTGTGTTGGCCTTGTCCAGTAATTGGTAATAATGATCACAAAAATAGATACTTGATTGGCAAGCTATGTTATAGATCTACCTGCATATTGCAATTCCCCTATAGATCCATGAATCACATCCATGAATCCTGAAATGCATTCTGAGGGTTGCCATTGTTGATAATATGAAGCATATATATGTCTAAACAAAAAGAAAAAATGAGTGACACAAATAAAAGGGAAAAAATATCCAATTATGTTATACAAACTCTCAAAGAATTCGCTTACAATTTAGTCTATGCTATGGAAGATACTTTGGATTATCCAACAAGACAAGCTCTTTATGCAAGTATATATGTTGAATGAATATTTCCCATTTCAAAATTTTCCCGTCCATGGTTCTAAAATCTTTCACTCTCGCCTTCCAAGATGTCAAAAATTTATTGCTAGACTGTCTTTTCCTTCTCCTATCTAGTTGCATTAGTACCCAGCTTCCTTTTGATATACTCAGTAGAGACCTTCAACAATGATTTGGTTGACAATTTCTATAGAAAAAATAGAAGACATGGGTCAACAAGGCAAGGGGCTCACATTTAGATCTTTGTCTTTGCCAGTTTGATCAACACAACATTTTTTACAAGTTTTGTAATGAGCCATTGAATACTCAAAGAAGTTTATCTAATCCTAAGGAATCTAATACTTGACAATTTAAAGCAACATATCAATATAGTGCAATCTAAGTCTCAAAGAAAAAATTCAAAGAAACAAATGGACAATACAAAGAGCAAAAACTATATCCTAATCTACGGCACTATGATCAACACTCCATTTCATAGTCCTGTAGCTAAAATAAAAGTTCTATTCTCATTTATGACAAGAGAGACAAAGTAGTTTCAAGTTGTCCTCATCACTAGCTTCTTCTTCGTCTGTCAAAGACAATCCAACCCAAAACGAAGCATCTTAAAAATCAAAAGAAGGCAACCTATTTAGAGCAATTGTAAACTTAAAAAACAAGTTGCAAAGGAAAGCGCTCACGTTGAAACAAGTTGAAAACAAACCTTGGTCCTTGATAGCTCGAAATATGCATTTTGTATAAGGATGTATAGTTGTGATCTTGTGTTGCCACTAGAAAATGCCAAAAGACAATCCAATTAAGAGCTAAAACATCTTAAATCTTTAAGAACAACAATGGATGAAAGTGAAGAAATACAAGAGAGGGAGTGAGTTTAGGAAGGAATGCACATTTTAGAAAGCACGCCTCAACATGCCAATTGATGCAAGAGCAAGCAATGGAGAGAGAGAGAGAGAGAGAGAGAGAGAGAGAGAGAGAGAGAGAGAGAGAGATGGAATGACTAGTTTGAGATGAGAGCGAGGAACACACACACACACACACACGTGCGCACGCACGCATACACACATACACAAAGAGAGAGAGAGAGGGGGAGGGGAGGGGAAGACTAGTTTGGGAGGGAAACCACATTTCAGTTCATGATCTTTTTTCAATAAGACGTTGTCAGACTTAGAATCTTGTTTAGTATCTCAAAAAGATTTTTTGAATTTTGTAATCGATAGTTATTTATGCATGAAATATTATTTCTTGTGCACACATTTTATAAAAATTGTCTAAAAGTAATGTTAGCCCTCTTGCCATTGGTTGAGAGCTATTTTCATTTTGGCCAAAGGCTCCAAAATGAGCTCCCTTTTTTCCTAATTGGGCAATCCAAAGGAAGAAGGATATCGAGATAAAGATGGTGAAGTATGGGCCAACCCCGTTGTGTTGGTGTAATTGATAGAAATAATGGAGGGATAAAAGAGACCCTTGAGTTTTGAATGGGTGTGGCACTCGGGGATTGAAATCATGCCAAAATTAACTATGCAATTAGCTCATACTTGAATATGTGGACAGATTGGAAACACCTCCAGAGTATCCCTCCTAGGATCTTTTTGGAGGCTTTGGAGAATTACATGCCAAGGAGTTAAGGGACTAGAACCTGACTATGGCATTTTGGCAACTGTCACACAAATGATGCATGGTGGTTGTCTATTTTACACTTGGATGCTTATCGTGGGGTGTTGCAACTTGTGACCTAGCTTGTCTTTTCTTACTTATGATCTATTCGGTGGCGATTTCTCACTAGTAGCTATCTACAGATTTGTGGCAAGCAATTGCCTGCACTGTCGGCTAGCTCTGCCTATTGTTTGGCATGGCACAAACTTTGTTGATCTCGGTTCCACTTTGGGGCCTCTTTGGTTTGACATGCCCCATGCAGTGTGTCTCATCTGACCCTTATGTTGTGAGCTGGCCTTTGATGTGATTAGTGTTTGTTCTTGGTGCTTGACCCATGGGGACTATTGCAGTATGGGGCAACCCCCTTGTGTCATGTGTGTAATTGATGAAAATAATGGAGGGAGAATATATGCCCTTGACTATTGAATGACATGTGGCATTAGGGGCTTGAAATAGTCCTAGTCGCATAATCAAATGTGCAATTTGTTAATATTTACATGTATGGGTAGATTGGAAACACCTTCAAAGTATCCCTTCTGAGGTTTAGAGGCTTTGGAGGAATATGTGGCTATGAGGTAGGGGGTTGGTATTAGGGCTCTATACTCAATGTGTACATTGTTGGGGAGTCATGGGAAAGAAGAGATGCATCATGACAAGAGTTGAGAACATAAGAGAAAACCAAAATGTGTGTTCTATTGATTGTTAGAGAGAAGCCTCTCATCTACAGAGTGGGAAAGAACCTCCTCAAGAGGTTGCCTTGTACCAGCTGCCCTATACTACACGCATGCGCGTGCGCACACACACACACACACACACACACACACACACACACACACACACACACACACACACACACACACACACACACACACACACACACACACACACACACACACACACACACACTCACACACACACACAAACATGTGATTGCTAGATGCACACATGCACCTTAGAACAATCCCTTGATCACAAATGTCCCAACATACATGTGGTAGATAGCTATGGCTACCTATAGCCCTATAAAGGACATGATTAATAATATATGTTAAACAACATATAGATGTTAAGCAATCATTGTGCGTTTTGCTTTCAATTACATTGATTAGATTTTTATTCATATGGATGCTAAATAGAAGCTTTTGGTATCTGCATGATGTTAAGGTGGACTCAAAAGGTGTGAGACATTGGTAGCACAATAGGCTATTATACAACTTTCCACCATCAAACATATACAAGATGAAAATTATACATCTATTAGACATGTTAATACCACTAATGACATGATCTTTGGCCTTGATGCATAAGATGTTTTTATATACTTTAATCTTTTTCAAGTGGTAGAAATTGGTAGTGATTGGTTAAAAATATACCACTTTAGCATGCTTACACCCTTTCAGCAAATAACTATTACCCTATCACCTGACGAGCAATATGCTAATGAACATGTAAATATAGATCTACTAGACCCTCATAGAAGTGTATATGCTCATTTAAAGTAGATATAGAAGACCCCCATAGAAAAAAGGAGATTAGACAGTAGGTGAATGATTTCATATTTAAGAAGAAGAAAGTGGACATATATTTATATATGGAGACTAGTCACATGAGTCATTAAACTATGATGTCGAAATGCAGATATTGTGGTTCAAGAGGAACTTCAGGTAGATGTGTCCATAGAAGATTCAAGTGAAACTATAAAATGCTTATTAGAAGAAAATTATAAAATTTAAGAATCCACATAGTAGAGAAAGGCATTGGTGCCATTCCCATGTGGGTTTGTATTTATTGTAGGCAGCAAAAAACTTTAATATTCTCACAAACGAGCCATTGTGCTAGACTTGAATGGGTTGCTACTATGCAAATATGATAAAGAACTTCATTTACAAGAGATCTTACAACATTGGAATAGAAAAGATAGTAGTATAGATCTACTATATAATGGGTGCATTGAGTTTTTTTGCACATTCTCTTATAGACTTACTCTCCCATATGTATAAATGTGTAGTTACCTAGGCATGCCTTTACATGGTGGAAAGCTATTGGATGAGAATTCTATACAGAGTGACTCATTGTGAATAAGATGGATTTCCCTTGTTAATAAGCTATTGGCTCACATTAAGCATTTCCCTTGTAAATAAGATGGATCTTGCTCTCCTCCTTTGCAATCCTCCCTTGGAGCATTGTTACGAGATTCTATGTGTAATCTACACTTAGGACCTTACATCATGGAGGAGACAAAGAGGGGGAATAGCCATTTTTGTTATGCTATGCAAAAATGCACCAAGGGAAATAGAGTGGGACCAATGGAAATAGCACCCCATGCTCTAGACCTCATGGTGCTATTTCCCTACCTATTTATGTGACATTTCTCTACTATTGATTTCCTTTTGGATCATTATGTCATGCACTGTGGGAAAAATGTCAGGAAAAACATCCAAAATAACCATCCTTATTTCCACCCTTTCCCCCTCCATGACATAAGCCCCTTAGGCTTATATCTAAGGGGCTATCTAGACACTCTCAATTTTGCTACAAATTTTAACTTTGAATAGATTTGAATTTAATCAATGCTTATGCATCTACTTATGTCTATGTCTACCATGTTGTTCATGCAATGTACTCACAGTTCCAATAGTCTTGACATCATGTGTCGCTCATTTTAGATTTCCCTCTTGGTTGCTGACATTTTACCACTAATATGATGGCAGGCCCTATGTTGTGGTTTCAGATGTATGCTTATGCCCTATAGCACTGGTGTGTCATACTATGCCTATTTGAGTGAGTTTACTTTGTGAAGATGCAACAAAGAGTGCTAAACCATAGCTTTTGAAAAAGAATATATTTTTGTGTCACATATACTCAAGTAGCAATTTAAATGTGGTATAAAATAATCAAGAGAGTTGGACATGTGAAGGCTTGAGAAGGCTCTCGACGAAACAGTTCCAAAGGCTACTCCAGATCCTCAATCCTTGGCCTATAAATATTTTGTAATTCATAATGGTATGGGATAACATGCATTAGAAATGTGATTTATGTCATCTAATAGGGCCCCCCAATTCGAATATGTAGGTATTAATTAATTTGTTTCGACATGGGGAGGGCACAATGTTTGATTAAGGTAAGCCAGAGGCGATTAATTAAGGTAAGCTGATTGAATGTTGTGCTAAGGAGGCAGACTGGTGGTCGCAGGCTTCTTCTAGAATCCTCCTTGCAAATGGAGGTGGCGCAAGCTTGTTCCAAAAGCCTCCGCATCCAGAAGCTTTAGACAATACATAAAAGGAGGAGGGGAGCAGGGAGTGAAGGGGGGCTCTCAAAGCCTCCCAAGAATAACGAGACGGGAGGGTGGGAGAGATGAGGGAGAGGCGATAACGAGAGGGGAGGGAGTGACATAAATTCGTAGGTTAATTTTGAAAGGGGGTGCCGAGTTCAATTAATAAATTAATTGAAAACATAGGAGATGCGAATAGGGGCCCCCAAATTGAATTTGGGGCCCTATTAATTAATTTGTTTCGATTGGGGGGAGGATGCAATCCGTGATTAAGGTAAACTTGAGGCAATTAATAAGGTAAGCCGATTAATGTTGCGTGAGGGGGGTAGACTGGTCCAGACTCTTCTAGAAGCTTCAGGCATCTAGAAGCTTCAACATAGATATAAAAGGAGGAAGGTGTCGATAGATTGTAGGCAAGAAGGGGGGCTGTGAAAGCCTCCCAAGAAGAACAAGGAAGAGAAGGGGAGGAAGGGGGAGAGATGGAAGGTAGGGGGAAGGGAGAGGAGTGGGAGGAGTGAGAGAGGGGAGGGCGGTGGAGGGGTAAGGGGAGGAGGGAGAGTAGAGGGTGGAGAGAGTGACAAGGAAGAGACAGAGAGGGGAGGGTGAGTTGTGAGAGAAAGCACTGGGAGAGGGAGGAAGAGTGGAGGCGGAGGGGAGCTAGAGGTATTCGTAGGGCAGGGGAGAGGGCACTCGTAGGGGAGGGGAGAGGGCACTCTAGGAGAGACATGGGTTAACGAGGTTGATTAGCTTAGGTTAATTCGAAAAGGAAGGGCAGATCGTTTAATTAATGAATAGGAAAGAGTCGAGGAGCGAATAGGATAAACCAACTTCCATCTATACATATCTCCTTAAGATACTATGTTTTCCAATGAATATAACGGAGGAGGGGGTTAAGCGATAAAGCGTTTGTGCGATCGCGTATGAGGAGGTGGAAGCATGCGTACAGAGCTTGTTCTGCAGTACTGGGTGGTGAACTTGGATGCGTTTAACAAGGGTGCGTTAGAGACTAGCGTCTAGACGTTGCCGGTAGCCGGCGGTACGAAGAAATTAGTTGTAGCTGCGCAGACGATTTGGTCAACGGAATGCAGTTTACTTAGGCGGTCAATCTCACGTATGGGTTGTGCTGAATGGGACAGTCCGACGGAAGAGGATAACGGCAATACGTTTCGTTCTTGATGCACAGGAAGAGGCGCTCGTATGACGTGCCCATCTTCGTCGCCGTGAACATGAGCGAGGCATAGGTCTGGCAAGCTCTGCCCTTCCTCTGAAGCGCTTCTTTACCATCCGCGATCACTGTTCTAAGAGCTCTGGCGAGAGCGGGAACGTTGGGAGCGAAGGTGTAACCAAGATCGTCGCTTACAATGACACTCCAGGTGATGCTGGAGAAATGCGTCGCCAGGAGGGGCTTCCCGCACTGCATGGCCTCAAGCAGGGTGATATCCAGGCCCTGTGCTCGCAGAGTGGGATTCACGAAGATGTCTACCGCGTTGTAGAACTCTGCAAGTTGCTGCGGAGTCATGGTGCCAAGCATCAACACATTGGGAGCTAGCTCCTTGTATCGCTCTCCCCAAGGGCCTTGCCCAGCGACCAGGAGATACACGTCCCTGTGCTTCTTCACGATCTCAGAGAAAGCTTCAAAGAGGAGGGGGTGGCCTTTGTCTCTCACGAGCCTCCCCGCAGCTCCCAGAACCAGGCTCGCGTTGGCAGGCACGCCAAACTTAACTCGAAAGGCCTCCCCCTTGGCGGGATCGGGGAAGAATTTGAGCTCGTCCACGCCGTTAAGGATGGTGTGGACATTCTCTGCCGAGAGCTCGTAGATGGTTCGCAGCACATCGCTGACGTAATCACTGGTTCCCACATGGTGGCGATAGCTGGGGAAGAACCTGATCTCTTCCGTTACGCGAATGAGGCGTTCGGAGAAGGCCCTCTGCAGCTCGCTGCTGCGAGGTTCGCCGGGTTTCCTCACGAGTTCTTGCACAATATCAGAGTGCACTGTCTCGTAACCGATGCCATGCCAGGAGGCAGCCAGATTGGAGACATGCCGAGCCTTCCAATGAGGAAGAGCAACGCTCTCGGTATGCACGATGTCAAAGGGCGTCGAGGAGTTGTGGAGGACGAAGGCATTCCAAGCTTTGCTGTAGTCGAATCCACCATGAGGCGTGGCTTCGAAGAAATGCACAGTCATTCCATCCTTGGATATATCTTCTGGTGTAGTGCCATCTCCCGAAATGGTATAGACGTGCACGACGTGCCCCCTGTCGGCCAGCACTCTGTGTAGCGTGAGAGCATGCCTCTCTAAGCCCCCTGGCAATCCCCCCACAGGCCACTTCTTCACGAACAGCGCAATCCTCAGTTTATCTGCGGGACGCCCGAAGCACAGCCTGTTCCAAGGCCCCTCCAGCTCGCGGACATCTCCCTCCCATGCACTAGTTTGCTCTACAGCTGGCTCATTCTGCACTACCCTTCGCGTAATGGGATCTCTCCCCGTGGCCATGGACACGAAATGTAGGGCGCTGGCTACTGCAGTGCTCTTTGGCAGCAAGCACCCGCTGGAGAACATGACCAAGGACACGGCGTATGCGAGCATGCTGAGAGTGACCAGGAAAGCCCAGAGGAAGTGGCAAGTACAGGGGAAGCGATGCTGCTGGGCGGAAGGTTTGATTCGATCGAGCTTAGTGGGGAAGGATGTGAATTTAACGAGCACTGCCATGAGCCTGCTCGAGATTGGCATTCAAAGATAGGGAGAGAGACTCAGGGCAGATTGCGTCAAAACTTGCGCTAAGAAGGCGCCTGTTTGTTGATGATTGATGGGCCGAAAGGAAGGCAACGAGGATGTGCATGCGGAATGGTTTTCAGGGCAACCGAGTAGTTCTGAAGTTGTAAAGAAGGTGCGAAGTGTTGAGAGAGAGAGAGAGATGAGAGAGAGAGAGAGAGAGAGAGAACGTTTCTAGATGATTGATCAACTGAAAGTTGACAGTGCATGCATATTTGTGTCCAGAGGAACTAGGCCTGAAGAAAGATAGCTGAAGAAACTATCTTGCTGAATGCAAAGAGAGAGAGAGAGAGAGAGAGAGAGAGGGATGTTGCCTGAAGATTACTGAGGTGCAAGTCGGAAGAACAGAAGCTGGAGGTATGGAACGAAGCAACGGATGAAAAGTTGGAGAGGCAAAGCTGTAGAAGCAGCGTAAAATAACTTGAGATATGGCGGACGTGAGCAAGAAGAAGATGAGAGAAGAGGTGGTGGTTTGCCAAGAAGAAGAAGAAGAAGAAAAGAAAAGAAAAGGGGAAATCGGGCACCGCAGATCGACAAATTTTGCATGGCGTTTCACACGCCCCCCCATCGTGCGTGCCCACGATTCTAGGGTTCCGTTTCGGCGCACTTTCTTTGCGTTACATTTTAATTTTATGATATGTGACACGTGTGAACTGCCCTCTACTCTCAAATAATTGCAGCTATGCTCTTATTGTTGAAATGTCCCGAAAATGGAGGATACCTGGTTTCTCTTCATTCTTGTGATGTTAATAAGAGCTCTTGAAACTATGGTGTAAAAGTTTGAAAGTTCAATTTATAGCTAATAGAGAAATTGGAAATGGTGGATTTGGTATTGAGGGAATGAGCTCTAAGGAACCTAAGCCCAAAGCCCAATTGACAAGTTTATCCTTTGACATGTAAAGCTTTAGTGACAAATGTTATGGGAACATTGCTAACACTACTAAGAAGGCCATATACAAAGCTATCTTAAGGAATATATTGCATATGGCTAACTTGCTCGATTCATACCTTAAGCATTTCTCAATGGAATTTGACAACTTGGTGTATAAACTAATCTACACATTCTGAACTTGAATCTGAGATAAAAAAATTACACAATTGGCATCTTGAATAAGATCAATAAACTATTGCAAATGCTATAAATGCCTATGAAGCATACAACTTGGACTCTGTAAGATATCCCAAAAATTTTGAAAAGGTCAAATAATTGTTCTACACATGTATCTTGAAGCAATTGTGTGTTTGAAAGTGCATTACTTGAGCTTCCCACAAACCAAAGGAGGCAATCGATTGGAAACCTTTGTTATGGTTTAGGGGGTATCCAATACTGTGGTACAATTATGTGCATACATTTGAAGGCAAGTAGGGGCAAGCTCTTTAAGTTTTTCTCATTTGGTTGGAAAGGCAAACTTCTTTGGAAAAATGTACTCTAGATGGTCTTAAAGCTTTGATATTGGTTGAAATTTATAGCTTAGTTCACCCATAAATGAATGCACTAAAAAAAATTGAATTCACACATGTACGCTCTTTGAATAAATCCCACATTATTTATTATTTTGCATTGATTCCTTTTAGAGTCACTACCTTGCAATGATGCCTATGCTTAAGCATGTCAAAGGTGGTTCCATTTCTTAATCCATAGCATCAAACCGCTAGCAAGTCATTTTGCCTTTTGTTTTTTCAGCCATTTTGGGCCTCTTTGCACTTGTTTAGGGGACACATGTTAAATTAAATGCCGTGTACAATTAAAATGTACAATTAGAAGCTAGAAAACATGGTCGTCGGTCTTTTCCAAAATTTTACAACTCTTGCTACAACATTCAGAGTTTTCAATAAATTTACTTCTCCGCTGGTAAATCTTAAATAAAGTACACAATGCACACCCGAGCGTCACCTATCTCCTACCCTATAACCCTGTCACCCTGTCACTTGAACATTCTCCCAGGTACAGGCTATGAAGAGTCTTTGTAATATTTAAATGGAGAGATTATATACAAACATATATTTTTTATCACATTCTTGCAAGATACCATGTTATAAGTAATTTTTTTGATTCACCTATGGTAAACTTTTGAATGTGTTGTTGATACAATATAAGGTAATGTCACTTTGAATTGTAGAGTATTAAAAACACCACCTCCAAGTTTATTCTATAGATAGGTGAATCTTTTATATGCAAACTTGTCCCTATTCCTTCATTTGTATTCAAATTAGTTACAAAATTATGACCCCCTTAACTTGTGACTGATTTTCAAGGGTCTTCTATATTGAATTTTAACATACAGGGATTTTAAACTCGTGCTCTCGATTTTGAACTAAAAAGCTCTACAATCAAAGTTACGATGCAAAAGTTATAGCTATTTTACTATTCTCTTCAATATTCCTTGCATTTACTTCTATGGAAAATATTAAGAATATTCCAAGTCAATAAGATACTTTGGACTAAGTTTTGTCATTTTAATGACCATTTCTAGCAAATTTAGAAGAAATTTAGCTGCGGTGCAGAAGGCAAAGTTCAACGGCATGTCATGAGGTGTCCAAAAATGCCAAAACCCTCCATGGTATGAATTTGGCCATTTGGAGGGTGTCAAAATGGCCAAATTTGCGCCATGGAGGGTTTTGGCATTTATGGACACCCCATGACATGCCAATCTACTTTACCTTCTACGCTACATCCAAATTCCCTCTAGATTTGCCAAAAATGGTCATTAAAATGGCCAAAGTTGTCAACTACCTTCATCTACTCTTGTAAAATCTATAGGTCTTCATACAAGGTGATGTAGAGGAAGCTAAAAATTTAATTTAAGAAATACATTAACATAGCCAACCTATACGAGCAAAATAAACTTAGAAAATAAGATTTTTACAAGGTGATGTAGTGGAAGACCAAAATTGTTGAGCTCCCCTTTACATTATATATTTCCACATGCAAATTATGAAATGCATCAAAAAATTACAAGGTGATATAGGGATATTAAATCCAAAATTACATTAACATAGAAAACCTGCAAGGTGCATCCAAAGCCAATATAAACAAAGGAAATGAAACTTGTCAAGGTGATGTAGGGGAAGATCAAAATGTTTTGGATTCAATAAAAAATTACATTGACAAAGACAACCTACAACAAATATGGGTTTTAAAGGGATAGATGAAAGAATTTGACAATTTTGGTCATTTTAATGACCATTTGTGGAATTTGACCATGGTGTTGAAGACAAAGTTGATCGGGACATCATGGGGTGTTAAAAAATGCCAAAATCCACCATGGCACGAATTTGGCCATTTGGAGGGTGTCCAAATGGCCAAATTCGTGCCATGGCAGATTTTGGCATTTTTGGACATCCCTCAATGTCTTGCTCAACTTTGCCTTCAGCCCCGTGGTCAAATTCCTTCTAAATTTGCCAGAAATGATCATTGGAATGGCAAAATTGTCAATTTCCTTCATAGCATGCGAAATGCATTAGTCTTTTGCAAGGTGATGTAGGGGAAGCTCAAAATTAAATAAAAATTTCATGTCGTGAAGGATTTTGGTCCTTTTTTTCATGACGTCTTGAATAATTTGTTAACATTTGACCATGTGGCTACATCTTAACCTTTCATTTGAAATTGGGACATGGGAAGACTCCCTAATATAGTGTTTATGAGAAATTCCACTTTCAAGTAAGGGCTTAAGATTTGACCATGTGGCCAAATCCTAACCATATTGGGAATTCCCAAACTACATGAAAATTTCCACATTCCCTAATATGGTGTTTCTAACAGTTGTCAAAAATGGTCACTAGAATGGCCAAACTTGGCAAACATTTTCTTGACCTATAATTCACATCAAAATGTCCTAAATTGAACCTAAAATAGTAGATGTAACATCATGGTGGAAGATGATATAAAAATACATGCAATATCAAAAACAACAAATAATTAAAATAGCCATAATTTTTGCACTAGGCATATCAAAGATAATTGAGAAAATTGGTTATCGATAGAAGAACATTATTACAAATACTTGTATTTCAAATTGTATTACAAAGAAGCTTCATAGCATGTCTCTCTTCTTTCTAACTGTAATACATCAAGAATAGGGGCCTTTGAATCCTCAAGTAAGTCCTTAGAAATAGTGCTAAAGCTCTGCTATATTGAATCTCACATCCAACTTGTAATATCTCGCAATCTCATGTACAACACATTGGAATGGATCATGTAGGCTTCCTTGGGTCAATAGTGTGACTTCTCCATGCTTCCTTATTTCAAATGGAGATATTCCCCTATTTCTTTACAACAATGGTCCATGCACATAGAGAATATGCTACACACATGAAGAAACATCATTTTAGAAACATAAATTTAAAATTAATATTCTGTTGCCTCATTAAGTTTCATGTCCTCCGAGTCTAAAAGTATCTTCTCACATTGTTTAATGCATCATGTGAATTCTTCTTCTACCCTCAATTTCTATGCATGAGCAAATTGCATTACAGAGAAAGGTGTTTGTAGTGGAATTACAAATATTTTATACTTTCCATAATAGCAAAATAAAAAATGCATGGCTACAATTCATTCATTAGGATTTGTGAATTAGTTAAATGGGATTTATTAAAACAAGCGTGGTGGTTATTTGGGATATACTAAAAATAAGCATGGGATTTGTCATTTGGGATTTACAAAAACAAGTGCGGTGGTTAGTTTGGGATCTACTAAAAGAAGCGATCTCAAACATTTTCCAATTTCCAGGATGAGTGGAATATTGTTTCCTTGCAATGAGACCACATTTTCTTAGTACTATCTTAGTTGTCCTCGTCCACTAGTCCAAGACACCCCAAGATGTGCTCATGCATGTCTAAATCCAATTTGAAGACACTCTTGCCCTTTTTTCATTGTGGCACGGGTTGCATCTAGAACTTAATAGCTCTTACAAGATGAGAGTACACAAAAGTTTGAGAAGTCTTATGTAACCGTTCATAATTGTGGCCTCTCTTGGATGTCTTTTGTACCAAAAAGCTCCAACTACTACATCCCACTTCCCATAGGTTTTTTCCCAATCATCCTTAAATGCTTCCTCAACCTTGTGCTTAGGTTTTGTGCACTGCAACAAAAAGTATGGGTCATCTTCCATTCTCCCCAGAGGTAGCAATAACTACAAAGTTATCCCCCTCTTCCAAACAGTCAGTGAGGTCATTGAAACTCTCCCCAAATTGTGGTGAGTCGTTGTTTGTCTCTCCATTGTTTGTCACTCCACCTGAACGTAGAGGGAAAACTTGAACTCGCTCCCATGTCTTCACAGTTGCAATGTTCGCACAATTATCATGATCCCTTATGCTGCACACACTGCAGAAACAAGAAAGTTTTCTTGTTTTGATCAGGTGGTTTTTTAAAAAGCCCCATATGCTGTGCAAACCATGAGCTCCTTTAATTTTCTTACAATCGTGCCGACTTCTCCTTTGCACTTCATGCACTTTCACTGAATCATGGAACACTCTGCATACTACACTATTCCTAAGGCTTTGTGTGAAGAGAGTGGGAGAGAAGGAAAGAATCTCACTTGCAGCTTTCTCACATACACAATGGGGGAATATACACAAAGGTGGAGGCTGAAAATAGTTTTCCTCTTCTTAGTTGTGAAAGCCAAAAGAACTCTAAGTACAAAAGAATAGGTGAACCCTATATGTGTGTCTCAAACCAAAATCAGCTAACTAAGATGGCATACTAACTGAGCCACTAACTAGAGTACATAAAGATAGCTGTCATCCAGCTATTATTCATGGGCAGTGTACCAACCGCATCTACAGCGAACAAGTCCATGACATAAATGCATAACGGTCACCTTGGCATATCACAAGTGGAGCTCAATATCTCAACACTCTCCCTTGAGCTCAATCCTAATTCCTGCACATCAAGCAGGTCTCTGAACTTGCGCAACTTCTCTATGCCCAATGCCTTCATAAATATGTCAGCTACCTGATCCTCTGTGCTGACATAAACTTGATCAATAAAATCTACTAGAACCTTCTCCTGCACATAGTGATAATGCACCTCAATGTGCTTTGTTCTAGCATGATAGACTGGGTTATTTGACAAGTGTATATTGCTCATGTTGTCACAATAAATGACAATTGGCCCATTTGTAGACTGATGCATATCATAAAGTAGCTTATGCAACCAAGCTACCTCACATGCAGCCATTGATGCACCCCTGTACTTAGCCTCTGTGCTTGACAAGGCAAGTCTAGGCTGTTTCTTGTTGCTTCAAGTGACTGCAGCACTCCCAAAAGAGAACATATATCCACTTGTAGATTGTTTGTTAGAAATACTACCAGCCCAATTAGCATTAGTGTATCCATGCAATTGTATCTGAACCCCAGTCTCATAAAATAGTCCATACTGCAATGTGGACTTCACATACCTCAGTATGCATCTAGCCGCATCCAAATGCGATTTCCTTGGAGCCTGCATAAACTGACTTACCAACCCAACAACACAGCTCAAATCTAGCCTGGCAATAGTCATATAAATCAAACCTCCTACTATGCATCTGTACATAGTAGGGTCTTCCAAAAGCTCACCTACATCTGCGCTCAGCTTCACATTCTGCTCCAAAGGAACTGAAATAGGCTTACAGCCTGTCATCCCATATTTGGACAGCATGTCCAATCCATACTGCCTCTGCAAGAGCCATATCCCACTTTTGGATCTAATCACTCAATGCCCAAGAAATAATGCAGCTCTCCCAAATCCTTCATCTCGAACATTTGCTTCAATAGCATTTTCACATGAAGGATATCTTTATCATTATCACCTGTGATGATCAAATCATCAACATAAATGACAAGCAGCATAATGCCTTTCTCTATTTTTCTCACATAAAGTGAGAAATCTACCTTGGAAATATGAAAGCCAATAGTGACAAGATACTGTCCTATCTTATCAAACCATGCTCTAGGTGCTTGCTTCAAGCCATACAAGGCTTTCTTCAACCTGCAAACAAATTCAAGATGAACAGCATGAACATAACCTCGTGGCTGCTCCATATAGACCTCTTCTTGCAAATCACCATGCAAGAAGGCATTCTTTACATCCATCTAATGTAAAGACCATCCCTTTGATGTAGCCATAGCAATGACTGCTCTTACGGTTGCCATCCTTGCAACTGGACTGAATGTTTCTTCATAATCAATGCCATATGTCTGTGCATACCATGGATGATTTTTTTTTATTAGTTTCGTTAAGACCCGAAACTTTTATATTGGTGTCAAAAGTTTATATGCCCTTATAAAAATAAAGGTTTGAAAATTTTGCCAAGATTTGAAACTTTTATGAGAAAAAAGGTATAGTTTCGCCAGGATTTACAAGTTTTTTTTTAATTTTCAAAAGAAAAAATATATAATTGTAATATGCTCTACAAATACTGTGAAACTAAAAAAAGTAACTCAATAAACTTTTGCCAAGATTTTATATTAATATATAAGTATAGCTTTGATAAAAACATCCGTGGTGCATACCCCCTTGATAAATAATCTTGCCTTGTATCTGTTCACAGAACCATCTGCATTATGCTTCACCTTATAAACCCACTTGTAGCCAATTGCATTCTTGTCTTTAGGCAAAGGCACCGATTCCCATGTAGCATTTGCTTCCCAGGCATTCATTTCTTCATCCATGGCTTTCTCCCATTTTTCTTTTCCCATGGCTTGCTCAAAAGAAGTGGGTTCTGGTTCATGTATCACTTTGACCATATAGGCATAGTGAATGGCTATATTTTAGCTTATCCACAAGATACCTAGCTCTGGTAGACCTGCGCAAAATAGGCTCACTACCAGGTGCTCTCAAAACATCCCTTGTCTTCCTTACTCTAGGTGTAACAATAGAAGGAATACCCAACTCATCATCAAGGCTCTGTTCTGAGCCACTGGATTCACCATCCATGTAAGAGTGACTTGCATTCACATCAACCATGGGCTGATCTACTTTCTCTTTTCCTTTTCGTGATACTTGCATACCACTATCTACATTGCTTTGAGGAGATCCTCCTGATCTCAATCTGCCTGTCCATTGCAAAGTATGTGAACCGCTGCTAGAGGACACTACAGGTCCACTAATATTTTGTGATTGCTGTTGTGAATTCTGTGCGGCATTACCATTTTGTGCATCTACATCATCAATCACATTTACTGGTTTATACTAGCTGCTCACCTCATCAAAAACAACATCTCTGCTCATTGTAGACTTACTAGTAGAAGGGTTATAGCATCTATACCCTTTCTACTGCAGAGAATAACCAATAAAGATGCACTTCTCAGTTTTTGGATCCAACTTGGATCTCAACTCATCTGGCACATGAACATAGGCAATGCAACCAAAAACTTTCAAATGAGAAATATCTGGTTTCCTACCAGTATACCTCTCCTCTAGCATCATGCCATGTATTGCTACAGTGGGAGTCCTGTTCATTATGTAGACTGTTGTAGCAATTGCTTCAGCCCAATAATAATCTGGCAAGTCTTTTTTGTTCAGCATGGCATGAGATACCTCTCCAATATGCCTGTTTTTCCTTTCTGCAAGTCCATTTTGCTATGGGGTATGACTGCATGAATATTACTGCTTTATGCCATGCTCCTGCAAGAAACTTGCAAACTCATTTGAGAGGTACTCTCCCCCTCCATCTGACCTTAGGCATTTTATTTGCAGGCCTGTTTCTTTTTCAACCATAGCTTTAAAAGCTTTGAAATGCCCAAACACTCCACTTTTCTTTTTCATAAAATACACCCAAACTTTTCTATTGTAGTCATTAATAAAAGTGACAAAATAATGACAGCCTCCAATAGATACAACTTTAGTAGTCCACACATCAAAGTGGATTAATTCCAATGGCCTCTTACTCTCTTGAACATGTCTAGGAAATGGTTTCCTTGCCTATTTTCCAAATTGACAGGCTTCACATACCTTATGCATTTTTGCAACCTTGAATTTAGGCAATCCTACAACAATATTTTGGGCCTGCATTAATTTGAGTCGCTACACATTAACATGACCAATGCATTTATGCCAGATATCAATATTTGCAACTACACCGATCCCATGTGCAAACATTGCTGCACTCAATTCAAGCATGTCCACATCCAACGTAAACATCCTGCCCTTCTTCTTCCCTTTTGCTATCAAGCGACCTTTATTTTTCATATTCTCAACAAAGCATCCATGAGGATTAAATCTGACCTGCAAGCCCTACTCGACCATTTGACCAATAGAAACCAAGTTCTTGGTGATATTCGAGACATGAAATACATCAGACAGGTATTTCTTTTTTCCATCCTGCATAGACAAAGGAATTTTACCAATGTGCACAATAGGATGTGCAGTATCATCACCACTCTCCACAAATCCTAGTTTTTCCATTTTCCTTGCATCCTGCATCCATTCTACATGACTTGTCATGTGGTCTGATGCACCTGAGTCAACATACCACACATCATTACTTTCTTCTGCACTTGTCACATAAATAGATGCTCATTTCTATCATCACCGTGTCTACTAGACGATGCATAATTGCCTTGCTACAATTTTCTAGTCATGATGTCATTCTGCTTTTTATAGCAGTCTTTAACCAAATGACCCATTTTACTTGTTATGAAAATTATATTTTTTGATATATCTTGCTTTAGATATTATTACTCTAGTCAAGTGTGACTATGGCAAAGTACTCCATAGGAGCGCACCAGATGCGGCGGGGAACCTAGTGGATACTTTGTGTGGTTAGTTGGGGACACCTGACTAGCTTGTGTTTTGCCATGCTAGATGGTTAGTATTGTGGGTGATTCCATGTTAATACTGATGTCGCTAGTGTTATTGGTGTTGTGTTTGATTATTGTGCTTTGAGCGCGGTTATGTTGGGATCAGTTGATTTGGTGATTCGTTCAATCGATTGTTAATAACTAATGTAATTAGTGGCTTGAGTACAGGCGATGGAACTCATAGCGAGGATTGGAGTTAGTGCGAGGATATCGATCGAGGTGTCGCACAGCGCATTATGTGGTCATGGGCCAATTTTGTATTTGTTTTATTATTGCAAGTTGAGCATAAGGACATAATTCATTTTGGGACCTAAGATGGCTATGTAAAGCAAATCCCTCATTTTTGGATGAGAGGGATAATTTTGGCTCCTTGGTGCTTTTATGAAATATCATAAATACTCTAGATGAGGGAGCGTGAGCCACTCATCTAGGGGGGGGAGATTGTACCCAGTCTACTGTCACTCTCATGGTGTGATTGTGCTTTTCCTTCTCTAATTGATTATGTGGTGAATTTGTGTGTTGGTTTTAGTAGTATTAGAGCCAGGACATGCTCTTGTGGAAGAAGAAAAGAAAATTGAGTTAAAATCCCTCGTGAGAGAAGAAGCTATTCAAAGGCCCACAGGGGACCATAGGCTCATGTTTTGCCAAGAGGTGGAAGGTGAGGTAGTCTACACAGCCTTCCATCGATCGCACACGCTGTGCAGTGCATAGTGTCCAAGTCTCCAAGGGAGAGTTGACTATCGCACGCGCTGTCACCCGTGCTATTTTACTCTAGGAGTCACTGCAGGCTTCAGCACCTCAACTAGCTCTCTGCTCTCTCATCTGAAGTTTGCACTGTGTGTCCATTGTTTTGCATGCACTACGGCTTTTCCATCAATAATCGCGCTTTTAGTTTGTGTGCCCATTAAGATCCCTTGGGTGTCATGCCTCCACAGACCACTCACAGCTTCAGATCATGCCGCAAGTAGCCCGCAATTTGCCTTGTCACGGCCTCACGAATTTTGAAGCAGCCTCTCACATCTGGGGCCTGCAACTTTGTGCACCTGCCTACAACCACCTGTTGATCCTGCTCATCAAAGCAGACTCAAATCATTATTGCAGGTCTTGTCGTCAGCACACTCAGCCTTGGCTCGCGCGCTCGTGACAGACTGCACTAATATCCTTAAGCTTCGAAGAGCAAATTTTTCATGCCGCCCTTGGGAAAGAGACCTCTGTAGAGGCTTAGAAGAACTTTGCTATCAAAGATAGCAGCCACTGTAGCCCTGCAGTCTCATCAAGACGGTCATTTCTTTTGCTTCTGCCATCGCACATTGCGCAAGATTTGAAGGCTTGTAAAAAAAAAAAAAGAGACAACGTATTAAGTCAAAGGAAATCCT
The DNA here is from genome assembly GCF_047967505.1 of Dipteris shenzhenensis. NCBI lineage: Eukaryota > Viridiplantae > Streptophyta > Polypodiopsida > Gleicheniales > Dipteridaceae > Dipteris > Dipteris shenzhenensis. The sequence goes on along the minus strand of NC_141623.1, from coordinate 4,263,079 downwards.
TTGACTTCAAACAAAGGTACCCTAAGGTTCAAAAAGCCCTTCAAAAAAGATTTATTTAAAAAAAAAGAAAAGAAAGAGAGACGTTTTTCCTTTCGTTGGTGTTCTGCAACACAAAGTGCAAGCTTACTCCACTGACTAACGAAGGCGCATTATTATTTTAAAAAAAAGAGAGAGCAAGGCAAAATTTGAAGAAGCTCGAATCAAGAAGGCGATTGGAACCATGAATCACCGAGCAATTAATTGGAGATCAGTCGAGTGCAAAGACGACTATGAGCGACATCATCGGTCACATATCTCCCACTCTAGTCCTTTTTACCTCCGATCAAAGAGCGAGATAAGTGATTTCTTTTTGGTTTATATTTCATACACTTAGTATCTTCCGCCATCCGTTGTCTTACCATACACTTGAATCACATCTTTATTTTATCTTATTAATTCTCATACACTTAATATCTTTATTTTTCGTCCATTCTACTTTATTTGTACTTATCGCATTATCATGGCGCATCAACCACAACCACCCACACTCCAAGAGTAGCTAGACGCACTTCAAGCACAGTTGGCCGATGAGCGTGAGCATAGGGAGAGATTGGAAAAGAAAATCAATGGTAAGAAAAGGAAGAGACATTCATCTGATGATGAGTCATCTGACGATGATCTCGACGATGATACTATTATCAAGACAGTCAAAGCCATATTGAGAGCACAAAATTCGAGGAAGAAGAGTAAGATAAGTAGAAAAGCTTTCTCATTTCAAAATTTTGATTCAAGAAATAGATCAAAATTCTACATGGGCACATGGGAGTCAATTGTATGTCCAATACAAGCAAGGCCATAGCACATTCCATATCATACAACATCACAATCAATTTTTGTTTGATCTACCTCAAGGTCCAACACTTTCTATCTTTTCTATTTTTGCCTTATCTGCCTTTAGGTTAGCCCTTTTCTTTTTTGTATTCTCCTTTTTAGTCTCTGGACTTTCCATGTCTGCCTTATCTGCCTTTACCTCTGCCCTTGTTTTCTCTACATTTTCCTTTTCACTCTTTGACTTTTTGATTTTTGCCTTAACTTCTTTCAAAACCTTTGCAATCGGATCACTACCAAAGCACTTGATGTGGATCTGCCTTTCCATTTGGACCTTTCTTTTTTGCATTTTCTTTTGCTTCCTTTGCCCTGCTTGTCTTGCCCCTTGGAGGCATTTCCTTCTTTGCCTTTCTTCTCTTTGCAATGTTTGATTTGCCCTTCTCTCGTTTTGCCTTCCTCTTCTCTACCCTTTCCCTTTTTGTGTTTTCTTTCTTATTTTTCCCTTTGTGCCCTTTTCTATCTTCCCTTCTCCTTGTTTCCTCTTCTTTTTCTTTTTTAGCCTTCTCCATTTCTTCCTTTTCCTTTTTATTCTTTTCCATTTCAGCCATTTCTGTAGCGACATTCAGTTTGTGGTAATTGACACAAATCCGTAGCTTCATGTTTTTCTTAGGCACAATCACAATCGGGGAAATCCACTCTGGGTCCTCAATCAGTGCAGTGAATCCCACCTGCATTAGCCGCTCCAGTTCAGTTTTGACCTGCATACCACATGCGAATTCATGCGGTAATGGTGCATTTTGGTGGGCATGGCGTCCTTCAAATTAACGCGGTGTTGGTAAAATTTTGGGTCCAACCCTCGCATATTGGAATAGTCCCAAGCAAACACATTTGCAAACACAGTCAGCAATGCCACCAACTCCTTTTTGAATTCCTCTTCTAGGAGTGTGTTAATCTTCATGGGCTTGGAACTCCCATCTGTGCCTAGAAACACCGTCTCCAAAGAAACTTCCTACACACATGTTACTCATGCCATTCGCTCCTCAAACTCCCTTTCCTGATCTAGGACATCTTTCATATCCATATCCATAGTCAATAAGTCCTCCATTGGTTGCATCTGTGGTGGCTGTGATATTAGAGACCGGTCCATGGTCCTGGCAAGCGGTAATGTGCAAAGATTTCCATGACATCGACTGTAAACAATGGCACCAGGTCTAGGTTGTTGCGTAGAAACTCCTCTTCTTCATCATCCTCTAGGCCATCCACCATATTCCTTGTCTCTTCCATGATTGGTCACACCGTCCCCTAGGGCACACTGACCAACCCCATTGGCATGTGGACCTTGTTTCTACTCTGTCACACCGACAGAGTTTTAAGGGCCCAGTTCTGCTTGACCTTTACTTGTGCTGCTACAACCGGGGGCATCCCAAAAGGAAGAAGTACTTTGGGCGAGGCGTCTCCATATTGAGAATGATGAACGACACTATAAAATCAATTTCGACAACCTCCATGCATACTTCTCGCAACATGCCCAGAGGGTGTACTCTTGGCTAATCAACCATATGGATAAAAAATGGTGCAGGATCCCATTGAGTCCAGTCCAATTCCTTGCACATTTGTAGAGTGATGACGCTAACCCCCGATCCTCCATCGACCAGCACATATGAAAAACTTTATCAATTTATGCTCATAGAGATGACTGGTATCTGCATGTCAATGAGAGGTACTACCACAATTGGTACAGATGCGGAATGAAAGGCATCCACCTCGAGTACCGATGGCACTCTGATCAACATTTGTAAGAGTGTCTTATGAAATTGCAGCACCAACTACAGCAATCATCCCAACGAGCTCTAAATTGGTGCCTCCAGAAGGTCTTCCACTCCATCTTCATTTATTTGGGAAAGTATCTGTTCTGGCTGTGCATTCGCCATCGTCGTTCCTCTGGAGCTTAGTTCTAAAATTGTCTTGGAACTCTTGGTATGACCTCCTGATTGGACTAGTTCTTGCATGACCGTGGGATGTGGTGCTTCCTCAAACTACACTTTGCAGACTTTCCCTACTCTCGAGGTAGATGTCAGCTCATCTTTCGTTGGGACCGCTTCCTGGACCCAATTGAGCACTTGTCAATGCACCGCCTCTTCAACAGGCCACTAAAGTAATGCTGGTTTCTTCTCGAATTTGTTCTGCATCAATCTGCTTGATCGAGTTACAACATTAACATCTGGCACAATGGCTGGGTCATCTTCCACGATTTGTACCATAGATATGCTGGGCATATTGCCCACCATCTTCTAACATTCTTGTTTTTGGCGATCCCATTCTTGAGCCTTAGGGCACTCATTCCGCTAGTGACCTTCACCTAGGCAGAAGAAGCACGTCTTCGCTCGGGACTACCTCATCCTCTATGGCCACCCATCTCCTCTGGCTGGAGGTTGTTCCTGAACTTTCGTAGTCCCAGCCTGTTGATACACATACACATACAATGCAAACTTCAAAGTGTAAGGTACTTTTTCACTTCTTTTGGCCAGATATTGACAATATGGTAAGAAGAAGGAGGATTTACATTGAAATGTAACTCAATCCATTAAACAAAAGCCGGTCTTATAATAGAGGGGGAGAGAAAACCTCCCCATACAACCAAATTACAACATAAGGAGAGGAAATACAGGTCACTCCCAAATCTCTCAAGAAACCACTCTATGTCAACACTATGGATAAAGACTAAGGTGAGAGACTAACTTGATCCCTACCCTCCCTACAAGAAAAATTCCTAAAGAGGGTGGTCCTAAAGGGCAGCCAATCATTGGCCACCATTTTGTGTGGCTTAAAGGGCGGCCAAAATTTTATCCAAACTTTTTTCCTTGAAAAAGGGTAGAAAGAAGGGCGGCCAAACAATTATGCCCTTTTCTTTTCAATAAAAAAAGGACAAAAAATGTTGGCCACCCTTTTTTTACTTTAACAAATGCCAAAAAAAGGCGGCCAATCAAGAATGCCCTTTTTTATAGCAAAAAAAGGGCATAAAAAAGGGTAGCAAAATAGGCTCATCCTTTTTTCGACAACCAAAAGGGTGGAAAATGTTGGCCCCACCCTTTTTTAATGGTCCATAATTTTGATCATGCATGTACACAAATTGGGAATTTCGCATGCCCATCCACCCAAAGAGTCTCCGATAGACATGAAACGTTGTGAGGAGACAAAAATTGGTGAATTAAATACACGTGTAAATTGTATTCCCATCTAACACTGACCATCCCATATGTGGATTTTTTTGCACTTATGCCACATGGGGCAGAAATTGAACATTTTGCATGCACATCCACCCAAACCGTCTCTGATGTATATGAAACACTACAAGGACATTACAAAAACTCAAATTAATACCCATGCAAATTTGCATTCCCATGGACACTTGACCATTTCATGATGGACCATAGTTGTGCAATTCTTCTGCACCTATGTACCATGCATGTCCACAAATTGGTAATTTTGCATGGACATCCACCCAAATGGTCTCCAACAGACATGAAACATTGTGTAGTATAAACGTTAGTCAAATTACGACCCATGTAAAGTTTCATGTCCATCTGACTTGTTGTAACCATTCCATTGAATGGGATTTTGTTGCACCTATGCACCACACATGTGCACTAATGTGCACAAATTGAGAATTTCTCCTGCCCATCCACCCAAATGGTCATTGAAAAACATGGTGCTTTGCAAGGATATGAAAATCAATCAAAATGATAACCATGAAAAGTTTCATGCCCATCTGACACTTGACCATTCCATGGTGGTCCATGAATGGGATTTTTTTGCACCACGCATGTGCATAAATACAAAATTTTGCATGCCCATCCACCCAACCTTTCTATAATCAACATAAAACTTTGTGAAAAAAAAAAAATAGTTCATTTAATATTCATGCAATGTTCCATGCCCATTTAACACTAGCACATTCCATGATGGTCCATGATTATGATTTTTTTGCACCTATGCACCACACATGTGAACAAATTGGGAATTTTGCATGCCCATCCACAAAAAGGTTCTCCAATCAACATGAAATATTGCAAGGATAAATATATTAGTCAAATTAGGACCCTTGCAAAGTTGCATGTCCATTTGCCACTTAACCATTCCATGACTATCGATGATGAATGGGATTTTTTTACACCTAACCACGCATGTGAACAAATTGGAAATGACTTTGATGGAAATGAAAATTTAAATGACACAAGAATTAGTTAAATTAATAACCATGCAAAGTTGCATGCCCATTTGTCACTTGACCAATTAATGAGATGTTTTTGCACCTATTCACCATGCATGTGGAATTTCGCATGCCCATCCACCCAAATGGTTTCCAACTAACATGAAACTTTGTGATGACACAAAATATAGTAAAGTTAATATTAGTGAAAAATTTCATGCTGATCGGACACTTGAACATTCCATGATAGTCCACGGTTGGTGATTTTTAGCACCTATATACCATGCATGTGCACAAATTGGAATTTCACATGCCGCCCATCCACAAAAATAGCATGAAAATTTGAGAAAGACACAAGACATAGCTGAATTAATAGCCATGCAAAGTTGCTCGCCCATCTAACACTTGACCATTCCATGATGTTCGATCCATGATTTTATAAAATTTTGCACATATACACCATGCATGTGAACAAATTAGGAATTTCGCATGCCCATCCACCCAAACAAACTCCAATCCACATGAAACTTTGAGATAATTTTAAATATTCAAACTAATACCCATGTAAGGTTGCATGCCCATCTGACAATTGACCATTCCATAGGTGCAATTTTTTGCACCTATACACCACGCATGTACACAAATTGGAAATTTTGCATGCCCATCCAAACAGTCTCCAGTGGACATAAAACTTTTTGAACACATGTGATTATTCAAACTACCGAATACTCTACTCTTTTCCAACCATTAACATGAAGCAATCACAATGATACAAAGTCAAATAAGAGACGGAAAGATGAACATCAATAAAAAATACAATTTTCAACAAAGATCCATCTTGAACATTGGAACTACAGCCAAGATACTTTCTTTCTATTCTAAGACTTAGAGAAGAATGTACAAGATTAGCATAGAAGTTGCCAAAAGGTATCTCTAAGTCTGAATATTGTCAGATAGCAGTCTAACTAATTTCCATCCAGGTACAACTTCCAAGAACATGTAAAAGGGGAAGTTATAATTGACTTCTTGATTCTTGATAATGGCCATTCATATGAATGCTACCCTACCATGGTCCTAACACTCATACTTGACCTATGACTTAGCCTAGGTGCCAAAATATCCCTCAACACTTGTCACACCCGGTGGTCGGGATTTTTGAGAAAAATTCGTAGACTTGAACCCTTCCAAACCACCTAATGTTGGGTTTATTATAGTGCAAGTATATGTAGAAAAACTGTATTGTGCATTGCTAGCATCATGTGGGTGCAAAATACAGTGTCACCATTTTATGGCCACATGCCAAGGCTTGGAACCCATGAAATATAATGTCATCCATTCTAGTTCATATAAAATTAATAAATAAAACCATGCATGAATCATCATGTTCACATTCCACTGGCACAGAATGGATACATCGCTCCGCTCAAGCAAAAAGCATATATGTGGATGAAGCTCCAACATCCAGAACATATGTAGGTATACAGTCCTCAAAAAAATCCTTGATTTTCTTGTGTTCATAATTTGCATTTGACCTTGATCAAACCATTGAAATATTTAATATTGAATTAGTTTTAACCCCTTGGCTGAATTCTGATTTTTGTTTAGAATCTATCACAATCGGATTGAGATTCGACTATTGTCAGGCTCTAATCTGCTGACTGTCAAAATCTTTCCAATAATAGAGTTTGAAAACTTTCGGAGAGAGCTAATACAATTCAGAAATATGCTATACAATTGGATTTTTAAAAATGCATCAAAAATAAGAGAAGAGATAGTCATCAAACTATAGTTGGGCCATCAGACTGTTTGTCCACATGATGCCAACAACTATCTAATCACCACATGCTGATTTAAAGATCACAACAAATACCTTAATAGTGTCAAAACTTACCTTTATTTAAATTAGATTGAAAATCCAACTTTTGGACTATTTCCATCTTTTGAAATGCATTCGACCTTCATCAAATTGCCTGAATGCCCAAACTGTTTGCTGAATTTCTTGTCTGCTAATTTTCCTTTACCCAAGCTTTCATTTGTTGTCTTTTTTTACCTTGAATACTTGCCAAATGTCGAAATATTTGTGGTATGAATTAGAGGTCATTAGGGGACTCCTTTGGGTTCTTTTGGCTTCTTTTTGAGCTATTCTGACTCTGGGCTAAGCTCTTGCATTTACCCTCATCTTTCATCCTTTGCATTGCATAAACATTAGCAACTTCATTGCTTGTATACGATTTTGTTGTTATATTTATTTTTGAATTTTTCGTTTGTGCTTTTGCACCGATGTCTTCCCAAACCATTGGAACTTTGCCAAAACTGGGATTTGACTGTAAACCAAAATCTGAATGCATATCATCATTTGCATAGTGTTCATCTTCAAAATCAATAAAAGCATAAAAAAATAGGTTGGACATATCATCCATCACATTTGTAATTTCTATTTGTGAGACCACTTCAATCGGTGATTCTCTCAAAACATTATTCACATCATTCTTTCACCCAATAATTGAGCTTACTTTGATTCTCTCAGAACATCATTTCTTTCAACCAGTGATTCTCTCAGAACATCATTTCTTTCACCCAATAACTGAGCTGACTTTGATTGTCTTGCAATCTAAAATCTGAAATTTGTCATGAAACCAATGTGCATTTCTTTGAACTCTTTTATGACAACATCAAATAGTTGATCTTCAACTTTCTTGTCATTTGACTTCTTTTGTTTGCTTTGCTCTTCTTCTTCCTTCTCAAACTGGACCATCTTTGTAGCCCTTTCATTCATGCTTGTATCATCATCACCATTTTCAGACTTCATGCATTTTTGAACATTGGAAATAGATGCTTGATCATCTAGAATAACTTCTTGATTGTCTAGCATTGATGTCGAACCATTTGCATTCATCATTTGAACAAATCAGTTATCCAACATAGCATTCTCATCCTTGATGGACAATAGAAAGTGCTCAATGATATCATCTTATTCACATACATATTTATCAACTTGAACCACATCAGAGACACCATGATATGAATTGGCATTAACATTTTGATTCATTGTTGTCTCTGGTTGTATCAGACCCATTAGTCCATACCAAAGAGAAAAACCATTCAAACCTGATCTTTTTGCATACTCTTCAAGAGTGTCATCATCCTCACATATTAAAGATGCATTCTTCAAATAATCCACAACAGATGATGGATATTTATACAAAACAAGATTGGCTTTCTTCCTTTGAGTTGCTTTAGAATTATTCATTTGAATTGGATGAGAGATGTACCCCAAATCTTCTATGTTGTAAGGGCTTCTACAGTCAGCCTCCTCAAACTTTGCATTTGGATTTGTATATTCTAGATCACACATCACATCGATGGCAAAAGATGGTGCAAATCCAAAGCATGCACACTCATCATATGACTCTTTATCATCTTCTTTCAGATAGTAATCATCTTCCAAATCTTTGTCATCTTTTGACAACTCATTTTCTTGTTGCTCCATTTGTCTATGGAAAAATCAAGAACTGATTGGCATTGCATAGTCTTCATAGACACCTTCCTTGCTTTTGGACTAGTTAGAATGGATATTTGGCTACTAAGAATCACTATCCAAGTGCTTCAGTTTGATGTTGAACTCCAATCGGACTGTCAAATCAGACCACGATCCAATTGTTCATGCTTGCTATCTGATTGGATCTAATATGAAATAGTTTCATTCATTTGATTATGAACATAAATAGTTGAATTATCATTGCAAATCTTACCACCGTGTTTGAGATTTGAGTTAGAATTGGAGTCAAAATTGAAATCATCGTCCTCTTCATGCATATTTTAGGACTGTAGAATATGAACCCTTTGTTTGAGCTCTGAGATATTAGCCACATATTGACGAGATCTCCAATCACTTCTATGGAATTTGGTATGCCATGCTTTTGCATAATCAAGCAGATCATAATATTGCCAAGTTTAGCCAATAGCTTCTAGACCTTTCGATCAAACTTTGGCTCACATAAAGCAGGAAAAATCTCATAGAATTTGTCATCCAAAAGTGATGGACATTATTTCCTCCGATGACCATGTTGCTTGCAATGCTTGCACAAATTTAGATAACAATCCTTTTCCATATGATCAGAATTTCTAGACAATAAACAATGCTCTCTCCAACACTTTTTCTTAGCTTTTGCCATGATGATTAGAAAATAACTTGTTGTTGAGTTAATTCAGAAAATAAAGAGATAAAGGTACACTTTTGAGAGTGTTCATACTTTAGAGTTTGGCATGCTCATTTGTGATTGACTGTCCCTTGATAATCCAATGAGCCAAGTCGGCGGACTGCACGATCAACGGATTGTCTCTTGACAAGGCAAAGACCACCTGAATACAAAACCTTTGAAGGCAACTATAGATCCCTTAGTCATAGCATTAAATCTATGATTGCCTCCTTTTTGGACTTCAATGAGCCTTGTAACAACTTTGCTATTGCTTTCTTAAAGTTTGCTTTCATTTGCTACAGAACTAGCTTCTCTGGGATTTGTTGCTCTTCAATACTTTAATGTTGCACTGTTCTCTCTATTAGTAGCTAATTGCCCTCATAAAAGGTTGGAACTCAAAAGCAATGACGGACTTAAACACACAAGCACATCAAGTTTTTATCTTGCAGGTCAGAACTACTTCAAATGATGTATATTATGTGTGTTATTCTCTTCTTATAGGCTGAATTTGCTCATCGCAAGTTGCAAGCATCATGCAAGAAAACTTACACACGAGGCTATGTTGACTGACGCTTGCTTCTTAAGAATACTCTACCCTACCATATTTACTTCACGTAGCTAAACTGCCATTTTCATTCGAAGTAGGTTACCTCCTTGCTTGGAGTGCTGCCTCTTTACGTACTTGGTCATACAGAGATTGCCATCACATTTGCAGCGCAAATCACAACCACTTCCATTGCCTCTGCACTACTCTTAGAGATTCTGAAGTCTAAAAATCGGTCAAGTCATAAGATCCAACTTTGAAATTTTCAAAAGGCCAACTACTGCTACATCATTCCGAGAAGGTTTCTTATGTGTCACTACTAAGAGAGCTACATCATCATCATCTTTAGCTCCTTGCTCATACCAAGTAACTACACCATATCTTTTGCTACTCCTAGCTCTGCATTGCAAGTTTTATAACTATTGATACAGTGATGTTATAGCCTTGAATTGTTGCATCACTTCTAAGAGAGAGCTGCCCTAAAATTTTGCAGCCCATTCAATTTTTGTTGCAGCTCGTTTGCTGCCCATATGCTTATACACGGTCAAAAATGGCCTACAACAATGTTTTATCCCTCCGTTCTAGCCCTATGTGTTATCATACAGGATAGAATCAAACTAGTTGCTGTGAGTGGAAACAAAAGCGACCTTCTGTAGTGTATTTTCTTGCCTTGAAATCTCCTACTCTATAGCCAGTCCTTAGAAGAGTGTTCTAAAATTTTTGTTTGTAGGCCACTCCCATCTCCCAAAGCAAGAAAGAATCACTGACCACATAGATCAAGAAAGCGTTGTAGGAGCTAGGCATCCCAAAACTAGCAAGAAATTATGATGTTGTTCTTGCATCGACAACTAATAGAAGTAACGTGTACGACTCTTTTGTTGGAGCTCCAAAATGCATCGAATATCATCTCGTCTTTTTCTTCATCTTTACTCTTGTTCTTGATCCTCATAAGGCCACGTTGCCCTTCTTTCTATTCGATCTTTGCATCGTCAGGTTGTCTCCTCTCAGTGACACCCCACAATAGTGTGATAATATTTCCTACCGATCTTTGTGTCGTTCAACCAATGATCTTCTTTAAAGTTAAGCTTCCCTTACTTTGGTCACCTTGTCCTTCTGTTCCTATCCTCCACATCCCAATGCTTCTCAAGACCTTCCCCATGGCTGACCCTGAGACATTTGCTCTCGGTCATTTCAGTAAGGACCAAAGCTCCCCAGATGACCACAAGAAGTGCATTAAGCCTCCTATGGCGTTCTCAGTAGGCAAAGCCAAAGTAAAAGAGAATGTTCTCTTCTACAAAAGCCACAAGTTTTCATTCATCTCTTGCGACATATTACTGGGTCTCATAGTGCTGCTGGGTATCATCATTCTCATCCTCGCTTTCACCTTCTTTCCAAGATGGTTGCTTCTGTGAGTTTGACTTTGGGCTTTGATGTTTCTGCAGGGCAAATCAGAGAAAGGGGTACAGAGAATTTGACCACTTCATTGAGACTTGATGCCAGCTGGATATGGTCGAACCCAAACCTTCCCAGAGATTTGCACACTGGTAATTTTCCTATCTATCGTTGATTACCACTAGTAGCAGGCTGCACTTTGGAGAGGTTGGGTATATAAATAGCTTTGCTCATGACGCTAGTTTGACCAATGCATGATGGGAAATTTGACCATCCTCTCGATATCTTTTTTCAATATTACGTTTGTCAAACTAAATATTATTAAAAATTCTTTTTTGCAAACTCTAGTTACATATTTCAACTTAGATGTCTCAAACATTTTTTCCTTATATGTTTCTCTTTGTTTAACTTTTTATCCAATTGATAGAATTAATTGTATGGATCAATTATTGATGGGACTTTTTAATGTAAACACACGCTCTGATTTCCCAACTAGCCTTTAGTTGGGCTAGTTCCATACAATTAATTCACATCCATTGGATAATTCTTTAGCATGGATAATCTCTAGTCATGTTGTGATCCACCTTATTTTTTGGTAACTTTTATATCTATTTTGCAGAAGTGGTTTACGTATTTACTATTGGCATTATTTTTTCATTTTGAGACTTATCATGTAGATCCACTTTTATTCACTTATTATCAGTAGGTGGGAGTAAGTTTCACATGGTGGGCTTACTCCCCACCATGTGGGCTTACCCTCTGGGTTGGGGGTGGGCCACACACACACCCACACCCACACACCCAGACACACACACACAAAATAAAATTGATTATTTAATGTATCTCACACACACAAACACTTATTTCTTTACACACACACACACACACACACACATGAATACTTCTCTAACTATGAAATATTCTGTTATGTACCCTAAGAAATCTTTCCTTTTGTAACCACCCCACATACCAAGCTCAGTAATCATCTCATACCTCCTCTAATCCCTTCTTAAACCATGCACTCATTCGCTCCTTACTGCACTTGTGAATTAAACTTCACTTGTGAATTAAACTTCACTTGTGAATTAAACTTCACTTGTGAATTAAACTTCACTTGTGGCTGAATTGTTTTTTTAATTATTTAAGAATCCATATGGTTGTCTATCTCCTAGGTAAAGTGATAAGAATCGGGGGAAACAGGCATGACCTGTCTACCCAAACATAACTATGATGTCCTAACACCTAGTTTGTTTGGATGGTGGTAGGTAAGTGGACCCCGACCTCGAAACTTGGATGCCTGAGGATTTGGTATCTTTTCTCAATATTATGTTTGTCAAACTCAATATTATTAAAAATTCTTAATTTTGATCAAAATTTTTGCAAACTCTAGTTACATTTTTCAACTTAGATGTCTTAAACATTTTTTCCTTCTATGTTTCTCTTTGTTTAACTTTTTATCCAATTGATGGAATTAATTGTATGGCTCCATTATTGATGGGACTTTTTAATCTAAACACACACACACACATACACACAAAGTTAAATTACATGGCACAGCGGAGCAAAAACTGAATAAAGGATAGAGAGTACACATCAAACTAGAGATGAATAAAATTTTCCTTCAATACTGATGTAGTACAGATGATGGCTCCGTCCACATGTGTGCTCTCACAGTGGAGCTTAGATGGCGATCTAGACAAATACTAGGTGAAGAGCTACTAGCTAGAGATCTGTGCTGGAAGATTTGATCTAGTACAATGGACTAGGGAGGTTGCCTCTTTGTAGCTATGAGGGCAGTAGTCGGATCAATGTAGTCAGTGGAACTGACTTGTCAACTTAGTCGGTGAAGCCGACCAATCAACCTAGTCTGTGGAACTAACTAGTCGTCCATGGAATATTCCAAAAATATTCCCTATACTGTTGCCTCAGGGGCTCTTGCCCCCGAACCCCCACCAGGGGGGCTGCTGGATCCCCTAGGACCCCCCAACCCCCATGGGGGCCAGCTGGCCCCCAGGCCCAAGTAAGAATAAGGGGCTCTCACACAATCACCTTTCTACCATCAACAGTCTCATTGATAGACCTCATCTGACATGCAAGTGAGGATCCATCTAGTGTCCTGGGCTCACACATGGCTTCTCCTCATATAGGGGCCTTACAACTTGAGCACCTTGGACCACTGGTGGGGTTACCAGGAGGGTGGGGCATTGAGCATATCTAACACACACACACACACTTAAGTTTCCATTTAATGTTTAAGAATGTTTTACGTTTATAGTTATATGCTATAATTCTATAAATGTACATACTAGTACATGATTTCATAATAAAATCTTATTGCTTTTTTTAAAGGAGGATATAAAGAAAGGGAGAAAAACATGAACTCTTTTGCCACCTTCCTTCAATGAGGATGGAAATCTTGTAGACATGATGCTTTTGAGATAGCAAATAAGATTTCATTAAAAAATCTGCGGAGGATCATGACATTGTAGATGATCATGAAGATGAACATGGGCATCACATAAATATAAATGAAAGGAAGGATGATGCATCTAAATTCTTTTGCCTTATGGAAGATGCAAAGAAGACATTATATGATGGGTGCAAACAAAGCAAATTGTTTGCAATAGTATTACTTTACAATTTAAAAGTAGTCCATGGATGGTCAGAAACAACTTTAAACTATTGAAATTTCATCTTCTGCCTGAACTCCCATCATCAATGAGGCAAAGAAAGTGATAAAAGAGATTGGGCTACATTAAGATATTATCCATGCTTGTAAAAATGATTGTATTCTTTATTGTGGTGAATTTGAGCATTTAGAGTCATGGCCTACATCTAATGAGGGTTGTTGGAAGGCTACAACCAAATATAAGGTTGCATGTAAAGTGATAAAAAATTTCCCCCTAGTACCATGTCTTTTGCACTTTTATAGGTATTTCACCATATTTCATAACCTAGTACCAAAACAAGTCAAGAATACCAAGATTGATGGATATCTTCAGGTTGTATAAGTCTCTTTATATAGCTATGTATGTCTATGTATATCTCTTCACTACACTTAAGCCCCTTAAAAGTATTTTGATTATAGTGGTTAACTCCAAAAAATGTGTCAGGTATTGATGAATTGAAGCTTCTATGGTAAGGAGTTAAAGATTTTGATGTTGCACCAAAACCTTCACTTGAATCAAACTTCATCTTAAGAGGCATTCTTTTATGAACTCTTCATGAATTTTATGCCTATGGATTGATCTCTAGTCATGTACAGTGAAAGGTTATTTAGCACGTCCCAAGTGTGGACCTAATTTTAAAAAAAGGTGGTCCAAGGCAATTGTGGTCATATATGATTCTTATCCATGGACGATAGCTTTAGAAGAATGAAGAAAGCATTTGACGGAAGCACATAAACCAATGGACCACCTTGTCATCAATCTCCCTTGGAAACCATGGAATTGTGTGCAAGAAGTGAACATTGGTAAATGGGCAATAAAAGAATGAAGGATGAAGATACTTCAAAACTTACAGGTTGGAAGAGGCTAAGAATCTTCTATACACTACCATATTGGCAGGTGCGTTATATTTTAAAAAGTTACAAAAAATTCAGCATGTGCTTTTCTAATACAAATATTGATGCATGTTACCTCTTTTGTTTATATGTGTGGAAATAGGACCTCTTAATACGAATGCCATATATTGAAGACAATCATGAATATTGGTGATAAAGACTCCTTTGAGGTATGAAAAGACATGGAAGAACTTGGCATTCATGAAGACCTCTGGCCAAAGGCACAGGGACATGTAGGGAAGAAAGGTCAAAAGGTCATATTACCAATGGAACCATACACCTTGAACAAGGAAGAGATGGGAAGATTAGTTGATCTACTATCAAAAATACATATGCTTACAGGATATGGATCATCTATAAAAGCACACTTATCCCCGATAATCAAATTCTATCCATGAAGTCTCATGATTACCATATTTTTGTTCAACAATTTCTTCCTTTATTAGTTTGAAATTCATTGTTAGGTGGTGTTGGTTTAGGTGTAATGAGGATGGGCCTTCTTTTTTGAAAGATATGTGCAAAAGCAATAGATACAAAAAGCAAGGTACATTATACAATGAGGCTGTATTGCTTTTATGACACTTGGAGAGAACATTTCCACCATCCTTCTTTGACATTACAACTCATTACTAGTTCATGTGGTGGAGCAATTAGAGCTATGTGGACTAGTTAGATTACAATGGATGTATCCTTTTGAAAGATACATGAAATATCTAAATGGTTACGTAAAGAATCAAGCAAAACCAAAAGGAAGCATGGCAAAATGATATTTTATAGAGAAATCCCTTGGTTTCACGATAGAATATTGGCATGAGTTTAAAGGAATATCAAGAAGGGTATGGGATCCAATTGAAGAGCCAATTGGGATTGACATTAATGCAAAGGAGGAAATAAAAGGAAAGGTCAAAAGGTTTCATCTTTTCCCAATTATGCAAAGGCAAGCACATCTTTGTACTCTTAAGAGCTTATATTGTTAGACCATGGGAAGAGTAAGCCATTGATCACTATTCTCTACCCTTTTTTTTTCGGGGAAATATAATTAATAGTAATTATTTATAGCTAAAAGCACCCTTTTGTTAAATTTAAAAGGATGTTCAATTTTGAAACAAAAGATTTTTCTCGAAGTTCAATGATGGTTGGTTTGACAAAGGGAAAATGGAAACACCTTCTTGAATGGTTTGCTTCACGTGCCTTGGACATTGTATTTTATATAAAACTTCTCATGCATAACTTTTTTTTTTTGAAAATAATATCAATTTATAATTGTAATAGATTGCATAATCTAGTTGTGCCCTCTCTCCTCATCTCCACTCTTCTCCTCTCCTCTCTCCATATTTGTTCATGTACCTTCACTCTAAGGCGCCATTCTTCTAATAGAGAGCGATTGAGTGAGCATCCATTTACTTCTGCTGAGTGATAGGATTTTCATCATCACTTTCTTGAGTGTTTGTGAGAGTTTCTTGAAGTGAGAGTTCTTGTGAGATTGAGTTCATTTTGTGAGATATGATATATCTCCTTGTGATTTCGTGAAAGAGAGACAGAGAGAGAGAGATCTGAGAGATAGGCCTTATTTCCTTTGAGAGAGATTTTTTGTGTGTCAGTGAGATAGAAGGATTCTTTTGAGGACTCTTGGTTTCTTGAGGTCGCTTAAGATCCAACTAGTGCTGCATTCAGCACTTTTGAGCTAAGCTCCGTTAAAGCAAGGCAATAAAGCTCTATCTCTGGTCCTCCCACAGTGCGACAAGCAGTTGCAATGCCCTGGACTATCAAACAATCAGCCTCACATGTAATGGGAGCTCCAAGGCGGCTAACTAAGTGAGCCTCCAATCGAACCATCAGCAAAGGTAATGCCCCGAACAATGATGGAGCCTCCTCTCTCGGGGCTTCCCATAGTCATCAACCCACCATAGTGCACATCTATAGCTAGCATTCAACATGCTCCAAAACCAAGCCTGCACCAATGACTTTGGCCTCCACGTTCCTCGAACGGATCAGCCTCAAATAGCACCTAACGACTCTCTCGCGACTGTATACAGCACTGTGGATGACCTTGAAGCTCCATCTCCTAACGACGGGCAACAGCATCGACTAAGCCTCTCCAACTAACTAAGCAACTCCATCTGCCAGCAGTAACATCTTCTATCTATACGGCTTCCAACAACCTAAGCGGTTGGCCCAAAACTCACACTACAACCGGTCGACAACGCCAACAGCAAGCTAAGAACTTCTAGACTCTATGACCATGCTAGAGCTCTAACCTCCCAGCAACAAGCTACAATATCACTCAAAAATGGCTAACCAAAGTTCCATCTACATCTCTCAGCTCCCACAGCGGCTCTCGGTGGCTTCAATAATGATGTCCACTCCACGGGTGCCAAGCAAACGATGACCTCCTACAACTGACCATAGCCTTTAGCTCTGCAACGACCTCCAAGCATAGCCAACCACTCACAAGAAATAGAAGAGTCATTCTCGACACATGCCCATGTATGCCATCAATGAAAGAATCACGCAGTTTATAAAACTTTTAGAATTTGAAGACTCTGTTGGAAATCTGACCGATTCCATCACCACATGTGGTAATTTTAAAGCCCTAACCACACACCTTGGTTCTTAGCTAGCCATGTGATAGTTCCTTCCATCTTATCCACCATGTAGATACATCTTATCACCACATCAGCATCCTAGCATCCTATCCTTGCTAATACATCATCCTATTTGCCATCTAGCAACCGCCTAGTAGTAGCCAGGTCACTCATTCACATCATCATTGCCATATGTCCTACCACCTTATCACTACCACATGGCAGTGACCCCCTGCTAAGCATTGATACCTCTCCACAGGCACACTTGGCACCTTCCATGTGCACCCTAAGCACAACCCCTGCTAGGCATAGTCTCTTGCTAAGCAGTTATTGGATGCTCCATATGCACATAGGTGCCACATCACATAGTACTCCACTAACCCCTTGGCAGGCACACCTATGCATGTGACTCACCCTACCACATCATCACTGTGCATTTGCGCCCTTTTTGCCCCTTCACCTAGATCAAGCCGTATCTCTTGATCTAGGAGGAATTTGAGGATGCTCCAGGAAGGAAAAATGCTTGACTTTTTGTGCTCTACGTGCTTGTTACATCACATGCAAATTTTGGTGCAAGTATCACAGACTTTTGAGCCTCATAACAAATCCACTTCTTGTATGCACATCAGCCTCTACATCGGTGCATCTGACCCAGTACCTAAAATGAACAAAGAAAAGAAATTATTTGCTGCTTTTTTCATCACTTGATGGTTGGTCTAGATCTAGTTCAGAGTATATTAGATCATCCATAGTGGAGAGAACACCAAAGTAGCCAATCAAAGCCATGCCTAAGAACTCCTAAATAGTTTCTACTCCAAGTTCCTACTCGGAGTCAAACCCTATGCTCACATGCAGTTTCACATCATCACATTTCTGGAAACCTGACATTCCACAGTTTAGTGAGCAATTGCCAAACTTCAAACTTTTCAAAGGCATTGGCTAATTGATCATTAGTGAGCAGCTTGCACATTTGTTCATTTTGCACTCGCATGCCACCGGTGATTGTAAAGCCTATTTGGCTATTTTTCGGCATTGTACTTATCATTTAAACCTTGTAAAGTCTCTTGGCTATTCCCAGCATCATTTGCCACAAGCCTTGTAATGGATTGAATATACATTGCAGTTCTATCTCCACTAACAGTCCAGATTGCACTTGATACAGTTAGTGTATTGCAATTGATTCATACAGAGATTTCATAGGCACTTTGAGTACATTTCTTGTATACGTGAGGCACTTGCATTCAGCCAGTCCTCCTAGATATGTGCTGGTTCAGTGGGGGGGCAGCATGGGTATGCCCACCCTGGGAAGGTGAGGTCGACTGATCACAAACGGTCTCAGACCACATGCCCTGTATTGTCTCATTCATAGTTGGACGTCAACCCTTCAGGAAAGGTAAGCAGGTTTTCAAGTTGAATACCTCTCTGTTAAACAAGGAGAACCGTAGGATTCTTCAGGATGCTTGGAAGCAAGGTATCAGTAGAGTGAGAGACCCAGTGGGCTGCCTTCGACAAAGGTATTGATGCAGTAGTGAGGGTAGCTCGTCCGTTGGGAAGACTGAGGGCCAACCAAGGGAGAGAGACCAATTCTCGAACTAGGGAAAGACTGAAAGCTCTGTGTTCCAAGCAGGATCTGGCTAGTGAGGAAGTAACTGAGATTCAACAGTGTGAAGCCACCCTCAAGAGACTCGAAATGCTGTCAACAGTGTGAAGCCACCCTCAAGAGACTCGAAATGCACAAAGCAGAGGGGACTAGGATCCGTTCCTCTGCAAGATGGTTGGCAATAGGTGATGCTCCAACATCCTTTTTCTTCAAGACCCTGAAGATGGACAAGGCCAGAGACAATATATGCAGGATTCGGGATCATAGTGAGAACTGGCTCACCGAGCCTTCAACAATCAGCCACTACATCACATCGTCCCTTGAGGCGATGCTGGGAGCCACAGAAGTTATCTTAGACAATAAGCTGGAAGCTCGACAACTATTACTGGACTGTGTGGTCAAAAAAATCTCAGATGAGGAGAGGCTAGCTCTCGGTCAGCCCTTTACGGTTGAGGAAGCGGACGAAGTAGGAACATATGAAGAAGAACAAGGCCTCCGGCCTGGATGGATTGACAGTCCAACTTTATCAGGATTTATGGCGAACAATCAGAGGGGATTTTGTCAACATGGCCAATGAGGTGTGGCAGAAGGAATCCCTCTCCCCTAAAGTCAATAAAGGCCTGATCAGGCTCATTCCCAAACGACTACCCACGGAGAAATTTGGGGATCTGAGACCTCTGTCGCTGCTCAATGTCTCTCGTACAAGCTCCTTGCAAAACTGGTGTCCACTAGGATTGTCAATCTGATCCCTCAGGTAGTCTCTGCCCAACAATACGGATTCGTCAAAGGTAGGCACATACATGACAATATACTTAATGTGATTGCTACCACGGAGTATGCTTGGACCAACAAGGAGGAGATCATTCTTCTCAACATAGATTTCGACAAAGCATATCCTTGCTGTGTTGCAGGTCATGGGCTTTGGCGACAGGTTTCTGGCCCTCATCAGGACCTTATTGTCAAATGCCTCTGCCGCAGTGATCTGAAGTGGGTTCGTTTAAGTTGAAGAGGTCCATAAGGCAGGGCTGCCCGCTGGACCCCTTCTTTTCGCCTTGGTAATTGAACCCTTGCTAGCCATGTTCAGGAAGGTCATAGCAAGAGGCTCTTTGGATCCAATGAGAATCCCTGGCTCTAATTCACCGTTATTTGCTCAGCTCTTTGCTGATGATTCGAACTCGATCTGTAAAGCTGACCCGGAGCAACTACAGCTGGTGCTGGGACTCTTCGAGCTCCACTGTGAGGCCTCTAGCTCCAAAATCCAGTGGTAAAAATCTCAGGCCTTGTTCTCCAGGAGGGATCCGCTAGATTGGATGAAGGACACGTGACTGCAATGGGTCCCCAGAGGTCAAGTTATCAGGCACCTTGGCATCCCCATTAGCATTGGGGTCTCTATTAGACAGAGGTTCATGTGGTGGTGGCCCAAGTTTAAGGCCAAGATTGATGCATGGTCGAAAGTACCACTTAGCCTGTTGGGCAGATGTACCGTAGTAAAACACATCTTGGCTCTGGCCTCCTTTTATATTCTGTCTCTTTGTGCATTCTTCAAGACACATATCCTAATGATTGAGAAGCACTTGAGGACCTTTATCTGGAAAAAGTCTAAGTGGAAGTGGCTCTCCTAGTCGGTGTTGTGTGCCCCTAAAAAATTGGGGGGATTTGGCATCCCTGACTTGAAGAGGCGGTCTATAGCCTTTCTGATGAAGCTGTGGGTTCAGTTTCTGGACTCCAGGGAGCCTTGGATGTTTTCGGTCGCCCCCTAGGACTGAAGGGAAGCTTCTTCAATCGATTAGTGGCTGTGTGGAAGGAAGGTCTCTACATGCTAGTATGGAAAGGGCTACCAGCAGGTGAGGCAGATTACTCTCTCCGACTATCTATCTGGTGGCAAGCGGCCTGGCAAGGAGGGGGGTTCTTGGAAATCGGGAATGAGGCAATTGCAGGTCGAATTTATGCCAAAGGAATCCGAGCTTGGGAAGACCTCTGGATGCAGGAGAGCGGGAGGTATTGGGTTTGGAGTTCATTTCCAAGGGTGCAGCTATCTTTGGAGCTGCCCTGGAGCCTGACAAAGCATCCTTTGGGATGTGATCAAATATGCCTCTCCATAGAATCTGGACAGCCCGGTATGAGGCCTCGGTGAATGGCCCACTGTGTTTTCTGTAGCATGTAAGCAGGCAGTTATAGACATAGGTGTTCATGTCGGTTGGTTAGTGGCTTGTTGGCCAGAGGTAAATGTTAGAGTTCGTCTCCAGAACTTGTTGTATGAGATGGCTTTTGGATTTCACTTAGTAATAAAAGAGAAGACCACTTTAAATGATAATAAAAAAGTGACCATGAACAATTAAGAGGATTGTAAACATACAGGTTTGCAACCAACGAGAGCCACATCACGAACATCCCTTAATTTGCATGACTGAATAGATTTTGATCACAGAATGCCATGAATCTCGACGTGCTGCGACGTGTGGAAGTGCGTCTACGATGGCGCATCTAGTCAACGCACAATGCTGACATGCATTATACAATATCGTGTGCATGGGCTGAGGATCGCCCGATCTGCAAAGCATGTTGCCGATCTCTTCATACTCTTGACCAGTTGGCTCCGGAGTCCGGCCGAGAACTTCAAAGAGAAGTGAGCTGGGAAATTAAGAAGTCAGAGCTCAACAGTCACGATCCCTGATTTTGATCTTCTATGGAGGAAGGAAATGATCTTGGATTTCGGAGAGTCAACAAGAAGACAACCCTGGTTCTTACTGTTACTTTCACAAGTAAGCTCCTCTCGTGCAAATTGCTCTCCTCAAACGCTCGCATCACAGTCTTACTGGCTCAGATTTGCACCTCTGCAGCCGGAATGCAGATGACAAAGAGCCCCGCTCTTTTCCGCTGGCTGCTTTAAGCAGCCGAGCATAGGTTCCCACCTCATGGAAGTGAGACATGGCCTTGAGCATGGCCTTCTGCTGCACCTGCTCTGCGCTCTCGAGGGCTTTGTCTGTCAAGAGGCTCTCAGAGGCATCTAAGGAAATTCGAATGGCGCCCAGATTGTAGCTCAATACGAGGAGAGTGTCTGCTGTCGCCGTGCTGGGGGCTGGGTTTGGAGGTGGTGGAACTGGAAATGGAATTGGATTTGAAGCAGGGGCTGGAGATGGAAATGGACCTTCACATGTGTCTTCAGGCTTCAGGTTCAATGTTTCAGGGCACGTTTCTTTTCTTTCTGCTCTCTCTTCCGACAAAGCGCCATCGACCTCCCCTTGCAGCTCTTCTCCTCCGACTGAGTTCTCTGTTCTTTCATCCGACATTGCCATCTCCCCTCCTGTGTTGGCAATGCAGATGTCAAAGTTCTCGACTGCATCTTCCGCCTCTTCTTCCGCCCAATTGCTGTGCTCGATTTCCCCCTCTCTTGATGAATCAGCCTCTCTCCCTGAGTTGTCTTTGTCTTCTACACTACCACTATGCCCCTCGGGGCCTTCCTCTGTGATCATACACACACTCTCCTGCTGCTCAAGATGACTCCCGACACTGGAATTCCTCCGCAATGAGGGTCCATCATTCCTCTCCGCTGCATCTACTCCAGCTTCCTCATTTCTGTTCATCTTCCCAACCTCAGGTTGTGATCCCTGCGACGATCTAGCTGCTGCTAGACGGCAGCTCCTCCATAGGGTAGCCTCAACTTCTGCATCTAGCAACTGTCCATCAGTTTCCTCGCATGTGCTCTCTGTGTCCTTGAGAGGTTCACCGCCCACCTTGCAATTCTTCCAGAGAGAAGCTTCAAGCTCCAAATCAAGCCATTCGGTTCCCGGTCTCTTATCGGGCCTCTTCTCCTGTTCATGACTGACAATGGTACAGCTCTCCCAAAGCCAAGTTTCTGGAACAATATCCAAAGAAACTTTGAGAGCCTCAGATTCGAATCGCTTCCGTGATCCAGCATTCACGACATCTTGCACACCTTGTTCGTTTTTCACGACGGGTGCCTGGGAGTTGTCAATTTGATCCGCCTCATGCGCCACATGAAGTTCTCGTTTCTCGTCTGATTCCACAAGGGCGGTATGATGACAAGAAGCCAGCGCTTGTGCGCCATTAGAGCGAGTTAAGGTCAGAGAGACAGACTTACACTTTTTAAGAAAGGATTTCTGACTGCTGGACGTCGATAAATTTCGTTTCGGAAGCTCCTCCGCTGACATGTCCTCTGTGGATGGTTTCTCGTGATCGTTCTCGGGGTGTCCATTTTCCTTTCCACTGCCTAAGTCGATTTCAAACTGCTCACCAGCTTCTTTGCTCGATGGTTTTACCCTGCATTGAGCCGGAGCGGAAGCGCTTCTTTTTAAGGTGATATTGACGGAAGGAGGAGGCACGACGACGCGCAGATGCTCCGTTTTGCGTCGCATTAACAGAAGAGCATTCGGTGGTGGTGGCTCCGGCTCGAAAGTGTCACTATCATCATTCTCTGGTTCGGAAATGGGTTTTTCACGTTCTTTCAAAATGCTCGCCTTGCTTGGCTGGGGGGAGGTGACGTCCTCTCTTATGGCGGGTTCTGCTACAATCTCAAGCTCAACGCGTTGCTTCGCTTCACTTACTACTCCCGCTTCCGAATCCTCCCTTCCCTTCTTCCGTGGAACGGATAGCTGCCCTTCCATGTACTCCGGAGTGCAGGAAGGCTGCGCTTCAAGTTGTTTCTCTCTGTTTCCCTTCGAGTTGCGCTTATCTGTCTCCTGGATTAGCACGAGCGACTTTGCAAAGACTGCTCCGCAGCGCTTTTTATCCCCCCTGAAAGATGGCAAGCTGCCATATGAGTCGCACGGCAATCCGAAACACGAGAAGTCTTTCCCGAAGCTGGAGCAAGCAGAAGAATTCTGCTCTTCCTTAGATGCCGATGTTGGATCTGTTTTTGTAGCCGATCTTCCAGGCGACCCTGAGTTATTGCTGCTCTTTAGGCTCCGCTGTCTGCCTTTAAGAAGAGCATCCGCCGCGTGCCATGCCTTGTCTTTCTTATGCTTTTCCCGAACTTGGCCAATACAGGTGACCTTTGGAGACGTAGGCTCTTCACCTTCAAAGCCATCCTTCTTAGCAGCCTTGGCAAAGATAGAGCTAGAGAGGGCTCTACCCCGCCGCCCCGGCTCTTTGCCCTTGTCCCTCGCGGGGCTCAACACTGGTCTAGAAACTAAATTCAGAGACGTTCTCGGTGCAAAGCAGACGAAGAGGTCGTTTCCGGATCTCTGGGCCCTTCTTCCCTTGGTCTTGCGCTGGCTGTCAGACCGCGATAGAGTGTCTCGGGCATCCATGCTAGAAGACCTTCCAAGGGCCGCCTCGGATATGCTCTCGTGAGCAGCCATTGCGAGAGAACTCAACACTTATTCCAGAAGGGCCGAGTTGGATGAGTTCTTGAAATCTGCAAGAGGCGGCAGCTCCCAGAAGAGGAGGAGGAGGAGAAGAAAGCTAAGATGACGGATCAGGGTGTGGCAGCGGTGTGTAGTGTAGGTCATGATGGGGTCTGGAGGGCAGCGAGGCAGGTGGAGGGGGGATGGGAGTCATGGAAGGCAGAAAAGAAGGAAGAACGGCTAGTTTTGTTGCAGGAGGTAGCTGTTGGGAGCTGGATCACAAGTGGGGGGGGGGCGACGTTCGAGGATGATGGGGCGGCTTCGATAAGAGAGAAAGAGAAAAAGAGAGAGAGATCGTGGGCTGCAACCTAAATTGAGCAGTGTGCAGTGCGAAAGATCGTGGAGGGAGAGGAGGTGGATGGTATGAACTGACGAACAAGCAGAAGCAACCGTAGAGTAGGTGAGGAGGACGAACGTCGAAGATGGAGAGGAGCAGCAGGGGATGAGGAGGACGAAGCGCAGCCAAGAGGAAGGGGTGTGGACTCTCTGGAAGGAGAGAGATGAGAGGAGGACGCTGTTTGCTTGCGTTGATGCATGCGTTTGCATGGTGATTGAAATGCCCTGGTCTCTGGCAGTCCGATCCCTTTTCATCAATTCCAATTTCGCCAACAACAAAGCCCTTGGCCGTTGGATTGTATTCCATTAATGCGTGCCCTTAGATGCATCGATTATGTTGATGTGAGTGATTCCATACGATCTTTGGGCTCTCTCAGCTCTCTCAATGTTTAGTTTCGTTTAGACGCAAAGACCTCGGCTTTTCCGTTGTACGGGAGTCCGTTTGACGGCCTACTTTGACCACTGCTAGGCTCTCTCTGCCTCCAAGGGGCTGTTTCCACGGGGTGGATGTGCGCACCCAGGTGTTGGATGTGCCCCCCTTTCAGTTCACGCAGGTGTAAATTGGCATACGGCGGTGCGAGATGGAGCGCCTAGGTGCGAGATACAGTCCAAGGATTTCCTTGGACTCATTTGGCCATCACAGTGTGCCAAGGTTGATAATGACATCCCTCCAATCGCATACCTCGTTTCGTCCTTCTTGCAAATGCCTGCAACCTTCCTTCCTATAGGCGAGAAAGCGAGTCACATCGTGTGGCCTGAATTCCATACTACCACCCAGTCTCGTCAGATGCTCGTTCCAGCAATGCACCCGTCACTATGGAAGCAGGCCCCAAGCATCCTCCAGAAGCCTGCACTTTTCTTCATGCAACAACGACGCATTAAACTTAAACACATGCTTGCCCTTCTTGATAGGTTTGTTGCCTACCACAAACGAAGGCATATGATCTTACACCGTCTGAGAGCAGTCCACCTCGCCCTCCCAGGATGTGGCCAACTGCAGGCTGGATCCTCTTCAGCGAAACCAAGTAGGTCTGTTGTCTAGCATGCCCAACTGATGGGCCTCCACCAAGGCATGATGCTCCTCCATCACAGACCAAGCTTTGCTCCTCGTCTCGGAGTGATTGAAGTCACCGACCACCACGAGTCTTGCATCTAGCTCCAGTTCGCTCATCCAATCCCAAAACTCCTCACATTCACCTGCATCTGTAGGAGCATAGATAGAGACCACATAGAGGGGCTCCCCTTCGAGGTCAAAGCTTACCCCTACCGCTAAGCCAAGCGTGTGAGAAAAGGATTGTGAGGCGCGAAGCTCCTTACTACATAAAATCGCTAAGTTCCAAAACCACGCTTCTTACAGGCAAAAAAGACATCGAAACCTTTAAAGAATG
Organism: Dipteris shenzhenensis; assembly: GCF_047967505.1. Lineage (NCBI taxonomy): Eukaryota > Viridiplantae > Streptophyta > Polypodiopsida > Gleicheniales > Dipteridaceae > Dipteris > Dipteris shenzhenensis. The sequence continues at coordinate 4,237,090 of NC_141623.1, read as the reverse complement.
CAGCAAAAAAAAAGTCCATGCATATTCCAAGACAGTAGCCTAATTTGCATGATGCAATGTGCAAGATCAACAATAGAAGCGCCAAAGCCCAAGGCAATAAGGTTGACAAATGGTATAAGCCAGGTCCAATGGAGTCTCCATGAGAATTTGCACATATGGATGTACGGGTGATACATAGTTCACAATTTCCCCTATAGTATGCTCTCACCTTGCATTGATGGAGAGACATAGCTCCTTTTGATAGACGGCAGCCATATTCTTGCTATGGTGTTGATTGTTGTTGCAGCCATTCTCTACCTCACCCCCTTCATGAAATCAATGCAACAACCTCAACAAAAATTCACGGCAACTCAAGATGAGCAATTGCGAGTGACCAGCGAGATATTCATGGGGATGAAGTTATAAAAAAATTGATGGGCAGAGCTTGTTTGTGTTTTGTTGCTGCAGATTTGTAACTATGTAGAGGATTGCATGTGTCAAGAGAGTTTTGTTGGCCAATGTTTGATCCTAGCATACTTCAAACCTTTACACAAATATGCAAATAAATTTCAATGATGCCGACCATATTATGCCACAAAGATTCAATGGGATTAATATTAATGAAAGGATTCGATGCGCCTAATCTGAAATAATGCAAGCAAGTGATTGCCATAAGAAATACATCTTCATTGTTTGCAGAGAGTACGTGAGTTGTGTAGTAAAAAGGAATTGTAAAGGTAGGAATGGTGCAATCTACACTTTGGAACCATGAGGTGCTAAGAAATCAACAAACTCTAAGGGGCGGAGACCAGCTTGTGGATGTACTCAGAGTCTCGAACGTTGGGTGTCATACTTTTTTAGGACTTTTTTCTGCAAACAAAGATCGTGGGATGACTGATTGTTTTGCAGTTTACGATAGGCAGCCTAGGGGTGAAATTTGAGTTTTTTGAGCTCTCCTTGAGCCACTTGTCACAATCGTGGGCATTGATTTCAAGCAAACCTAAGGTGTGAAAAGCAAGGTGCAAAAGCATAGTTAGGCTTTTTATCAAAAGGATGGTAGAAAAGCATAGTTCTTTTGTCATAAATCTATATAACTCATAACAAGCATATGATTATCAGCATTGTGTGTGTCTTGAAGCAACAATGGAGAGGCCTAGTTTCTTGCAATGTCTTCAATCAAGATTCTGGGGTAAGATTCTCTCCCAAGTGATGTGTGTTTGGTATTTTTTGTTTATAGATTTGAGGTTGCGAGACAATTGAATGCTTAGAGCTCTGTGGGAATGATGTTGATTAAACTATCTATTTGTCTATCACTCCGCGCATCATGTTAGCCACAGTGGAGACACTATGGTGAGGTTGTTGGAAGCCGACTAGCCTCTAGGATTTCATGTTAAGCATCTACAACAAGCAACCAAGATAAATTTGTGTTTAAGCAAGTGCTAGCACATAAAGCATAGCAAGGGTCTTGAAGAGATGAAGCCCAGCATGGCATAGCCTTGGCATGTGGTGAAGCTTTGGAGAGCCTTGCAATGACTTTATGTCTACTCTCACAAGCCTAAAAGCTCGACTTACTACAGTGATAAAACTCCCATTTTCTCCAGGTTGGAGAGGTACATAACATTGGCTAAGTGGAGAGAGAATCTTATGTGCTCTACTTCGGACTTTCTTTAATCATAGTTGTCTTTTTGTATTGTCCAAAGTCTATTAAACGATCTAAGAATGTTGGAATCATCCCGCTCAAGGACACACGCAAATTCTCTCAGGGTCACATTCGCAAGTTTTCGGGATATTGTCTCTGGGCATTCAACTACGATTACGGCTATTGAAATTCTGGTAATATGCTAGTTCCTTATTCATTCACGAGACTTATCCTTAGTGGTAATATTCTCGGCATTATCTCGGCACCCAGGGAAGGGCCCGTTCCCTCGAGGGTCATTGTTTGCTTGGGTGTAGCCATTTTTGGTGAGGTTTAGGGACTTTTTGTATATAGGTATCTTGCATGACCCATAACTTATGCATTGCTCAATGGAATTCGGCAAACTTTGTCTTCAAGTTGTAGTACACACTACAACTTGAACATGAGAGCAAAAAATTATGGAATAAGGATTTGGAATGAGACCATTAAAGCATTACAAGTTCTATGTTGCATGTGAAGCATGCATCTTGAAGACTATAGGATATAGCAATTTATACAAAAACATCAAAATTTTGTTCTATCCATACATGCAACCAAGTATCATTCAAAAGTACACTACGTGAGCTTCTTCTCAACCCAAGGACACACCTAAATGAGAACATTAGGCATGGGTTAACGGGCCTCCAATGTTGTGCTAAAGTGACGCATACCCATTTGAGGACACGCTCCATAACTTTTTTTTGATTTGTTGAAAACCAAAACGGATTGAAAATTTGGAATCCGTGGGACTAGTGCATGGTGGTCTTAAAACATTGATAGTTGTTGGTATTGGTATCTAGATTCATCCTAAAATGGAAGAAGTTGGAAAGTGCAATTTGTGCATGTGAAAATATATTTTGATAAATCCAACACTATTTACAATTTTGAATTGTTTCTTTTTCAATGCACTTGCTTGCTATATGGCTCATAAGCATGCCAAAGGTCATTGCATTTAATAATACACATCATCAAACCCAATAGCGTGCCCTTTGGTCTATTTGTGTTTTGAAGCATTTTAGGCCACATTGAGCTTGTTTAGGATATCCAATTCTGTTGACGTGTATCATTGGAGGGGAAAAAACCGATGGCTAAAATTTTGCTACTTCGAATTCGAATTTTCACACCTCCTGCCCATCAAATCTTGGAAGACTAGGTACTTGCAACCTGTCCCTGCCCTACAATCCGCATGCACCTCGACGTGACCTTGCGCAGACTTTGGTTTGCCATTGTCTTCTTTCGGGCAAGTTGTCTTCTATTCTTTGCTTGCCTCACTAGCTAGGTTCTCTGAGTCTATTCTGGATTGATCGTGGCCATGGTGTCAATGGCAACATGCAACTCACCATGGCTTGCAAGAGAAGCACACAGAGGCTGTGAGATGGGAAAGCTAAAAAGCCAAGTCAAGGCACAAGGAATAGAGTGCGGCGGGTCGAGGAAAGCGCTGGCACAGATTGAATCAACAACGAAAGACACTTTTGCAACATCTGTGAAGGAAGAAACAATAAGAAGAAAGAAGACTCCTTGCAGAGCAACAACAAGAAGCGGTTGCAGATGCATGCATTCGATCATTGCCATCAAAGTGAAGAGCATAAGATGTGGTGTCACGATTGGTGGGAGCATTCGAGGTAGCAACATCATGCCATTCACGTGATTACCAGTCTCAAGTCTTCACAAGCTTTAGCCTGCACCCTAAAGTTTGTAGAGTAACAAATCCTACCAATACCTCAGGAGATGCATGCCCAAGAGGCGATGCTCTCTCACCTGAGAAATGGCCTACAGAAAGTGAAAGGGGTGCACAGCTTAGATCAACTAGCTGCAAAGAGGGTGACATTAGCTATGTTGGTGTCCCCTGAAACAAAGGAGAAATGGATTGGGTGCACAATGTCGAATATGTTGTCAATCAAAAGGACCAACATGGCTCTAGCGGTTGAACGTAGAGCAGCAGAAGCAATGCATGATCATCCCGATCCGAGAAGTTTGTGGGCTTCAACAAAATGCAAGAAAAGGAGAGACAACCTAAGTGCGGAAGTCATTGCTACAGTGACAACATTTTGGAATAAAAATACGAGAGTTTCTCCAAATAGAGTGACATCTGTAAGAAGCAGACGAGACACAAGGTGTTTGAGAGGCACATCATACACATGCTAGATACAATGCAGGTTAGAGGTGCCTGAACCATCCTGATGGTTATTTGTGATTGAGCTTTGGGATAGTTTACTTATTTCATTTCTTAAACCAGGCTTGGATTAAATATGATTGTCGTATACTAGCCCGGTGGTTGGAACATCGTGCAACCATAGGCTAGTTTAGCTCAATCACCAGTTATGTGATTGTCCTGAACCAACATGGTTGAACAGACATTAGTTGTTGTCCAACTCGATGGCATGGTTGAGCAAAAATTAACAGCAATATATTTCACAATATATTGTTATTTTACGAAACCATTCCGATGGTTGGAACATCATGCAACCATGGCTGCTTTAGCTCAATCACTAGTTATGTGATTGTCCTGAACCAGAATGGTTGAACAGACATTAGTTATTGACTAGCCCAGTGGTTGAAATTATTGTATTTCTATACATAGTGACCCCCCTGAGGCGAAAACACTCTCGAGACATAGCGTTAACATTATTGTTGAGCTTGTATTCACCCCTAATGCCTTTTTCTACTCATTCTCCATGGCGAGATTAAGAGATTGAGCAACAAAAGGTGAGAGGGATAGAGATGCAAGGAGTACTCGAATGTCAAAGGCAAGCTGGTGGTAGAGAATGCAAATGACCCAAATTAGCGTATACCCACTTCTAGTTGACGAAACTTGCTCGGTTATTGGGAGAAGACCCAATGAGTAATCATCATTAAAATCTCCATCATCTCGCGAACACCTGAGTTCGTAAATTGAGGAGTTGCTCTGATTTGGATCAAGGAAATTAGCACCTTGTTCTTAACTAGAAAAGGGTAGTTAATTTTGCAATCATGATAATAGCAACACAACCAAAACCCATTAACTAGAAGTAGTAGCGCATGTCCCTATAGATATGCCAAAAAGAATAATGTGATTCCACATTCATCAAAGATCCAGAATAACCTGGGCCACTGCATTTTGACAAACCTGGCTATTGAAAACTAGCACCAATTGGCCGTACTTGAAAAGTTCTTATTGGATGCCAAATCTACTCTTTGCTTTCTACGGATTTGAACCACCTTCATTAGATAGTAACTCTCCACCTAGTTGCTCTAATAGTTAGGAGCCTCCATGCCGAATGCTAGATTGACACAATGTACTCAAGTGGAGTAATGGCCTCCATGCCGAATGCTAGTTTGAATGGTGTCAAACCAGTAGTAGCCACATTGAATGATGCGTGGTAGGCTCACAGTGCCACCAATAGCTTCTAACCCTAGTCCGTGTAGTAGACATTCACCAGTAGTAGCCACTTTGAATGATGTATGGTAGGCCCATAGTGCCGCCAACAGCTTCTCATCCCAATCCGTGCAATAGACATTCACCAACAGTGTTGTGATCTATTTGAACGTTTTGTTGGTGGAATCTGCTTGTCCATTTGCTTGCAGGTAGTAAGTAAATGACTTGTTATGGATCACCATGTAAAATGTCATCCTTTGCTTGATTACTTTATTGACGAAGAGTTTGCCCCGATCTGAGCAATTCAATTGGACAACCAAATCTATTGAACACATCCTTGTATAAACACTTGGCTGTCAAATTTGCAATGTTGTCTAGCAATGCCCACGCATCTGCCCACTTTGTACAATAATCTATTTTGCCCCGCTAGAACATAGCACTTTTGGGTTCCTGACATTATTGGCTTGAACAGACCCATAAAGTTGAGATCCCATTTTTGGAAAGCCTCCAATGGCATGATCATGTGCATGGGCATCTGATCCTAGTCTGATAGCTGACCCAATCTTTGGCACAGCTCCGCAATGCCAATCTCTAGTGCTAGTCATAAGTCAGGTGCTTTGGCTTGGTCCCTATAGTCAAAAAGAAAAGAGTTTTGGCATACCATGACCAAGGGATGTTTGGGAGTACCTCCATCTTGTCCTTTTGAGGTCCTTTTTTATAGCAATTACCACCATGAACACCACACATAGCTCCGAAGGCACTTGGGAATTCATCTTGGATGCCACTAGTGAGTTCTCTAGAGACAAGCAAGTACTAGTTTGTGATATGACCAGGGGCAATGTACCATCTCAAAATCAAATTCTTGAAGCAAGAGCATCTGACATGCTAAACGGTCGATAAGATTTTGTTGCCACTAGATAAAATAGTGAGGAGTGTTCCACATGGAACACAAATGGGCAACCGAGAAGGTAATGGCATAACTTCTTCACATAATAAATCATCCCTAAACATTCTCATTGTATCACAAAATAGTTCTTCTTGATTGCAGATAGCGTGCGGCTGGCATAATACAATGGACATCACCATCTGGCCATATCCTTTTGCATGAGAACACTACCAATTGCCTAATGCAAGGCATCCACAAATACATAAAAGAACTTATTCTAGTTTGGAGGTAGCAACACCAGCACGCTCAGAAATTGAATCTTGAGCTGGAGATATGCCTTGTCATGTTCCTCCATCCACACAAATGCCTTGGGTAGTATATGTGCTAGCGAATTCAAAAGAATGGCCATATGTGCCAAGAACCGTCAATTCTGCCCTTGCCACCATCACATCTGACCCAAGAATCACAAACACTCCTTTTCGCTCACATCAATGTGTGAGCATGCATGATGGCCACTACCTTGTCAGGATTCACCGCAATGCCATCCACCAAAATAACATGCCCTAGCAAGCTGTCACTTTGAACTACAAATGCACACATCATGGAATTTAAGCTGAAGGACAACTCCCTACATCATTGGAAGCATAACCACATATGTTCCAGTTGATTGGCACATGCTCCTACACATTGAGTTCATACAGAAAAGTCCGCATGAATTTAGTTAGATAAGGTCCAAAGATCTCTTGCATGGCTTACTAGAATGTGGAAGGAGCATTCCTTAGTTTGAACCACATGATTGTATAGACATAGATGGCCCATGCTGTGATGAAGGCCATCTTAGGTTGATCCTCCGGTACCATATGGATCTGGTTATAACCACTATACCCTTTTAGAAAAGTGTAGACTTTGTGTCCTGTGACTTCATACAGAATTGAATCCATATAGGGTTGGAAATAGATTCGGCATGGTTGTTGTGTTCAACTTGCGGTAATCCATGCAAATCCTTAACTTGTATACTTGCACATTAGGCGCTCAAGTTATGCCTTAACCTGTTTTGCCACAAGCAGATTCATGCGGCACCTCTACAGCTTGGAAGCTATAACATCTTTCTTAAGCTTGATGCGATGCTAATAAAATTTCAAAATCAAGTCCCCGCATGTAAAAGTAGCCCCAAGCGAAGACATCGGTGAATCTTTCTAGCATTGGGACTCGTGCAGTTGGAACTCTTGATCCAACAAGGTGTTGATATTTACTAATTTTGTCATCCCCTAAGAACACTACATTGAGAATATCCTCCTAGACACGTGTGACATGGCTCATCCTTTCCTTGAACTCCCACTCCTGCTCAAACACATCCCGTAGGTCCATATCTGTAGTTGTGGATTCCATCTCAACTAGTTTTGGAACTGGGCTTGCCACTCCTTCAAGATGTTCCTGCAGTATGTACTATGCTGAGATAACTTCCACATCCAATGTGAAGGTTGGAATTGAGTTCATATAAGATTTTAAAATTTTATCTTCCTCATCATCGTCCAGGACATCTGCAATGTTCACCGTTTTTGCCAACACAGGTCGCACTACTCCATCTAGCACACACACCACTTTCATTAGCACATAAATTTTTTCTTCCCCCTCTATAACAACAAGGTGTTCAATTACTAGTTTTGTTTTAACACATGCTTGCCGCAGCCCACGATTTACCCAATTCGAAGGTGATTCCATATTGGATGCCTCCATGTTTAGGACCATGAATGAGACCACGAAGGAGATCTCCACCACCACTATGAGCACTCACTTGAGAATACCTAGTGGTTGCACTCTCGCTATTGATCCACCATCCATACCATAAACGGAGCTGACTCCCAATCCATCTACCCCCTCTCTTGACAATGTTAACTCCAGATCTTCCATCAATTGGTACTTTTGAAAATCATCAACCCTATGACTTTGCTGCTGTGATGACCAAAATCTGTATATCCATGAGCAAAACTACCAAAACTGGCATTGAGCCTATCTGAAACACATCTACTTCTAGAAATGCGGTCTCAATTGTCCAAGACTAGATCAACTGCTTGTGGATTTGCAGCACCATCTTTAACAACCACCCTAGAGAGCTATAAATAGGTGCATTCGGGATAGACTCCACTCTGGGCTCGTCAGTCTTTGTGGCTTTTGTAATAACAGATTTCCCTTTCATTGCTGCTGCTTTGCGGGCTCAACCGACCTCAGACTCTCTAGTAGAGATTGGGTTTGATTCCTATTCTATACTTCATCTGAGATTAGAAGATTCACAAGCTGTACTTTGCGAATTAGGTCCGTAATCTGCTTCGACACCATACCACCATCGGTGGAGCTGCCTCTTTTACCCATTCCACCACTTGCCAAATAACTTCTTCCTAGACCAACTATTGGAGTAAAGCTCTCTATTTCATGGAAGGAAAATGCACCTTCTTGCCCGAGCTTGTGACTACATTGACTTCTATAGCAATTGTTGGGTCGTCATCCACAATTTGCACCATTGACATGCTTGGTGTTTTCTCGTCCATCTTTTTCTGCTCGGCCTTTTGTTGATTGTACTCCTTGGCTGCTATTTGAGGATGGTTTGCTTAGCACTTTTGACAATACATAGGAACTCGCACCACAAGTACTGACCATGATAATCATCTCACATTGGATAAAGTAACCTCACCTCTCCCAATAGGGTTATCTGGCTCCTATTGGAAATCAAATTCCTCTAGCATAACATTCTCTCTGAGATAATGAATGAGCAAAGACTCAAGGTCATGTGCATACAAGGCTCTGATTGATTGTCATATTCACTTGTAGGGGTTGCGACTACTCGCACCTCTTGGAATCTTCGCTTGGATCTACAAGATTGCTTAAGTGTGTGGCATTAGAGTCTCATTTCCATATATAATGGGATTACATTCTCGTTTGTAGTAAATGGAAAGAAACGTAGTGTTGGATTTAGAGAGCACATATCCTTATTCGACTAAAATGCAAAACCACACTCCTGGGTGATTGGGGAGGTCTTAATGCTTTTCAACTGTCACTATGGATTATTGTTCGAGCCTTAGTGATCCACCAATTTTGGATGACTCGAAATCTCTTGATTTTCAATGAGGTGCCGATTTTGGGTGACATTTTTTGGTCTGCATAAAGCACGATCATATCTATCCTGTAGTATTATGGTCGTTCGTAAGGTTGGTTTCTTGGGTCTCGTTTATAGGACTTTGCATGAATCTCAGTAGCATAGCACGAAAGTGCTGCCTATAAATTGTAATCCTTTTTCTTTTTTTAATAAACCTCATTTTCTCTAGACAAAAAAAAAAAGTGCTTTTTTACATTGACAGTTGTTAGTAAAGAGAGCATGTTCCAATTGAAAATAATTATATGAGAATACACATGGATTGCCAAAAATAAAGATTGAATCCATTTGTGACTCTCAATCAAAGCACACCTCCCATGGACACACAAAAACATGATTAACAAGAGCAAACAGAAAAAGGTCCCCATGCTCGAAAAGCGAAAGCATTGGAAATCTTGCTCATGAACACTTTATCACTCAGCCAATAATAGAGCTTGCATTCCTAACAATAATGTCTGTACCAACAATAATGGTAGGTAGAATACCCATGTGGCACCTTGCTAATCCATTCCACATGACAATCTTTCATTGCATTTGACACATATATGTGGTATCTTCCTACAAAAAATGAGACACTTTCTTTTCAAATGCAATAGATTTTTGGCATTTCATATATTCATAAGTCTATGAGCATGCATAGAGGGTGGTTGCCTCACTGTGTCTACTCATGCAGATAGTGTCATCCCTCTATCTATTTATCCATGTCACAAAGGTGTTCACATCTTGGCTAGAAGAATCACCAAAAAAGATAAACATACCATTTTGATGTCAGTCACTCCATGTTTTCCAACAATGGCAAGAAAATGTGTTTTTCTATTATAGAGATGAGCAACCACATCTTGCAGGCTTATACGGGGTGTTTGGATTTTGGTTAGCAATAGCTCCTTTAACTGTATAAATGGATTTCCCAAGTAATAATGCAAAGGCCCCACATCTAACATCTCAAATGAGTCCTCGAGATCAGTCTTGAATTTTGAAATTCTATCCTCTCCTTTCTCTCTTTTGACATAGAGGCACCATAGACTGGTACTTTCATTGGTTCTTGTGAAAAGAAAATCATCCACATGACTATCAACAAATTCCCCTTTTATCTCTTGGTATAGGGGGTACTTTTAGTCAATCTATTCTTCAAATGCTAGCTAGTCAAATAAGTATTCAATGTCTTCCCATACCAAGCTTGTGGAGCTTGTAAAGTGCCTTATGTAATTACACACACTTTACCTTTTATCCAAGAATCACAAAACCCATTGGGATGACTTATACAGACTTTGTCCTACTTCTCAATTCATCTTGATGTCTAGCTAATGTGATTTCTTTCCATAATAAGCAACCAATGAAATAACACACCAATTGTGGTCAACCTAGAAGTGAGGATAGAGGTTTCATGATAATTTATTCCCTTTCGCAGAGAATACCCTTTGGCAACTAACCTTGCCTTGTACCCATTAATGGTGCCATCAAATTTTCTCTTCACCTTGGAAAGCCACTTCCTCCCAATCAATAGGTAAGAAATGGCTTCCTGGCATAGGGGCAACTCCACCAAATCCCTCATTGTGTTATTCTCATGGATTGGATCCAATTCAGCTCGCTTGGATCTCAACATGCTTGTCCTTTTGAGCATCCTCAAATCTCTCAAGTTCATTTACATCAAAAATTGTACTCAACCAAGATGTGTCAACATATTCAACTCCTTTTGTACTTCTCAAACTAGCCATTGTAACCTATTGCAAAGAGAAGGCAATATTTAAATGTCTTGCAAACTCAATTTTAGCCATCTAAGATTTATTTTGGCTTCTTCTATAGCATCCCTCTCTTCTATGACTGTATACTCCACGCTCTTAGTGTGTTATGGGCTTTTAATGTCCATGTTTTGGAGCATCTAAAGTCTATTGTCCAAGCTATAGGTGTTGATTTAAACCCATCAAAAACTGATTTCCTAACTCAATCATGATATGATTTGAGTTTTAGGAAAATTTCACATCTGTGCTAACAAAAATAATTTGAGTATGGGGATTGTAGAGATGATATCCCTTGCTATGGACAACAAACATGCAATTCATTTCCTTGTCATGTAGCTTCCCTCTCATTTGCTTTGACATGTGTACATATGTTATGGAGCCAAACACCCATACATAATCCACATTAGGTTTTCTATCATGCCATCAAAGGGTGTAATGGTTTTCAAGTTTTTATTTGGGCATCTCTTGAAAACATGTGCAAAACACAATGGATTCTATCCAAAATCTATGAGGTAGTCTTCCACCCTGAATCATATAGTGCCTAGCCATTTCTGTTAAGGTCTGTGATTTTGCTCAACAACACCATTTTGCTAAGGTTTGTTTTTTATTGTACACTAGCAGGCAACTCCTTTTTAAACTAAATATTCCATAAAGTCATTTGACATGTACTCCCCCCCCATCTATTTGTTCTTCGAGTCTATATTTTGCATCCTATCTAGTTTCACCCTTGGCAACAAATTGCTAAAATCACATAAATGTAATGTTAGATTCTCCCTCATAGGATAGACCCCAGTAGATATAAAAAAATCATCTATAAAGGTCACAATATATAGATACTTCCCCATAGATGGTGTGCTCATGGGACCACAATTGGGCTATTACATTAGACCTATTACCCATTAATGGTAAATTTTCATGTTTTTCTTTTACATACAAAATGCCTGTAAGAGCCACACATGTTTTTCATTTAGTAAGGTTGTTGTGCATAGCTCCTATAATTTGCATGCAATGGTAAGATGGACCACAATTTGATCATGAGAATCTAAGAGAGGGACAAAGTGCATGTTCATTGTTCTTACGGAAGTGGTTGACTGCTCCAATGCCTTGCATGGTGGGATAAGGGTGTACCACAACTACAAGACAATGCATGCTATAGTCAACATGAAGTGATACGCGAGGTTTCCTACATTTTTTTTTCTTGAATAGTTAGATTGGTTTCTTTTGGTAAGATTGTAGTTCGTTTCTCCTCTACCTAGTGTGTAGGGTAAGATCTACCACAATTGAGTCACAAGAGTCTAAAGAGGAAGTTTATGAGAGAGTGAGTGTTCATTGTGCCTGCAAAAATAGGTGATTGCTCCAATATCTTGCATATTAGGTAAGGGTTTGCCATAACTATGAGCCAAGAAATGTGATTATGAACATGGAGTGATGGAGAGGTTGCTAGGATTTTATTGAAAGTTTTGATTGGTTTCTTTTTCTTAGTTTCTTGATGCAATGGTTTGTGCCATGGGCTCAATTGGACTACTACGGATTTTCTATTTGTAGCAAGCTCTATGACTAATGTGCTAGCAATATCTTAAGACATTGGATTATAACTTATGTGTGCTCGATGTGTGCTCCTGTGTGTGTGCGTGCATGCGTGTGTGTGTGTGTGTGTGTTATGTGCTGCATGCATGTATGTGTTTGTGTTGTGCACATGTGAGCATGCATGTGTTCATGTGTGTGTATGTGTGTGCGTGTGTATGCATGTGTCTGTGTACACATGTGCGCGTGTAGGTGCATGCATTATACACATTCCTAATGTACATCTCCATCTATCTTGTAACTTCATCTTGTGCAAAATATTCACATATACTACAAAGGCAACAAGTTTTGTTTTTTAATGTTGTTTTAGTCAGGCACTATATTTTTCTAAAACCATCTTTTAAAATATTTATTGTTGTGCAAAAATTTATGTTTCATTTATCAATAGGATGATTGTGTACTAATACCAAACACCCAAAACCATATGCAACTTGTTAGCATTCTCAATGATTGTTAGTGTTAGTGTGGTGACTATTAATAGTAACTGGCCTACTATCAAGTGGTAGTAAGCCTAATATCAATGCTAATCAACATTTTCCCAATGGTAACTAGCCTATTACCAGTGGTAGTAAGCAAAATATGAGTGTTAATCAATATTTTACTAGTGGTAATTGACCTATTACCAGTGGTGGTGCCATAACTACCGATAGCAATTAGAACATTACTGATGATAGTCCATTAGTTTTCAAGTTATTGTAATCAAAAGATTTTCATCCATGATTACACCTGTCGTTACATGAAACTATCATTTATATATGTAAATCACATCAAAAGGGCACATGATTACATTAAAAGGGCACATCATTTGCATATGTAAATCACATCAAAAGGGCACATGATTACATGAAAATTAAATCCTTGGCAATCATGTCGCTATGTTTATTGCCCAACCTCATAGCATCTTGCCACCTGCTTTACTATCACTAAGAACCCAACCCCAAGCATTGACCCTATCTTATGAGGGCTACGTTGTAGAAAGAGGCGAACAACATTGGCTAGGGATATCAACAAATTGCCATTGTTAGTGTGCATTCTTACTCATTAAACCATGCCATGAGTGGGGGAATAATGCAAGCAAGTTTGTTAAGGGCCCTTAATAGAGCCACGCACTTCTAGAAATTAGTAATCTAGGTATGGGGAGATGCTTGGTTAACTTCTTGCACTAGTCTTGCTCACCCTCAAAAAATGACATACATGAGCTGAGATAATGAAGGGATCGTGGCATTATTTATGAGAGCTAGTTGGCATTTAGATTTTTCACAATGCTAGGGCACAAATCCTAGACGAAGGAAGTGGCACACCTTAAACTCTTATACTGCATGCAAAACAAACTATGAGGAAATCCAAGAGATTGGGTATTTGAACGATTGGTTAAGCCATGGGTCCAAATGCAACCTATGCATATATGCCATGATAATTGGGATTTGTACCTATGGCTTCAATGGCTTACAACCAACTAGCAATTTTGGGCCATGCTTGACATGGCTCATAAAGAAGGCAACGAACATTTAAAAATCAGCATAGATAGACTACGTGTGAACAAGGCCAAAAATTAAAAGGTTTTTTTGCGATCATTATAGATATTTTGCCCATTGGAGTAATACATTCTGTAGCCTAAGGAACTTATCATTTGTAGCCTAAGGAACTTATCATTTGTTTGGTAATTGCTAATTGGTCATATTGCCACTCCAACATGGTTGTTAGAGGTATGTGGGCTTTTGTTTTTGTAGGAAGTTTTGGTAGCTTTGAAGTTTTACTTAAAGAGTTTTTGGCAATAGAAATGGCTCTCTTTGCTAAGCTTATGGAGTAATTGACAAGTTGTCTACTGAAAAAGCTAGCCCAAAAAAAAAGACACGAGTGGCTCTATGGGACCATACTCTTGTTTCACATGAAGGTGGGGGCGGGGCGCCTTCTCTCCATTGCCATGTTTGTAAAATGGTGCGCTAACTTAAATAATACATATTAATATGCACTATTTGGACCATGTGACCATGAGGTCCAATTCTTTTTAACATGGCTTTGTGTCACTTCACTGTGCGGACAGTACCTCAGTCCTCAGTGGCTTGGATCTGTACGGTTGCGCCCATCACCAGTCAATCAATGTGGTTCCATCCTTACACAAGCAGCAAGATCGTTACGGAGCTGATCAAATCTGTAACCCTAGTCGCTTTCATGATCCCAGCATGCTAATTTCTAGCCTGTATAAAGTCCTACTCCTGACTCCTGAGTGCTCAAATCCGGTTGCATGTGCGGATGTGCATGGCCTTTCGGAGTGTATCACGACTTCACGCGGTAATCTCTCCCTATCGGGCGAATGGCTGCACAAGTTCACAAGAATCAAGATCAGGCAGTGACTGGGCCAGTTACGCAGTCTCAGGTCGAGTGCACACGCTTCCACGAATGGGGAGCTGGTGGCTAGCTTTGGGGAGCTTCACGATTTTCGAGGTCAAGTTTGAGCGCCACTGGTGCTCAAATTTGCACCTCCATTTCGGAGGTTGCAAAATTCAGCATTGGTTCGCCATTCCTGCTCCAGCTAATAGGCTTTTGCCATGTGTTTCTGTGCGTTGGCTTTAATGCTCCGGGAGCTGAGAGACTGCTCTCTCTGTCCAATGAAGCATTGCCACCTACAAGTCTCCAACACCCTGGCAGCTATTCCTGCAGATCGTCAGACTATACAGTAAGCTCAGCCAGAGCATTAAAGGCACCTTCATTTTAGTTCACACGCAATATCTAGTTTGGGGCCTTGAAGTGGCACTAGCCTCGCATTCTTTGTGCCGTGTGCACTGACCCTCAGCTTGCAAGAAGGCGGGTGAGAGGTGAATTCTTTGCTTTATCTAGGTTCTACCTAGTTTTGCTGTTCACGGACACGATGTTCTGTCTACTGATTCCTGAATGTCTTGATGGGTGCTTTCAAGTTTCAAGAACCGCGGGACTTGGAGTTCGGGCAGCGGCACCTATACAAACACGTCATCGCAGCACAATCCCTTATTTTACCACATGCCGCTCGTGGAAAGAGGAACATGGGTGTTGCAGGTACCCCTGTACATTCAACACTCTTTTGACTCATGGCACATTTCACTCTTTCTCCTTTTCGTACAATGTCCTAGGACCCACTCATTCAGCATAATCGCATTATTATTAAAGTTTTTTTAAAAGAAAAAATAGGAGATTTCTATATCTATCTATACTATACTTCTATATCTATACTCTATACTATTTCTTAAGGAAAGAATGTCCCACGTGTCGTGTGGAGAGGGAGTTGCAAGAATATGCCACGTGTTATGTGGAGAGGGAGTTGAAGGGGAGCTTTTAAGGGGACTAGAACTTGGGAAGAAGTAGAAGGAGGTTTGGATAGGACTAGGCACATTTTGAAATTTGAATTTGGGGCTCTTTCTTCTCGGTTGACCACCTGCCTTCCAGCCCACGACTCCTACAAGAGAAAGGCTTTAGTGATTTCTTTCCTTGCCCGATCAAGGGAGGTGCCTTCAAAGCTAGTGTTAGAAGATTTGCAGAGCAATGAGTATCACTAGCCGTGGGCCGATTCTTGGGTTGAAGAAAGTTTTTGAAAGAATTATTCGCTTCCTTAGCAATCCTACTTGCTTACCAAATTTTGCATTACTGTGTCCCCTTAATTTTTAACAAAAATTGGAGTCAATGAGTTTGGTATCTTTCTTGACTTTGAAATTTAATTGTTGTTGGGTGCCGAGTTTGATAGCTATTACTTCTATGAACATTGTCTCCAAATGTTTGTGGGAGGGCACCAAACTTGCAAAAATTTGTACAATATGTTGCCCACTATTCAGGAGCTGAAGTGGATGGTTCTACCTTTGAATTAGGCAACTACATTTATGTCAATGTACACATCCAAGTGTTGATGCATACATTGTGGTTGCTTGAAACGTTGGAGAGGATGCGAGAGGGAGAAAACGCCTCAACCTCTCTATATACCCAACTAATCATGTGCCAACCATTTCCATTTGCGGACATGTCCATATCCTACATAATCAGTATGTAATGCATGCTTTTAATGTTGCCGAGAAGGGCACCACATGGTGGCAATGCCATGTCTCCTTATACTGAGCTTCTAAATTGACAATACTAAAATTGAATCAACTTCTTTAGTATCATAGTGGAGTGCACTGGCATGAGCTAAGTAGAGATACAAAAAACAACAAACTTCTTATCTTATCTTACTATATATTAAGGAGGGAGGGAGGTTCTAATAAGCCACGTGTCATGTGGAAGGAGGCAAAAGATTGCCACATGTCATGTAGCTAGGATGCAAGCGGGGTGCATCTGCTGAGCACTGCTCTTCCCCAGGCAATTATACTCCAGCGCGTGAAATTTGAATCCTCCTCTCCCCTGCCTGTCAACTCCTGCACTTCCCTGTGTTTTTCGGTCATCTCTTCGGCCTTTTTGCTCATTTGAATCCTCCAAGCACCTGTGCGCTCAGGCTCCTCAGACATCCTCCTCCAGTCAGGCTAGGCTCCAGAGTATGGACAGCCATCCCAAGCATTACAATGTGGGTCATCATCGCTACATCGGGCTTCTTTGTTTGTCTTTATTTCTCTGACCTCGTGCAACTCCGTGTTCTTTTATGGAATCGGTTGTAATTTCTATGTGTAATGTGAAAGAGTCTCCCTGAGGCTCCCTTGCCATTCGAGATGTTTCTCTACAGGAAATATGTTGCTTTGTGGGTGTATTTTGTAGTGATGGCCAATGATTAGAGAGCTTTTTTGAATCTAAATTTTTTGGGTATTTTTGCGCACCGTCCCAAAGCATGCCTGCATAGGAAGCTTCAAAGATATTGAATGTGGGAGGTACATGCTTGTATAATATGTAATTAGAGAAGTCTAGGAATAGTCTTTCCGATCAACCAACGTATTGACGACTTGCTGATCATCAAAAACCTGCAGCCAACCTCCACGAATGATCAGGTACTTCATAGATTTTTCTATGTTTTGCACTTGAGCAAGCTGCAAGTTTGCAACCGAAGGCGCGAATGAGCAAGTTTTCAACCGATGTGTCGAGTGTTGTTGAACCTTTGCTAAATTGTGAGTGATTCTTTATGGAGGGAGAGATAATTCATCTACCATTTCGAAGTGAGTGAACTTTGGAATTGAGTGAAAGAGCGATGGAGAGAAAGGGCTTTGTAATTCATCTACCACCGAAAGAGTCCTTTTTGGGCAGGGATCCAATTTCTAGATCTACAGAGGTAGGGAAGCATCGTGAGAGGCTACGCATGGATGGACTTCAAGATGGCCGGTTGTAAGGAGTTGTTGGATGGCAAACACCTAAGTTGTTGGGCATTTACCACTTCTTAAGCATCTGGCCTCGACCATGCTCTCAACAATTTACCACTGCTTCAGCATCTGGCCTTGGCCATGCTCTCAAACTCCATATGAAGTTGGATCTCTATGTTTAGAACCAAAGTGGCCACGAAGGGTTTGAAGTACTCAAATCTGAGAGATGACTGGCTTTACTTCACAGGCCACATAGGGCCCGAAACTTTGAGTGTGGCGGCAATGTTTTTTGAAGCCACCGGATTCAGTCTAGCACATTTGTTCACCTCTTGCCCAATTGGAGTGCCCATAGGGATTGCACTATATTGATTTGAAATGCAATATAGAAGGTCCCGTGGCCACCCTTTGCATCCATTTTTGGCCCTTCATCATCTCGAGTCATTTCCTACAGGAGTGTTTTGTGGGACCTTGACAATTCTCATGTTAGAACACATCAAAAATTAGGCGCTACCCATTCTTAGGAGCTTCTTTCTTGAGGCTGAGGTCACAAAGAGGTATCTGTCTACCTTCGTCCTCCATATCAAAGCTTTTGAAGCATATGTGTTTGCCCACAAATGTACTTTTGGACAGATAGTGAATTGAAGAAGCTTGATGAAGTAAGAAGAAGATAAGTGCTCTTGCAAAGAGAGAGAGAGATTTGGCTAGAGATGAAGGCTGAAACAGGCCCAGGCAGATGGTGAACAAATGCAGCATGGCAGCGACTATCAGGTTAACAAGATTTGGGGTAGAAATGCTCAGCAAGTCATTGGTGAATTATACATAGAAGTGCAAGAAAGCAATTCTGAAACCAAGACCTTGGTGTCTTGGTGAGGATGTTTGACCTTGAGATGTGGTTGGATGAGGAGTTGAAAACTTTTGTGAAAGTGAAGGATATTGATGAGTGCTTGGAGTCATCCAAGTGCTAACTAGTATGGCTGACGTAGAGGAGGATTCTTTGCCAGAACCTGTAGATTCCTTGACGTAGGAGGGGGCTACACATGGAAGCTGGGAGCTCAGTGCAAGCTCATGGTCTAGGTAATCTAGATTTATGCTTGGGATTTGACTTCTTGAGTATGTTGTTTAGTTGCGGACTTGACAGACCCTAAGAGCATGGTGTTTGAAACTCAAGCAGTTATCCTTTTAAGAAGGGGACATTTGGAGGATGCCGGTGCCTAGCGTGCTGAAGTTCAAAGGTGGGTACGTGATTGAAGGATGTGGTGCTATCGGGTCCTACCACAGATGGACCTGTGTACCAAGTTGGTTTGCTTGCACAGGACCGGACCTACTGGAGTAGGAGCCACTAGTTGAAAGAGCAAGAAGTAATATAGAGACTGCATTGTTCCAAGGGGCTACAACATGGGCACTGTGTGAGCATCTTCATCGATGAGTTGGGATATGAATGAGATGTGTCAGTAAGTGGGGGTGTTGGGAAATTCCTCCCCATCTGTAAGCCTCCATATGAGGAGAGCATGGGGGAGGTGGACCTAGGGTTAGGGCTACCACATGGGCAGCTTATCGGCAGCTATCATGTGGGTAGCAAACTCAGAGGAGGGAATACAAAGAAGAGGGGGCTGCCACGTCGGTAACATCTAGGCTTCTAGGTGGGCAGCATACAAGCAATCAAGAAAAGGAATATGGGGCTGTCCCATGGGTAGCACATAGGCTTCCATATGGGTAGCACAATCATAGACTTACCCAGCCATGAGTGGAGCTCTTGGTGGAGAGATTCTATATGGAGCAAACATGTGACAAGGTGGAACTGCTCACAGTAGTTCTGGGCAAGATCTAGAGCTTGGAACATGTTGACTAGAGAATGGAGGCCTGTGCAAGACTGTGTGGACATCCTAGAGCAGTCAAGTTGAGATTGGATGGATTGGAAGAGCTGGTACAACCCAAAAGTGCATGGATCTGTAGTTGCCTTCATGACAGGTGTCTACAGCAGCATGTATAAGGCTGGTACGGTAGATCTTGGGCAAGATGTAGCACTGGTATAAATGTGAAACAGTAGGTAGAAAGATGGAGTTGATAGGTGATTGGCAGGAGTAGACCATGGGCTAGAGATCAGGGCTAAAACAAGCCTAGGAAGATGGCGAACAGATGCAACATGGGGGCGACTATCAGGTCGGCAGGATCTTTGGCAAAAATGCCTTGCAACAAGGCATTGGTGAATTATAGATAGAAGTGCAAGAAAGTAATTGTGGCAAAGCAAAAATTCAAGTCACTTATATCGTATAGATGGTCTTGCAGATGAAGAACCAGTACTGCGTGGTCATAGGCAAATACAACGTTTGTCTTCTATGTCCCTTTGCCATGAGTAGTCTTTCTCTGTATGCATTTGAGGGTTGAATAACATTGCATTGTTGTTTTGTTAATGGTGTGTTGTAGCTTCTACTCCTTGATGTGGTCTGCTTTCCTCTTAAGGTCACATTGTACATATGGGCCTGCTAGACCATGGATGTCACAGGTGGTTGTTTATAGTAGAGGTGTAGGAGTATATTCACCCCATGAGTGTGTGGATTTTGTATAGACCCAGGAGCAAGGGTATATATGCTTTGTATAGACTGGGGAGTATATTCATTTTGTATAGATCCAGGAGCCAATATATTCATTTTGTGTAGACTTTGGAGTAAATTCATTTTGTATAGAGTTGAAGCTAGTATATTTGTTTTGTATGGAGTCAAGAGTGAGATGTATAGTATATTCATTTCACGAGGGTTATTTTTTTTAAAATAGACTCATGGGGATATTTGTTTCATATTGATCCATAGTATGTTCATTTTATTTGGGTTAGCAAGCTTTTGCTTGCATTTTAAGATTAGGGCATCATGTCTTGGAAATCTCGCCGTTCTTGGATGTTCTCTCTTGGAATGCATTGATCTCACAGGATACACATAACAGGGCCAAGGTGAGAAGGCAATGGATGCATGCAGCATGAGAGCTATGATATCATATTGTGCTACTCTGATGGACATGTATACATTACAGGATACGTATAACAGAGATAGGGTGAGCAAGCACTGGACGTTTTTTGAACTTATGCAACATGAGGGTTACGATATAATACTGTGCTGGGCATTGCTCTTCTGGACATGTATGGCAAATGTCGTGCTCTCTCTCTCTCTCTCTCTCCCCCTCAGTGCGCAGGTCCTTTCTCGGAATTTTCACTGTCTTGGAATGCATTGATCTCATAGGAACAGCACAATAGGACCAAGCCCATGGTCTTTTGGCAATGATCTTTTGGACATGTATGCCAAGCGTATGCTTGAGGAGCTTCCAGCTCAGAATGTTCTCTCTTGGAATGCATTGACAAGGTCAAGGTAAGAAAGCACTGGATTGTTTTGAAAGCATTCAGCATGAAGGCATCACTCCAAATGCAATGACGTATGCTTGCATCTCTAAAGCCTGTGGTAGTTGCAAGAGAGAGCTGTCTGTAAAATATTATCGTGCAAAATATTATGTGTGCTTGAGGAGCTGCCTTTGCAAAATTTATCTCTCTTGGAATGCATTGAAAGCCTCTCTCTCTCTCTCTCAGCCTATTTTGAATGCATGCAACACGAGGGTGGCCCTTTGGATGCAGTGATCTATGAGTGTGCCTTGAAAGAGTGGGAGATGTAGAGAGAAAGAGAGAAGGAGAGAGTGATGGAAGTAGTGAGGAAAGGAGAGAGTGATGGAAGCAGTGAGGAAAGGAGAGAGACAAAGAGTGATGGAAGCATCTACAGAGCTCGTGGCCATGATGGCTACAGCCAGCACACATTTCCATGCAAGCAACCACATTACTGCCACATAGGTAGCCAAGTTGGCTGTCACATAGGTAGTCAACAACAGCAAACAATACAGAGAGGCTATGATGCACGAGGATCAATGCAAGTGGGAGTATGCTATGCAATCAGAGATGAGTTCACTTATGAAGAATAAGACTTGGGACTTGGTTTCTTTACCACATGGAAAGAAAGCATTGCCATGTAAATGGGTCTATAAAATGAAGGTCACAGGTGATGATGTGCCTAGGTACAAGGCCCATTTGGTCGCTAAAGGGTTCAAGCGAGAGAAGGGTGTGGACTTTGATGAGATATTCTCTCCAGTTGTGAAGATGACCACACTTAGATGCATGCTTGGACTACTGGCATTAGAGGATATGGAGCTTATGCAGATGGATGTCAAGATAGCTTTCTTGCATGGGGATTCGCATGAGGGAATTTACATGGTGCATCCGGAAGGCTTTGAAGATAAGGGCAAAGAGCATTTAGTTTGCAAGTTGAAGAAGAGTCTCTATGGTCTTAAGCAAGCACCTAGAGAATGGTATCAAAAGTTTGATGCTTTCATTCGGTCCCAAGGTTTTAGAAGGAGTGAAATTGATCACTGCCTCTACACTAAAAGGGCTAAGGATAATAGCCTGATAATCCTGGCACTATATGTGGATGATATGCTATTGGCTAGCAAGAATACTAATGAGCTAGATGCATTAAAGGCCAAGTTGCATGAGGCCTTTGATATGAAGGATTTGGGACTTGCAGGTCATATTCTTGGTATGCGCATCACGCGTGATCGAAGTAGGAAACTCCTTTGGCTTTCACAGATGGAGTATGTTACAAAAGTATTGTAGCGTTTCAATATGGAGGGAGGGAAGGCAGTTAGTACTCCATTGCCTCCATATGTGAAACTGAGTCATACAGATAGTCCCAAATCATATGAGGAAAGGGCCATCATGGCATCAGCAGTTGGGGGTCTTATGTATGCTATGATAGCTACTAGAATAGACATTGCATTTGCAGTGGGAGTTGTTGTGGGAGTTGTTAGTCGGTATATGGCTAATCCAGGAAAGAGGCATTGGGAGGTAGTTAAGTGCATCATGAGGTACATGAAGGATACCAAGGAGATGTGCATCTGCTTTGGTAGAGGAGACATGCGTGTACTTGGGTACACAGATTCAAACTATGCAGGGCATGTGGATAGTAGGAGATCCACTTCTGGTTATGTGTTCGCCTTTGCAGGTGGTGCAGTGTCGTGGATGTCTCGCGCATAGAAGTGCATTGCTTTGTTTACCATAGAACCTGAGCATGTTGTAGCCATAGAGGGTTACAAGGAGGCTATATGGCTTGATCAGCTAGTGGGAGATTTGGGGATTCATACAGGTGTACCGACATTGCATAGTGATTCCATGAGTGCTATTCAGCTAGCACGAAATCCGGTCTTTCATCCAAAGACCAAACACATTGAGGTCATGTACCATTTCATCGGGGAGGTACTTGAGGACAAGCGCATAGAGCTTGTCAAGGTTCATACAGATGATAACCCTGTAGATATGCTGACGAAGAGTCTACCTAGTCAGCAGTTTAAGTATTGTCGTGTATTGATGGGCATTGGATAGTATGCTCACTGGTTGTTCTCCCTTAAAGGCACATTGTCCTTTAAGTGGGAGGTTGTGGGGGTTAAAGGTCACTGTGCCTTTACTCGGTTATGTACAATACTTAAACACATATATAAATGAATGAAAAAGAAGATTAGGGTGGTTCTGCACCCACCAAAACTTGTGTGGCTCTCTATTTCTCTCTCTCCCTCTTCCGTTCTTGCTTCCGTTGAGAGCACTCTCATGATGAGCCCTTGATGCAAGTGCTCCACTAGGAATAATACTTTTAAAATTCCTTGCTATAAGTGCCAACCTTCTAGTAAGGAGCCGAAACCCATTTCAAGTCCAATCTTTTTTTTATATTGAAAGTGGTTTACTCTTATATTACTCTTATAATAACCCATTGGTTGGTAGCTTGTTGGCTCGATGAGCTATTAGAGTCCGTTTGCAGTGTGCAGTTTGTATGAAATTTCAAGTCCAATCTTTTGAGTGTTACAATTCATTGAATTAAAAATGAATTTAATATCTCTGCTATAAATGTTTGTTATTCCCTCAATCTCTTTTTTTCTCCATAGTCTTGCCATTTATCTTCCTTTTAAATGCTTATTTGTTTGTTTAATCGCTCTCTGAAATTAAATTCAATTAATTAGTCTCCTAATTGCTTAATTATGTTAATTAACCTAAGATAACTCCCCCTCTCCCATCTCCCTCTCTGCCTCTCCTTACCTCTCCGCTCCCCTTCTTTGCTCATGCCTCTCCACTCCCCTTCTCTCTGCTCCCCTTGTTTGCTCACGGTCTTCACTCCTCTGCTCACATTTTTTGCTCAAGTTCTCCACTCCCCTTGCTCCCTTTCCCCAACCCCCTCTCCTAAAGTTTCCTAGCTAGACCTGAAGTACAATTGTCACACATAAAATATCAAGGCTTGGATTATGATAAAATCTAGTTAAGATGTGGATCAACAAGAAAGATATCTTGCATACAAGTGATGCAACAATATTGATGATGACATCTCTCTTAAAGGACTTACCTGTTGTTGGTTACCCTAATGTTGCTTACACATGAGAGAACTTTTTCAAACAAATTCTAAGGCTCAATTAAGTGAAACATATATATAATAATGTATGTGCTTTGTAACATGACTATACAAAAATGATTGTTGCACATATATGTGCATGTGTGTGTGTGGGGGGGGGGTGAATGAAGGTGAAGGGTGGGTGTGAGTAGCAGTGTAGGGGGCAGTATAGGGTTGAGGTCTATGTAAGGAGGCTAGGTGCCAAAATGAGCAATGGGGTAGAATGTAGGATTAGTGTTGATTTTGGTAAAGGCAATAGCTAGCAGAGATCATAGGTTGATGATGCTACCAGGTAGCTATGGATTGCAATGAACAATAATATGATCTGAGAGCATTGTTGGACCAGTTGAGGCATGATGGATTCCTACAAACATACAATAGCAGGAGGAAATTAGCTAGCTTGATGCTTTGGAGAATTTACAATGGGTAGCATGTAGAGAGAGGAGGCCATTAGAGATAGGGTGAGTGAGGGGTTGTATAGGTAGAGAAAGAGGGGGTTGAATATAGGCGGATTGAAGCGAGTAGATCCAACAAAAAATGGAAAGGCAGGAAGCAAAAAGAGGGAGGGGGGGAATGGATAGAGGGAAAGAGAGGGATGAGGAGCAGGGAGGGAGATAAAAGAGGAAGAAGAAGGGGGGGGGGGCAAATGGATAGAGGGAAGGAGAGGGATAGTGAGTGAAGAAAAGGGGGAGGGAGCGACACAATTTGAGGTTAGACGAAAATCCATTGATAATTGATGGAGAGTTAGAGAGCACAAAAGACTAAAAAAATTAGGGGTTTTGAAACATTAAGGGTGGGGAAAAGAGGGATGGAGATGGAATAGAAGTGAGAGAGGGAGAGGAGAGAGGAAGTGGGGAGGAAGAGGGGAAGTAGAGAGGAGGGGCAATGGAAGGAGAGGAGAGAGGAGGTTGGGCAAGGAGAGAGGGGGCTTAGAGGAAGAGGGGAAGTAGAGGGAAGGGGAAATGGAAGGAGGAGAGGAAAAGGGGAATGAAAAAGAGGAAGATGAGGGAAAGAGAGATAGAAATTGAGAGAATATATCCAATAACAAAGCATAGAAAACCTTGATGGAGACAAAGGCAAAATGAAAAACTTGATAGAAGTAAAGGGGCAGGGGGGGATGATCACCTTCAAGCGATTTAGAAAAACAAAAAACTTCGTCGATGCTTGGGGATGGTTGTGCAAGATGGACAATTTGAGGGAGAGGATTGTTGGGGGTGGAGTCACTAGCTCTTATTGTTTAGTGTAATCAGAAAGTAGCACCAGAAGGTTTGATAAGTGTGATATTCTCTTTCTTGAATACATAATACTTATGCACCAAGAAGGCCTATACAAACATTAATATTTGATGTCCCATTCATTAATGTGAGATTGGCCTTTGAGTCTCTCATTGGTGTGCAGGATAGATTAATGAAGAGTAGCCATTGAAAGGTTGTGTGCAAGATGGATGATTCGACTACAAATGTGGTGGAATCTGATTTTGTTTTGAACGGTGTCATCCCCCTTATCCCGAACATCTAACAAAGCTTTGGTAAGTGAAGAGAATCATGCACATATCTACTAAAATACTTCAAATGGATCATGTGACACTTGACATCAATAGTTCTGAGACATTTCAAACAATTAACCAAAAACCTTGACTTGAGTGCCAATGCATCTATTTTGACCAATATCATGCAACATCCAGACATGAAATAGGTTGTGAATAAGACAAAATTCCAAAGGAGACAATATCGATGGCAATTGTAGATAACTTGAAGACATCACTGGGTGTTGTCAAAGGAGTGCAAAGTGTTGAAAAGCTAGCTTCAAAGAGATCAGCGCATCACATGATTGCTACTAGCTAGAAAATCAGTGAGATGACATAGAAGAGGAAAATTTTAAATGGTCTAATGGAAGCTAGAGGCACATGGTAGATTGCCTAAGTGCTAAGGTTGTTCAATGTACCATTGACTTCTAGATAGACAATACTAGGGTGTCTCTAAATAAGAAAAGTAGAGGTTTAGCTCAAAAAAGTACACACAACGTCTCAACCATTACTTGCATCTTATAAAGGTAAATCGGCCTTCTTTTGTGGAGGTGCATCATGATGAGTATTAGCACTATTAGTACTATTTAGGACTCCTTAGTTCTAAACAATATTAAACTATGATATGAGCTAGGTACCACTCTCCCATGCTAGGTACCACCTGTACTGCTTTTAGATGCTAAGTATGATTGCTAAATGCTTGTACCACTACTTAGTACTATTTGATACGTCTGATGTGAGTAGCAAAACTATTTAGTATTCTTTAGTACTCAATTGTCATTTGCTAGGTACCATTCTCAGATGCTAGGTATGACTGTCACATGCTATTTATTAGTACTATTTAGGAACTACTAACATATTCTCTTAGATGCAAAGTATTAATGTCTTATACTATTTAGTACCAATTAGTACTATTTAGGCACTACTATCATATTCTCTCAGATGTTGAGTACCACTATCATTATGCTACTTAGTACTATTTAGTACATTCAAGTACTATAGTCATATTCTCTCATATGCTAAGCACCATTTTCATATGCTACTTGGTACTATTTAGGTACTAATACTGATGAAATCTACCATTGTCATATGCTGCTTAGTACTATTTAGTATTATTTAGGTCCTATGCATTATCTCCTTATGGAGTTGCACACCACATTTGTCCTACATTAGAAAGAGTGCATCAGTGCACCCTCAATTCCCCATTGGGTAGCTTGGAATTCAAGGGTGCCATTTTTGGCACCCATGCTAGCCACTAGCAATAGCCAATTCCTGTTGCCTCTAACTAGCACATGCCAGTCATGGCTAGCCATATGGTAGCCATGCAAGGTGGTTGGTGGCTATCTCCACCTACCCTTGCCTTCTCCTCCATTGCTCCCTTTGTCTCACCAATGACTCCCTCTATAGACCTCACTAATGGAGCTCCTTCTGCCTCCCTCTATCTCACCTCTCTCATCCCTCTTTGCTTCACTCCTCCCTCCCTCCCTCTGCCTCTCTCTTCCTTGCCCCTCTTTGCTTCACCTCTCCCTCCCTCTTCATCTCGCCCTTCTCTCACTCGCCCCTCCTTCTCACCTTGCCCCACTCTCCCTCACCGCTCCCTCTCTGCTGCATCCCTCCCTTGCTCTTTTCCTTCCCCCTCTCAACTTTCCCTCACCATGGCCTTCATCCTCACCATCATCTGCCCTTTATTGTGTAGCCTTATCATTGTCGTCTTTTGTGCATCCTCGTCATCGACCGCTAACCACTTTTTATCCATGGCTCTTATCCATGCTACTTAGCTATTGATAAGAGGATATTATCCATATAGTATTTTAAATATATTCTAGCATAGTTTAATGCTTATATAGATATGAAGGGTCATCACCTGTCGGGTGTACCTCTTCAATATGCACTTGGAATTGTATGAGAGCCGAAATGTGATGTTCTGAGATCAAGACTGTGGAGAGAGTTTTTGGATCTACTATTGTAAACATTTTTCTTTTTGAAATGGATATTACTTCCTTCAAAAGTAGTACAAATAGTGTTGTGAGTTTCTGATTTCAATCATGTATTCTCTACGTTATTTGTAAGAACATTTTATATTCTAGATATGAATTGCGCCTTGCGCTTTTAGTTTCTATTGTTCTTGAATACTTTTGTGGATTCCAGATGAACCCCAAAACACTGGTGATCCAATTGTACATGTACCCTGCCAACTCCGAGACCGTAGTTGCTAAAGAAAACAAGGTTTTGGGTGGATGACGAAGGATAACCGGTGTAGTTCTGTGGTAGAATCATTTCTACTATGGCATTGATGAATATTTGATATGAGAAGCAGGAGAGGCATCCACGAAAGGAAATTCAGAATACAGGTGGAATGGAAAGTAATGAGTGACAGTCTGCATGTCAAATTTCACAAATTAGTCATGACCCATCGTGTCCCATACATGGTTGCGATAGTAGTAGTTGCAAGAATCGAATGCAAAACCATGTATTGTTGAAACAATAGTAAGAGCAGGACCGCCGTCTAGGGCAGATGGTAATGTCCTAAAGGCATCTCAGGATGATAATGATGCGGCTTTGCCAATTGAACAGTTACAGCACTCTCTAGTTTTGGTAATCAAAATTGTGGCATTGACTTAGTGGCAAATGAGTGGCAAACCCACCATCACTTAGACCCACTTCAAGTTGGAGGGACCAGACAAAGAAATCCAGCCACAAAATTTGAAGATGAGGAAATCTGTATGCCAGTAGTAGAGGGATTGGAAGCCATAGCCAAGGAAGCAACTGAAGAATCCGATGACAATCAGTAGTTTAGCAGCACTCACAACAGTCCACAATATATGAATCTAATATCAATGAAAGGAGGCATCAGAACCATCACCCTTCAAGAGGCACTAGATTGGACTAAACAAAGGAGAAAGGAGAGGCTAGTACAAAAGCCAGCATATACAATACTCATACAATATCAAAAGACTTAGCAGGACCCTTGACTGCACTAAACCCATTTGAGTTTTTATTCAATCCGTCACAGTCGGTTCTTCCCACCAAAATTTTTTAACTCTATTACCAGTAATCCTTGTGGACCAAGAAAACTCGGTTGCTCCATGGAATATAGAATCTTACATGAACCTAACAATACCAGTTAATCTAATCAACCAACTAGCAGTGCCATAAGTGCTAGTAGTGCCAGCAATGCTAGTAGCACTCGCAATGAAACAACTGTAAGTAGTGCCAATAGTACTAGTAGTGCCAGTAGTGCCAATAGTGCTAGTGATGCCACAAGGGTCATTAGTGCCTTATACTCCGTGGGAATTATTGATGCATGGATGGAGAGGGGGACAAATACTACAAAAGAAATCATAACAGTAGAAATGTGTACATTGTTGGAAGTGGTGTCGGGAGAGAGCGACTTTGAGGTCAATAAGGATATTGGAATCAATTATGCAAGGAAGGAGATAGAGATAATTAATACACAAGAGAACATGCCACTAGAAATGTGGATAACTACAAGCAACCTTATTAGCAATATATTTTTGGAAGTGGTGTGAAGAGCTAGACAGCTTGACGTCAACTCAGATCTTGGCGATGTTGGAATCAGTGATGCTTCAAAGAAGGTGGAGACTACTACACAATAAAATATTCCATTAGAAATGTGGACAATTGCAAGAAACCTCAATAGTAATGCACTTTTGGAAGTGGTATCAAGAGCTATGACTCAAAGGTAAAATTGGATCTTCGTGATCTGCCATACATAACTGAACACATAGCACAAGGCAACTTGGAGGAGTCAAGTTCTAGAAACTTTGCAGGCAGTCTAGATGTAATCCATCCAATTCCATTGTCCCTAGATAAGCCAAAGAGTCATGACTATGATATTGGACTTGAATGGCTTACTATTAGCATGTTGCTTGTTCAAGTTATCAATACACAAATACGGTTATGTGACATGGGTGCATCAAATTTCTAAGGATCTTGCTATGAAATTTCAATGCAGGTATTTGGTCAACAACAATGGATCATAATTTTATTGATATGGTAGAAAATCTTCAAATATACACAAAGGAAAATCTATGTTTCTTCGTGATATGGGCTCAGCAGAGATGCTACACTTATAGTAAGAGGAAGATAAATAGACCCGACAAGGTTGGTGTAGATCTAGGCTATGTCCAAACCCTTAGCAGAAATCTTGAAGGCATTTGGATGTGATACTAGGAGGTCAGTACTTAATGATGACTCCATACAAGGGTTGCATCAATCCTCCATCAAATTTAATATTTCCTCATATGCTTAATGTGCAAGACAATGAAGATAGCATTCTACTAGGAGAGTTGATGCCTTACTTGCTACATCTTGATGATGCCAATGATGTGCACATCATGATCGAGAGTAATTGGTATGGACAATTGCTAGTGGTGGAGGGCCATGAAGATTTCAACTTCATCCAAGAAGTTACTGAAGAATGGAATGAGTGAAATCATCAATGGTCAATAAAAAAATGCAATACAGGAAAGCTTCCTCCTACAGACCAACTAAAGGAGAGGGTTAGATGCAATAAGAGAGAATCAGAGGGTGCATCCCATATGCTAAGCCACCGTGGTGGTGAATTCTTGCCTTAACATGTCACAAATAAATATGCTAAGGGCTGCTCTGCCCATCAATAGTATGAGTGCTATGCAAGCTTCTCATATGGCTATAGAACAAGGGTACAAAGTTCGCTTTATCAAGAAGCACATTGCTAAAGCCTTTCTA
This sequence comes from Dipteris shenzhenensis, assembly GCF_047967505.1. Classification (NCBI taxonomy): domain Eukaryota; kingdom Viridiplantae; phylum Streptophyta; class Polypodiopsida; order Gleicheniales; family Dipteridaceae; genus Dipteris; species Dipteris shenzhenensis. Next base: position 4,206,767 of record NC_141623.1, on the reverse strand, counting down.
AAGAGACTTCTAAATGCATATTTTCCATGAAGTTACACATGTCAATTTTTCCTTTGATTTGTCTCAAGCTACTATAATGGTTTTTGGGCTGATTGGGTTGTCTTTTGCCATGCAAATAGATATATTTTAAAATCTTGCCTAAGTATTTACATATTAGAGCATGATCCACTTGGAATGCCAAAGTTTCCTATCCCCATCAAGGAAGTCTTTCGGATTAAAAATGTGGATTTTGAGGTGTAATAGTTATCTATTACAGGTGCTGACCACGGCTTATATGTGCATGTTTCATTAAGAGAGAGACTACTATTCTCCATTATGGAGAAAACAAATATACATATCAAGATTGGAAAGAATTGTGTGAAGTGAGACCAAGTATAAAGAAGTACTCTATCCAAGAGGACCCTTGTCTCTATGGAGGATCTGATGTACATTCTTGGTGATGTTCAGCATGGCAAAGTGGCCAAGTTTATCAATAGCTACAGAAATACAAATTCAAAGCCAAATACTTGTTATGTATTTTGTCCTTATTTACCACCTTGGTCCATCTCCATGAGGAGGGCAGACATTGTAGAATATGGACACATTTGTGTTGAAACCATAGATGATATATGTGTAGGAGAGGATCTACTTGCGAGCTATGATTTTTTATAAATAATATTTACTCATTTGTACACTCAATCCTAGTCCAAATCATATTTTGGGTCTTAAATGTTGTATATATGATGTTTGTTCAGATAATGTATCAACATAGTTAGCGCAATGCTACATACTTCATATTAACACTCACTAAATGGCACTAGTGACATGACATTCTTCTCTGGATTATAAAAGACATTTGAATTTATGGTTTCTAGTAATACATCTACGAACTATTAAGTTTCACAACAAAAGAAAAAAAAACCCTTAATGAGCAATCCAACTCTTAAAATGAAGAATTTTAGCCTTAACATCTAGTAGTGCATATTAAATGCTTTGTCATTGCCTCATGTCCTTGCATCAACTATAATCTTGCATCCCACTTAGTCTAGGGCTTCTTTGTATATGAACACCATTGAGGGTGATGACATGATGGAAGATCAACCTGTTTAACGTAAGAGGCACTAAGGTGTTTATGAACACCACCAAGGTACATGAGATGATTCTCACTCCTCAAATTTCATTGGCAAGGTGTTTGTAGACTATGACCCTAGCACCATTCTCCCTAGCATAGAATTATGGAGGAATGGTAATGGTTGGATTCTCCCCATTAAGTATAATGGATAATGTAAGAGCCATTAAGGTGTTTATGAACACCACCAAGGTTCATGAGATGATTCTCACTCCATAAATTCCAAGGTGTTTAGACTAAGACTTTAGAACCATTCTCCCTGCATAGAATTATGGAGGAATGGCAGTGGCTTGATTCTTCCCAAAAAATACTATAAAGTGGATTTAATGATGTTTGATTTCACAATGAATTGTTTAAGTCTTTATCACAATATTGCATGATTTGTCTTAAGATACAATTATCAGGGGAGAACACAATTAATATGTCATACTTTTGTGAATGATAATGTAGTTATTTTCACCAATTTCTTTAGTTTTTCATGGAGAAAGGCTACAACTTATCAAAATACTACCAACCTGGGAATTGGGATTTTCCCGAATTAGCTAATATGGTCTTAGTATGTGAAGATTGTAAAAGAGGAAATATAAAAGTTAATCGATGCAGGATTCATCTATGAGATCAAGCAGGTTTCCCCCATCATCATAGTGTTAAAAAAGAATAGTAAGATTTGAGTATGCATAGATCTCAAAAAGGTAAATGGAAGAGGATCCTCAGTCTAAAGATGAGGAGGACTCATATTATAAAGGTAAACTTGCTGCCTTTTTGGATGAAGATAGACTAGAACAGTCCATTCAGTGGCTTTCTTCTCATACCTCGATAGGCTTTCTTCCTGGCCCCACACTCCAGCAGTGTTTCTTGAAAGCTGGCTTAGAAAAAATTGCTTTAGGAAGGGCCTAGTGAGAGTGCTTTCAATGGAAGCAAGAATGGAAGAAGGAGAGAGAGAGACAGAGAGCCACACAAGTTTTGGTGGGTGCAGAACCACCTAATCTTCTTTTTCATTCATTTATATATGTGTTTGAGTATTGTACATAACTGGGGTTAAGGCACAGTGACCTTTAACCCCACAACCTCCCACTTAAAGGACAATGTGCCTTTAAGGGAGAACAATAGTGAGCATACTATCCAATGCCCATCAATACACGACAATACTCAAACCGCTGACTAGGTAGACTCTTCGTCAGCATATCTGCACAGTTATCATCTGTATGAACCTTGACAAGCTCTATGCGCTTGTCCTCAAGTACCTCCTTGATGAAATGGTACCTAACCTCAATGTGTTTGGTCTTTGCATGAAAGACCGGATTCCGTGCTAGTTGAATAGCACTCATGGAATCACTATGCAATGCCGGTACACCTGTATGAATCCCCAAATCTCCCACTAGCCGATCAAGCCATATAGCCTCCTTGCAACCCTCTGTGGCTGCAACAACATACTCAGCCTCTATGGTAGACAAAGCAACACACTTCTGTGTGCAAGACATCCACGACACTGCACCACCTGCAAAGGTGAACACATAACCAGAAGTGGATCTCCTACTATCCACATGCCCTGCGTAGTCTGAATCTGTGTACCCAAGTACATGCATGTCTCCTTTACCAAAGCAGATGCACATCTCCTTGGTACCCTTCATGTACTTCATGATGCACTTAACTGCCTCCCAATGCCTCTTTCTTGGATTAGCCATATACCGGCTAACAACTCCCACTGCAAATGCAATACTGCAAATGCAATGTCTGGTCTAGTAGCTATCATAGCATACATAAGACTCCCAACTGCTGATGCATAAGGAACCTTGGCCATCATGGCCCTCTCCTCATCTGATTTGGGACTATTTGTATGACTCAGTTTCACATATGGAGGTAATGGAGTACTCACTGCCTTCCCCCCCTACATATTGAAACGCTGCAATACTTTTGTAACATACTCTTTTTGTGAAAGCCAAAGTAACTTTTCCAAAGGTTCCTCCAAGGTCTCTGCACACTCGAATGCAAGTAAAGTCGCCCACAAAGCTTCCCACAAAGCTTCTCCTTCCTCCCACAGAGCTACTGAGCTTCTAAGCATTCACGCACACTCAGCTAGATCATCCGGGCTGTGATACCAGTTGTAGGAGAGGAGAGCACACACAAAGGGATGGGGAGACACCAAAAGTGGTGGAGCAAAAGCTACTCCAGCTTATTCCTCTATCATATATATATGAGTATACATGGGCACTGTACAAGTGGGTGGGCACACTGCCTTTAAGTGGGAGGTTGTTGGGGTAAAGGGTAGTGTGCCCACCCACTTGTACAGTGCCCATGTATACTCATATATATATGATAGAGGAATAAGCTGGAGTAGCTTTTGCTCTATCATATATATATGAGTATACATGGACACTGTACAAGTGGGTGGGCACATTGCCCTTTACCCCAACAACCTCCCACTTAAAGGTAGTGTGCCCACCCACTTGTACAGTGCCCATGTATACTCATATATATATGATAGAGGAATAAGCTGGAGTAGCTTTTGCTCCACCACTTTTGGTGTCTCCCCATCCCTTTGTGTGTGCTCTCCTCTCCCACACCTAGTTGTCACCAGTGTAAGATTTCTTAGAAAGGGATTCTTTTTCTTCCTCTTTGAAGTAGAAGACATGGCCTAGAAAGCTTTACATCATGGTCTTTGGACCATCAGACACTGGCCATTATGTCTAGATTTTGGTCTCAAGAATTTAAACCCTGATAAAGCTAGGTCTACTTTTGTGCCAGTGTGGGTTGAACTCCCTGATCTTCCCTTTTCACTTGTCAATCAAGCTCCTAATCTCTTTAGGAGTCTAGCTCAGGTTATTGATGTTGAAAAAGAGCAATTTATAAACACTAGAGGGCATCCTCAAGTCTGTGTCAAGCTGGATGTTGCTGCAGAAGTTCCTGAAAATCAAGCTCCTAATCTCTAAAGGAGTCTAGGTCAGGTTATTGATGTTGAAAAAGAGAAATTTATCGAGTCTGTGTCAAGTTGGATGTGGCTAAGGAACTTCCTGAGACTTTAGTGATTGTCAATAGAAATGGAAGAATATTCATGGAACAACCACTAGTGTACAAGAATCTACCAAATTCTTGTTTCCTTTGTGGGTTATCTACCCACACAATGAAAAAATGTCCCTTGAAAATAAGTAAATCCAAGACACCTCCTCAGCAACATGTTAATCATCCCTCCAAACCCAAGTGGGCTGTTAAGAACAAGCAGAAACCCCAGACACAGGAAGGGGTTGTAGATAAAAGAAGTAGCAATGCCCCAGCTAAAGGGTTAGAAGGAATTGGAATTAGCCAATTGGTTGAGAGGAAGTCTCTTTCCCCAACCTTTCTTGCAGTACAAGAAGTTAAAGTTATTAATGAGGTTTTGTTAAATAGACTAAAAAACATTGATAACATAAGAGTATGGTATTTTGCTTCTCCTGAAGAGGGTAGAGGTGGGACTGCAATATGGCTACTATCTCACTACAAAGACTGTGTATCCAACTTTCAGAGCAAGATTTAAACCATAGATGGATCTCCATTAAGTACAAGTTGAAAAGAATATCTTTTGTTGTGGTTTTTGTGTATGCTCCAATTGGTTCTATGGCTAGAAGAGCCATGTGGGATTCTCTAATGGATGCTAGCAGTGTGACTGTGTGATATTAAGGGACTTTAATATGGTTGAGTGGTCATAGGATAGATGGTTGCAAAAAGGGTCTGTTCTTAAAGGCCTTGAGTTTTAAATCTAGGAAGACCTCAAGTCAAACTTCAGTCTGTTTAGATGCAAATCATTGAAAAATAAAACATGGCCTTCTCCTCTACGAAATCTTGTTCTCAGAAGTAGCAAAATGCTGTGTTAGGTGTTCAAACAATCTTAAAAGAAACTAGAAAAAGTAGAGCTACCACCATGCCTAGGAGAATGGATAAGTTGAAGGAGAGACTAGAACAACTAGAACAAAAGTCAAGGTTACATGATAATAATGCCCAGCAACAACTTGTAGACAAAAGAAAGGAAATTAGAATTCAGGAACAGATCAAAATACAGAATGCTAAGATTTACTTCAGAGATTGGTGGGCTGGTATGGTTGACAGGACAACTAACGAAAATTTTAAGATGATTAAAAAAAAGAGCAATCAGGAAGAAATCCCTCTATTGCAAAAGGAGGATGAGTCATTTGCCAAATCAGAGGAAGAAAATATGGAGGTCATTCTTGGTCATTTAGGAACTTCTCAGTACAATAGATTTAGATAATGAATAGATTCTTGATGCCAGGAAGAGATGCCAGCAAGTCAGGCAGTGCATGGTGTCTACTTGGACAAGTTGCAGCTGAATAATGGCTTTTCCATTCAAGAACTTAAAGAGGTTGCTTTCCCTATGGTTGATGACAAAACTCCAAGAGAAGATGGGGCTCCCAATAGAGTTTTATAAGTCTTTCTGGGATATAGTTGGCCCTTCCCTGATGGTAGTATGAAAAGAGGGCTCTAACTAGGGCATGCCCTAGTACCTAAATGGAGGGGTTGTCAAACTCATCCCAAAAGACAGGGATAGGATAGTCTTAAAGAATTGGAGACCTTTAAGTATGTTAAACTGTTTCTTACAAGATTTTTTCCCAAGCCCTGGCTTTAAGGATGATGAACAAGATGGACAATTGGATTCTTCAAGAGCAAAAAAGTTTTATCAAGGATAGACACCTATTAGAGGCAATCATAAATCTATGGGAGGGGTGCACTCATGCAGAAGAAACCAAGCAAGATGTTTGCTTTATCAAAATTGATTTTAACAAGGCTTATAACAAATTGAACTGGGATTTTCTCTTACAATCTCTTAAGAATTTGGGTCTAGGGGTTCACCTCTTTTGTTGCTTTGCTTCTCTCCAATGCCTCAGCCAGAGTTTGTTTAACTGGAGAGATGAGTCAATTTTTCTTTTTGAAAATATAAATAAGACAAGGGTGCCCTTTGGCTCCTTTGTTATTTGTTGTAGCAAGCTAATGCCTTGGGGTGGCTAATAAAAGATCAGGTGTCCATGAACTCAGTCAAAGGAATTGAGCTCCCCTCAGGAAAGCAGCTAAGTAAATCAACAATTTGCAGATGACACAATAGTAACCATTAGAAACACTGATGTGGATGGACATTCAAGTGCAATGTGAAGTGTATGGACCAATTTTTCTTGGCTTTAGGATCTAAGATAAATCATACCAAAATAGGTTATGCCCTGCCCTCAGGTGCCTCTTTGATACTTTTGGGCCATTTGGAGTGCAAAAAATTCCAACATGGATAAATTTTCAGATTGCTGGGCATTCCTATGGGATTCCAAGTTAAAATTAAGGACATATGGGAATGGTTTTTAGATAGGTTCAAGAAGCAAAAGGACCACTACCCGTTGCCCTATATGGAGCAAAGGAAGCTTACAACTTCTTAGATGGATTCTATAGACATATTCAAGTGTCCATAGTGCTAAAGGATCATCACAAAACTACATTTGCCATGGAATGAGGAGTTTATGCTTCCAAGGTGATGCTCTTCGGGATCACCAATGCTCCTGCAACATTCCAAAGACTAATTATCATAGCTTTCAAAGAATACCTGAGGGATTTCCCAGAGGACTTCTAGATGATTTGTGTGTCTATTCCAGGTGGGATGATCATCTTAAGTATCTGTAACTTGTTTTTGAATGGTATCACCTCTATCATATCTACTTCAACCCACTCAAATGTTAGTTTTAGGTTAAACACGAGGTTATACTTGGACATGTGTCCAAGAATGGGATCTGAACGGATTATAATAAAATCAAACTCATCTTGGTGTAAGAAAATAATACAACGTCCATGCTCGACAGATAACAGGATCTCGTACGCAAGAGAGAAGACAAGATAGTATGGAGAATAAAAAATTTGATTACTATAGAACTGATACAATAGATGGCGCTACCTCCCAACCATGCGCTCCTGTGAAAGAAGCTTCGATGGCATGCTAGAAACAATAGAAGATGGAGGCTGGATGCTAAGGAATCAGGGTTGCTGTAGCCAGTGATAAAATGGGCTTCACGGGCTTGCTCTTATATAGCCACCAGTCATAGTCGGTTAGGCTCAATTGGGTGACCGACCCAGTCTGCCCAAAATGGTCGACTGGGGGTCGGTCCCAAAATAGGCCATCGACCATGCGATAGAACTGGTGCCCAAAATAGAGCAACTCACCTACGGTTGCCGTTCGGCCCAGAGCCATCCGAGATCATCTAAGGCTCCAAACGGGCCTCACAACCCAAGAGTGGGCTGCCTCGGAAAATGCTCCATCTACCCTGAGTGTGGTTATTCAAGGGATGCCTTCCTACACTTGCATGTAGCCTAGTTGGTTGTGTGCCAACTCTATCTGAAGCCGTCCAGCCATCAGGCCACACATGGCCCCCATCTGGTGTCCAAACCAGGACCTACCGGATAAGTGAGCTACTCAAATGCCTTCTCCTCATATGGGGGGCTTACAAGTAGAGTTAGATGGTTCCCGCATAGTTACACGAGAGTGGAGCATTGATATCTAACACCCCCCCTCAATGTCCACTTGCAAGTAAACTTACTTTTTTGGCCCAATGCCAAGTCGATGAAGATGCCTCTCCAGTACGTCTCTTCTAAGAGCCTTCGTGAAGATGTCTGCAACATTCTCTGTAGTCAGACAGTACACCAAGTCGACCTCTCCATCCATGATGAGCTCGCGTACAAAGTGATATTGAATCTCAATGTGTTTTGTGTGAGCGTGGAACACCGGGTTCTTTGCAATTGCCATGCAACTCTGATTGTCACATGATAACTGTGTAGGCTTGTTCTGCACTGCACCCATGTCCCCTAAAATCCTCCTCAACCACACTGTCTCGCAAGAAGCAAAGGATGCAGATTTGTACTCGGCCTCGGTAGAAGAAAGAGCAACTGTGGGTTGCTTCTTGCTGACCCATGAAACAACTCCAGATCCAAGTGAGAAACAATAACCTATCACTAATCTCCTACTGTCCACATCTCCTGCCCAATCTGAGTCATAGAATCCGATCAAGATGCCCTTGGTATAGGTGATGCCTTGATGTATTTCGGCACCTACATCCCTGCCCTCCAATGGTTCTCCTAGGGCTTATAGGAAAACCTGCTTAGTACACCAGTCGCAAAACTGATGTCCGGCCATGTGTTGCACAGGTAAATCAAGCTGCCCACAAGCCTTCTGTACTTCACTTCGTCCACCAGTGGTGATGAATCCTCATTTGAGAGCTTCACGTCAACCTCCATAGGGATACCAACTGTCTTAAACTTAGCCATGCCAAATGCCTTTAGTATCTCTCCAGCATACTTCAGCTGTGAAATGAAGATCTGTTTCAGCTCCTACCAAACTTCAATCCCCAAACAGAAATGCATCAGTCCGAGGTCTATCATTTCAAACTCTCTTCCTAGCAAATGCTTCGTCTGCGAGATCTTCTCTTCATGGTTCCCTGTTATGACAAGGTTATCCACATAAAGGACCACAATCATACACCTGCCTCCATCTCTGAAGATTGCCTCCATCTCTGAAGATATACAAATTTGCATCAGATGGGCTCCTCTTGAACCCGTTTTGCAGAAAGTAGGCATCAATTCACTGGTACCATGCTCGTGGGGCCTGTTTCAGCCCGTAAAGTGCGTTCTTCAGTTTGCAGACTTTACCTTCTGAACCGAGGATCTCAAAACCTAGTGGTTGTTCCACGTATACCTCCTCCTTGAGATCTCCATTCAGAAAGGTGGATTTCACATCCATCTAAAACACGGGCCAACTTCCCTAAGCAGCTAAAGCCAAAACACTATGAATTGTGGTTAGTCGAGCTATGGGAGCAAAAGTATCTTGATAATCAAAACCATGTACCTATGCAAATCCTTTTGCCACGAGCCGAGCCTTGTACTTATTCAATGTGCCATCGGACTTGTACTTGGTCTTGTACACCCACATGGTTCCGATTACCTTGCATTTTGGTGGTCGATCCACAAGGTCCCAAGTGTTGTTCTTCATTATGGAGCCATACTCTGAGTGCATAGCCTCCATCCACTTATCATTGCCCTGTGCCTCTTCAAGACACGGGTTCATCAGCACGGATCACTTCTGTCATCAAAGCATAGTTGACTAAGTGTTCCTGCGCCCTTCTTTGCTCCTCTAATCTCTTGGACCGGCGGTGTTCAGATGGTTCCTCCTCAATGGTTGGAGGTTCTCTGCCATCCAAAAGCTGCTTTACCCACTTCGGGAATGGCCATTGCCATTGTGGTTTTGCAGGCTCTTCTTCATCTTCTTTGTCTTGAATCCTCCCAAGCACCGTTGGGGGAGTTCGGTCTGCTGTTGGTGGTGGTACTGGATGGACATCCTGGTCCTGGTTGTTTGGGAAGGAAGCATCCTCCTCCAATTGATGCGGCTATTCTGAGAAGACCACATCATGACTTACAATTACCTTCTTGGTAACAGGGTTATAGAGACGGTAACCCTTCGCCTCTTCACTATAGCCCAAGAAAATACACTTCTGGCTCTTTGGTTCCCATTTGTCTTGGTAGCATCAGGGACATGCACAAAATAGTCACATCCAAAAACTCTGAAATGTGTAGCTGAAGGTTTCTTACCAGAAAAGGCTTGCAGTGGAGTCATCCCATTCACAGCCTTCGTGTAGCTACAATTCAGGATGAAAACTGCAGTGTTACATGCTTCAGCCCAGAAAGTATTTGGCAAATCTTTCCCTTTCATCATACTCCGGCCCATTTCGCAGATGACGTGCATCTTGCATTCTGCTACTCCATTTTGATGTGATGTATGTGGTGGGGGTTTCTGCCTCTTGATTCGGTGACTTTTGTAGTAAATTTCGAATTCAATTGATGTGAACTCTCCACCTTTGTCTGATCTCAACTTCTTCACCTTCCTTCCCGTTTCTTTCTCGACCATTACATGCCATTCCTTGAACCTACTAAAAGCCTCGTCTTTAGTCTTCAGGAAGTATATCCATATCCTTCTACTGTAGTTGTCGATCAGTGTCATGAAGTAGTAGGAACCACCCAAAGCTTATGTCTCCATCTTTCCACAGAGGTCCATGTGAACGAGCTCTAGAGGAGCCTTTGCCCTGTTGGCCTCTTTAGGAAAGGGCTGCTGATGCTGCTTGCCCATCATGCAAGCTTCACATACATCGGGCAGATCTGAAATTTCTGGTAGGTCTGCAATCATTCCACTTTTATGCATCTCCTTCAAAGAACTAAGGTTTAGATGACCAAACCTCTCATGCCACAGCTTAGTGTTCTTCACATCTGCTCGAGCATTGAAAGCTGAGAGTTCGTAAATGTTGTTGCACCATGTATCTTTACCAATGACCTTTCCTTGAAGATCCAGGATCTGTGCACCATTCTTATCGAATTGAACTTTGAGGTCCCGATCTGTGATCATGAAAATGGACAACAAGTTCCTCTTGATATCTGGCACATAAAGAACATCAGACAACTGTTTTACAACTCCATCAGACTTGAGAGCAATCATACCTTTTCCTTTTGCTGGACATTTTGCATCATTCTAGTCATTCCCTACTGGCTATAGAGAGGTATACCAATCCTTCCGACTAGTCATGTGGCACAATGCACCACTGTCAATGATCCACAGTTCATCTGCAGGTACATGAATTGCCTCTGTGCAAATCTTCTCAATTGCGATGAACAGCTCTATTGATACTGCCTGTGCACTGTTGTTGGACTCTTTCTTTACTCCATTCTCATCTGCAATCTTCTTTCGGCACTCATTCTGCTTGTGTCCTGCCTTGTTGCAATAGAAGCACTTGATCTTCTTCTTTCTCTTTTTATCATCAGAAGAAGATGGGTTAGTAGAGTCCTTACCCTTACCTTTCTTTGATCCGGTCTAGAAAGCCGAATCTCCTCCAGTCCTCGTCTTTTGATGCATCTCCTCCTCTAGAAGCATCGCGCTAAAATCCTCAAAGTTGAGGGGTCAAATTCTATTCTACATATTCAGCACTGTAACAAGACTATCGTACTTTGGTGGGAGAATCCGTATGCACCTTCGTGCTAGATTCTCACTGGAGATGGTGATGCCAATCGCAGTCATCTGATCGCGCAGATTCTTCACCCTAGTGATGAACTTCTCTGCCGCTTCAGACTCAGAAAACTTCTCATTCGCGAGTTGAGTCTCCAGATTCTAAATCCGCGTCTGATTCATGGTCTCGTACTGATTTTTCAAGATCGTCCATGCCTCCTCTGCTGTGGTGAATTAATGCCATGATGGAATTACTAACACTTCAGACAATAGAACACAGTGCATTTGCATTTCTTCTTGTCCATGCGAGAATCTCATCCGCAGTTGGTACTATCTGTTGTCCTGCATTGGCTAGATCTGGTCTCACAACCGGCCTCACATCCACCCCAGTAGCAGTGTCCCAAAGCTCTATGCGCTTAGGATGGTCTTCATCTTGAACTTCCAGAGTGGATAGTTAGAGCCGTCCAACTTTTCGCTTTCGTCGAACACTGGGATTCAAAGTCTTGCGGGCTGGGCCATCTCTCACAATCTGCTCGCAAACAGAAACACACTACTAAATCTTCTTGCTAGAGTCCAGGCTCTAATACCATGTAAGAAAATAATACAACGTCTGTGCTCAACAGATAACAAGAACTCGTACGTACGCAAGAGAGAAAACAAGATAGTATGAAGAATCAAAAATTTGATTATTGTAAAACTGATACAATAGATGGCGCTGCCTCCCAACTGCATGCTCCTGTGAAAGAAGCTTCAATGGCATGCTGGAAATAGTAGAAGACAGAGGCTGGATGCTAAGGAATCAGGGTTGCTATAGCCAGTGATAAAATGGGCTTCACGGGCTTGCTCTTATATAGCCACCAGTCATAGTCGGTTAGGCTCAATTGGGTGACGACCCAGTCCACCCAAAACGGTCGACTGGGGTCGGTCCCGAAATAGGCCACAAACCATACGATAGAACCAGTGCGTAAAACAGAGCAACTAACCTATGGTCACCGTTCGGCCCAGAGCCATCCGGGATCATCTGAGGCTCTAAACGGGCCCCGCAACCCGAGAGTCGGTTGCCCCGAGAAATGCTCCATCTACCCTCAGTGTGGTCAATCAAGGGATGCCTTCTTGCACTTGCATGTAGCCTAGTTGGCGATGTGCCAACTCTCTCTGAAGCTGTCTAGCCATCAGGCCATACATGGTCCCCATCTGGTGTCCAAACCAGGACCTACCGGATAATCGAGCTACTCAAATGCCTTCTCCTCATATGGGGGGCTTACAAGTAGAGTTAGCTGGTTCCCGCATAGTTACATGAGAGTGGAGCATTGATATCTAACACTTGGAGCTACCGCCCCCACTAATGCAAAGGGTGTCTAGAGATTTACTAGGCATATTCGCTATTATTGTAGATTTATTTATGATTATGCCAAGTTCGATCGCCCTTTTTGTATAAGTTGTTGATCAGTTTTTATTGGATAGAAAAGTGCCAAATCTCCTATGAAACCCTTAAGCTTGTTTTGGCTTCAACCACGATTTTTCGAGCTCCAAACTAGGACTTAATATTTCACGTCCACATTGATGCCTCGAAGTTTGCAATATGTGTGTGTTGGTGCAACTAGCCTAGTATAATTTGGATTATCTACATTGCAAGTTTCCAACTTAATGACACTAAAATGAACTATACCACGACTAAGTGGGAAGGACTTGCCATGGTGTATGCTATAAAAAACCTCAGGCATTACTTGTTGGCAACCAAGTTTGCCTTCTTTCTAGATCACCAAGCTCTCCTCTATCGAGTCAATAAACCATGTATGATTGGATGCATCACGTAGTGGATGCTGTTCTAGAGTTTGATTTCACCATAGCTATACAAAAGGTGCACACCCATTTTATGGCCGACCACATGTCTCGTATTCCCATTGAAGAACTGCCAAACAGGGTGGAATATTATCTTCCAAATGCCATGCTATTCATTGTGGATCTAATTCCATGATGGGATCAGTAGATCAGACACTCTTTAGCCAATGGATTCCCTCAAGATAAAGCCCTCAATAGGGATAGGGTCGAGAAACTCATTAAGGATGTGGCTCCATATCAATTGAGAGCCGGCCAACTCTAACAAATGGGGAAGGATGGCATAATGCACCGTTGTATCTATGAGGATGAATTTTTGGGGGTCTTGGATGGAGCCCATTTGGGCACCGCAAGTGGTCTTTTTTTTAGGGGGGAGCAAAGAAAATGTTGCTTATATTATATTCATATGATTTGTACAATGATGTCCCTATTGAATAAAATTCTCTCCTCTAAAGAGGAAGATCTAATTTGAAGATAAAAATTTTACTGTTCAGTGATAGAAAATAAAATTTTAGATCCTCTTATCTGGTCTCGAGTCATTGAGTATCCTGCTCTGACACATTTGTTGGAAGGAAAGGTCTCTTGCATAACTAGGGCAAAGAGAAAAAACTCAGTTAAAAGAAGTCAACCTTCTGGCTCATCTTTGATTGAAAAAGAGGAGGGATAATTTGAGTCTGCAGGTCCTGGACTTGGAGCATCTTCCAACAGATTCAATGTTTTCTTCTAGTTCCAATTATAGTTGAGAAATCTGATCATTAAAATTATGAATATCTTGGTCCATCAGGTATTTAGCCTAATCCACAAAAGAGAAGAATCAGTTATATCAAGTAAAGTTGCATTTTTTCCATACCAACTTATGAATAATCGTTTAGCACTTAAGTACTCAGCATTAAACTAAAAGGCATTCCTGGCAATCCATATAAACCATAGTGCATGTGCTGTGATGATGACCCACAAGGCATAGGGTATCCTTAAGGCATCTCCCAATAAAAGAGACTCCAATTGATAGGTTCCCCTAGCAAGAGCTGGATTAGCTTCTAGACCTTCCTAGCTCTAGGGCAAGTAATGAATAAATGAACAATACCTTCTTTCATCCCAAGGCAAGCTTTGCAAGTTCCCATCTCCCTTGCTAATACTTAGGCTCTTGTAGTTGGTCCAAACAGCTTTATGAAGGATCAACCACAAGAGTACGGACATTTTTTCTAGAACCTTTTTTTCTAGATCAAAGAGAATCTTCCTTCCCACTTCCTCTCATTATAAGAGATCTTTCATCTAGTGTTGAAAGTGGACACCAGCTCTTCTGTACCTTCAGATGGAGTTGGTATGGGTAAAAAAGAGGAGTTACCCACTCATCTAAATTCTCTAGAATAGTTTAATATTCTACCCCCTTGTAATATCACCCTCCCAAAGCTGAATTCTGTTCATAACCAGTTCTTAATTAGCATGAGTTAACCTGAATTCCCTTTTGATATCTAACCAAGACTTCCCATTTAAAATTATTATTGTCCCCCCAAGTGTCTAAACATTTCCTTAACAAATGCCAAGCTCTAGATAGGTCCTGATCACATAACTATTGTTTTATGACAAAAACTGACACCAAGATTGAATCCAAAGCCATGAAACTTCCTTTTCCAGAAAGGACTAGGTGACTCTTGATTTGTTCAAATGCACCCCAGTGTTTTCCAAAGCTGGATTCCCTTAGTCATACATGGCTCTGAATTGCCAATAGTAGAAAGAAGAGGGAAATTCTTCCACTTGGAGGCCCTATAGGGTCTGAAAAATTTTAAATTTCTAAGAAGTAAGTTAGCCCAATCATTGTCTGGAGAAGCAATGGCTTTTAAAATCCAAGTAGCAGCAAGTTTGTAAGCAGCTAATTGAATATTAACCACTCCCATCTTCCTTAATTCCTTGGTCTGGTACAAAAAGACCATCTGACATTTGAGATTCTCCTTTTTGTGTCACTTCCCCCCCATAAGAATGACCTACAAAATCCTGATAAACTTTTCTAACCTTGTTTTGGAAGGGCACTAGCAAGAGAGGTAGAAAATGGAGATGGGATAGATACAGTGGTTTAGGACAACTCTTCTTCCTGCTAGATTAGCTTGCAAACCTCTAAGTTTGTCTATTATCTTCTTGAACCTATCTAAAAACATTCCCATCTGTCCTTCATTTTGACATTGAACCCCATAGGAATGCCCAACAATATGAAGATTTGTCCATCGTGATTTTTTTTGCACCCCAACTGATCCAAAAGTATCTCTGAGCTTCCTAAGAGAAGGGCATACCCATTTTTATATGGTTTATCTTAGACCCTGATGCCAAGCAGAATTGAGCCATACACTTCATTGCACCTTGAATGTCCACGTCAGTGTTTCTAATGGTTAAAGTTGTGTCATCTGCAAATTGTTGATTTACCAGGTGCTTGCTTAAGGGGAGCTCAATTTCCCTAATTGTGTTACTGGTGGACATGTGGTCCTTTATCAAGCACCCCAAGGCATCAGTTGCTGCTGCAATAGCAAATAACAAAGGGGCCAAAGGACACCCTAAACCCAAATTCCTGAGAGATTGCTGAAGGAAATCCCAATTCAACTTGTCATAAGCCTTGTAAAATTCAATTTTGATAAAGTAGACATGTTGGGTTTCCTCTACATGAGTGCAACCCTCTCAAATATTTATAATTGCCTCTAATAAATGTCTTCCCTTAATAAAGCCTTTCTATTCTTGTAGAATCCATTTGTCCATCTTGTTCCTTATCCTTAGGGCCAGGGCTTTGGCAAAAACTTTGTAAGAACAGTTTAACATAGTCAAAGGTCTCCAATTTTTTAAGATTGTTATGTCCCCATCTTTTGGGATGAGTCTCATAACCCCTCCATTTAGGTGCTAAGGAAGAAATCCCTTATTAGAGCTTTCTTGCCATACTACCATAAGGGCAAGACCAACACTGTCCCAGAAATTTTTGTAAAACTCTATTGTGAGCCTATCTTCTCCTGGACTTTTGTAGAAGTTGTTGCTGGGCATTATTGTCTTGTCTTAGTTTTTCCATTCTCTTAGCCCTGATGGTAGCTCTAATTTTTCTAGCATCTTTTAAGATTGTTTGAACACTTAAAAGTTAAAATAGCATTTTGCCACCTCTGAGAGCAAGATTTTGCAGAGGAGAAGGCTATATTTTGATTTTCAATGACTTGCTTTTAAATAGACTGAAGCTTAAATAAAGAAGGGTCAACTTTAAACCATGAGCTACCTTTGCTCCCATTTTCCATATCTAGCTAAGAAGAGACTGGTTTATGATCTAATAAAGTGAGGGAAGAGAAATTCTTTTGTTTGGCTTCCAATGATTGATCTAGAAGGGATTGAGAAACAAAGATTTTGTCCAGTCTTGCCTCTTTTCTAAGTTCTCCTAGTCAGCTGTTGCACCACGTAATAATGCCAAAAGGACCAATGTCATCAAGTTGTAAGTTTTCCTTGAGGTCTTCCCAGATTTGAAACTCAGGACCTCTAAGAACAGAACCTTTCTGCAACCATCTATCATGTGACCCCTCAACCGTATTAAAGTCCCCTAATATCCCACAGTCACTGCCAACATCCATTAGAGAATCCCACATGGCCCTTCTAGCCATAGAACCAATAGGTGCATAAACTAAAACCACAGTGAAAGCCATTCTATTCAACTTGCACTTAATGGAAATTCATTGGTGGTTTAAGGCCTGTTGAAAGTTGAACACACAATCTTTGTGGTGAGCTAAGACTCCTATTGCAGTCCCACCTCTACTCTCTTCATGAGAAGAAAAGCCCCACATTCTTGTATTATCAATGCTTTTGAGTCCACCAAAACCTCATTAGTGAATTTAACTTCTTGCAGGGCAAGAAAAGAGAGTTCCCTCTTAGCCAATTGGCTGATTCCTGACTCCTCAAAGGATCAGTCAGTCCACACACATTTAATGTGAGGAAAGAAAAAGGGCTACTTATCATTTTTTTTCTTCCCCTTTTTTGCCTTGGGTCTTCTCTTATTTTGAATTGTGGCTTGAGATTTAGTTGGCACCACAGTACTCTTTTCCTACTTTTTAACCAAAGGAAGTTCCTCCTCAGAGTCATCCAACTCAAATCACTCATACTTGCATCTTGATGATTGACATCATCCTCAAATTCCTTTGATCAGCGAGGCTTCACCTCATCTTTCATTTTTTCCTTATAAATCCACTGTTCAGTTTCATGTTCTATTAGGGCCTCATAAGCATTGTTTGTGGGCCAAAGGAAAAGTGACTCTGTCATCCACCAAGGGTATCTTAGTGTCCTTGTTTTCTTCTAACCCTTTAGTTGGGGCATTGCTATTTCTTTTCTCAGCAACCCCTTCCTATGTCTGGGGTTTTTGCTTTTCTTTGATAGCCCACTTGGGTTTGGATGGCTAGCTAGAAGGTTGCCGAGGGGGCTCCTGTGGGGTCTTGGCTTTATTTCTTTTCAAAGGGTAGTTTTTGATTGTGTGGGTGGATAACCCACAAAGGAAACAAGAATTTGGTAAATTCTTATAAACTAAAGGTTGCTCCATGAAGATGCTTCCATTTTTATTGACAATCACAAAAGTGACAGGGGCTCCTTAGCCACATCCAACTTAACACAAACTTGAGAATGCCCTCTAGAGTTGAGCATAACATTGCCTTCTTCCCCATTCTAAGCACTCTCACAACCTTTTCTTTCTTGTCATATGAAAAAGAAGTTGTAAGAACTCAATAAAAGAGACATGTGTTGAAATCAAACCCTTTTTTGCTCTGCACTTACTTCTTGGACAACAAATTGCCATGACCTAGAAGCTATCACTTCTCCACTATCATTGGCTAGCCCTTTGACATACCAGTCCTTGGACTAAAAAATAATATAAAAAAACTAATTTTCCATTTGTATGGTTTGTAATGGTTGCAACAAGGACGTACACTCATTTAGTAAAAACATTTTCAACATTCCTCGATTGCAATTGGTATGCATCCTATTCTTCCTACATGTGCTATGCCTCTACAGGCAACTCCTAGACCCTTGTGTTCAGGTCTTCTTGAATTCGTCCTATCATTAAAAGTCTCTCAATCATTTCCTATCGGAAACCATACCAAGAGAGTCATATTGACAAACCCTTAAAAGGGAAGCATACCTGGAATATCAACTGGCAAAGCAGGCTCATCAGAAAGTAGTACTATACATCTCTTGTGTTTGAATCTTAGGCTCTTCAATGCTTTCCACCCATTTCCTCTCCTCATTCGTGAGCTTCTCCAACAAGGTGTCTAGGTTGTCCAAACGAAACTTTTGTGTAGGAAAAATTTCATGCTTGTGCACAGTTTGAGGCATGTGCACATAGGTGACTCTATGCAAAGCACCACAAAAAGGTTGAGTCCTAGCTTAAGCCTACCTAATACTACCCCACAAAACCCGCGCAAGCTCAAAAAGAAAAAAAGTCACCCATTTATGTTTGCTAGGTACATCAATATCTTTGTTTGCTCTTCCTTTTAATAAGTAATCGCTTGGCATTAGACCATCGGATACCTCTTTGGGATTCTGTCCCATTGCACAATAAGAAAACATCACATGAACAAACATAAAGTGAACAAAAATGGCAATGAAAAATTGAGTACTGCTGACTTCTCAGGATCGCATGTATCCATGCAACTAGCTTATGATTGTCATCCTATACAATTAGGTTCTTTTTGTGAAGGTTCTTCCATGTGTGTGTATCTGTAGCCTGCAAATTATAGAACCCACAGTCATGAAACTGTACCAACGATTGTATATCTTTACTTGGGAAAATAATTGTCTATACACCAATCCTATACCAATGCATCTGTGTGTGTGTGTGTTTTTAAAAAATAGAAACCTATTAATAACACGGCACATGATGCTCAAATAAAGGTGGAAAAACTTTTTTCATATTGTCATATGGATGATATATGAATACCTTATTTATTCTAAACAAGGTTAAAGCTTTTAAGAAGGACCATGCAATCAAAATGAGAGAGAAAAGCAATCTATAAATTACAATTTTCCATGCTAAATGACTAATCAGTGGAGACAAATAAAAGGTTAAGTGGATAAATGTAAGACTTACTTTGTAACTAGTTATTAATGGAGAAAAATTAAATATTAGAGGGGTGAGAAGGAAGTAGAGAAGAATAAATGTATGTATGTATGTATGTATATATATATATATATATATATATATAGATGGATAGATAGATATGTATATAAACCAAGACTAAGTGGACGAAGCAAGGAAGGGATTTGAGGAAAGAGAAACAACCACAAGTAGTGCTAGTCATATAGATATCTTAGAAAACAAGGGTTAAAAACTATAAAAGAAAAAGAGAAAAAATATAGAATTGAGCGTGCTTTCCGCTAGGGAAGAACATACTATAAGTAAAATTTTATAATTAATAAACATGCAAGTGACTGAGCAAAGGCGGCTATAATTAATAAACAGCTAGGGAATTGATGGAGGGTAGCTATTGAGCAAAGGTAGCTATGAGGTAAGTACGGGGGTGAAATAGATGACTAGGAAAAGAAAGTGTGAGATACCACGGGGGTGTGTTGAATGTAAGTACCTTAGAGTCCATCTTGGCTAGTATCGAGTGGCAAAGCTCACGGATCATGCGGGAGATGAAGGCACAATGGCGCTCAAGGCCACCCTTTTGTGCGGATTACAGATCTCGTTGTTTGGGATGCCCAGCAATCGAGGAGCAGCATAGCAATAGCGCAGCACGACAACAGCAACAATGGTCAAGGCGGGGCTGTGGGGTCTGTAGAACCAGTAAGTAAGGAGTACTTAGAGTAGGATAGATACACACGAGAGGGCTAGACCGTGAACAATCTAAGGGAGGTAGATAGCAATGACTAGGGAGGCAGGGAGGCTAGGAGCACATTTCGTTAGTTGCATTGAGTAGAAACTAGAGAGGTGCAATGAGACTAGGCATAGCTTAGGGAGTTTAAATAGGCTTTGAACTCAGGGGAAGGGAATTAGTTCAAAGAGTCAAGGAGATCGTAGTTAGACTGTCATGTAGGTTAGGGAGTGGTTTAGTAGAGGTTTTAGTTTAAAATGGGTTTAGTTAATTTAATTTAGTTTTAGAGCATTTAGAAAAAGCATTTTTTATCTCTATAATGTAATAGTTTAGAATCAAAAGATTAGTAACAAAAAACACAGCTAGGAGAGGTTCTTCTTTGATATTTCAATGAGGTTTTAGATTTCCTTGTGCTTTAATATATCTCAACTATCTCTTTTTTTTGCATTCCAATGTGTCTATTTTGCATTTGACAATACTGAGCTAGAGTGTTAACTATGTACCAAATATCTAGCTTAGTGATTGTAACATAGATCAATGAATGAATGATTTGACTATAGTGCATGCCATCGACTATAGGCTTTTCATCTTCTTTTGTTAATCTCAAATTATGTTCCATGGATGTAGTTGCAATCTTATAATCTTCCATATGGAATCTCTTTAGTAGGTTATCCACATATTTCTACTAACTCCTAAAACTATTTTCTGTATCTCTCTAGAATTTTATGCTAAGATAACAATGCATGAAAAATCACAATGCATTAGACCAAGATCTTTCATTTTAAACTCTAAGAATACATTTTGTTTCAATTTTCAAGTTTTACTTCTTATGACAATTAGATCACCTCCTTACAATAGTGCAATGGTGATGTCTTCCCCTTGAACTTTGTAGTAGAGAATATAATCTATATAAGACTTTATATCTCCTAGACTAGCAAAATATTTATCAATTATGCTATTATCATAAACTAATTGCCAATAAATGATGAATAATAAATACTCTTCTCTCACTTTTGCACCACTTTTGGTAAATTATTTAGATAATATTATTAATAAAAATACAAAAATAAATAGATATATCTTTGGAGAAGAATGAGGCTCATGTTTGCAATGAACATGGAGAAGGCCTATGGCTCAATATCAATAACAGGTTTGAGATGATAAAACAACTTCACCCATGACCATTACTAAAATAAGATCAATTGACATTACTCAAAGACTATATAATTTCAACACCCTTATCAAAACAAATCCTTGATGAAGATGTTGATCTATTCTGTTTGAGATTCTCTGGAGTATTTTTAGCATAAGATCATCCCTCATAGAGTTCTTATCCCATGTTATAGGTTCTAATAATAAGTACTCTTTTCATTTTATTTAATGGAACCTTATTAATGGAAAGAAGTATCTTAGGTTTGTCTTTATGAGCATGAACATACTCATTCAGTGCACTTTTGCCATGTCATTTTATGCTTGCCCCATCATAAGCTAATATGTTATGTTATGCTTGGTTGGTTAACAAGTCTATTCACTGTATGAATCCTCATGTAATCTTATTAGAGGAAACCCATGTTATAGGTTCTAATAATAAGTACTCTTTTCATTTTATTTAATGGAACCTTATTAATGGAAAGAAGTATCTTAGGTTTGTCTTTATGAGCATGAACATACTCATTCAATGCACTTTTGCCATGTCATTTTATGCTTGCCCCATCATAAGCTATGTCATATGTTATGTTATGCTTGGTTGGTTAACAAGTCTATTCACTATATGAATCTTCATGTAATCTTATTAGAGGAAATTTCTTTCATCATCTAGCCATCACCTTGAATTTTAGAGTCCTCAAATTTTTATTCATATTTATATCTATGGGCATGATGATGTTATTGAGATATACGAGAATGTGAAGACTACCCATTATTAAATTTGTTACAAGGCATGTCTATGAAATTATCTTGTATAGTTTAACAAAAATTGGATTGTCTTGATAGTCATCATGATTTTTGTCCATAACTATAACACTATAAACTTTAAACCCTAAATCCCAGAGACTCTCAATCCTATACCCAAAACTCCTTGAACCATAAATCCTAGAAATCCTACCTTAAACCTTGAAAACCTTAAATTCTCAACACTAAGAATCTAACAAATCCTAAATCCTAACGCATGAATCCTAGAAATCCTACTTTAAACCTTAAAGACCATAAATTCTAAACACTAAAAATCTTACGAATCTTAAATTCTAAACCCTTATTCCTTAATTGCTAATAATAATTTGTAAAATATCTTGAGTGGAAAAAGAGGTTGTGTTGCACCCAAGCTATTGCTTGAGAAATAGGCAATAGGTTGGTCTTTCTCCAACTTTTGCTAGAGCAACAGGTTGGGGTGCAATACAACTCAAATCAAGAGATTTTACTGATTTGAGCAATAAGTTGTGTTTTACTTCAAGGTGTATAACTTGCAATCTAAAGGTCCAATAACTATCAATGTGTCTATTTTGGATTTGGCATTACTAAGCTAGAATGTTAACTACGTACCAAATATTTAGCTTAGTGATTGTAAGATAGATCAAAGAACTAATGAGTTGCCTATAGTGCCTGTCAAAGAACTAATGAGTTGCCTATAGTGCCTGTCATAACTATAGGCTTTTCTTCTTCTTTTGTTAATCTCAAATTATGCTCCACGAATGTAGTTGCAATCTTACAATCTTCCATATGGAATATCTTTCGTCGATTATCCACATATTTGTACCAACTTCTGGAACTATTTTTTGCATCATTCTAGAATTATGCCAAGATAAAAATGCATAAGACCAAGATATTTCATTTTAAACTCTAAGAATATATTTTGTTTCAATTTTCAAGTTTTAATTACTTCTTATGAAAATTATATCTTCTACATACAATAGTGCAATGTCTTCCCCTTGAACTTTGTAGTAGAGCGTATGATTTGTATAAGACTTGCAAATCCGAAATTAGGGAAATATTCTAATTGATGCTGTTCATAAACTAATTGCCAATGAATGACGAATAATAAATACTCTTCTCTCACTTTTGCACGTTTGGCAAACTATTTAAATAACATTATTGATTTGAAAAACATAAATAAATAGACACGTCTTTAGAGAAGCATGAGGTTCATGTTCGGCATGAACATGGGAGGAGGCCTATGGCTCAATATTAATAATAGGTTTGATATGATAAAACAACAACTTCACTCATGGCCATTGCTAAAATATGATCAATTGACATTACTCAAAGAGTATATATTTCCAACACCCTTATCAAAACAAATCCTTGATGAAAATTTTGATCTATTCTATTTGAGATTCTCTATTTTTGCCATAGATCATCGCTATGACTACTATAGAGATCTTATCACATGTTATAGGTTCTAGTAATAAGGACTCTTTTCATTTTATTAAATGGAACCATATTAAGGGAAAGAAGTATCTTAGGTTTGTCTTTATGAGCTTGAACATACTCATTTGGTGCACTTTTTCCATATCATTTTATGCTTGCCTGATTCATAAGCTAATATGTTATGTTGTGCTTGGTTGGTTAAAAAGTCTATTCAATGTATGAATCTTCATGTAGCCTTATTAGAGGAAATCTCTTCCATTATCTAGCCATCACCTTGAATTTAAGAATCCTCAAATTTTTACTCATATTTATATATTCATGGGCATGATGATGTTATTGATATATGAGGAATGTCAAGACTACCCATGACTAAATTTGTTACAAGGTGTGTTTATGAAATTATCTTGTACAATTTAACAATAATTGGATTGTCATGATAGTCATCATGATTTATGTACTAAACTATAAAGCCTATAAACTTTAAACCCTAAATCCTAGAGACCCTCAATCTTATACCCAAAGCTCCTCAAACCATAAATTGTAAACCATAAATCCTAGAAATTCTACCTAAATCTTATAAATCCTACTTAAACCTTGAAAACCTTAAATTCTAAACACTAAGAATCTTACGAATACTAAATCCTAAACCATGTAAACCCTAGAAATCTTACCTAAAGCGTAGAATTCCTACCCTAAATCGTAAAGACCTTAAATTCTAATTACTAACAATCTTACGAATCCTAAATCCTAATTCCTTAATTGCTAAAAATAATTTGAAAAATATCTTGATTTGAAAAAGAGGCACTATTACACCCAAGCTATTTCTTGAGCAATAGGCAACAAATTGGTCTTTCTTTACCTTTTGCTAGAGTAATAGGCTAGGATGCAACACAACTCGAATCAAGAGTTTTTACTGATTTGAGCAACAAGTTGTGTTTTTCTCGAAGGTGTTTCTTAAGCAACAAGTTGCCTACAATGCAACTTGCAACCTAGAGGTCCAATGAGTAGCACTATATCTATTTTGGATTTGACATTACTGAGCTAGAGTGTTAACTAAGTACCAAATATCTAGCTTAGTGATTGTAAGATAGATTAATGAGCTAATGAGTTTCCTATAGTGCTTGTCATTGACTATAGGCTTTTCTTCTTCTTTTGTTAATGTCAAATTATGCTCCATGGATGTAGATGCAATATTACAAACTTCCATATGGAATCTCTTTAGTAGATTATTCACATATTTGTACTGACTCTTGAAACTATTTTTCATCTCTCTAGAATTCTATGCTAAAATAAAAATGCATAAGACCAAGATATTTCATTTTAAACTCTAAGAATACATTTTGTTTCAATTTTCAAGTTTTCATTACTTCTTATGAAAATTATATCATGTACATACAATAGTGCAGTGGTGATGTCTACCCCTTGAACTTTGTAGCAGAGTGTATGATTTGTATAAGACTTTGTATATCCAAGATTAGCAAAATATTTATCAATTATGCTATTATCATAAACTGATGGCCGATAAATGATGAATAATAAATAATTTTCTCTCACTTTTGCACTAAAAAACATAAATAAATAGATACATATTTGGAGAAGAATGAGGTTCGTGTTCGGCATGAACATGGGAGGAGGAATATGGCTCAATATTAATAATAGGTTTGAGATAATAAAACAACAACTTCACCCATGGCCATTGCTAAAATATGATCAATTAATATTACTCCAAGACTATATATTTCCAACACCCTTATCAGAGCAAATCCTTGATGAAGATATTAATCTATTTTGTTTGAGATTGTCTGGAGTATTTTTGGCATAAGATCATCGCTCATGACTACTATAGAGCTCTTATCCCATGTTATAGGGTCTAATAATAAGTCCTCTTTTCATTTTATTTAATGGAACCATATTAAGGGAAAGAAGTATCATAGGTTTGTCTTTATCAGCCTGAACATACCCATTCGGTGCACTTTTGCCATATCATTTTATGTTTGTCTCATTCATAAGCTAATATGTTATGTTATGCTTGGTTGGTTAACAAGTCTATTTATTTTATGAATCTTCATATAACCTTATTTGAGGAAATCTCTTTCATCATCTAGCCATCACCTTGAATTTAAGAATCCTCAAAATTTTAATCATTTTTATATATTCATGGGCATGATGATGTTATTGATATATGAGGAATGTGAAGACTACTCGTTAGTAAATTTGTTACAAGGTGAGTCTATGAAATTGTCTTGTACAATTGAACAATAATTAGATTGTCATCTCAGTCATCATGATTTTTGTACTAAACTATAAACCCTATAAACTCTAAAGCCTAAATCCTAGAGACCCTCAATCCTATACCCAAAGCTCCTTAAACCGTAAATTGTAAACCATAAATCCTAGAAATCCTACGTTAAACCTTGGAAACCTTAACTTCTAAACACTAAGAATCTTATGAATCTTAAATGCTAAACCATAAATCCTAGAAATCCTACCTAAATCTTAGAATTCATACCTTAAACCTTGAAGACCTTAAATTCTAAACACTAAGAATTTTATGAATCCTGAATCTTGAATTGCTAATAAAAATCTTGATTTGAAAAAGAGGTTGCATTGCACCCAAGCTATTGCTTGAGCAACATACAACATGTTGGTCTTTCTCCAATTTTGCTAGAGCAATAGGTTGGGGTGCAACACAACTCAAATCAAGAGATTTTGTTGATTTGAGCAACAAGTTGTGTTTTACTCCAAGGTGTTTCTTAAGCAACAAGTTGTGTACAATGCATCTTGCAATCTAGAGCTCTAATGAGTAGCAAGCAATCTACCACATCAATGTACCCAATCTATTGAGAAGGTGTTCAATTTTCTATTATTCCCATCTTGGATGCATCTTTTTAATTATTTGAATATATTTGTTCCCAAGGCTTCCACATTTTGGAAAGGGCCATCATACCTCAACAACATTTTTGCATCCAGACAAGTACATGTGCCTTATTGTGAATGGTATAAATCAAAATACAACAATATTGCCTCCTTTTAATGTGTGCCCTCAAGGATGTCTAACAAGATATGGAACAACGACCACATATGTAGCTGCAATCTTAAATCTTCCACATGGACTTTCTTTACGATATAATCCACATTCTTTTTAACTAACCCATGAAAGTGTTTTTTTGCATCTCTGTACAATTCTATGTGAAGACAATAATGCATAATACCAAGATCTTTCATTTTAGACTCTAAGAATACATCTTGTTTCAATTTTCTAACAAAGTTTTCATTACTTCTGATGACTATTAGATAATCTACATACAATAGTGCAATGATGATGTAGAGCGTATGATCTATCTAAGATTTTGTATATCCAACATTAGCAAAATATTTATCAATTATGCTATTATCATATACAAAAAATGATGAATAGCTATCAATTTGCAATTTCGGTAAATTATTTAATATAATATTATTGATAAAAAAGGAATAAATAAATAGATACATATTTTAAGAAGAATGGGGTTCGTAGTTGGCATGAACATGTGAGGATATAATGAAGCAAAACAATTTTCAACCACCATGCTGGTTTATGTTGGAGTAGCATGGAGAAGAAGATGGAGATACCAAGATGATGCTTTACCCATGCCCGCTGCTAAAACATGATAAATTGATATTCTTTAAAGACTATATATTTCCAACGTACAAATCCTTGATGAAGATGTTGATGCATTCTATTTGAGATTCTCCACAGGATTTTTGGCACAAGATCATCGCTCATGACTACTATAGAGTTCCTATGCTATGGTATAGGGTCTAATAGTAAGTACTCTTTATAGAAACCATCTTAAGGGAAAGAAGTATCTTAGATTTCTATGCCTAAATATACTCATTCAGAGCACTTTTTCCATATCATTTTATGCTTGCCTCATTAATAAGATAATTTGTTACTTATGCTTGGTTGGTTGACAAGTCGATTCACTATATGAATCTTCATGTGATCTCTTTCATCATCTATCCTTCACCTTGAATTTTAGAATCCTAGAGACCGTTAATCCTAAACCCAAAACTCCCAAAACTGTAAACCCTAAATCCTAGAAATCCTACCAAATCTTAGAAACGCTACCTTAAACCTTGAAAACCTTAAATCCTAAACACTAAGAATCTTACAAATCCTAAATCCTAAACCCTAAAATAGGCTAATCCCTAAATTGCTAATAATTATTTGTAAAAAATCTTGATTTGAGCAAGAGGTTGTGTTGGACCCAATCTCTTGCTTGAGCAACAAGCAATAGGTTGGCCTTTCTCCAAATTTTTCTTGAGCAACAAGTTGTGTTTTACTCCAAGGTGTTTCTTGAGCAAAACATTGCATACAACACAACACCAATCTAAAGGTTCAATGACTGGCAAGCAATCTACCACATCAATGCACCCAATTGATTGAGCAAGATGTTGAGTTTTATAAGTTGTACCTTTCAATGTGTGCCCTCAAGGATGGCTAATAAAATATGGAACCATGACCTATTCAAAAAATCAATAGCTCCATTACCAAGTTTAGTAAAAGCCTCTAAGGGGAATATCTTGAAAATACATATAGTACTACTATTCTTTTGGTATAAGGTATACTAGTATAAGGTACCTCAAATTGAAATGATAGGCAACTAAAAAGAAATAAAATAAGATCACAACAAAAATCCTGAAAGGATATATATACAAAAATATTCCTTATCCTACAAAGGTAACAATCTATGGTTTCATATGTTAATGCATGCTAGAGGGCACTTAAGCTTAATTATAAGGGTAGATAAGAGATGTTAATAGATGATAATGAACCATATCATTCTTTATCAAATAGAAAAGAATTTGGACTAGGCTACTTGTGTTTTAAGGGAATGTCTTACCAAGTCTTTAAAACTAGTTAGCATTATTGCATTTGATTTCTTAAGTGTTGAAACATGCATGTTAAGAAAATGTCCTACCTAGTCTTTTAAACTAGTTCTTCTAATCACTTGCCAAAAATAATTAATCATTGATTGAAAGGGGAGCATGATTGCTTTTGATTTCTTATACGTTGAAGCCATAGTCACCATGAGAGGATTCTTAGATTGAATTGAGATGTGTTGCATTGAGAGCCGAATTTCGAAAAATAAAATAGACAAGTACTACTTTCTTAGGAGGACTAGCAAAAAAGAATGTAATATGTATACCATCGAAGATGTGAAGAGTAGTAATAGTTGACTATAGGTTAGAGCTTGGATTGCAAAACTTGGGAGTGGCAGCTCTTTTTGAGTAAGATCTTGTAGAAGAGTTTTTTAGGGAATGCAAGGTAGGAGCATCAGAGTTGATGTAGAAGATTTTTGAGAATCTAGTAGTAGAAGAGTTGTTGATGGAATCATGACTTAAAAAATCAATACCAAAAGCATGAAAAGTGCAAAATCAAAAAACAAAAGGAAAAAGCCCTATTTTACATTCCTGTCCCATCTCTAATAATGAGTAATGAAGTTTTCTTTTCTCAAAACTTTGAGGATGTGATCACCATGCACATTTGCTAAGCAAGTGCTTAACCTATCTTTGTAATTCCATTTTCATTGAGATTTATCTCTTAATGTTTATCCCCCATCTTGCTCTTTCATGTGGCTTACTCGAGAAGATCAATAAGGACTCAACTTTTGACATGTAGTGACACCCTTGGAGGATTTCAAAGGTTTGAATTGCTAGGTGCAAGATGCATTTTTTATCTCTAATCCAAGCTATTGGATTTGATTGCTTGGTGTGGTAGGTCCAAATGTGCCAACATCTTTTAAACCAATTGTGAGACGATGATAAAGAATAGAGGAGGCAAAGTCGAGCCTCCTTTAAAAACTATGGTGCATCTCGTTTTGGAATAAGACCAAGGTGGCAAACTTATGATGGCCTTACCTTGAGGTCATACCAAGAAAGGCTATCCTTTGAACACCAACTTACTTTCTACAGGATCATCAAGATTAGAAACAAATGAGAACGTTTCCATAGACCCTACGAACGGCCAAGAAGCAATAAATGATCTATTACTCTACATTTTTGGCATGCCCCTCAGGGATAGCTACAATTCCTCTTTTTTCAAAGATAAAATTGGCAGCTTATATTTTCAAAATATGGTTGCATCAATCGGATCTTCCTGGTCTCCCACATCTAGCCTTAACACATCTTTTCTTACCAAAATCTTTTTGTTAGGAGCACAGAGAGAGAGGGAGAGAGAGAGAGAGAGAGAGAGAGAGAGAGAGAGAGAGAGAGAGAGAGAGAGAGAGAGAGAGAGGGAGGGAGGGAGGGAGGGAGGGAGGCAGAGAGAGAGAGAGAGAGAGAGAGAGAGAGAGAGAGAGAGAGAGAGAGAGTGCAAGCATGCTTGGCACAAAAATTTGAGGTTTAATTTGTTACATTTGAGAATTACAAAAGGAACTTTTTTTTAAAAAATGAATATGAAATTTGAAAAAGGATGAATTGCAAATTTGTAGTTGTCTTACCCTAGGGCCTGAGTTATAGGATGTAAGTCTAGGGGCTTTTTTCTTTTTTAAAGCCGACAATGGTCACTGGTCAGCCCCAAAAAGGAAGACCTAACCAAAAAGGGCCAATTTGGAAGTTATGCTGATAAATTGCAAATTTGGCATGTAAAAGATTTTTGTATCTATTATGATTTTTTTTTTGGTAAACACCCCACCAAGGGAACTACAGGAAAGATGGAAACTCAAAAAGCATTAAAACTCATCTAGGAAAAGCCAAGCCAGAAAGCAAAAGCCATTTTAATGTAAGCCACGATTATCAACCAAAAGTATACTTGGGAAACAAAAAGATTTGCACATAGGATTTGCAATACTTGGATGCAAAACAAATTTTCACTAGGGGTGGGGATGTTTCCACCACACAATCTTTTGACTTGATTTATTAGAGCATTGTCTAACCTTGTTATTTGGTACGAGTAGCCTCTTTTCTATTTTAATAGAACTAGTCGACTTATATTATTATGGAGAAAAGAAAGATCCAAAATTTGGTCCCCTAAAAAAGGGCAAACTACTCAGGACCTATGCCATATAGGCAAGATTCAAAGCTGACCATACTTAGATCTCTAAGACACCCACACACTAACGAGTCTTTCTTCCCCACTATTTTTCGCAGATTTGCCAACATAACCAAAATCATAGTTTCTATATAGCCCACTCGTACCCCTTGGTTGAAGACTATATCATTCCAACCCCCCCAGATAGAAAGCATCACAATAGCGCTGACATGCTGCCAACATGCAACCAAAGTGGATGGCAACCCTTGAGTGTCCCCTAGGACAATCAATTTCCAATTTGTACACACCGAGAACTTCCCCATCAATCCTACCTGCTTGATAGCCCCAACCACCACAAACCAAGCTCTTCTAGTTACTGGAAATGACCACATTAAGTGCATCGAATCTTCCACACATTTCCAAGACATAAAGGATTCATTTTTGGACCATTTCCTCATCCTCGCTCTCAGCGGGAGCCACTTGTGTGTTACTTTCCACAAGAAGAACCCCCCTCTCCCAGTTTGGGAGCCTTGCCACACATTAAAGACCTTCTGCCTCCACCATTTGTTTGAGTGTCTCATATGCCATTTCGCATTCATGGCATCCACCAAAGACTAATCACAGGTCAAATTCATGTACACTGTAAATCTTATTTATCCAGTGTTACCTATTTCCCAGTGATTTACCATCCACGAACCATAGTTAGTAGGCCAATCTTTTGGAATATTACTAAGGACATTGTTAATCAAAGTCATATCCCTATCCGTGAACCCAAAGAGATCTCTGATTGACATAGTCATTCTCTAGCTTGCCCGCATTGAGTCGCAAAGATGATCCCATATGGATTCTGATCCCCTTCTTATAAGCTGACTTGGTAGCCTATAGGTTCATCCACGCTACTACCTTATCCTAGTATAAGACATCCCAGCTCCACCACACCCCCTCAAGGAGGCTAGCTTCCCCCCTCATCCCAATTCTGCCGTTCCATTTCATCATATTTCTACACGACTTCCATGCATCAATCAAACCCACCACAAAGTCCAACCTTGAGATCTTTAATGGGAACCATGAACAAACCTTATCATACCAAGACATATTGTTCCAAGTCCCCACACTCTTTCCTTTAGTCCTCTCCACAAACCAAGTCATACATTCAACCCACGGGGCTTTGCATATCAATTTAATGTTGCGTTGATATGCAAGTGGTACGCAACTTGTATGAACTATTCGCATTTGCAAATGTTCCTCATGGATTCATCTATGAAATTTCCAACGCAAGCCGTTTGACCCATTCTTGAAAAACAATGGTCAAATTTACAACCAGAGCACGAGAGAAGGAGACAAAGAGTAAGAGCAACAAATAGAAAGAGATGTGTAACCTTTCTTTCTCAATGTCCGGGGAGACATACTTGATGACCATTTTGACCCATCACTTTGCATCACACAACCTCTTTGACCATTCTTTCATAGTAAAACTCTTAATATTCTATATCATCCTCGTGGTATTATTCTCTATTTGCTTTTCCACTAAGGGGGGTTTCATAACAATTTGCCTTTTTCCTCATGACAAGAGTGCACAAGTGCTGCGGAAGCTGCGGCAACCCAGCCAGTGGTAGGACTACCTAAGCGTGGAGAATTGCTTTAGTAAGGAAATTGTAACTTATGTTGGTTTTAGGTAGATAAGTGCAAATGGGGTGAAAAGGTCCGATTCCACTAAGGGGGGTTTCATAACAATTTGCCTTTTTCCTCATGACAAGAGTGCACAAGTGCTTTAATTAGGAAATTGCAACTTATGTTGGATTTAAGTAGATAAGTGCAAATGGGGTGAAAAGGTCCGATAGGATTTGTAGGCTAGGGATAGAGGATAGAAAGTTAAGAACACATCCCACGCAAGGGTTTTGTATCTCGAAATCTGTGGAGGAAAAAAAAACAGTTCTTTCCATAATCTCATTGAAATTGTTGTGCTAAGCAGAAAACATGGCAACCCTCCCATTGTTGTAAAACTCCTTTCGCCACAAGAATTGCTACAATTGGTACCATGCAAGTTGAAATGTTGCTTTGTATAGGTCATTGAGACAAGAGGGAACACCTCGAGATAACCAAAGAACTTTGTTTCTCCTATTAAGATAGCATCCCACGTACCTTCATAGAAGGTGTTGATTTTTTCGTTGTTTCCATAGTTTTTGCTATGAGGATCGAAGGTCGCGCTAACATCGCAAAATCTGTAGGAAATAAGCATCAAAGTAGAAGACCATGATTTTCGGTCAATCGCAAGTATTGCAAACTCACAAGTGGATTTCGAGTATCGGTACAGTTCTCGAGAATTTCGCAAAGCTCTGAAAATGCAATGTTCTCACATAGGAGGCTAAGAGGGCATTCCCGCGTTGTTGAAACCATGGTTCCAAAATCTACGATCATCTAAAAATTGTAATTTGCACCCTTTGCACTGTAGTTTTAGGACCACCTGTTAACATCGCAGATTCGGGGAACGTAGAAAATCTCCTCTGTTCTCATGCAGCTTAAGTCTAAGACCGTGATGCACTCATCGTGAAAATGCCCTCTAAAATATCTCGAGTGTCGAACAAGGCATAGATGATAGCACTTTTGAGAGCGAGGTATGGTCTACTCGAGTTTATAACCAGACGCGTATCTCTTGCCATCAATGACTCTAGAAATTTCTCCTCGACGTCAAGTAACGCGCAAGTTTCACACGCAACGGCTCATCGCCCTTTCATTTGCTAAACCCTCGGGCCCAAAAATAAAAATTACTGCTACAACGATTGCCGACTGCTAAATAAAGTACTCTTAGCGAATGAAGGGCGACGCCCGCCCTACTTGAAAGTTGACGGGCCCCTGTCGCCCCAGTCCATACAACTAACCGTCAATAAGGGTGAATCATCGCGTATCCTCTGTGCCGTTGAGGTTGATATGTTAGCCGGTGCCAGTGCACCCTCATCGTTTCAGCTCACACTTTTGGGGCCCACCGCCGTTCACGTACTGTTTTGTCATGCTCCTCGAGGATCGCGTCACCATGACATCGGAACAGTGCAGAAAGGAATGACTCGTCCCAAGAAAATCACCCCTTCCAAGTTTTCCATGGAATTAAACAAGATAAATTTCATTCATGGGGCTTGCCCGAGAAGGAGTAGGGAAGGGCCATTGGGAGAGTCCTTTTCGGGGAGGAAGTCGAGAGGATTTGGGAGCCGAAATTCGACCGGATTTTGATCGAGAAAAGGCGACAAGTGGCCCTTCCCGACCGTCAAGGTGGACTGGGAGGCATAATTCGTCATTTTCTTGTGAGGTTTGGCCTGAGTTTTGGGTAATTGGATTCTGGGTTTTAGGGTCCTGCCAATGGACAGCTGAGATTTCATCTCAGCCGACCAGTGACCTTGACAGTGCGTGAAAAAAAACCTAAAGAGAGAAGAAATAGGGGGGCTAAAACTACCCAAAAAGGATCTCCAATGATTACTAATTGCTCGAATGATGCCCGAGCTTTACATAAGGCTTTTTGACAGCCATAGAAGCTTGGGCATGATCTTTCATGGATTGAAGGAATTGTGCAGGTGAAGGGGATGATTGCCATTGACAAAAAACAAAAGGAAGGAGATCCTACAAAGGCGATGGGCACATCAAAAGGAAGTTTGGACCTGAGTAGAATCCCAATAATGACTTAGAAATGATTACTGAACAAGAAGATAGGAGGCAGAGAGGCAAGCGAGAAACAGTGAGGGGGAAGTAGATGCAACAATTAGGGAAGAGTCCATGCAAGAGAGGATGAGAGGCAAGCCCATTCAAGCTTATAGTTTAATTGACTTTAATGGGAGGGCTTTGTGTTGCAAGGTTACGACGACTTTGGTTTGACCTTGGATGAGTGGAGAAGGAAGTAGGACGTAGGTAAAGCATGATCACCTAAGGAGCTTCCAAAAGCAACTTGAAGCATGTGCACTAGAGTTGGAGGGCAAGTCACCATTAATAATTTCCAATGATGCATACCTTAACATGGCTATTAAGATCTTTCATAAATTGGAGGATTCATAAATATAGTTCTTCATTTTTTGCCCTTAAAATTATGTGCATATATTAGATGATCTCTAAAGTTTCAATGGAGCTATCAAGTTGATTCTTTTTCTAACCAAGGCTCTCTGAGTTAAGTTTGCAATATCCAATGTCTACGTGCAAGAGGAGATTTATGATATGAGAGATCTATTAAACAAGCCAAAGCTTGGGGACTTCGGTTTTAAAGCTTGGGTCCTAGGTGAGAAATATAAGATCTACCCATTCGGTGATCCTATGTAGGTAGACCACAAAGCTCATTTTGTTCCTTGAAATTAAACATAACCTTAGATCCCAACCTTAAGACCGATTTCAAGGTAACCTTGGATCCCAATGGAGGCAAGCTTCGATCCCGTGTAGGCGGCTCAACCTTGGATCCCAATGGAGGCAAGCTTCAATCCCGTGTACGCGGCTCGTAAATTATTCCAAAGGAGAGAGAGAGAGAAATAAGCGGGAGAGAGGGGGGGAGAGATAGAAAAAGATGGAAATAGCAACTGGTAGTAATTTATCGGCGGAGATGACAAGTCACAGGGCGTCCAGCCGCAGGCGCAACACGGTCACACGGCGTCGGCCAGGGCCGCAAGTCCAACGTCAAAAGGGGCGGTTGTCATTATCTATCATCAAAGGTCAGAGAAAGCTGCCTCTCTTGCTCTAGTTCGTTCCATACCGCATCTTCTTCCAAGTCCTTCCCTCTTACCCTCTTCCTCTTTCATTGGACCTTGACCTTGCTTCCTCCTCTTCCTCCCATGGTGGCTCCTCTCACCACCCTCCGCGATCCCCTCCCCCCTTCCCTTCCTGATGGCGTTGCCTCCCAGCCTCTCCATCACACTTCCGCACGAGCAGCTAACGCAGCTCCTGCATACGGTAGTCTCCTGCCTGGATCTGGTGCGGATGCAGGAGGAGCTGCAGACCCACTCGCACATGGGCTCCCTGGCTATGGCAGAGTTACCTCCGGCTTAGAAACGGGTCTTCCTTACCGAGCCCCCGGACCCGGCGACGGTTTAACTTCTCCCTCGGGCTCTCCTCGCCTGAAGCGCCAAACCTCCCTCGTGTCCTCCTTCTTCAACAGTTGTTGCTTCCTCTTCGGCAAGCATGGCCTCTGTGACCTCGACCTCCCTGCCTCTAATCTCAAAGATTTCCTTCTTTGCCGTGTCTCCAAAGACGCCCCCTTGCAACAGCAGTCAGGTTGGACGCAAGATAGCTGGGGACTCCTAGGCAGCAGAAGGAAGGCCAACGGTGCTAATAGCTCCTGGGCAGATGACGCGGTTGTCGGCGATGACGTCTACTACAAGCCCCCCCGTTGGAAACTTTTCCTTAGGAAAGTCAGGGCTGAGACGAGAAAGATGAATTGCTCCAAGCCTGCGCCTCAGGGGTTTCATTACGATACGCTCAGTTATGCGATGAACTTCGACGACGGCTGCTGGTATCAGAGCGATCCCCATGTTCAGGGAAGATTTTCCGGGCCGATTCCAATGGAGAACGCGCCGTACAAAGCAAAGGCTCTAATTTCATGATAAGAAGGGCTACCCGTATTACAGTGCTTGCTCACCCAGTCTCTCCAGTGCTTGAAGTAGTATCTTTTGGTTCGTCTTCATGTTTGGGCACAATATTATTCGGCCTGTTGACATCAAGGTATTCATGCCAAGCAGATGACAAGTCTGCGCAGGAACTTCAGGCCTCGAAACTTTTTTGGAGTGCGCAAGCGGTATATATAGGCTTGTGAACGTGAAGGGCATGGTGATTGAGTTCTCTACCTTTTGATGTAATATTTTCTGCTTCCTGATTCTTTTACATATACTTTCCTGTCAAAGTTGACGCGGGTCTCCTTCCTGGGTTTCATTGAACATAAGCTATGCGTCGCTGGCGTCTATTTTGCATTACTATTGCAGTGGCATAGCTATTTTGTTAGCAACATCTCCTGTTTCTTTTTCCGAAGTGTTGGGAGTGTTTTGGGAGGAAAAATAGCAGCCCTTCCTCCTTGTCCGCAAACACGAGAGCGCGTCCGAAATTTGTTGCAATCACGACGTAGCTTTGGTTATCACCCACGACGGTCAAATTGATAAACTTTGCCAAATTTTAAAAGCAGACCACTCCAACGTGAACTTGGCATGGGTGCAGCGAACGTTAGTCTCACCAGGTTCTGTTCTTCGTGAAAGCCCCTGGGCTTTGTCTAATTCAGGTTGGAATGGCCTACATTGTATGCCACTGTAAGTTACCTCGCTGACCAGAGTAGCCACTATTTTAAAACAATGCCAGCATGATCTCTGCTTAACGAAAGGCGCTACAATTGGACATCAGTTCTCGTTATTGTTTTTTACAGAAGGCTGAAAGTTAGGCTCGACAGGGTAAAGGTGACAGAATAAGTAGCTGCCACCGCCTCCACATGAAGAACTTTTTCCTGAAGCAAGTTCAGAAGAAGTAGCCGCAACCACCTCTGACATGATAAAAAGAAAGAGCAGATGGCGCTGCTTTTTCCTGAAGTAAGTTCCTGGCTATAGCCAATCGTGTTTTTTTGGTTTAAGGCAAGTTCAGAAGAAGTAGCTGCAACCTCCTCCGATATGATCAATAGGAAAGAGCAGAGATGGCGCTGCTTTTCCTTAAGTAAGCTCCAATGGGCAAAGGCAGCTCTTGCTGTCCTTTCCTATATCTGGATGCTTTAGGAGTAAGGAAGATTATGCAATTGAGCAAGGTTGGCTTTCATCTATGTTAGTGTACGATACGGAACTTTCAACGGTAGCCCGGAGTGAAGGTATTGGGTCTTCGAGGATAGGCATTCTACATGAGTTGTTGCCAACCAGATTTGCTTATTTTTTGTACAGTTTACAGATGGAAGGGCAGAAGTTCCATATACGTCAAATTGACATTTGGAGAGGATCTTCCATATACGTCAAATTGACATTTGGAGAGGATCTTATGGACAGCATGGACT
The DNA here is from genome assembly GCF_047967505.1 of Dipteris shenzhenensis. Taxonomy (NCBI): domain Eukaryota; kingdom Viridiplantae; phylum Streptophyta; class Polypodiopsida; order Gleicheniales; family Dipteridaceae; genus Dipteris; species Dipteris shenzhenensis. The sequence goes on along the minus strand of NC_141623.1, from coordinate 4,169,648 downwards.
GAGGCTGAAGGAAGTCTCCTCATCTACACAGACCCTAGGTACAATCAGTAGTGGTGAAAATCTTCGTGCAAATCAAACTTGGGTATTTGTTGTACAGTTTATTGGGTTAAGGGCAGCTGTAACAAGTTTTATATGAATTGGAATATGGATAGGATTTCCTGGACTCTGTGAACCTGAGACCAAGGTTATGTGAGAATGCGAGAGGCTCGACCCGGGAGCAAGATCACTCAGAAGACTCAAAAGCGCACAGTGAATGCAAAAGGCTGACTCAGATGAATGCTCACAGCCCGTGTCAATATATTGCCAACATTGTGGATACATCAAAAAGCCTCCAAGAAGCAATGAAAGGGTCGAGTTCAACAAACTCGCCCGTTTACAAGAAATACAGCTACATGATCGAACATGGATAGGATTTCGTGGACTCTGTGAACCTGAGACCAAGGTTATGTGAGAATGTGAGGCTTGACTCGGGAGCAAGATCACTCAGAAGACTCAAAAGTGCATAGTGAATGCAAAAGGCTGAGTGAGACGAATGCTCACACCCTGTGTCAATATATTGCCAACATTCAATCAAGAAGCCTCCAAGAAGCAATGGACTGGTCGAGTTTAACAGACTCGCCCGTTTACAAGAAACTACAACTACACGATCACATGAGATCTCCTCAAATACTGATTTGAAATTCTCACAATCCCCCCCTTAATGAAGTGTCTGAGGAGATGGAATTAATCCAATGCCTCTGCGGAGGAACTCGAGTCGATCTTTAGGAAAGCCTTTCGTAAAGAGGTCGGCCAACATGTGTTTGGTTGGACAATCATTAGGGGAGAATTGGGGTCTCAAAAGGGCCTCATAAGGAATGGATTAGGAAATGTTTAGTGGGCTTATGCAAGAGGCTTGGAGGGTCCTAAAGAGGCCTAACCAGCCCAACCTAGGTGGGCTAAGCCCACATTTGAGCCCATCTCTCCCCCCATCAATGAGGGGAGGGGACCACTTTTTGAAATTTGAATTTCAAATTTCGAATCTCCCTCCCTCCCTCTCCCTCTCTCTCTTCTCCCTCCCTCCCTCCCTCCTCTCCCCCTCCCTCCTCCTCTCCCCTCTATCTTGCTCCTCCTCCTCCCTCTCCCCTCCTCCTCCTGGCTCCTCCTCCTTCTGGGTTCTCCCTCCTTCCTCTCCCCTCCTCCTTCTCCTTCTGGCTCCTCCTTCCTCCTTCCTCTCCCCTCCTTCTCTAGCCGCCCAGGATCCCTCTCCTCTGCTCCTCCCTCCTGCAGAATCTCTCCCCTTCTCCTCCCTCCTGTAGCATCTCTCCCCTCCTCCTTCCTTCTACAGCAGCTACTCCTCTCCCTTCTACACCTATCGCCCTACTCTTCTCCTCCTCTTCCTCTTGCCCTCATCTGCTTCTCCCCCTCCCTCTTCCTTGCTACTCTCTCCCTCTCACTGCTCCATCTTTTCCACCTCTCCCCTACATTTTAGCCTGCATCACTGATACCTCTCTTTGAGTACTCATGGCACCATGCGAGGACATATTCAACAAGTACCATGTGAACCTACAACTGGAAGCAGAATATGCAAGCGCACGCTCTTTGGGATATAGTGGAACTCCTCAAAGTGTGCTCCACAGTCTTCGATTGCAAGGAAAGAAGCATCTTGACCTTTGGGTGGATGGAAACTTGTATCCTTTAGACCTTGCCACCCAAAAGAGTCCTCCTTTTCATACAGTGCATGATGTTGTTTGGTTTGTTGGCAAGGGACATGCTGGATTGCTCGGTTATTGCAATCGATTGAACCATTCAAACATTGGCTATGCAAGCAAGCGAGGTGCAGAGAGCCCAAGTAGAAGAACTTGCACATTTGGATAATATTACTATTGTGGCAATGCATAATAGTATGCCGGATCTCCAATTGCAAAACAAAGAACTCAGTGATAAAGCACATGCACTGGACTTGGAGCGACATGAATTGGAAGAATCAATCCAGAAGCTTACTGAAAGCAAACAAGATTTGGAAAGGTCTATCTATGGCCAAGTTCAACGTGCTGTGGAGAAGGAACGAGAGAAGTCGATAGAACGAGTACAAAAGTTGAAGGGAACACCTTTGGGACTGAAGTCGGAGAGGAAAAGACAATTGCAATCTATGGATGCATTGTGAACCAATAGTGGTGCCCGAAAGAGGAGAATACGGCGGGCTGCAAGGTTAGTTCCCCAAATTTTCAATGAAATTTCTTACCCCAAAATATTTGTGGTGTTGCATTCTTTCCACTAAGACTCATTTGTACTCTACTTTAGGAATTTCACGGAGGATGTGATGGGAACAATGGAAATAGATGATAGTGATCCTTCATATGGGTTAGTTCCCGAAATTTTCAATGAAATTTCTTACCCCAAAATATTTGTGGTGTTGCATTCTTTTCACTCAGACTCATTTGTACTCTACTTTAGGAATTTCATGGAGGATGTGATGGGAACAATGGAAATAGATGATAGTGATCCTTCATATGTTCTAAGAAGTTTAATAAAGCCAAGTGATGTTATGGAAGTGTTGAAGGACCTTAGACAAAAAGGGCTACGTAAACAAGTTGCTAGAGAGATAATGAAGGATTTCAAGGGCCTCGTCCAAGCAAAGGAGGTGCTTGAAGCTTGTGATACTGCTGGTGTAAGTCGTGAAGCTTACAACTTTGTTTTTAAAATTTTCAAGTCTGCTATGGAGGAAAAGTATAAGATATCTACAATGCCATTGCCAACACCATGGTCTGTAAGGCTTGCACGTCAAGAAACAAACCAATGTGCTAGAGAAAAGCTTGGAGGATACCATTGTGTAAGTGGCACAATGACTTGGAAGAGTAAAAAGAAATCTGGCATCCAAACGTTTGAGATGAATGCTTTCAATAATGTTTACGGGGATGTAGAGAATTTGCAGAGAGTCATGGTCAAATTCTATGAGATGAGAGAAGAAGGTAAGAGAAATTCCCTCTTCACATTCAACTTTATTTATTCTGATTTCTATATCCTTATTGAATTTCTCTTTCATTGTACAGATGGCAAGCTAGTATTTGTTATAAAAATGGATGAAGCTCAGTTGGTAAAAGAGCACAAGCTAGAGAGGGTGAGCATTTGTATTATGAACGACGCCTTGCGTTTTGCTCAAGGGGATGAGGAAGTTGAGCAGGATTTCTCAGTCCAATCTGAGAAGGACATATGGTGACTTGCAACCTTTGAGACCCCAAAGGAGTGCCACGAGACATTGAAGTGGGTTTTGGAGAGAACCACCATCCCGTCGATTATTCGAAAACAAGAGGCAAGGCAAACATTAATTGTGGATGGGCATGGAACGTTTCAAGTTGAATGGCATCTAGTTGGTGATTTGAAGACCCTCAAGTGCTTGTATGGTTGTGATACAGGTGCAGATGCAAAATGGACATGCTTGTATTGCAGCCACTCTCAGAAGATGCAAAAGGGAAGCCTACAGTGGAAAAATGGCATCCTTTCTTGCAACCAAAGTGCAACCCCTGATCATCACAAAAAGGATCCTAAGTAGGACCCCATTCTACCAATTCCATTGGAGCGGGTACACGTGTGTACTTTGCATGCTGAACTGCATATACTTGATAAGTTACTCTATCTCCATCTAGTTTATGCTTGGAATTTGAGGCCACAGCAAGTATTTGCACAATGCATTGCAAAAGCTGAAGAACTACTCTCACTAATGGGACTTCACGGAGGCAATGTGAAGCTTAAGCAGGACAAGAAACAATCAGGAAAGACACAAAATCTTCCTGCTAAAGTGTCCATGGGTGGAGGAAAGGCAAGGAGGTTCTTGTCCAACCACAATGCTGATAAAGAAAAACATACATTGGCTCAAAGCACCCTAGGTTAGGAGTACTGGAAAGATTTGTATGAGTGCACCACAAATCAAGCTTCACATCCGCGAATTGCTACTTTGAGAGCAAAACTGTGGACAAAGCTTGATGCATTTATAAAGTTGCTTAGACAAGGTTAAACAGATGAGCTTTATTATAAGAGATTCAGGACAGCATTGGGAGAATTCATATCATTGATGGTAGAAGCATGAGGGGAGTCACATATTACACATTACATGGTAATTCTCCTTAGGTTTAAACTTGAGTCAGTTTATGTTTCTAATACAATGTTTTTCTTTACATCATATTCTTTACGCACATGCACCATGGTTTGTGGAGCAATGGGACCCTCTGTCCATTTGGAATACTCAAGGAATGGAGAAATCACACCACAGAGCAAAGGCAACATACTTCAAGAATACAAGGCATGGGGGTGGTATCGCGCGAAGCAATGCACTACACGAAATGTTCGATTGGTTTTATAGATGTCTAGAGGCCAAGACTCTCAAGTGCGATAAGGTAGAGGTCTCAAGTCTCGCAAAAGCGGTTCAACATGTCAAGAAGACAAGGAGATGTGTTGCTTGGAAGTCCTCAACAGGGAGCCAAGGGGTTGCGCTACACAAGAAGAGGAGTCTGAAGAGGTGGTTGCAAGGGAGGAGAGGCGAAAGAAGTTCAAAGTGGACAAGCGGCCATGGAGCCATGTCCAAAGGCCAGTGCAGGGTCCCCCAAAGATTAAGAGGCGCAAAACATAAGGCGTGAAGGCACTTCAGGAGATCTGCAAGTTCCAAACCACTGTGGACAATCTCATTCCCCCTGCACCCTTCCAGCGTGTTGTATGTGAAATAGCACAGCATTACAAGAGTGATGTGTGTTTCACTTCAGGCGCTATGGAAGCAATTCAGGAGGCAACGGAGCAGATGACAGTAGGTCTTTTTGAAGACGCGAACTTATGTGCTATTCATGCCAAAAGAGTAACAGTGATGGACAAGGATCTTGCACTCGCCAAGCGCATCCGCTCCGATCCCTCCCTTAGGCCCTAGATGTTGTTTAGGTTCATTTGGTGTAACCTGAATCATTTTGTAAATCTCTGCCCTTTCAGGCCAATGAATAAAAGATATCTTTATGTTCTGTTACTATTCCCATGTTATTATACATGTTACGTGATGCTTTCCATCAGTTTATGCAAGTTCAGTGTGAATTTGAGTGGTCAAATGATGTTTTTTCACCATGCGGCAGAAGGCAAATGTGTTCGGCATCGCGCGCACACAACACAAAGCAACTATAGACGCGCTTGGTAGACGCGCAAAATAGCGGGCACGTCTATAGGCGTTGCTCTAGTAGAGAAATTACGGGCGCGTCTATTAGCACGGCTAAATGCTCGTCTATTTGCGTGTCAATCACCGCGTTTATTTGCGCGTTAGACCTGAGAAAATACGGGCCCGTCTAACATCCCGTCTATTAGCACGTCTATTTGCACGTATTTGCGCGTTTATTTGCGCGTTTACATTGAGACTCAGACGCGCATTTAGACGCGGGGTTAGACGCGCTCCAGAGAATACAGAAAGTGAGATTTTGGTGTACATCATTGCTTTCCAAACATTGCCCATGATTACCAAAGCACATAATTTTTTGCAAGCCCACATATACAAGAATTAAGGGAAATGAGGAGAATGAGACAATATGTAAAATAGTTTTGCCAATATCAATTGTGGGGCTACGGTTCAATCTCATCCTCAATGAGATCAACCCTTGCCAAACTATCTACTTCAAAATCCAAACAAGTGTTTAGATCTACAAATACATTCAACCCACTACTACTTGTGCCACTCATGTGCTCATCGAAATCAAGATCTCCAATGGTAGGCTCGTCCTCACGGGTAATGCCGGCCTCAATATCTATATCTCCTATCTCATGATCATCCTCCTCTCTTGTATCACGGTCATCATCACGTCCATGGCCATGATCATCCTCCATACGCTCCATATTAGTAAATGTACTATACATCACTTTGGAACGTGGCATAATAGGTATGACATGCCACCACCTATTATTATCCACCATTGGTTGATAGACAACCTAATTCAAACACAAATACAATCATGTTACTTTTCTTGCATCAAATATTTAAAAGCGAGTATTTTTATGTATATGCACAGTACCTGTTCACATTGTTGCGGTAGTATTAGTGTGTCCTTCCTACTTTGCCAAAACTTTGTGGAGTCAATAGTTACAAAGCCACTTGCATGGCATTTGATTGTTGCATTAGGGCCTCTTTCCACCACGTCCTTAAACCACTTTACATCCAAAACATACACAAAGAAGCGTCGAAAGTCAAGCATAATGATATCTTGGATTATGCCACAATAATCATCCATGACTCCATTGGCTCCCTCAAAGCTAGCAATGACGCCACAATCTTGTGTGTTTCTCTTATCATCAATCCGTTGTGTTCGAAAATGCTTGCCCTCACACCATATAGCATTGAACATAGTGCACTACACCAAGAAAAAATCAATTAAATAAGCAATCTAAATTATAAAAACCTCCTAACTTATGCATAACATTCTATATACCGACCTTGCTCATGCATCCCCTAGCATACTCCCATTCTTCCATTGTGATAGGCATCCCCTCGTCTTTCTCTGCTTTCTCCATTTCATCAAGTAGCCAATCCACATGAATATCCTTTGGAAGTGCTCTTAGACGCTGAGGGTATGGCACATGAGATCCGTGGTGTGTACGAAAGAGGGCCCTTTCTTCTTGTCTTCTTGCCTTTGCATCCTCGTATCTTGTCACCCATCTTTTCATCACATCACTATTAAGCACGCAAAAGAGGTTGATACTATTACGCAACTCCGTGTCTATTACTTTGTTGCGTCCTCTTCCTTGAGGCACAATAGAGGTCATCCTTAGGTCTTCATCATCTCTCCATAGTAGTGGGAGAGAGCTATCCACATCAACAAGAAACTCAGAAATATATACAAGTGACTCTTGTACCAACCAACCCTCGGCCATGCTACCTTCGGGTCTTGCATTTTGTCTCACGAAGCCCTTCAAGGTCTTCATGAAGCGCTCGAGGAAGAACAACCATCGTGCATGTATAGTACCACATATAGCAATCTCATCCACCAAATGCACTATGAGATGTAGTTGGCTTGTGAGAATAGAACGTGGAAATGTCTCCTCCACTAAACAAACCGCCTCCACTGACATAACTCGAGCATTCTCAAGCGTGGTGGGATCTATTTCCTTTGAGCTCACATACCTCACAAGCTCGCCCATCTTGTAAATACAATCTTTCACGTCCTTTGATGCACTACGTGAAATGCTAGTAGGTAGTATGAACTGAACCCGCGAGGAGGTGGTTGATTAGTTGCTTATAGCTATTCACTCACAAATTTGAAAGGAAAAAGATATTATGCATATAAAATACTTACTTGGAGCATCTTGTGCCAATCATGAGATTTCAAGCCATATAATTGCTCTACACCTCTTTTCTTGCTCTTTGTAAAGGCTCCCTTCAAACACCTCATGCATCCAGTGGGAGTACAAATTGTAGTAATAGCACGCTTCACCGTCACCATCTCTAGCTTTGATAACATCCACGGTGCACGAGGTAAAAAAACACGCCCATTTGGTCTCTCTTGAGGCCAAGCTTCACGCATCCTCCCTGTGGTACGTAGATCCTCCCTTATGCCTACCGAATCTCGTGTCCCATTCAAATGCTCCCAAATGGTAGATGCCACATTCTTGAAGATATGCATGGGATCGAGCAGGTGATTGATCTTGAGGTGGGACCAATATGGTAAACGATAAAAGATGGAGTATCTAAACAAAATAAAGTGTTAGCGTGCAATCTTCACTTTCAACCAATATAGCCAATCTTTACTTCCAGCCAATAGTTACAAATCCTTACCGGCTCATGCCAAGTGGTGGAGGAGTCGTGGATCCGTCCCAAATTCTCATCCAATCTCCCGCGGTGAGTGATTGTGGGAGGACTTCATTCCAAGGGGCAACATATCTAGGATGATCAGGTGGGAGAAATCGATGGTGATTCTCATAGATGACCTTATTCAATGCGTCTGCCCGTGAGGCAACTAGCGAAGGACCACAAACAGGACATGCATGGTAACCCGATGTAGTGAGACCTGAAACAATAGATGCAATTAAGAGTGGAAGGTGGGTTTAGGGTGCCACGTCCTTGCCTATTCATAATTAAAAAATGCAATTCTTACCTGAACACTCGCCATAGCCTAGGAAGTCATGCATCATCCACATCAAGACTGCTTTTTGCAGTTGAAGTCTCGTGACGAGGGAGACCTGCTCACATCATGCACCTCGATACCTCTCCAAAGTATCTCTAGCTCATCAATCAAAGGCTCCAAATAAACATAAGGGTTTTTGACTTTATGTTTCCCTGGAATTAGAAGGGACAGCATGACATGTTCTTTCTTAATAGCCATAGAGGGTGGAAGATTGTAATTCACCAATACCACTGGCCATACACTGTAAGACGTGCTTTTGAGACCAAATGGGTTCAAACTTCACACCATCCATACCCAATCCAAGTCTCAAGCTCCTAGGTTCTTCCTTGAAGCTTGGCCATGTGTCTTCAATATGCTTCCACGCAGGAGAGTCCGCGGGAGTTCTCCACTTGCCATCGGTTGATCGATGGGAGGAATGCCATGACATGAGCTCTGCAATAGATTTGCACTTGAACATATGTTGGATGCGAGGGATTATGGGAAAATGTCGCAATACCTTACGAGGCACGTCCAAGGTTTTGAGATCTGCTCTATATCTTGCCTCTCCACAAGTAGGACACTCTCTTGCATCCTTATGTAGTCCACGAAACAAAACGCAATCGTTGACACATGCATGGATGCGCTTGTAATCTAATCCTCCAAGAGGGGTCACATGTTGCCTTGCCATATCTCTTGAGGTCGGTAATTTATTCTCCCTTGGAAGCATTTTACACAATAGCCTGCACGTGAAGACCATAAATGAGGAAAAGCATTCGAGTAATTGACCCACGCGCATAATTCATCATGTTTGCAAAATCGACTTTAAATTAAAGCTTACTTGAGTAATGCATTCAAACTTGCATTGCTCCATCCATAGATGGTTTGCAAGTTTAGTAACTCAAGGGAGGCACGTAGAACAGAGAATGTGCACCCCTCAAACAGTGGAGTCGATGCTGCGGTAAAAAGATCATCCTGCTCCATGCTATTATCCCTCCCTTGATGGACATATAAATCCCGCACCATATCATCAAACACCTCCTCCTCCACGGCTTCATGAGGTAATGGTGGAGGGCTACTATCACCATCACTCCATGCATCCGTAACGGTCCCTCGTGAAGATCCCACCTCATATCGCCGACGCTTCGCCTCCTCACGACGGGCATAGGGTAACATGTGCGGGTGTGGCACTGCATCCTGTATCAAATTAAAACGGGATCATTATAACTCAAACATATGAACACCCATAGGTATCTCAATCAACCTTAACTTACAAATCCTTACCCTGTTTATGGTCACATCCCATTCTCCATGCTTTGAGATATGATTGAGCGTAATCCTGCGTGCACGATACATGTTTCCTCGACATCGATCACACAGACATTTGATTTTTTGCTCCAACCACATTTCGCGATGGTGGATACGGAGGGATTCATCCTCACTGGAGCTGCTTGTTGAAGATGGAGACATCCTACAAACAAACAACCCACCAAATTTGCTCTTCTTCAAATGCTTAACTTAAAAACTCTGTGTCGCGTCTAAATCCCGTCTATCGTCGCGTCTAATGTCGCGTCTACCTGCACGTCTAAATGCCCGTCTACTCTGTGTATTTAAACGCGCCTGTAGACGCGCTAATAGACGCGACTATAGACGCGCTTACTCTGTGTATTCAGACGCGACTATAGACGCACTAATAGACGCGACTATACCCGCGACTTTTAAACCTGCTTTTCGGCACGCCGCTCGCTTTGCTTTTCTTTTAACTACTTAAACTTCGCGAGCGGCTTTCTTCCTTCTTTATTAGCAGTTCTATAGATTCGAAGCTTAAGAGAGAGCCTCCCATACACACACAGTTCCAAGCTTTCACTCAAGACAAAGGGACCGTACCTACATAGCTTGCTTCCAAGCCTAAAGAAGAGGAGGAGTACGAACAAGGAGAAGAAACAAGTTTGGAAAAGAAAGATCCTTCCATACCTTTTTCCAAGTAAGTCCTTTTGAAGTTGTTCTTGCTTGCTCTTTCCAGTTTTGTACTTTTTCGCATCCACGAAACGCAGCATCTAGGTATGAGCGACACGTTCTTTTGTCGGACAAAACGTCCTTTTCCACTTTTGAGTATTCTCGACTGTCGGAGCGCGTGTATACAGGCGTCTGAGGGCGCATCTACAGGCGCGTCTATTTGCACGTCTGGCTTGCTACAGACACGCACAGATGCGGATATAGACGCTCAAACAAACGATCTGTTAAACGGAAGTTTAAACGAATTGTTAGACGCGCTTTTAGATGCGCTGTTAGATGGATGTTTGGACGGGCTGTTAAACGCACTTTTTAACGCACTGTTAGACAGTTATTTTGACGATCTGTTAGGCGCGGTGATAGACGCGCTTTTACTTGAACTGTTAAACGCTCTGTTAGACGCGTTTATAGATGCGAAGATTAGACGGGTCTATAGACGCGCTCTGACAGAGCCTCTTTTTTTTTTCCCCCCCTTTCTTCTCAGCTCCCAAAGTAATAGATTTGTTTATTTTTTTCCAGTTTAACATGTGGGGAGGAAGTGCTTCTAGCTCACCTGATCCACGTGAATCGATATGGAAGGATTTATATAATATTTTAGGGCACCCTCCTAGTCCTGCAGAGTTATACGGGTACATGACGGGTACCCTTAACACTCCCCAGGAGTCGGTAGTACAGACTCTGAGCCACCCCACACCGCCTGAGATCACCCCAGCGGAGTCCGCACAGCCGTCTTATGCCCCGTCTTATGCCCCTTCCCCCGTACCATCTTATGCCCCTTCCCCCATGCCGTCTTATGTCCCTTCTGCCATCCCGTCTTATGCCCCTTCCCCCATGCCTTCAGGAGGTCCTTCTGCCTCAGCGAGCCGTCGACGTACTCCCCAGCCGTCGAGACTCGGTTCTCCAGCTACGAGTGGTCAGCATAGTCCCGCGCAGTCCCCAGCTACGAGTGGCCAGCGTACGAGCTCGACACGACAGGGTGGCAGGCGTAGTAGCAGGGAGAGCGGTGGCGGATGCATGGCACAGTGCTTTGGGCCATGTGGCGGTGAGGCCGAGGATGATGATTCCGATGATTTAGACGTGCCTCTGGGTGATGGTACGATTTATTATGACATCACCCAGATAGGAGGCATCTTGATGGATGCGCGGGGGAAGGATGTAATGGCCTTCATGCGCTCTGTAATTGCTAACAATTACAGAGATTGCTTTATCCACTATAAAGACCACCCAAAGAGGTTGGCTGATGAGACCCTCGCTACTGTTCGCTCTAGGTATCCTAACCCCCCCAATCGCCAGTTCACAGATAAATGGGGGAAGTCAAAGATTGTTACGATACTTAGCAATAAAAGATCTTCCCTTAAGAGGCAGGCACTAGCGGAGCTTGCCAGACTTGAGGCAGGTCAACCTCCAAGGGGCCCGCCCCACACCGCTCAGAAGCGTAAGTGGAAGAAGGCAATGAAGTCAGCGAGGGAGGAGCCCAGTCTGCAACACGTGGAGGCACGGAGGATCCAGATGGAGGAGTATGGGAGTGCGCATTTTGGAGCAGGGGGTGTTGAATCATGGGAGGTCCAATTTGTAAGTATCGATCTCAAATTATATTGCTTATGTAGTTTATTAGGAGGTTGGTTGTTTCTTTGTACTAATCCCTCCACAAAGTGTATCGCGGTCATGCAGCTTGAGATCGTGGGCAGATACCCTACTCCAGTGGAGACAGCCTACCACCGCCACCATCGCAGAGGAGATACATGGAGGCACTTCTATGATGACGGGTTGATTACTGAGGAGCAGTATACCCGAGCGATTGGACATGCCCGCCAGGTATTTGAAAGTAATTAAATAATGCCAAAATTATAAGTAAAGATTTGATTTTTCATACATTGATATATGTTGTCCCTTGTTTACAGGGCGCCCCTGCACAAGACGACGAGGAAGACGAGGAAGGAGGTGCAGAAGGGAGCGCAGAAGGCAGCGCATCAGGGAGCGTGGAAGGCAGCGAGGATTAGTCATAGAAGTAGTGCTACTATTCTTTTTTGTACTTAAAGCCATTGGCTTGGCTTCGTGCCTCTTGTATATAGACTCCTCTTATTTTTTGTACTTGAAGCCACATGACATGGCTTAGCTTCCTTATTTTTTGTACTTGGAGCCACATGACGTGGCTTAGCTTCGTGCTATATGTATATACAAGCACTTTTTGAGCTTTCAATTTTATTGCATTTTGGAGTTGTAATATTTTATTTGGAATTGTAATTAAAATGAGGTTGGCTGTAAGAATTGAATTACAGAATGTGGATATGGAATTCTTGTAACTATATAGCATACACAACATACACAGTATTCTGTAAATTTTTTTTTTTTTTTAAAGGCGCGTCTATCAGTGCGTTTACAAATGCGTTTATATTCGCGTCTGTCTGTTCGATATGCGTCTATACATGCATCTATCAAAGCTTTTATTTGCGCGTGTATGAGCGTGTCTATACGCGCGTAAGTCTGATATATAGACGCGCTAATAGACGCGGGTCTCCTGACGTACAAATAGACGCGCCCGTAAGTTTTTTATTTAGTTCATGAAACGCGTCTGTGCGCGCGTCTCTGGGTGCTTTGTCTTGTTGTGGCGGGGAGGACAAAAATGGTAAAACTCACTATGGCGCATATGGTCAAACAAGCCCCATATGCGCCATAGCGGGTTTTACCATTTTTGGGCTCCCCGCGCGATGTCGAACACATTTGCCTTCTGCCGCACAGTGAGATTCTTAGTGGATTGCTAAAAAATGACCATTATAGTGCAAATATTTATTTGATCGCATGCTTTTGAACAGAATAGTGAATGAAAATATTAATGCCAACAACAATTAAAGTTACAAAATACAATGACAGTATAAAATAAATTTTATAAAAGAACACAAAATGGGGCACTGTATAAAAAGTATAGTTGTATTCATATAAAATAAAATTTCTATACAATAAGGCTTCAGAGCCTTTCTCTCTTCTCTCTAAAACACTAAGAACATCGGGCTTTGAATTCCCAAATACACTCCTCTCGGCAACGCCTTGTTTGCAGTAGCTTCAGTCGAGATCACTCACTGGCACATTACCTTGGCCAAGCAAAAGGGTGCTTTGTGGTTATCCACAAAAAGTTTTCTCCACATGGCACTGATGACCTCCTGAAGTGCAAGGCCTTGTCAAGAGTGGTTGGTCATGCTGACATCAATCGCAATGTTGACAAGGTCATTTTGGTGAACCGCATGGTTGCCCTCAATGCTGGCATTGACGACAGCAGCCATGTCCCTGGCCAGCAATCCATTAAAGCAAAAGTATACCAAGAGATGGATACAGAGGCCTCCTGCTGTCTGGAGTGAGATGTGGAGGCTTCTTTTGGAACATCAGGTAGGTCGGAGTAGATTGATGTCTCTGCATCTTTGATTTGGGCCAGTGTTAAAGCAAGAACCTCTTCTATTGAATAATCTGCTCCCAAAAACCCAAGTTCTTGCATAGTCATGTCTACCTCGTATCCAGACAGGATACCAAGAGCTTCATCCTCATGGAGACCAAACATAACCTCTATGTCATGGAGAAAGAGGTATTGTTCTCCATCGACAAGAAGGGGAGCAAGAAACCATATCATTGTTGCAGGGTCAACAGAGGTGGTGCCCAAGGTGGATGGAATTTGAGAAGTAGAATGGGGTTCAGGAGGTCGCTGGAGCACTTCTAGGGCCAATGAAGCTTCCCGCTCCGCAGCTTCTTCATCTATGGGCTCTTCATTGTAGATGTTGGGCTCATCTACAGAAATAAGAGGATCGGAAAGGACAGGGGTAGGGTCAGGGCTTGAGGTCGAGGCCTCCTCTTCCATTTGTCCCTCCTGGAGAAGGAAAATAAAGGTCATTTCCCAGGATAGGGACCTATTTCTTGTGTTGCCGACGACTCCACATGCTAGGAGGTCATCAGTGTCCACCTCCCTAAACCCTAGGGGTGTGAGCTAAGCTCGAAAGCGATCTAAATGCTTCATGAACCTGGGTTCTTGATTGAACAAGTACTTCAAATAATCAATTGGGACCCATCTTTTTGTAGACTCATCAAGTTGATATGCAAAACTCGCAATGTAGTCTTGCATGTACTTGATGAGGTCTTCAAAATCGTCTCGGGCTCCCAAGTAGGTGCCTAGGACATCTATGCTCTTATCAAAGACTGGAAATAACTCCTCTCTATCAATTAATGGAGTATGGGAGATGAAATCGTGGAAGGCAGACCTAGCAGAATCCATGGTAGTTTGGTAGCTAGGAGAACTATGGCTATGATAGTGAAACTTTGAGACTAAAGTAACTTTATAACCTATATATACCCAAATGTTCTAAATATAAAAAATAAAAAGAATTATAAATTTTTGGGGAAAAACTTGACATTGACATGAAACAAAACCATTCAAAACATCAAAATTAATTGCACCACTATTAATTGGAAAATATCAAAATCCACAATTGTTCCACCCCACATTTTCTAGACAATCTTCAATATTGCAGGAGGGATAAAAGTGGCACTATGCATGAGCTTCTCTGCACAATTTCCTACCTTTTCACCATTTAAGGTAAAGTGAAAGAACTCAGACATGCCATCCTCCATGACCAATAGGTGTTCCCGCACGTCCCTGAGAGTCCACTGTGACGTGACAGTCACATTCTTGACATCTCCTAAATGAGAACCAATACATAAACTTACCCCTGTATTATCATCATTGTTAGAGTCAAGGGGGAGCCAATTGCCACCTGTTTTCTTCTAAGGCCTATATTGGAAAGCAAAATATAACATTTGGCGGGAGATGTGGTACTTGACAACCACATTGTCCTTACATACATGGCATTGAAACAGATCACCCTTTTGTTCACTTGACCTGCTTCCCCAATTAACCCCAAGCAATTCCTCAAGGGCATTCTCATGTAAGCACTTGCATGACTACATGGTTTTTGTTATGTGCATCTGGATATTATGAAAACAATAAGAAAAAATATGTAGAGGCATAAACCAATACAACCTTACCCATTTAGAGCCAAATGTAAACTTCATGGCCATGCCCACATCCTTTGCAATCTTTTCCTTGTATGATTGCATTGTTCTTATGTCCACCATGCTGCAATCCATGTCTTCAAGTTGTGGTGTTGCAATGCATTGAAGATGGCCATAGCCTGATGCCGTCCTTGGAGTAATGTACTTGGCATTATACCAATAGATATTTCTCTTCTTCAATGCAGAGGACTTCTCTCCAGCATGCATTTGCCTTCCTAAATCCTCATGAATGGCAGTAAACTTACCTAAGAAGCAATTAATTGGTTCCCACTCCTCAAAGTCTGAAGGAAATACATTTGCTATGCACAAGTGCTATTTCAAAATACAATTTCAAACTGACTCATTACACTGGTTCTATTTCAAAATACAATTTCAAGCTGACTCATTACACTTCAAAATCTTACACAAAATGTAGACTTACAATGTGATGGTATTGTCTATTGATTGCTTGATGGAGGAAGGTGTATGTTCTTCCCCATGTAGATGTGTTTCACCTTTGCAAGCAATCCTTTCTTCCCAAGCTTGAGCTTCATGATGTGCACCTTTGCAAGCAATCCTTTCTTCCCAAGCTTGAACTTCATGATGCGGCCCTTCCATTCATGCAAAAGATCACCTCTTTTGCTCTTGGGAAGCTTATGTGGACCTTTGGCAGATCCTCTCATGACTATCCAATCATTCAAGCTGTAGGTGCAAGGCACCCATTCACCCAGTGCATGTTTGCTCCTGTGGACACAGAGTACATGTATGATCTCATCACCATGCTTGTACAGAGGTCACAACAGCAATAGTGGACTAGAAAGTGCAGCTTGGAGGGAGAGAGCAGCTTCGATAGAGGGAGAGAGAGGGAGAAGGTATCGAGGGTGTAACTGAAGGTTGAGAGAAGCTCCAAGAGGTGCTGTAGCTAGGAATGGAGGCAGAAAGAGTAGAGGGGGATGAGCAACTGCTCCAGGAGGTGTTGTAGCTAGGAATGAAGGAAGAAAGAGCAGAGGGGGATAAGCAACCACCACAGGAGGTACTGTAGCTAGGAATGGAGGAAGAGAGAGTAGAGGGAGATGATCAACTGCTGCTATAGGAGGTGCTGTAGCTAGGAATGGAGAGAGAATGAGCAATTGCTACAGGAGGTGCTGGAGAGGGAGAAACATAATGGACCAGAGCAGATGCCAAATGAGTTCCCACGTTTGAAAAATGGAGGGAGAATGGAGTTGGACCAGAGAAAAGGAGGGGGCAGGCCTGTAACAAGCTGAGAGGGGGGAAATTTTCGCCAGGGGGGGATGGTTTGAGTGGTCCCCAGTGTAAGAGGAGTAGCCCATAGGGGCTGTTTGTAGGTCTGCACACCCTCCACCTCAACATGGCATTGCCCCACAAAAAGGAGCACTCCCATTGGTACACCTCAAATACCTCACTAATCCCTTGAAATTAGGTAACACTAATTGGGGGCCCTTTGGAGACCCCAATTCTCCCCTAATGATTGGAGTTATAGGTTGCCAATTGAATAAAGTCATGTACGAAATGGTATTGGAGATCAACATGTTTGCTTCTTTTGTGGAAGCAACCATTCTTTGTAGAGTACAGGATTAGAGATGTGGATTCCGATTTCGTTGATAAGGATGGTGAGCCAGATGTACTCCTTAGCCGCTTGGCATACTACAATGTAGTCAGCCTCTATTTAAGAGAGTGCTATGGACCTCTGTTTGGTGGAGGTCCAAGAAATGGGGCCTCATGCGAGGAGACAAATGAAGCCAGTGGTGGAATGCCGATCATCAACGTCGCTTGCCCAATCTGCATCAAGCCCATGAATTGAGGTGAATTTGCATGATAGGAGATGTTGAGATCGGCAATACTTCTGTGATATCTGAGCACTCGTTTGGCAGCATTCCAGTGTTGGATGCCTGGGTTTGACACGAGCTGAGCAAGTTTGGTAACTGCCATGGAGATGTGTGGGTTGAGTGCATACCATTGCGTACACACCTAATCCCACTATGCTGCGGTACGAAATGTTGATCATTTCGATGCGTTCAACGTCAGTTTCTGGACTCATTTCCTTGCATAGTTTAACGTTGAGGTCGAGTGGTGTGCTGACCGTCGAACAATCGGACATGTTGTAGCAGGTTAGCTGAGGTCCCATATACCGCGCCCATTGCTCGAAGATCAGCAACGCGCTCTCCTTCCATCTGTTGAAATCGGAGCTCATGCACTGGAAGAGGAACGGCGAGAGCTTGCCCCACTGCTTGTCCTCGGCGATGCTGGCCGCCAGCTCTGTCACGATATCGCAGAGCTTCTTGAGCACGCTCTTCACCTGCTCCTGCTGCACGTAGAGCAGCAACTGCTCCTTGACGAAGGCTTGGGACGGGGGGTGAGTTGCGGCCAGATGGCGAGCTGCTTGCGAACGAGCGGCAGCCATGGAGCGGGCCTCGACCTGCTGCGAGAAGCTGAGGGTGTGGTTAAGGACGAGGGTGTTAGGGTGACGGGAGTGGCAGAGGTTGAAGAGGTGCTCGGCGTGGCCACAGGCTTCGTTGCCTGCGCTCATGAGCTGAGCGATGAGGGATTCGAAGGGGGAAGGTAGTAGGAATGGGACGTGATGGTACTGCTTGAGAGCAAGAAACAATTCGACAGACTGTTTTGCAGGGGAAGGGTATTCACCAGCGGATTCAAGATAGGTGGCCCAAGACCTCGAAGATGTGCATGGCGACAGAGGTTCGTGGAACGTAAGGCATACCGTGCCAGTTTATGCTATCCATGTCAGGTTCTTCGTTTTCGTTGGTTCAGTGTTGCGGTAAGATGCCAGATTTCTCAGCTAGGGAGACGGAAGCTGATTTACAGTAGCTTTGCTTGTGTTTTTCATGATCGCCATTTGCCTATCTATGCAAGCTTAACGAAATTTGCCAATCAAAGCCATGCGAGGGATTTACCTCTGATGTTCCGCACTTCGTAGCAGTGCAAAAACTCTCTTACATGTGGAACTAGATCTATGATTTTGAATGGAGGCAGCAATCCGGAGCGAGCAATTTTTTCGACCTGGACGACGAGGAGAAGCCCGACTACCGTCTGCCAACTGAGAACTTCTCCAAGGAGGTATACATGAAGATGACGAATCTGTTCGGATTGGATAGACAAATCAACCCTGGAAATTTCGTGACTGAACGGTTTTCCCTTCAATCCATCTTTCGTTCAGATTTTTAGTGCATGGAAGAAAGTTTCCTTCGACCTCACTTCACTCTGTTTTGCCGTGCAGTCGATGACTCCAACGTAGACGCTAACAGTTCACCTCCTCCGCCATGTTGGAGCTATTATGCTACGAGCACTATTTTGAGATTCATGCAACAACAATATTCTTAAAAGAAATATTAAGCAATGTGGAAAATACAATATGTGATTTGTAAAATACACGATGCAAGATCCTAAGAAATGCACATGCATTATGAGATTTGCAAAATGCACGATAAAAGATCCAAGGAACTTCACATTCCTTGGTCTTATAATTTTTGGAGAGAGTGTGCCCACTCTCCTCCCACATGAACGTGTAGTTACACAAACATGTGGCTATATATAATGTGAAATTTGTGTCCATATGATCATTGTTTTGCATGATTATATGGTTACATATATAGTGCCAACTTTCTATCCACATGTCCACTCTCTATCCACATCAATGTTTTACATTTGCAATAGGTTGGAGACGTGACTTATGATCAATTAATAGGGCTTGTCATCTACACCAATATCATGTGGATTGCTAGCGATTGATAGAGGTAGTTATCTACAAGCACTTCTAAAGACCAAGTTCTAATTTGCTGTCATTCATAGAAATGGAGCGAACATTAACTGAAAAGCGAGTTTGTGCTTATCATAATAGTATTCGAAATAAGAAAAGACGATTATACACTAGTGTTCCATCATGGCCATTCATCGATACATATTTAGAAGAGTGGCAAAAGATGTTCTCCAAATTTATAACAAAAATGAATAATTCTCGAGTTTCACAATCTAACATTCAATTTCACAATCTAATAGCTGCCTGCTCGGATAGAGTTTGAAGCCATGGCTTGGAAAATTCTTAAGGTACAAAGATTGGCTGGCTTGTTTGAGGCTGTAAAGTGCTTTTCGAAGACGGCAGAATTCGTGTTTGTGGGTAAGGAAAGTAATTGAACTATAGCAAGAAAAATCATCAATGAAGTTGGCCATGTACTTGGAGCTGCCAAGAGAAGGGACGAGTAAGGAGCCACATAGATCGTTGTGAATTAGCTCAAGAAGGTCAGTGGTGTGAATCCTTAGACGTTGGATGAATAGCTCTTAGTGGTCCTTCCCAAAGACGCATCCGGTACACAACTCAAGGTCTAGACCAGGAGTGTAGTCGAAGCCATCAACGAGTGCATGCTTTGCCAACTATGCCAGTTGATGGCATTAGCATGACCGAGGTGCCAGTGCCAAAGTTCGTCATGACGAGCTTTGGCAATTACTGCAAGTGCTTGAGGCAGAGCGTGTGAATAGCAAGTGATGGTGTCTAACTGGTATAGGCCATCGAGTTGTGTCCCATGAGCATAAATGGTGCCATGATGAAGAAGTAAGCATTGACCATTGCGGAATTGGATTGTGACTCCTCGACGATCAAGAACTCCGATAGAAAGGAGGTTCTTGGCAAGCGCGGGTACATGGAGCACATCACAGATGGTGGCCTCTTCCCCATTTCTGAGGCATGTCCGATGGCTTGTATGTGACCATTGTCACGGATGCCTATATCTCACTCATGAGACAAAATCTGGTAAGGAGCGAAGTCTTATCAAAGCACATGTGACACCTTGCTCCAAAATCAAGGTACCAATCGTGGTCTGAGCCTTGATTCTTGTCTTGTATCCCCTTGTATGCAAGGGTGAACTCAAAAGTCTTGTGCTCAATGGCATCCTTTCGAAGTGTGACTACAAGAGCTTTTGGGGTTGCATCTGTGCCCTAGGTGCAGACGTAGCTATTCACGTAGCTGTTTGGGGGAGTGGCACGAGTGCTCTTGCTACCTTAAGTTGACGAGCAAGTGCCTTCATTTTAACGATGTGAGGAGCGACAGGGTCACCTTCCTTCAAGTCGATATTGTTGAGCGAACGTTGCAAGGTGAGAATGTTGCCAACGTTGCGCTCTTCATACATGTCGTGTAAGGTCTCCCATGCATCATGGGAAGTGATACAATCCTGAACTTGGCTAGTAGGAA
This sequence comes from Dipteris shenzhenensis, assembly GCF_047967505.1. Classification (NCBI taxonomy): domain Eukaryota; kingdom Viridiplantae; phylum Streptophyta; class Polypodiopsida; order Gleicheniales; family Dipteridaceae; genus Dipteris; species Dipteris shenzhenensis. The sequence continues at coordinate 4,149,293 of NC_141623.1, read as the reverse complement.
CTTCTCCTAAAGTTAGGAAGATTATGAATTTGGCCTGTCTTTCTCGTGTTTGGAAAGCTAAAGATTTAGGGCTGAGCATGATTGGACTGCGAGTATCTCAGTGGGCAGAGCTACAGGGATCAGGTTAACCATTGGGATGGAGGGACCACTCCCAGTGTTCCGCGATGGCGGTTGAGAGGCGACGGGGGTGCATGATGCACTACCTAAGCTTTGGGAGGTCGGGTCTTTCTCTTCCCCAATGACAATACTCCAGAGTGCCTTCTCCTTGAGTACCATTCTGACCTTCTACTTCTAGAGACCATAATTGGTGCCTTCAAGCCATTCTAACACTCGAGAGTTCAAAAGGGCTATGGAATCAAAAGCCATGGCGAAGGAAAGAATGAAGCAAGGTGATGACTAGTGGGTGAGGGCGGGATGAGAGAGCTTGAGCAGAGGAGGAGGTGATCAGTGATTGAATGTGTGTGGGCCCATAACCAATGTGAGAATGCGAGAGGCTTCACTCAGGAGCAAGATCACTCAGAAGACTCAAAAGCGCACAATGAATGCAAAAGGCTGAGTGAGACGAATGCTCACAACTTGTGTCAATATATTGCCAACATTGGATACATCAAGAAGCCCCAAGAAGCAATGAATGGGTTGAGTCCAACAAAATCGCTCGTTTACAACAAACTACAGCTACACAATCACATGAGGAGCTCTCCTCATATACTAATTTGAAATTCTCATAGGTTACTTTTGTTTGGGGATATCTCGCTCTTGTTTGGGATCAATGATTTTTTTTTTTTGGGGGGGGGGATCCACATCTTTTACACAAGAGTTGCCTGGCAATCAGAGTTTCTAGGGATAGTTTCTTTATTTGTGTATGGTTTGTTAAGGTAAGGGCACCACGTGTATCCACGTTTGTGAAGGCACTACTTTCAAAAGGATTGGTACACGAGTAGCATGACCCGTCTATGGCAGGTTAGGGGTCTCTCTCCATGATTGCTTGCAAAGCAATCATCAACATGTGACATCATGTATGCAAGGTCTATTAGGACCAAATTCACCCTAAAAATATTAAGTTGATTTAATTGCTGTTACCAATGATGTGAAGGTCAAAAGGGCTCCCCAGTGATGAAAACATCACTATTAATTAAGTTGGGGGTGGGGGGTGTGCAGAAAGAATTAATCTAAGGCAATTCGTAATCTGCACAAGTAGGTAATTGGCTTGCCATACAAAGGCAATTTGTAATCCTCTGTAGGTACTCGCTCGGCGTGCTATGCAGAGGCTTGTTGGAGAAGCTTTTGTTCTCTAGAAGCTTCTGCTCTCCATCCTACTGTAAAAGCAGGGCAAGGTGAGGAGCAACATGAAGGTAGAGGAGAGAAGGGCCTATGAAAAGGCTCCAGGATTGAAATAGGAGAAGGGGGAGAGAGGGGAAGGGACGGAGAGGGGAGGGAGGGAGAGGGAGAGGCAAGGGCTGAGTGGAGGGGAGAGGGAGAGGGAGAGGGAGAGGGAGAGGGAGAGGGAGAGGGAGAGGGAGAGGGAGAGGGGATGAGGGCGGGACAGGAGCAGAGGGAGTGATATTAATTCCATGTAGATTCTTAGTCATCACAATTAATTTGATGGAGATTCTTGGGGAGAGGGTGAGGGAAAAGTAAATTAATAGGAGGGCATAGGAGCGATTAGAAATGAATGCTAGTGCAAATTTTGGCAATTGTTTAGGAAGTACGTAAACAATACAATTGAATAAGTTCATATGCTCAAATTTGTCCATTCCACTCAATTTCAATCCCATGGGAGAGTTGAATGAAAAGAATATAGGTCAAATGAGATACATTAAAACTCTAAAATAAGCTTATATGGTTGTTAAAAAAGGAACACATAGTTTATCAATACCTCAAATCATGTTGATCAAGATTCAAACTCTAGATTCAAATTAGGAAAGTACACTGTCACATATTAAGCAAATTAGGAAACTACAGTCCGTCACATATTTCCTCTTGCCAAAATTTTAAAACATAAGAACTTCTTGCCCATGCCTTGCATTTTAAAATGTGTTCATCTTCTAATTTCCTAGCCTGTGAGCCTATGGCAAGCCATCAAAATTGTATGCCTCAAGTTGATTATGAATCATGATGATTTCTTAAAGGGTAATCGGGATAATCTTGCAATGAGTAATAGCACAGGATTCCGCTCTCATCATCTTGATGACTTCTAGGTAATTGTTGGTTTTTTGCTTCATCAAGAGAAGCCCAAAGCTTCGAATTAGCAATCGATGGTGAGGCATTCCAGCTCAGGACTATGGAAATCCAAATCCGTTGGAAAGAATTCAACGTATGTTCTAAACTACGCATCAACAAAAACCATGCCCATGTGAACACCAATGGCTAGGACAGAAGATGGGCATGTTACGTGAGTTGTGCATTTGTACCATGTTTGCTCCACCTACTAATATAGTATAAAATATATCAGTTGTTGCTATTTCAATGCCCATCTTGACTTTGGAGAGGAATAGAGACTGTATCATTCAGAAAAAAGGGAGCTCATTTTGGGGCCCAGACCATTTCTTCTTTCTTTTTTTAGAGTCAAAAATATTGGAAAATAAAAAATACTCAATAAAATATTCACAAGCACCGTAAACATGTCAAAGGATGAAAGAATAAAGATATTCTTGTATATTTAATACCATATCTCATGAGCTTTTGCATTCAATGCTCCTACAAGCCATGTCTTTCTCTCAATCATTTTCTAGCCACCTCCACGATCCGTTAAGCTTCTCTGTCAGGACACCATAACTAATCTCGCCATAGCAGCCTTGTTTTTCAAAGTTTACTACCATCAAACTCTTTGCTTTATGAAAGAGTAATGAAATTGCAAAGCGATGGAAAAACATTGCTTTCAAAATGCCAACAAGAAACGGTAACACCATCTTCATATTGATTTAGCAAAAGAATATGTGCATCTTCCAAAACGACAATATGTAGGTTCCATACAAATAGAAAACATGAGGAGAGAAGGTTTACAACATATCGACTTATGGTGTGATGGGAAGGTTTATCCAAAATGTCTACTCCGAAACTCTACTCCGCTATTCTCAAATCTGACAACATTGTTGAAGTTTATGGGCGACGGAACGAAAGGTATGCATGGATACATCACAGCTCAATCTCAAGTTGCACACATGTTAAGTCTTTAAATGAGCAAGAGGCGAACACAAAAATGCAGCAAATAGCCAAAATCTCCATATTGAAAGAGCAGCTACAAGATGAAATCGAAGAACATACAAAGACGGAGAAGTTGCATAAAGCAAGATTGAAAGCAACCCCCTTGGGAGATAGGCTTATAAAAATAAAACTTCACAACCCTGCAGAATTGAGAGCGAGAAGTGGAAGGTGCAAATGTCGACTTCAAGAAGCACAGTAAGGTTTTTTATAGCGTTTGCTATTTGGAATGCGGCTATAATAAATCTTCCTATGTTAACTCTTATTAACTCATCCTGTTTGTAGGAAATTTTGGAGCCCCAAAAGAAAAATGTTGATCGGAACGCTCTTCCCGTAAAACAAATGAAAGTTCTATTTTCAACTACTATTGCAAAAGGGATGATTGAGGAAAAAAAGTTTAAATCCATCAAATGCAAAGCTGTGCAACAGTTCATGGAAAGCAACAAAGTTGATGTAAACTTAATTCAAGAGGCTTTTGATGAGAGCAGAGTTAGGAGGAAAGGTTATTCTTCTATTTTCAAAGTAGTATCATTAATTTTTAAAGATCAAAGGATCAAATGTGTGCTTCTTCCAAAAAAAGCAAAAGTCTAGAATTTAAGAGCCTTACTCAATCAACAAGTAGATGATTTTATTGGATAGTGGTTGTATATTGAGGATGTATTTGAAGGTAGCAAGGGAAGAACTATGTATGAAATCCTTGGAATAATATTTTCATTGAACTTGGACAATTACAAAAACAATGGTTGAATTCTACAGAATCACATTTAAAGAGTATCAGGGACGACTTATATTTGTCATAAAGTTGGATGAGAAATTGTTAAAGAGAAAAAGATTGAGAGAGTGACCATCACACTTATGAATAAGGCACTGGATACATCAATAACAAAAGCAAATTCAAAGCATTTCACTACACAATCAGAGAAGCACATTTGGTGGTTAGGTGCATTTGAGGTAAGCATGAAATTTCACTTAAAATCATTTTTCATTTTCAAAATATATTGCTGTTTGATTTCATTTATTATATCTTGATGCTTGAATAGAGTTTCATTTTCCAATGGTAGGTAAAGATAGGACCAGCAAGCCCTATTTTGGGTGTTTTACCATACAAAAATACTAGCACAATCATCAAAAACCAAGTTCAAGGAGGGAAACTTCATGTTGAATGCAAGGGTGCCTTCCAAGTTGATTGGCATATGGCAGGGGATGTCAAGACCCTCAAGTGCATGTTCAACATAAGCAAAGGAGGCAATTCAAAATCTCCATGCCTTTACTGTAAGGAGCCAGCCTATGTCATGGATCCTAAATGGTGGAGAAGAGCTCCTATTAGGGACAAAATTGATCCCTAATTCAAAGCAGTTCTTGATATTCCTTTGTGCAATGTACATATATGCACATTGCATGCTTTATGTAGAATTATTAAAAAGTTGGTTTTTTTATATATTGGATTTGCTGGGAAGCTTCGACCAGAAAAGCATAGGAAAAAAGCAATTGCCATGTTAGAAAAAGTATTATCAGACATGGGTCTCCATGGAGGAGATGTTCATATCATAACAGGCATCAAGAAGTCCTCAAATGGAAAGGATGTTCCTATCAAGTCATCAATTGGTGGAGTTAAAGCAAGAAGGTTTTTATCATTAGAACCACAAATAGAAGGGAACCTTGGTAGACAATCAAGATATGTTTTGAGGATGAGATACGGCCTTTGAAAGCATGTGCTTAATGTAGTCAAAGATGATATGGTAGATGGTGTTACTAGAAATGTTAAAGCAGACATATGGAAATACTTAGACAAGCTTTTCACAATTTGTGACAAAAAGACATGGACTAAGAGCGATCACCATGCATTAGAAGAGGAGTTGGAAACAAGCTTGGACAAGTTGCAACATAAGACAGTACATGGTAAGTTGAACTAATTTGTTTTGTATGCATAGCTTGTACTTTCAAGCATAGTCTATAAAATAATGAATCTTTTTTGTGATTGCAACATATTCTATATAACCACCTTCCATATTTTGTTTGAAAATATGGATGCCTTGCAATATGGTCCACACAAGGAATGGAAAAGTCTTATTAAACTGCAAGAAATGCTTTTGGTCACCGAACACAACATTTCAGAGGAGCATAGAAGGCAAATAGTCTCAAAGAAATATTTCAGTGGTTCTTTAGAGGTATACTTCAAAGGTTGCAAATCAAGAAAGAAGTGTTATCACAAGTTAAACTTGCCTACAATATGGCACAAAAGAAAAGAAGAAGGCAAATCCTAGAAATGTGTAGAGTGGAGGTAGTCAAAGGTCTTTGTGAATCACAAGTGGATTGAAACCTTATGGAGATTTATAACAATGAAGCAGAGTCTCTCTAATATTTTCCAAAAAAATTAGTACAAAGTCTGAGTTGACTATCATTTATTGTAAGTCTTTGTGTCCTTTGTAACATTTGTCAATACAATATAATTGAGTTTACTCTTTTACTTCTTTTACATCGAGCTGCTCTCCTTCTGTTCAGCCTCAGAATCTAGTAAAAATGGCTCTCTAAACCTAATCAAATGATGGTTTCCATAACCATCTAAATGTCTAGGATTTTTAATTCCAAGTGCTAAAGCATAAGCAGTGTATGTCAAAAAGTACCCTGCCCGCCGTGATCATTGTTTGTCTTGGCAATACCAAAAAATGTCCAAAGCAAATAATTTCTCAATTAATATAACCTTGTTCTTCTGCCAATTTTCCTGGTACCCACCAAGAAACTTTGACAAACATTTGAAAAAGTAGACAGTCGTCTCTTCATCATTGCTTATTTATCTATGGTAAATCAATGTCTTGGCAGAGGACATCTTGTTCATATAGTGTGCAAGGGAAGACAACTGTCCAAGTCCCCTTTCTCCACTCCCAATGGACCTTCTTAGAATATTTTCATCTTCAATATAGAGCTACAATATCAAAAAAGAAGTAATGAGAAATATGTACACAGGTCATGATAAAAAAGATCTAGCAAGAAAATAGTGATAGCGTACCATCGTTCTCCAAAATTTTATATGTGCAAAGATCAATGCTTCTTTCCATGCTAGTTTGTGTTTTCCACTGCTCCTCCACCTTTGGTTGAATATTCCTCTGCTTCTCCACCTTTAGTGTTTTGACCTTATTGAAGGTCTCATCATCCATGTCCTCCTCATTTGCAGCATTTTGAAAGAGCATTGAGAGTGCCTACTTGGGTCAAATGTATCTTCTAGGACCATTAATTCGTCATCTTCAATTTCAACCTCCTTGTCTATGCTACTGAGTTAAGCAATTAAGGCCAAGGCATAATATTCTCTGAGGTCAAAGATGATGTGTATATAGACCTTGAATAGTGAAGGACGGAAGGATAGGTATAGCTAGAGTACATGTCTCAAAATCTAGTCCTTCAATGGAGATAGCTCCTTTCACTATTTCTGACTTCAAGGCTACAAGATCCACAGCTACAGCCTCCTTGCTCTCTTTCTCAAGATGAATATCCTCCTCTTCAAGTTCTTGAGCTTCTTCTATATTTCTATCTTTGTCTTAAATATTGGGTTTTTCCCCAGGATCTTCCTTAGCCTCCTCTAACATGTCTTCATGACCTTCATAATAAAGACTTAAAAACACAGCAAAAACAAGGCTCTCCTCCAAGATCCTGCATCATTCAATATGAATATTGCAAATCGCTTTGCATATTTTTGGAAAGGTATCAAACCTTCTATTGATGGGAATCCTGAGCTTTTTGTTCGTAATCAAATCCTTGGCATGAACATATGACTTATCTGATATGGTCACCTTCTATTTCTCTGTAATCTTTTGAAATTCTGCTAGCTCTTCTGCCAAAAAAATCTTTGTGAGTCTCCAAAATGGCAGTATAATTGAGCTCATTGTTCCACATCTCATAACAGAGATGGTAATCCTGTTGAGCATCACACTTCTCAAGAAAGTCAAAAAGTAACAAATCTATAGGCTTCTGGTCTTCTTTTAATGTCTTTCCCTTAAACAGGACTATCTTTTTTATAAAAGGCATGCCTTGAACACTTGCTAGCTCGATTTTATCTCTTCTCCCCTTCTTGCTTGAACTTTCCTCTCCTGGATAAGGGGAAGCTTGTTCCTGTAATTTTCATTGACGAAACTGGCAAATTTTTCGCTACACCTTGCACCAAAAATTCAAATAGCCCTTTAAATTTACTATCTTAAATCAAAAAAGCAATTTTCATAAAGTTATATAAATTAAATATAGCCACACATCTCTCTCTCTCTCTCTCTCTCTCTCTCTCTCTCTCCTCTGTGATGCATTCTTTGAAATTTGTACAATAGAATGTGATTTGGAAGGTTGGGAGTTTCTCAGTAGTCCAAATCGCGTTCTTTTGTACAGTCTTATTACCTTCAACATTTCGTACACTCTAATACAAAATTCAAAAAAGTGAGAAATATCTGAAAGAACTTAAGTGATCAAGGACATGATTGATATACAAATCTAGGAAAAAGTGAGTGGAAGAATTGAAAGAAAGTGATCAAGGACAAGATTGATATACAAATCTGGAATAAAGTGAGTGAAAGATTTGACATAAAGTGATTGAGGATAGGATTGACTCCAATAGGGTGCTAAAGTAGGAGCATTGGCACCTCAAATGCTTCGCTCGCTTTCCTTCCCTCACTATCCTCTAGTGCTACGTCTCCTTCCTAGAGATGGCCAGTTACTACCCGCATACATTCCAAGAACTACAAACCTGTTTAAGATGCCTTCTACATGGATCCATGAAAGGAAATTCCTTCCCGGAGGATATGTTACAGACTTGGTTGCTCGAATTGAACTCGGCAAAATTGGTGAATATTTCTAGCTTGTTTTTGTTTCATTGAATCACGAAACTAGATGTTGCATTGAATGAGAAGGTGAGGATGAGGAAAGAAAGGAACAAAAAGGAGGAGTTGTTGTGTGCTTACAAGTTGGCAGAAGACTCCAAGCAGGTTGTGACGAGAGTCTGTGACAAATTACAGACGCCATTCTAAGTTACAAATGGCCTACGAATTTGAAGTCTGCTTGTATTCATGAAGCTAGTGCAATAGTAGGGACTTTGGAGTAGACTCTTGAGACATCAAGATGAAGTTCTAAGAAGACTTATTTATTTTCTAATGGTGTAAGTGACAAAATGACGGAAGACATACTTCCAAGAAGACACATGTATTGTCTAATGCTATAAACAAATACCTTCATATGTTACTCTCTCTCTCTCTCTCTCTCTCTCTCTCTCTCTCTCTGATGACATATTTGAGATGCAACTGTAGGTACTACTATTGTGGAGAACGAACCAGTTGCACAAACACTCAAAGAAAAGAGTAGAGAGGAGGAAGGATCTTAGTTGCTATAGTGCCTAAAGATTCAAGATTATCTTTCATGATGTTTATTTGCATTGCGTCACAAAATTATCAATTTGATTGATATGTTACTATTTTGTTAAGCTCTCTACTCCGAGGTAACACCATTTTGATTGATATGTTACTATTTTGTTAAGTTCTCTACTCCAAGGTAACACCATACAAATTTCAAGTTTGTAGATTTGTGAGAATTTAACCAAAAGAACAGAACTTCCAGCTTACAAATAGACAGAGAAGTTAGGCAGGATTTTTACCATATAGGAAATGTGAAAACCAAAAGAATAGAACTTCCAATCTATAAATAGACAAAGAAGTTAGACATGATTTTTGCCATATAGGAAATGCTATGTGTTCCACTTTTGATGCTTCATTTCTCCCTCCTCCCTCCTCCACACCATTCCAACTTCGCATTGTTCATTGCACCGCTCCCCATCGTGATCTATTGACTCTTGCATCGATTGGTCTTTCAATCTAGATTCATCTCTTTGGCTACCTTGTACTTATCTATCATCCACCCACAAAACCCCATCCTCTTCTCAACCTCACAATCTTTTAGAAATAGTGCATTTTTTGCCTCATTTCAGGGAACGACAACAAGGCAATGATTACTTGTATGGAGAGAGATTGTAACACAAAGAGAGAGATAGAGTTAAAATCAAAGCAAAATAGCCTCCTCTTCAGTTGAAATAAACACAACAAGAGAGAGAGAGAGAGAGAGAGAGAGAGAGAGAGAGAGAGAGAGAAAGAGTTGAAATAAACACAAAATAACCTCCTCTTAAGCCTCACAATCGTTGCTTGTGACCCTCTCCTTGAACAGCTGATTTGCTCTACAATATTGAGGGAAAGAAGGTACCAAGAGTGAGTGTTGTAGATCATTGACCTCTTCCCACCTTTCAATAAATATTTCTCCATGGAGAGTTTCAAAAGGCAATTGATGAACCATGCCCAATTTGTTGCTTGCATATAATCACCTCCAGTTGAGATTCTAGATACATGAATTTTTGTGCCAAATATTTTTTGCATGGCTGTGTGGGGAGGCCATGGGGATTTTCATGGAGGTGATGGTGGATAGATGCATGGTAGGGAGGCAATTAGTTGATTGGGAAAGAGTACAAGAAGGAAAGAGCAAGGAAGAGGGGCAAGGATCTCAAGAGGGAGCTAGCCAAGATTGTTTCCCACGTGGCAAAGAAAACCAAGAAAGAGCAGGAAAGAGGGGCAAGGAGAGATCTCCCATTTGCACGACACATGGCGCAACCTTTGGGTGACTTGTGGTTCTTCAAAATAAGTAAATATAGATGCTCCACCACTTGTGTGGGCCCTTCTTCCTTTGATTGGCATTCTTCCGCTTTGTTAAAAGACCCTTGCTTTTTTTGGGAGGCTGTATGTAAGTTGAGACTCTTATTGTGGGTCCTTTCTTTTTATGTTTGATTGCCTAGAACTGATGGACATTGCCTTGTGCACATGATTTATGGCCTCAATACCTAAAGGTGAGTGAACACTGTGCACAAGCATTTGCTAAGGTCTAACAACCATTTCTTGCTTTGTACCCCTAAGTATTGTCATTCTATATTGTTACACGAATGTAGTTCTGACAGATTAATACACTAAAACTATATTAAATTTCAAATAAATTAATCTGTCAAGTGGAAAGAATGTTAATGTAATGGGTAGAGCTAATGGAGAAAATGCAAGAAATGACTAGGTCATGACATATTACATCTACCAATATAATATTGGTGACAATTGAACCCATTATTCAACTTCTACTACATTTTAAGTAAAAGGAAAATTAGTAGTGGTGCAGTATATCGGTTTAGATGTCAAAGAGTGGGCAAGGAGGGATGCAATCTCTCCATTGGTTACCATTGTTTTTTTCTTTAAAGATAAAAAATTAGCATAGCTCTAGGCTTTCAAATCAGGGTGAGCTCATATGTGGTAGGCTTTGATGATAAGCTTGGGCAAGGAGAAAATTAATATAAATGAATATGTGTATCTGGCTTCCCATTCAATTGAGTGCATATTAGGTGTGCTTGATGCTCAAGCAGCCATTGCCACCTTGTAGCTCAAGTGATGTGGGGAAAAGAACTTGTTGTAAATCATTTGTCCCCAAAGATGTTGTCTTGAAGGAAAGTGGCCAATGAGCATGACGTGGAAGCTCACCTTTTAGCTTTTCTCAGTGGATTGGATAGCTTATTAAGTTTAACAATGATATCCTCTACTTTTTCCTACATTTATACACCTTGAAACCTTAAATATAATCTATAAACAACTCAAAATGACTACCTACCTCTCCTCTCACTCACTTTTCATCTTTTTCTCAGCTCATACCTCTCTCAAACACCAAAACTGACCACTTTTCACCTAGCTGCTAAGTCTTAAGCAATGGAAGATAACAAAAGAAGCATATGCATGCAAGAGCATGCCTCTAACTCCCCTGGCAATGGCGAACAAAATGTGTAGTCTTTGGCATGACTCATATGTCGTGGGGATCTTGGAGGTATGCCAATGGAGCCTCCTACTCCAAGGTACTCTAGTGGGAGCTATGCAAGTTCATGCACATGGCTTCCAAAGTTGTTGCAATGTGAATAGCTCCTTCTGAAACTTGCCTCCTTGCGCTCCTTGCTGTCCCTTTTGAGGAAAACTCATGAGAAGAAGGGGGAGAGGAGAGGGGAGAAGGGAGAGGAAGAAGAGAGGAAATGTGGAGTAAGAGGCAAGAGAGGGAAAGGGGGATCAGAGGCATTGACAAAGGCAAGAGACGAGAAACCTTAGACACCACTCTGGGAAAAGGAGAGAGCTTCTATTTCTCAAAACTTGCACTTAGCAATTAAATAACAAAGTTAGACTTTTGTGGCCTTTTATACATCTCACCTTTTGAAGGGAGGGCCAACCGTATGCTCTCACTTTCTTCCTACCTTTTCTACTCTCTTCTTCCTAGTATTATAGTTCTCTTGGGTTGTTATATAGCTCCAAGGAAACTTTTAACAAGATTCATGAGTGCATTGCACATATTTACAAGAGTTTGTAGGAAGCTGCAAAATGTGAAAATGTTAACCTAGGCAATTCATGTCACCCATCTAAAACTTGCAGATTCCCAATACATGTTTTTTGACCCTCATGCATGATGGGTGGTGAAAACAAGGAAATATGAATCCTAGACTATTAAATGAGATCCCATGGGCACAGTAATGTGCATGGGAGTTAAAGTTAATGATATTAAAGCTCATACAAATTAGTATATCCAACGAAGACTTGCATGTTTGAATGAGACAACTCGATCTATGTTTTTTGACGCTCATGCATGACCTCTAGTGAGAAACAAGGAAATATGCATCCTCAATCATGAAAATGAGATTTTTTGGGAGCTATATTTAAGGTAGGTGAGGTTAAGGCTCATGTAAGCTCCCATCAGAGACTCACATGTTTGAATGAGGCACCCCGATGCATGTTTTTGATCCTCGTGCATGACAAGTGGTGAAAAACAAAAAAAAATGTGTCCCCGACCATGTGAATGATATTAGATAGCCACATTATTTTTCATGGAACTTAAATTGTAATATTAATTCCCATGAAAAGTGCCATAACCCAATGGAGAATTGCACATTTGAATGGGACACCCTGATGCATATTTTTTGATCCTCATGCATGACAAGTGGCTAGGAACAAGGAAAAATGCACCCCGACCATAAAAATGGGATCTAATGGGCACGATACTTTACAATTGCCTTGAAGTGGATGATAATAAATCTTATCCAAAGTATTGTGTCCATTGAGGACTCATATAATTGATTGAAGCGTGCACGATAATGCCTATTTTTTTACCCTCTGGGATGAGTGATGTGACACAAGGGAAAATGTGTCCTTAACCATGGAAATGAGATCGAATGGGCATGAAAGTTTACAAGGTCCTAGAAGTGGGTGAGATTAATGATTATGCAAAGTAGCATACTCATCAAAGACTCATACATTTGAATGAGGCACCCCGAATGCATAATTTTTGACCCTCATGCATCACGGGTGGTGAAAAATAAGGAAAATTGTGTTCTTGATAATGCAAATGAGATCTTGTGGGCACACTACTTTTCCCTATTCTTAAAGTGAATGATATTAAGACTCATGCAAAATAATGTAACCAATGGAGACTTGCACATTTAAATGAGTACCCAATGTATGTTTTTAATATTTATGTTTAATGGGTGGTGAAAAACAAGCACCATAATTTGTATGGGACCTAAAGTTAGTGAGGCTAAGGCAGTGTAAATTATCATGTCCATTGAAGACTCACATGCTCAAATGAGACACCTCGATGCATACTTTTTGACCCTCATGCATCATCATGGGTGGTGAAAACATATAAAATTTGTATCCCCAACCATGCAAATCATTTTTGATGGGCACAATAATTTGTAGAGGTCTTAAATTGGGTGATATGAAGGTCCTTGCAAAGTTCCATGCCCATTATATACTCACACATTCAAATGAGTCGCCCCAATGTGCGTTTTGACCCTTATGCATGATGGATGGTGAAAAACACAAAAAAATGTATCCCCAATCATGCAAATGACATCCAATGGGCATTGTACATGTCATATGACTTAAATTTTATGAGATTAAGGTCCAAAAAAAGTACCATATCAAATGGAGACTCTCAAGTTCGAATGAGATACTTGATGCATTTTTTTAACCCTAATGCATGATGGGTGGCGGGAGAAACAAGGAAAAATGTGCCCCCAAGCATGAAAATTAGATCCAATGGGTACTATACATTGCATGGACCTTAAAGTGGGTGAGATTAGTATCCATGCAAAATATTGTGTCCATCAAAGACTCACAAGTTTGAATGAGGCACCTCGAGTTGTGTTTTTTGACCCTCATGCATGTCGGGTGGTGAAAAACAAATAAAAGTGTGTCACGACTCCCCAACCATGAAAAGGGTATCCTATGGGCACAATACTTTGAATGCATGTCGGGTGGTGAAAAACAAATAAAAGTGTGTCACGACTCCCCAACCATTTTTTTGACCCTCATGCATGTCGGGTGGTGAAAAACAAATAAAAGTGTGTCACGACTCCCCAACCATGAAAAGGGTATCCTATGGGCACAATACTTTGAATGGGCCTTAAAGTTAGTAAGATGAACACATGTATAAAGTACCATAACACAACAAAGACTCATATGTTCAAATGAGATACCACGATGCATATTTTTTTGACCCACATCGATGACAAGTGGTGAGAACTAAGAGAAAATGTGTTCCCAACCATGCAAATGAGATTAGATGAACATTTTACTTTGCATGGGTATTAAATTTGTGAGATTAAGTCCTATTGAAGTAGCTTTCCCTTTAAAGACTTGCACGTGCAAATGGGACATCTTGATGCATGTTTTTTTACCCTCATGCATGACAGTTGGTGAGACAAAAGAAAAATGCATCCTTGACCATACAAATGACATCCAATGGGAAATATACTTTGTATGGTCCTTAAATTGGGTGAGATTAAGCTGCATGCAAAGTGTGATAATGCAAAGGAGACTTACACATTCAAACAAGACAACCGATGCATGACTTTTAACCCTTATGCATGACTAGTCCTCAGAAACAAGGAAAAATGCATTTGTGGCCATACAAATGAGATCCTATGGGGATGATAATTTGCACAAGCATTGACGTGGGTGAGAGTAAGTACCATGTCCATCAAAACTTGCACATTTGAATGAGACACCTTGTATGACGGGTCATGGGATACAAGGAAAATTGCATCCCATATCATGAAAATGATACTCAATGGGCACAATACTCTTTGAAAATCTTAAAATGGGAGATATTAATGCTTGTACAAAGTGCCATGTCAATTAGACACATGGGATTGAATGATGCACCATGATGTATGTTTTTGACCCTCATGAATGGGAAGTAGTGAAAAAAATTAAAAAAGTATCCCCAACCATGCAAATGATATTTGATGGGCAAGATACTTTGCACCAATCTTAGAGTGAGTCTTGTTAGTGCCCATGTAAAGTATCATAATCCAATAGAGACTCACATGTTCGAATGAGGCACTGGATGTGCGTGTTTTTTAACCCTCATGCATGATGGGTTGAAAAACATATATCAAGGTGTCTCATTTAAACTTCTGAGTCTCGATGGGCATGGTACTCTACACAGGACTTAATCTCAGCTACTTAAAGTCCTATGCAAATATCATACCTACAAAATCTCATTTGCACGGTTAAGGATGCATTTATCCTTGTTTTTCACCACCCATCATACATAAGGGTCAGTTTGAATGAGACACCATGATGCATGTTGTTTTTCCCTCATGCATGATGGGGGTGGTGAGAAACAAGAAAATATACATCCCTCAATCATGCAAATGAGATCCAATTGGTATGGTACTTTGCAAGACCCTTAAATTGGATGAGGTTAAGTCCCATGAAAAACAGATAGAGAATAGATACTAAATAGTAGAGAATAGATGCTATCCATTAATATGCGTAGACTACACTCTTCTTCAGCGGGATGAACTCCAACAAGAATTTGTATGTTGTCCTTAAGTTTTCATCAGATGCCTTGCTAATGAGATAGCCTTGTGAGGACAAATAGCTACATGCATTGAAGTACACATCACACAATGGGATAGAGGCAACCTTTCTAGAATTTGGATGCATTCTAAACCTAAAGACTCCCTCCAACAAAACTGTGAGCTAAGGAAGACATGGATATCATCGCGATCATGACACTATGGTCTTTTTCATAGAATTCTAGAATTTAATCCACCAACAATTCATTACAAACCTCTCTTCACAAAAGATGTGCAAACTTCATGACCTTATTTTCTCTGCAATATCCCTGTGAGGATGTCATTTTCAAAAGTTTCAATGGGATGTGGAGGCGACACACAAGATGGTTCCCTTCTCCTCTTCTGGCAATTAGAATGCTCTCTGTGCCCCTCCATGAGCATGAAATCTATGAACTAGCTGAGTGAGGATGAGGATGATGAAGTAAAAGGATGGAGAGCATAGTAGATGATTGGGTGTGATGGGAACAAGGAGGCTATTGTGAATGATAGGAATCTGGAATCAATAGAAGGTTGAGAAAGAAAATAGATACAATAACTAAATTCCCCAACCCAATGTAGCCAAACGGGATCTAAAATTGGACGTCCCATCATATAAATGGTTGCATGAGTATCCTTTTCTTTAGCATGATCATTTTGCATTAATGTGCCCACAATGTTTAAACTGGCACGTGTTGGCATGCCATGCATCTCTTCTATTGTCACTAAATAGCTAACTTGTTGATCAAGTGATCTACATCCGAGCCCTGTTTGTTGATAGAGGAACTCGTTGTTTGGTACAGCTTCACCTTGCTCCCATTATACAAGTGAGAGAATACATTCCCTCACAAAAGTTCAAGTTGAACTATCCCATTTGAGAAAACTTTAGGTAATCGATAGGGACCATTCCATCCCAATTTAAAAATTGTTTTGAGAGGCCCCAACTTAGCATTGTATAGTTATATGAGCATGTCCTTCTTCAAATGCTTAGGCACAATATGCCTATCATGCCATGCCTTTCTCCTATGTTGTATCACTTACTATGACTAGCCTGCTTGAAGGCGTAACTCATCCAGGTGGTTTAGTTGGTGCAATCTCCCCTTGATTACTTCTAACTCATCCAAGTGATGTAGGACCCAAAGTTGTTAAAGGAAAGTGGTGTCTCAAAACACGAATGGTTGTTTGTCTTCAATCACACAAAAGAAAACTGAGCATATCGGATTAAGTGCAATGGTATTCAGCCATCACTTTTTGAGGACGTGATGATTTTTTTCAACAAGGTATACCAGAATCATCCTACCAACATGGAAGTTGGAGTTGCTTTTGCAAGGGCAAACGTGCTCCAGTTTAGTCCTATGGTTTTGAATGTAGGCAAGGCCATGTATTTCGCTTGGGCTGTTGTTGCTAAGGAGTACAACAACGAACTAAAAAAAGAGAGGTACTTTGAAAGCCATTATATGCATTGGAAGCTGAACAATGGCACCTTAAGCGATGCCCTAGAGGATAGCATGGGGGCGCACCTCCAAATTAAAAAAACTCCTTAGTCAACAGCAGTAACAAATAGTGGCAGTTTGCATGCCACAAGGTGAGGCCTTGAAGATTAAAGCATTAATTAAAGACATAGAAAGAAGAAAGGACACTATGAAGAATGCACTTGCAATTGCACAAAAGACAATGGAGGAAGCAAAGATTCAAAATATGAGCAATGAGAAAGTTTTGCAGCCCTTAGTATTTTAAAAGCTTAGGTTCTATTAGCACAAGCCAAGCTGGCTTCCTTGCCTCTTGAAAATTCCATTGAGAGATCCAAACTTGAGGTGCAGATAGCAACAAATCAGTCAACGTTGGAGTTGCTTGGAGGAGGATCAGATGACTCTGATATGCTATCCCTTATTGAGGTACTTTTATCAATTTTTGGGTTTCTCTATTTCGATTGTAATATGTATGTGTATATAAATTAATTGCCTTTGCATGTTTCCTATATTGCAGGTTAATGTGGAGCTACAATCTTACCTAGTGAAGGAGTTGTAAGGGAAACATGCATTGCTTTTGGAGATGCTCCACCAAGTGCAAGCAGGCTGCCAAGCTTGCCTTTTCCCATCTGCTCCTTTTGTGGTTACTAGTCATGCAGACAACCTAACTCATTCAGGAAACTGTGTTGGTTACAGAATTGCTTTCAATGTAGAGGAGACCTTGATGCTAGTAATGCTACCATGCAGACACACGTACCACGATATTTGCTTTGCAACTATATGCTCTATTGGTGGTATATGCAGATATCCCGATTGTACTATGGCGATTCCACAGACTACGCATTCCAACGTGGCTTAGAGAGCATTAATTTTCTTTTACATATAATAGTTAGCATTTATCATATGCTTTATAACATTTGCTTCATGCTGGTTAGCACATGTTATAAATGCTAGTTAGCACATGTCCATTTGTCCATTAGCACATGCTAGTTAGCATATGTTCCATGCATAGTTAGCATATGATAGTTAGCATATGTTGTATGCTAGTTAGCATGTGTTGTATGTTAGCATATGTTGTATGCTAGTTAGCATATGTTCAACAGCATACATTGTATGCTAAGTAACATGTTGTATGATGGTTATTGCTGGTTAGCATATGTTGCATGTTGGTTAGCATATCTTGTATGCTGGTTAGCATATCTTGAATGCTAGGTATCATATCCTCTATGAAAGCATATGTTCTATGCTAGATAGCAGATGTTTTGTGCTAGGTAGCATTTCTTCTGTGTTAGCATATGTTCTATATTGGATAACATATGCTCCATGGTAGCATATGCTCTATGCTACTTACCACCCATGATATGCTATTTAGCATGCATGATGCGCTAGTTATCATGCGCTGCTAACAAATAGTTTTGGAGCTCTTTCTTACTTTGGGTATTGGTCATTGGATTAACATTTTTTCCAGATCCATCAATGTGTAACTCATCAAGAAAAATGTATGACTAGAATGTGCTTTCATCAAGGCACACGGAGAGCATGCTTGCGCAACAGTTGGTCAAATGCACATGAAAGTAGGCAACGAAGACATATGCTCTGATGGAAATTCAACTGACATGAAGAATGCTACTGATAGTTTGTGGACAGGGTGTGGTAGTGAAGACATGGATGACCCATCAGCTTCCTTGCTATGCAACTTGGAATTGCAGATAAGTTGAAAGATGCAGAGGAGAAAAAGGTGCAGCATGCAAATATTGAAGTGAAGTTGAAGAATGCAATGGAAAGCCCTGGGAATTCTAGTAGCAGAAAAATGTCAGAAATGGTTGACAACCTTATCATAGATCTTGCATCTACTAGATATACCCTAGAAGAGATTGAAGATGCAGAAGTTCAAGACAAATCTCCGTTGGCTCAACTCTTGAAAAAATTGTGGAGGAAGAAGGGACATGACCATACAATGTGTTGAGAGTCTCTTGCAAAGAAAGCCAAGGGCACATCAAGTGCATCAAAATACCTGAAACCTAATCGCTCCACAACGAAATCCCCCAAACTATGTGTATGCAAGAAATTATGAGGTTCATAGCTTCTTGGATGCTAGGAGGTGTCTTTTTGTAAGATCCCCACCTCTAGGAGGCATGTTTTGTAAGAACAATGATAGAGAAAATTCCATTTTTTCAATTAGATATATCATGAAGTATCTCCCTTCCCTATTTATTGTTGTGCTTAAGTACTGCAACTGTTGTTGTAGGAATCTTTGCTTCTATTGGTTGTACATTAGTTATATGGCTACCTCCCTTCGTATGCATTGCCATTGATTAGTCAAGATGGGGTGTCATGCGTGCTCTACATGGGTGCCACAAATGTTTGGTTTGACGTATTTGCAAGCATACATGCCTCGTAATTTCTTTCCATATGTACACACACGAAGCATAGTGTATCATGAAGAGTTAAATACATTGTTGTGTATTAAGCAACTAGAAAAGACACTATTGGCTCTTGGGAAGCCAAATGAAAAAAAGATGCCAAGAGATAAAAGACAACTACTAACAGAGTAAGACAAAGCATAGAGGACATCGTTCAAGTGCTACCTGTCCAGAAAAATGTTGTCCCTGATGTAAATCTTATGCCTCTTGTAGAGGAGAATGATTGTAGAGCACTCATATTGGACTTGAATGGTGTCCTTCTCTATGTTTTAAGGGCAAGGGACTTAATTCCTAGGCACAATCTTGGATGATAGAGGTGCCATTCAATCAGTGTGAGCGTGTATGGGTTCGTAAAGAGGCAACACATTTTTTAATATGGGGCATGGAGCATTTCAATGTCTTCATCTGGAGTTGTACACGGCGACTCAAAGTCAGGCGACTAGTGCGGGTAGCATTTCTAGACCAAGCTGCCAAATTAGAAGGGCATCTTTTAAGCCAAGAAGATTGTCAATTGCAGGAGGGTGCAATGATCGTACCCAGACAAGCCCGTTTTGTATAAGTATTTGGAGGATTTTTGGGCCAAGTTTCTAGTGTTTATCAAGGATAATACTTTGATAATTGATGACTCATCATATAAGAGTTTTAAAAGTCTACCTCAATGTTGTATCATAATTTCGAAACTTGAAGACCTGACAGACACACAAATCAGTGGAGAGTTGACTAACACGATTGCAAATTGGTTGTGGCAAAGGCTACATGTAGAACGCCATCCTGATTTTTCATTAGCAAACCGAATAAACACAAACTTGGTGAGAGCTTGAGTGTTTTTCATGCTGTAAAGGAGATGCAGACTTTGTAAATGTACAACAGCTGTTGATAAAATATGCTATTCTCAGTCGGTGTATTTATATGTTATTCTCAAGTGGTAATTATATAGGTTTATAAATGTATAATTTTTTAGTCTAGTTAACTTTTGGAGTATATGTTATTCTCAGTATTTATTCAATATATGCTGTGTACCATGTGGCTTAAATGATAGCATCACTGGAGGTCAACTTGGTAGTGGCATTGTTTTACTATCTTGAAATGGCATTTGAGTCCCAAATGGAGGTATTGAGCAAGGGCTAGGTGCACTGCAAGCTTGGATCACACTACATCACCATCTTATGATGGAGAAGGTTTCGTGGCCTAATGCTTTTCCAGCACCATGTGGTACTAGTAGGCCCATCAAGGGCCCAAAATGATGAGCACCCAAAAGGGGATGAATAGGGATAGGATGACATGGAACAAGAATAGGGATGGAAATAGGGTGGTGCTAGCCCACCAGTAATAGACTAATGAAGGTGACAAGGAGAAGGCACAAGAAGAGTAGGATGCATCATAAGAAAGCTAAAGAGGAGGCACAAGAAAAGACACTGGAGGGGAACAGTGGCAAGGGCACCTTCAAGGAGCCAAGTCAAGAAAACCTAGAGGGGAACAATGGTGGTAAGGGCAACTTGAGGGACAATTGGCACAAGAATCTGCCAAGGGGGCAGAAGGTAGTGAAATACCCAAGGAGCAGAGGGAAGAGAAGGCTATGCATAAGGAACAAAGGGACAAAGCTACTAAGGGAGCGGACAAGGGAAACACCGAGAAGCCCGCACAGATGCCTGCTGCTACCGAGAGGCAACTTGAGCAATAGAATGGTGGTATAGCAACTCGGGCCACCACCATTGCCTTGCACTTTCCTCCCTCTTCTCTTTGAAGCATGCCCAAATCACTGCCAAGTCTCGTAGTAGTGAGGTCATGGCTATTCTAGGGAGAATTATTTAGTTGTAGCATGTTGTGAAGAATACACAACAAAGGCTCTCAACCCAAGGCAATACCAGATGGCCCAAGCAAAAATAGAGATGCTTGAGAAGAAGAATGCCCTACTACATCAAGCTACAAGGGAGGAGAATGCATGGCTTGAGAAAAAGCTAGA
Source organism: Dipteris shenzhenensis (assembly GCF_047967505.1). Classification (NCBI taxonomy): domain Eukaryota; kingdom Viridiplantae; phylum Streptophyta; class Polypodiopsida; order Gleicheniales; family Dipteridaceae; genus Dipteris; species Dipteris shenzhenensis. The sequence goes on along the minus strand of NC_141623.1, from coordinate 4,128,314 downwards.
GAAATATGCCCAACTTTAGTCAATTATCCATCTCCTCTAGGCTCCAGATGAACATCCCAACAAGCTACCCCAAAGACAGCCACCAGACTAGCACGGTTCAGATGGCCAGGTTGGTGTGCATGAACTTTCACAACCAAACAACTAGGTAGGTACCTCAGAAGCAAAGCCAGCTAAAGGTGGAGGTACATCAGAGTCTAAGGTAGCAAAGGGGATAATGGCCTAGGTTCTATTAGTGCAAAATCATGGTTACATAGATATGCTGCAATTTTGAGGATGCCACAGTTCAAGTCAAAATTTTATCAAACATATGTGATGTAGGAGTTCAGACCAAGCAGGTTTTGGATGCGGAACCAATCTTGCCAAAGTAGGATCTCCCTGAGGCTATCCTAGTTCTCGAAGTTTTGCACCAAGTTTCAAGCTGGGATTAGATACTTGTTAGACATCATGCCTAGTAGCAAATGGAAGAAGATTAGTTCATTGCTCCCCCGAAATAAATGCATCAGGGTGTACTCAGGCCATTGCACTCTGTTACATCAGTTTACAATCAGGCTATAAAAGCCTTCAACCATTTTATGAACAACGCACCTCACTCTAGCACAATATTTTCAAGGTTGAGTGTTGGTTGATTGTTAATCAAATCCGTCAATCATCCAAGCCTAAATGCTCGAGCTCCCTTCCCACTACACCAAAATTTTATGCGAGCTTGATAAGCTCATTAGTAGCCATGTTATAGAAGCAGTAGCCATGCACTATTAACAATGTTCGTCTCATACCAATGTTTTTTCTAACCTCTACCCTTCTTACCAAAATAAAGTTTGTACATACTAAGATATAACATTGCATTTCAAATTCATACATAATCACCCTCTGAAGTGGTGTACAGAGTAAGCTAGACATTTGATCCAAGTCCTCATGATACAATTGGTTCTTTTGTTGACCCTCTTGAGCATGGGATATCTACACTTCCATCTCATGGGCATTTATCTGTTTGAATAGCTTCCTATGTACTTAGACTCGCCGCCTGAATTGAAGCGGCCGACTTAATCGCCTTCCCAACTCATACTCCTTGATTGCTAGACAGTTTCCACTGATTAGTCTAGTGGTTCTCCTTGTCCTTGCATCCCTCCATGATATTTGGGGGTACATTGCTTTGCTTAGCAGCATAAGCAAATCCTTCCTAGATTATCTTCACCAGAGCCGATGCAACCAGAATTATGGCCTCACCCAAGTTGCCTGTTAACCTAAGGGTTAACACTTTAGCTTATTGGGAGCTATGGGCTCATAGATTTTCTTCTTGAACTTGTTCCATCCTCTGTCCAAATGTCAGAGGCCCACATGTGGAACATCTTTGGGTGGATGTGAATTTGCGTCTTTTGCCAAGCGGAGCTTGTTGTTGTTGCTGTTCTTGTTGTTGCTCCCATGTTGTAGGCTTCCTTTTTAGGGTAGGTATAGAGGCTCTCTAGCATAAGAGCTCTACTGTGCTCACAATCACTTCCTATCCTTAAGCATTAGTGCTCATTGTTTATAGGTGGCTGCACCATCCCGAATTGAATAGCGCCATTAGCAATTGTAAATCATTGTGATATGTATTGGGGTAGCATGAGGGTGCTTCTACTGAGCATCAATCCAATCCCTCACTAGTTGACAGTACTTCTAAAATGTATTTGTGCTTTACCGAAGGGGGGAGGTCTATGTTTCCCTATCAATAAACATGAGGGAAGAAGTCTTTACATTTCTATCAAAATGACTTACTGCGGTGTTCAATTGGAACTAGCGAACCAACAGCAGTTGTGCCTAGGCAATAGTCTAGTCTTCAATGTCCATATCCACCTTGCCAAAGTGTTTTGCTCCTCTTCTTGAGCTGTTTGCTATAGTGATTTGGCACTATGGTGGTTGCACTAGATCTATTTGCAGTACTGCCAACCAATTTGAGCCACTTGGCTCCAACATTCAAGTTTGTCCGCCTTGTCCTATAGCATCTGCATAATTTTTCAGATATTTTCTCCGTGCAAGCATGCTGAGCTGTTATGTGGCTGTCCAAGTTGTGAGGTAGTACCTGAATATGCTTAAGGGTTGCAACCCATTGACAGAGTGCCTTATTCTCTCTTTGGCACTATGGCATCTTGGTGTGAATATCAATAAGGGGTTTTTGTCTCTCTTCCTAATGGAAAATGAGTTTTCCTTGAACAGCTATAATTCCCTGGGTAGCTTTTAAGTGCTTCCATGGCTTTGTTGTACTAGTGGAGCAAAATTCCATGGTCCATTTGGAGTTGGTCAAGAGTGGCTTGTATGGTGGGTTGAGTTCTACTATGGAAAAACTAGAGGTAGCATTGTTGGAATCTCTTTTCAGGCCTCCACCTCTAAGAAAATTTTCAAAGAACTTGGTCCACTACTCTCCGCCTCCACAAAAAAATTCTTACCTCCTATTCTCGAGTCCCCACAATCACCCCCCTCCATGCATGATGTGCCTTTTTTCCTTGATACCCTATCTAGCCACTGATACCCTTTCATACCACCAGTGCCCCAAGAGACCACACCAGTTAATCTACCCCCCTCACACTTGAGCCTTGCCAATCAGAGCAGAGGATGAGAAGCCCCATAAAATGAAGGGAAAGTAATCGAAACTAGCATGGCTACAAGTGGAGAGGCTACCACTACTAGTAGTTTGAAGGAGAGTGAAGTGCTAAATAATGAGCCTACTCAAGATGGGATTGAGGGAGCAGTTATAGGTGGCCAGGTAAACCCTGAGTTAGAGAGTGGGAGAGAGGAATCCCAAACCAAAGAAGGAGTTGATAAGGGAAATACCAAAGTGGAAACCCCCAGGGGGGCCACTAAGAACTATGTAAGATAGCATGTGCCATCAACGGAAGGGGTTTTATATTTTTATGGAGTTACACAAATATACATATATAAGGGGTTTTTAAATTCAAAAAGTGAAAAGTTCCATATATAAGGGATACTTTAATTATCTCAAAATTTACAGAAGGGGTGTATATAGGTTATAAAAATCCACAAGTAGAGGTTTTTTTAAAGGCTCCTTGATCGCATGTGCTATATGGGGTTTTAACATAGTAGGCCCCCAAGGGGGAAACCACAATAAGAACAGATGATGACTCAGTACAAACTTAAGTGGTTATTGAGCAGTAAAGAGCCCCTACAAAGACATGGATTGGAGGAGAGACAAAGAAAGATGTCTCAGAGAATCCACAACTTACTAAAGAATAGTAGAAAATATGATAGGCACTAAAGAAGAGGTGGAAGAGATAAGGAAGATTTGCAGTTTGAAGCAGACAAAACACCCTAACTATAAATCCTATCACTGGGGATTTGCGCATTAGCACTAGCCTTATGCCCTTGTAAGAGATAGAAACTCTTGTTGCCTAATTAGATCACAAGGAAAAAGGGATTGTGGATGAGACAATCGGCCCCAATGACCATAGGTTCCCCAAGTCAAGAGACTATGTGGTAGGAGTTGGAAATCTAAGGTGTGCCATAGAATTATGCAAGGCAAGAGGTGCAAAGTGTGAGCTCGAGCACAACAATAGCAATGTCCAAAAGAGCTAAGCATGTGAGTCCAATATTGATGAAGTTTATTTGTATTTTCGATATGGGCCACATGCCTAGGTTAAACAATGTATGAAATGAATCTTACATGAGATTTTGTGATGTCAATCAATTGATTGACATCACGATTCTAATGCTAATTAGAAGAATGGGCGAGCAATTGAGCATATATTTTTTGGTCAAGTGAAGAAGAAAGAGTGAGTGCTTGCTTCAATTTGTCCCAAAACTGTGTAAATATTATGAAATGCATTGTACTCTGCTTGACCTTCGTTGCTTCTTCAATGCTAAGAATACAATTCTTCTTCCATCCTTTTGTTCCATCTTCTTTCTCAAATGGGCTCATTGCTTTCCACAAACCTTGGTTTTTGTTTGGGAATGTAGGTCGTGTAACAAGGGATCATGAGGCAACACCATTTTAGTAGCTAGCTCTTTTACTAAGTACACCAATTTAATAAGTAGATCTTTTAGTAGTAGGTACACACTTATAGGTAGATCTCATTTGTGAAGTTCCATATTGTCATGAGCCGACATCATTTTTAGTAGGTACTCCACTTTTGCAACTATTTAAAAACATCCTCACAAGTGCCACATGTTAGAGATGGGTAAGTAGTAAGTGTATAAAGTGAGTAGTTGAGATTTTGTGATCCAAGATATAGACAAGAGTTATTGAGCACTAGAGGGAATTCTTTTGAAGTACAATTCTAGGGTCCATATTTTGAAGTATTGATGTCTATTTGGTTTACAATAGCACAACTTTGTTTTATTCTATATGCATGATCAAGGGAAAACACAAGCAATAATAGAAATCTTTACTTTAGATCATGCAACAAAGGTGCACAAACACAGACTCTAATAATTAGTAGGTAGTCACACCTATATTCAACACCATCTCGTACAATGATAGACTTTGCAAAGGTGTTGCATACATTTGTTAATACAAGGGGAAAGCTAGAGTCGAAGGCATGATGTTTGCACATACAAAACATGTATCCAATGTGAATGATCAACTCACAAAATCTACCAAAATGCCTCAAATCTCTTGGGTGAGGATTGGGTCAATCTTGTAGGGAAGCAATTGTGTGAGGTACTCATCCATTTGCATCAATATAGATGTTAAATCTTACAAGGAGGTCGTAACAACAATAACCAAGATGAAAAAATCTCAATAGTTTTCTTGATGATGACCAATATGGCACATAGTATCTACTCATGGATTATGTATAATTGGTATAGAGTCATGTTCCTAATGCTATAACAATATTCTTTGGAATATTTTCATGTTTTGTAAACTGAGCACTTCATATACAAAGAAGCCATAGTAGCATCCATTGATGTGGATGTCACAACTACCATGTCATTTATTCCAAGCTTAATTAATGACACTTCATCTTACAATGTTGCCTAGTTTGAATCATATAGCAAGGAAACAATGGGAATGGTATGCTTCAGTGACATCTTCACGCTATAAATTTTTGTTAGGACCAATACTCTCATAAGAATTTGATCCTTTTGTGTGGATCTAGAGCATGTATCAATTTAGACAGCAAGAAATCAATGGGAATGGAGTGCTTTAGCAACATCTTCATATTATGAGTTTTTGAATGCTTTGGCAACATCTTGATTCTTCATATTTTGAGTTTTTGTAAGTGCTAATCATCTCATAAGAGTTTGTTACCTTTATGTAGGTCTGGAGCATATATCAAGAGTAAATAGTGGAATCACTATGAAGTGGTTTCCTCTTGTGACAAATAGAGAATACATCAGATCTTGAAAGCACATGGGAGGGTGTTTAGAAGCTCTAATCTCAAAGCCCTATTCACGACATATAGGTGCCTTCTTTACTCATGATACCAAATCTTTTATCAATTTGGACTCTAAATTCATTATTTATATTGTTCACAATTGTTAAAGAATATAATGTAATTTTTAATTAATTTAGAGTCTAAATTATTTCTTTCGTTCGCACTTATGAAAGACTGTCTAATCAAGTTTTTGCCACAATCTCAAGAGAGATAAAATGTAGGAACATTGAGAAAATAGACGAGTTGATAATGAGATGTGGGAGCTAAATTGATCGCCTTAAGAAAATTATAGTATGCTCCAAGCTCAAAATAATGTGAGGAGCTTTATCCAACCTTTCCTACAAGATGGTGGTGATTCTCTCAAAGATAATAGAAATCTACATTAGTTTTTCTTTTTTGTAAAGGATGAAAACATGATTATTTAGATGATTGAACTGGAAATTATTTCTAGATATCCATATCTACCACAAAGAATGAGCCTTGACATACATCACACATCCTATTTTATAGGTGCTGATTCACCCAACAAAGTTTCCTTCCAACTAATTGGCTCCTTAAATGCATCTATATTATTGTCCACTCTTCTAGCATTGAGATAGGCAACCAAAAGGTGGAAAATCTCCTCTTTGTGGTCTAGGAAATTTTTGCATTTTCCATCTCCTTTTCCAATTCTTCCCCCCGGGGGACTCACTCTTCATTAAAGGGGGACGTCACCTGCGTGCATGAACTTCAAGAAAACCCCCTATTTAAGATCCACGTAGGATGATAAAACACCCCTATTTAAGCTTATAAGATACCACCAAAATTCCATTATGTCCCCCCCTTTCCTTAAATCTACATTCTCTCTCAAGCATTTAGATTACACAATAAGCAAATTTAGGTTACTTTCCCTATGACTATTTAAAACCATACACAAAATCAAACTTGTTTGGACTAGTTACTCAAGGTAACCTATATTATGTCCCCCCTTCTTAAATATGACATGGTCCCCCTAGCTTAAATTCAATATTGGGGAAAAAAAAAGGGCCCCCACCCCTAATGTATAAGCTTATGCCTCATTTCAAAAAAACCCCCTATTGTACACTCACGTGATATCATAAGTTTCCCCCTGTGAATCCCCTGGGTTCTTCCCCCCCTAGCATTTATTCACATTGCCTTGTGGAGAATTAATCAAAGCAAAGAGAACATTTTCTCTAGTATTGATGGAACCAAATTCCAAGATTTGTTGTTTATTAAATTCCATATGTCATTGAAAACTCTAAACAATACCTCTATATTATTTGTGGGTGTTGGAATGGGAAGAAAGTGGGAGACTCATATTGCATTATACTAGCATTTATATATGCGATGCCAAGTAATCTTTTACAAAGATGGTAAAGTACCACATAGAGGAAGTCATGATGAGTCTTTAAGCTCTTCACAAGTTAGTGCAATCTTGATCAACAAAGTTCTGTTTGGAAGAAAAGCTCTTGCAGCATACTCCTTGTGTGAAATAGATATAGAATTGAGGTGCTATGCATTTCTTAAAAGCACAAGTTATTGGTGGTTTGTGAGCATGTTGAGCTAATCTATTTGTTAGATGTTATTTTGGGAGAGTACAACCTTTTAAAAATTATATGCCAACATGCTATTATATATTAACAATAACTAGCCATGAGGTACATTGTGACATGATTGTTGGTTATTGCAGTGTTTGGAGAATTGAGGTGTTACGCATTTTTTGAAAGCACAAGTCACTAATAGATTATGAGCATTTTGAACTAATCTACTTGTTAAATGATTTTGATAGAGGTTTAATAAGAATGCAACCTATTTAAAATTATATCCCAACATGCTATTGTATAATTAACAACAACTAGACATGAGGTGTATGATGACAACACTCTTGGCAATTGTAGCTTTCTAATACACTCGCCCCCCCCTTAAGCAAGATGCGCGCACATGAAATAAGAAGATAAGTAAGGGAGAAAACCTATTCTTGGATTCTAGCATTCTCTTTGTGATTTTAGTGATGAAAGGTAGGCCCTATCCCATGTTATTATTTCACTCTTATGCATGGTGTTGAGAAATGGACAAGATGGAGTCACTTATTGAAGGGTGCTTGTGGACTATGTCTATCCCCATTCAATGACAAGTTGACTTGAAGATATTATATGGGGATTGGTTAGGAAGGATGTTGGCTTGTAGGCATGTAGAAGCATCCAATTTGACACCATACACATGCATGCAAGGTAGAGGATGTGCCAAAGTTGCATGGCCTTGTGGTAAGTGTTCTTTAGGGAGGAGGCAAGTAAGAATGTGATCACCACATGAAGAGGGTTTAGAATTTTGATGTAGAACTTTGCATTATGAGACTACACTAAAGGTAGATGGAAATAATTGGATTTTCTTGCCTTACATTAATTAGGCCAAAACTTTGAGAGCGAAGTAACCAATAGGAACTTCAATTAAAAGTTGTTAGGGTACAGATTTTCCCTATGTGTCTACGAAAATACAAGATGGGAAGGACCTCTCTCTCTCTCTCTATCTCTATGGGATATATAAATGTTTATACATTAATCAAAGTTATGGGGACATACGTGCATGAGAGCAAAGGAGGGTGGAATGTCATGAAGTTAGATGGTATCCTCTTTGTTTTTTGCATGATGTCATGAGGGTGGAATGTCATTGTTAAAAGGAGTGCACCATCTTGGCTTTGGGAGAGTCAAGTGAGAGTATGCAAATTGGAGAGTAGCGAGGGAAATGACGGTGAAGGCGCAAGGGAGGGGGGCCCACAGGCATGCAGAGCAACAGCTTGCACCCTTCTCCTCTCCCTCTCTGCCCTGCCCTGCCCTCTCCTCTAGAGCTTCTCTAGAGTAGGACACTATATATAACTCCGCAGCTCCCTCTTCTCCTCCCTTGCAAGCTCCACCCCCCCCAGGTCACATATCTTTTCTACTCATTTTTTGTAGCACCAAAATCTCGTGTTTTTTCTCTCCTCTAGCTCCCAATGCACGCTCGTCTCATTGCCTGTAAAATCGATTCTCTCTTTTGTAGTGCGTAGAAGAGGTGCACTGCGATTTTGCACTCGCGTGCTCCAGCTGATAACTCCCCGTGTAGTACATGCAGGATAGCATTTCTACCCCATTTCACTCTGTGGGTCTCCTTGTTCTTCCGTTTTGTCCAAGTTTCGTAGCACAAAGATCGATCTTTTCTTGTACAGAAATTCCAGGTAGCTTGTCGGGCATTCTACTTTGCGTATGCCACACTACCTGAGATTTGCTTTTCCCCTTTCGATATTTTAATTTGCTTGTGCATATTTATTTGTCGAGCCTTAGTTGTGTTTTTCTGCGTCGTCCCGCCGCCAATGCAGCTGTCCCATATTGATGTTGATTCGATGTTGATGTAGTTCGTTTCTATGAGTATGGGTGATCAGTAAGGCGACTGATCTGAGAGTTTCATATTTGAAGTTCATATCGACTTCGTAGGTCACGAAATCTCGCAAAGTCAAGTTACCGAATTGAATACTGTTTTGCTTCCAGAATGAGTTCTCCCAAGAAGCAGCAGCATGAAGGAAAAGGGTGGAGCACGGCCTCCATTTTGGTCGTCATAGGGCTCTGTTTTCTCTTTTATGTTCTCGGAGCATGGCAGAATGGTTCTAGAGAACAAAATAGTGCTTTAATTGATACCCATATAACGTCCACAGAGTGTGCCACGACGCTCAACTTCGATGCGCGTCACACAACGGGAGGAGCAGACGATGTTGCGATCCAGCTCTTTGAATCGTGCGGATCGGACTTCATAGAGTACACTCCTTGCCAGGATCCCAAGAGGGCTCATAAGTTTCCCAGAGAAAAACTTATATACAGAGAAAGGCATTGCCCATCTAACGATGAAAAACTCAACTGTCTCATACCTGCACCGCCTGGGTACAAGACGCCTTTTCCGTGGCCGAGAAGTAGAGATCTTGCATGGTACGCCAATGTGCCCCACAAGGAGCTCACAGTCGAGAAAGCGATTCAGAATTGGATCCAGTACGAGGGTGAGAAGTTTCGTTTCCCGGGTGGTGGTACCATGTTCCCTCGCGGTGCAGGCGCCTACATTGATGAAATTGCTGCTGTGATTCCTCTTTCTGACGGCTCGATCCGGACTGCGTTAGACACAGGCTGTGGGGTAACTTCACGACCATTCTCATGTTTAGACGTCTATACTCATCGTGTGCTGTTGTAACACCTTCGCAATCTCATTGCATTCCTTCCATTTACCCACCTAGGTTGCAAGCTGGGGTGCTTATCTTCAGGACAGAAACATTTTGGCAATGTCGTTTGCACCAAGAGACTCTCATGAAGCGCAAGTACAATTTGCACTAGAACGAGGAGTGCCTGCCATGATTGGCATTATGTCTACTGAACGTCTTCCATATCCTGCCCGAGCATTTGACATGGCTCATTGCTCCCGCTGTTTGATTCCCTGGAGTAAATATGGTATTTCTTTCCATCCACTTCAAAATTGATGCGAATGAAGCATGCTCATTCCTCCTTCAGAACTGGAGATCTAACCAACGAGTTTAACTATGCTTTCAGCATGCGCATGCACCTCCAAGATCTAGTCAAGGAGGTTAACATATATCTTCCTTTCCAACAATGCAGATGGGCTGTATTTAATTGAAGTGGATCGAATCCTTCGGCCTGGGGGTTATTGGATTCTCTCTGGTCCCCCTGTGAATTGGAAAACCCATTGGAAGAGCTGGGAAAGAACTAAAGAAGATGTAAAGGAGGAGCAGGATTCTATTGAAGGTTTAGCCAGACGACTTTGCTGGAAGAAAATAGCAGAAAAGAATAACCTTGCAATCTGGCAAAAGCCTTGGAATCATGAGGATTGTACAAAGTTTCACAAAAGTGGTGTTCTGCCTCGGATATGCAAAGGGGAAGATGCAGATTTTACCTGGTCTCTCTCTCTCTCTCTCTCTCTCTCTCTCTCTCTCTCCACCAAGTTTTGTAAAACCCGCGTGGGTCTTGGTGGTTGAGGCTCTGGTTCATGTCGTGGTGTGTGTGTGTTTGATCCCTGCGGATCGCTTCGGATAAGCCTGTTAAGGCTTCTTGGCATTGTTGCTACGAAGTAAAAAACTCCTCTCTCTCTCGTGTATAAGCCATCCTTCCCCACCAAGTTTTGTAAAAGCCGTGTGGGTCTTGGTGGTTGAGGCTCTGGTTCATGTCGTGGTGTGTGTGTGTTGGATCCCTGCGGATTCCGCTTCGGATAAGCCTGTTAAGGCTTCTTGGCATTGTTGCTACGAAGTAAAAGACTCTCTCTCTCTCTCTCTCTCTGTGCCTGTTTGCCTCTCTATGTGCATCTGTGTGTGTGGGACAATTTACCTGTGAATGCCATTTTACTTGTCACTTCGAGCTCTCCTATTTTCCATGTGCCAATGCTCTTGGGTAGAGCAGATTGAATGATCAAGGTAATATTATGCTACCTTCTTGGGTGTTTCCCTGATGACAGGTATCGAAAGATGGAGACTTGTATTACCCCTCTTCCTGAGGTGCAGGATCAGAAAGAAGTTGCTGGAGGGAGTTTGCAGAAGTGGCCAAAACGGCTGTCTGCAGTACCTCCTAGGATTCTTGTTGGCTCACTGCCTGGTTTCACAGGGGAGGCTTTCAATGCAGATGCACAGCTATGGCTTGAGCGTGTGTCATACTACAAAAACTTGGTTATCCGACCTCTTGCCAAAGGCAGATATCGCAATATTATGGACATGAATGCTGGTTTGGGTGGATTTGCGGCTGCATTAGCTGGGGATAAAGTCTGGGTGATGAATGTAGTTCCATTTGATGCAAAAGACAACACCCTTGGGGTCATATACGAGAGAGGACTCATAGGGACTTACCAGAATTGGTAATTTTTTCATCATTTTGGTGTTTGTGCATGCATGTCTGTTTTGAATCATTTTCTTCATGTTTGGCTTTGTTTCTCATTTAGTCTGCTTCTGAATCACTTTTCGTTGATTAGGTGTGAAGCATTTTCTACATATCCAAGGACTTATGATCTTCTTCATGCAAGCTCATTGATGAGTATGTATCAAGACAGGTAATGCAGTTGTGTGCTCTCTCTCTCTTGCCACCTTCCCCCCCGACCAAAACTAGGCAGGAGTGTTTCCCCAACATATGCTTGTGCGGTGCCTGTCTTTGTTGTGAACCAGTTATTAACCTACGTACAAGGCTTTCTATTGCTGATAAGTATAATAGTATGAAGCCAAAGACCAAATACAAACCGCAATTGAAGCAGAGCATTCAAACGCAGTCAGTAGGTATTTTGATCTCCATGCTCAATCTGTAATGGCTTGTCATCGTGGGTCCCTTGCCTTTCACATGTGTAAGGGTGTTTGTGATTCGGCCTAAGATTTCCTAAGCTTCTGTGAAGTGTACTTAAGAGAGAAAGAGAAAGAGAGAGAGAGAGAGAGAGAGAGAGAGAGAGAGAGATTTGCCAGGTTATAAAGTGTTGAATCTTCTTTTGCAGGTGTAAGTTAACAGACATCCTCTTAGAAATGGATCGCATTCTTCGCCCAGAAGGTGCTGTACTCATTCGTGATAATGTGGATGTTCTTAACAAAGTGAGGAATATTGTAAGTAGCATGAGATGGGAGAGTAAGCTTGTTGATCATGAAAATGGACCGTTTGTCGAAGAGAAAATACTGGTGGCAGTGAAGACCTATTGGGTAGACAAGGCAGAACATTCTCTCAAGAACATGTCAAGGGCAAACTGACCATCTAGTGATGGAATCTTATGGCAACTAAAACAAATAAGCTGAAAAAAGCAGCACGTGTAGGCAGTGTGTCTGCCAAGCGGTGTGAAGAATGGAAGGAAGAGCTGAAAATTGGACAAGTTGCTCCCTACAGCTTTTGTACGGCCAGAGGGTGTCAATCTATCCTATCCATTATGCAGTTACCCGTTTAAAGCTTTTGGAAGGGTGATGACAGGTTGAAGTCGGTGTTAGCACAGGAGGTAGTCCCTCTCTTGTCATTTGTGTTTACCGATGCAAGTCGTTGATGTGTAGCTGTTGATTTTGGTTTTGTACAGGCAGTGACGTGTTTTCCATTCTCTGGTAACAGGGTGGTCACTATGGGTAATTGTAAAATTAGACTTTGAAACGTGCTTTTAAAAAGAGTTTTAAAAAAAAACAAACATGCTCTATAGCTTAGTGAACAGTGTCTACCCAAGAGATTCTCGAATCTTTTGAAACACCCCCTTAGTTTATTAATATCATTATTGTAATTTAAAAATAAACCAAAAAAAAATACTGCTGCCTTGTGTTTTATGTTAATTTATCTTTGTTTCCTTGTGTTATCATTAGTATTACAACTTGACAAATATATTCTTATAAAACCTGCAGGTTGGCTAACGGGACAAAAAAGTATACCTTCATAAGACTAGAATATATCCACCTTACAATAATAAGAAAAAGAACAAGGGAAAATAAAAATAGACAAGGGAAGAGAGGGGTTTGTAAGAGGCTTTAAACAAAAACAAGCTTAAAGAAGAAAGAAAGTAATAATAATAGCTCAAATAAGCAAAGCTATACTTCTATCCTCATAAATGCCCAAGCATAAGCTACCATCGGGGTTTTGAAGATTCTACCAAGCTTTGAAATCCTAACCCTATCAATAAAAATTGACAACAAGAGAAGGATAACATGGCAAAAACAGCGAAAAAGCAAAAGCTAGTGTGAGAGCGATGTTGAAATGATCACCTCCCCATCTCTATGCCCACAAATGAGGAGTGTATGGGGGAGGTCAACCATGGGATGTGTAATGCCATGTGGGTAGTAAGCCTGCTTGCACATGGGATAGTTTGATAAGCAAAGTAGGGCTACCACATGGGCTATCATGCGGGCAGCAAACTCACAAAAAAAAAGTATAGAGAAACTTGGTGCTTGGAGAGATCTACAATATGCTTGGGGCAATAGACACACTTGGAAGTCTAATACGCTTGGAGCAATAGCTGCACTTGGAAGTCTACAATACGCTTGGAGCACTATACTAAATAAAACGTTCCTACATTTGACGCTATTTATAATTGTCATAAATGTCGTTGGAGCATTGGTTAAGACCAATGGTGCTAATTTAATGTGCTTATCTAGTATGAAAAGATGCTTTTGGTACATCATTTTCGCTAATTTCTACTTGGTGGCATCTAGGTCTTAAATCACTTTTAGTAAAGTGTTTAGCACCATGTAATTAATCAAAGAGCTCATCAATGCAAGGGTAAAATCTTGTTCTATGATTCATACTTGGTGACATACGGATCTTGAATAAATTTTAGTAAAATATTCATCCCCTTGCCATTCATCAAAGAGATCACCAATGCAAGGGTACATCTTCTCTAATTTGTACTTGAAGGTATCCAAATCTTAAATAAAATTTAGTTAAATATTATCCCCTTTCAATTGATGAAAGAGCTCATCAATGTGAGCATAGAACATTTATTTTTTATTATGATTTTATTGAGAGCACACCAATCCATGTATAGTTGCATAGTGCCATCCTTTTTCTTAAGCAAAAAGGAAACTAGATATTTTTCACCTATAGAGATTATAAGTGAAGGTTATAGTTCTTTTATTGAATTAAGTTGTGGGTAAATTTTCTAAAGGCATAATATTAAAGATTCTTTTTAAACTTGTTTATTCTTTTGAAAAATTCTCTCATCAAGACTAGCAATTAATAAATCAACATTGAATTCAATTGAATATTGAATTCAATTGAAAGAGTTAGTAAGATAAGTTTTATAAATCTCTAGTAGTTGGCTTGAAAAGCACTATAATGTGGGTAGTTTTTACTGAAGATTTGTTAAGCATTTTGCAGCACATCCATTGATTAAACTTCTATGTAAGACTCATGCTTTCTCTTAGGAAGAAAAACACACTTTAGCCTTCCAGTGACTTAAATAGGCAATGTCCCAAACAGCAGTTTTGACCATGCCAGACTTCACGAGACCTTTCTTTGTCATGGTCACTGATGTTAGTGGGTAGGTTTTTGAGGCTATGCTTATGCAAGATAACCATCTGATTGCATTTGAGTCACGTAAGTTGAAACCAACGGAGCGAAGCTATTCCACATATGATAAAGAGTTAGCTATTGGAGTCCATGCCCTTAAACTTTGGAAGCACTATCTTATGGGACTGATCACCAAAGCCTTTGACATCTCCTTACTCAACTGGTGATCTCTAATAGACACATAAAATGGGCTACCTTTATTGACCGTTTTAAACCAATGATCCAATACTAACTAGGCAAAGACAATGTAGTTGCCGATGCACTTAGCTCATAACCTAGCTTATATAATATCTCAATCACATCGAGGGAGACCCTTTTGAGCCTATGAAGGGAACCTATATCAATGATTAAGACTTTTCAAAAATTTGGCAAAAAATTAAGCAAGCTAATGGTACCCCTATGGCCTCATATTCCATTCATGATGACTACCTTTTCTTCAAAAAGTGCTTATGTGTCATTGCATTGTTTTGTCATTTACACCCTACATGGGGCATAGATATATCATTGCAACGTATCAAATTGTAGTTCAAGATTTTTTCTGGCCCAAGCTTGAAGTCAATGTTGCATTGTTTATTGCACAATGTCTTATTTGCAAGGAAGTCAAGAGCTACTAGGGCAAATATCAAGGTTTGCTTTTGCCTTTACCGATTCTTGACGGTCCATGGGAACAAATCTATATGGATTTCATTACTGGATTTCCTACAACTAGTTCAAGTTTCGATATGATTGGACTATCATAGATAGATTTACCAAATAGGCTTATTTTATTCCATGCAAAAAGGCTTTGATAGTAGTTCAAGTTGCTCATTTGTTCATCAAGCATATCTTTGTTCACCACGGCCTTTCAAAAGTAATCATGTCAAACTGAGATAGTAACTTCTATAGTAGCTTTTGGATAGCACTTTTTGATAATCTTGGTATGATGTTAGACTTCTCCACCGCTTTTCATCCAGTGTCTAATGGTCAAACTGAAGTCACCCAGAATAGTATTTGTGACATGATGTGTGCTTATGTATCAAGTCATCCATGCAAACGGGACAAATACTTACACAATTTACAAACTTCTCTACAATTTTGACTACTCTTTATAAGAACATAGAGCACGCTCAAGCTGTACATACTAAATGAGTAAACAAGGGAAGAAAAAGAGTTATATTTGAAAAAGGCGACCTAGTGATGTTACAAATTGAAAAGCATCACTTAAGAGTATTGAGACTCATCCTCTTGTAAAGTTTGCCCCTAAATCTTATGGTCCCTTTAAAATTTTAGAGCAATGACTGCCTATCGGTTAGAATTATTGCCACCTTGGAAAATTCATAATTCTTTTCATATGCATCTCTTGAAACCTTTTGTGGAAACCCGCCGAGTTGCCCTATTGTTGAGGAGGCACCTTTGCTTCAAGGAGAGACTCAGCTATTAGAGCTAGACCATATCATTGATACACAAATCACTCAGACAAGACGTGCAAATTCTGTCCCATTTATCTTGTTACATTCAAGAACCACCTTGTAGAGGATTCCAAGTAGATGCCCACAATATATTTTTGCTAGTACCCTGATTTGTCGACTACCTTTCTATCATGCAATTGAGGACAATTGCGATATCAAGCGAGAGGGATGTTACGAGAATTGGGATTATCCATTATTTTTTAATCTTGTAGTATTTAGTTGTGAGATCTACAACTGATGCAGTGTGTGCTCGTTGTTTGTATGAGTGTGTAGTAGTATGTGCACCACTTATGCGATGAGTGTGTAGCAGTGTGTGCACCACTTATGCGACAAGTAACAATATGTCTAGCAGGGTGTGCACCATCCATATGCATGGTTGGATACATGGCTATGGCCGTATGATTGTGTAGCAGTGTGTGCACCACTTACACGATGAGCGATAGTAGGTCTAGTAGTGTGTGCACCATCCTATGATTTTATGCATGTGTAGCAGTGTGTGCGCTATGCGATGGTATCTGTTGCATGTGTACACCATGCATCTATGATTTGTTGATTTTGCATTGCTTAAATGCTGAAAGATTGAATAATATTGGTGATGGATTCCAAGGTTCAATTATGTTTGAAATATTTGTATTATTGATGGATGTTGTGAATCTTGTTAGGGGAAAAGTTACTAATCGGGCAATGGCTATTGGGGCAACAAGCATTTTTCTATGCGTAAGGCACAATCAATGATGGGAATAAACAAGGCTTACTTTCAAAAGCCTAGTTTTTGAAATTACAAATACTTATATACATATTTAAAATTTTGGAACATAAGAGGCTTAGTCTAAGCATATTATCCATAGTGGGAAAAGCAAACTCTATTTCTAGAAAAGGTAAGCTATTTAGGAAAGGTGTGTGTGGCTTATCTCTAGTTCTTGCATGGAAGAGATGTACATGAGCTTGTATCATTATTGCTTGAAATTATTGAATCAATCAAATACATAGGAAGTGGAAGACGAGCACCACTCTTAAGGGGGGAGATTGCATCTAGCGTGCTTGTTATCTTTCCCATTTGTGAGTTTTGAAAGATCATGCATATTTGTGTGTATAGTTTTCATTGTGTTTGATGATTTGTAGGTTCCGTGAGCCATTCCCATTGTACATTCACAAAAAGGTCTTGTACATGCACCATCCATTTAAGAGGGGGTGTTGAGGATAGGGTAAATTGCATTGCACTATCTAGACAGGGTTCATAGGGCAAACACTAACCCTAACCCTAAGAGGTTCTCATGTATACATTCATGTTTATGATCAATAGAACGTAGTGTACAAGTAATTATATTGTGTGCACTCCTCTCTCTCTCTCTCTCTCTCTCTCTCTCTCTCTCTCTCTCTCTCACCACATTATCATAGAGGTACGTATGGGATTTGAATGGTCACTTTCAGCTGTCGAATAGGGAGATTTCTCTTTTAGATAAATTGTTGATGAGCGTTCTTGAGGGATGGCCTATGAATTGTATCACCTCAATTGGCTAGAGGGTCAATAGTGGAATTTGGGTTCCTCTAGGTTTAGAAAGACCATAGCCAAAGCAGTCTACACGAATTTGATGGCTAGAAAATTATTCTTTGCAAAATAAAATGAGAAGTGGAGACTTAGGAGGTCACCCAAATGGTGGAAGCAGAGGATCATATGTACTTGGAGAGGTTGTCACAAGCAGGAAAGGCTAGTTTCTTCCAATGGAAGTTAATGCATAAATGCTTGCTGGTGAGATAAAAATGTCTAAGTGGTCAAAGTGCAATCTTTATTGTCCCTGGTGTGGGAGTTTGTTGAGATGTTTTGCATCGTCTTTGGTCATGCACAATGCAAGATGAGTCTAGTTCCTTGTTGCTAGTGCTATGAAGAAAGTGAGTCTCATGGTTTGATCTTCAATAAGGACTAACTAGAAGTTAGCTGACTTGGGGAATACTTGTAGGTTGATGTTAATGCTGGCGGCCTACTGATGGTAGATCTAGGAATCTATTTTGCTTGAAATCTAGACTATCCATAATAATCTTGTTTTAAGCAAGGGGTGGGGGTTGGGTTTCGAGAGAATGTGGTGTTAGTCTTTGCTTTGTTTTTTAAAAAATTATTATTTGAAACTAGCCGGCTTAGTTATTAAGGGAGGTCAACCCCAAAAAAAGACCTAGTACAAAAGGGGGGCTAAGTGCCACTTACAGATATGGCCAATGAAGAGGGCAGAATGCATGTGGCCTATATTGCCAAAGCAGCCACCAAACTATAGACAAGTGGAGACCTTCATCATACACTCACTGGCCAAGGGATCTTTAGTTGCAACCAACACCCCCAGATCCCTCAAGTTCTCTTTTAGCTCATTTAATAGACAAGGAAGTCTTGACCCAATGGGGATGGCATTATTGAAAACCAAGTAATTCCTGGTGGACCAAATCACTAAAAGTCGAGTAGCATGGAGAAAGAACCAGCAGGCTGCCCCAACCGACGAGACCCATGCAGTATCCCCAAGTAGAGCCAATTGCCAACGTACTACCTTTTTTGTCATCCCAGTCAAACATGTAGCAAGTAGTGCATAAACCAATCTTCTCCATATTAGCCTCACTAGCGAGCACTCCCAAAATAGATATCAACCTTTCTCCTGGGACAGCCCACACAAGGGGTTAACTTGAATCCACCTCACCAACCTACTCCTAATCGATAGCCACCCATGGAGGAGCTTCAAGAGAAAGAACTTTAACTTGCCTAGTAGAGGGGACTTCCAAATCTCCTGGAACCTTTCATCTAGGGCTTCTCCGAGTGTTCCATACCAAATTTAGATCTTGGCCATCTATATTCAGCTTTAGCAACTCTCTATAACAAGTTATGGGTACCAGCTTGGATAGCCTCATGCGGCCATCACCCACTAACTCTCCCTCCATTGTGGAGAGGGGTAAACATGGGTTGGGTCTTGTTTAAGTGATTGGCTTATGTTCTCTCTTCTTACTTATGTTCTCTCTGGTTGCTAGGGCGCCCAAGGCCATCAAGCCTTGATGTTGCTAGTAGTTCAAGTGCCTTACTTTGCATCCGACATCCAGAATATTGGAACTATTGTTCCCTAGTGGCCTTTGATCATCTTTTAGCCTTTTGTGTATACTCTTCTTCACACAGTTTAAGTGGCTTTCAAGTTTCCTAGCCAACTCTTCCTTGTTGCCCAACCCAGTATTCTGAGGGCGTTGGTGGGAGTCAACGTGTCTCAATCGTAAACTCATCCCTGCTTGGGTCTATTAATATGTGTATGCATGGCTCTCATGACCTTATGGAAGTCTCTCAAATAGTCTAGCCATGGATCTTTTCAATGCTCACTGCTTAGCCTCCATTAATTCTTCTATCTTTTGCTCAACCATCGCTAGTCCTTTAGTCTACTCATGGAGTCATACATGCCTACTTGGCATTTCTTTATGGTTTCTGCCAAAGGTCTCCATTCAAGTTCTAGCAGATTTAATTGAGCATTGTTTTCTTGAGTGACCATATCGGGTTCCAGATCGGGTTCCTATCTCAAAACTAGTGAACAAGTCTCTGATTCTCTTGCTAAGCTCCTTGGTTAGTGAGAAGTGTTTCTGGTTATTTAGATCACAGCGATAGAGCAGTCTTGGGTTGTACTTTTCGTGGGCTATGCTATTCGATGAGCTCATTGGTCCATCTAGATCTAATCATGTGGACAAGTTCATGCCGGCTTCATAGGTCATGTGTGAGCTAAGAGCTTCCTTGCCCTCGGCTCCAACTATTTGATGTCATCTAGGCTAGCCCTTTATGTGGATCCACATATCTTTCAGTCTTCTTCTAGAGAGTAGCTCTCCTTCTCAAGGTTCACACAAGAGATCTTCTCATCTAATTGTGCTAGAGCAGCTCATGGGCCCTTCTTTCTCCTAGTCATCACTCCCAGTTCACCTTTCTACTGCTGTCAATATGGTAAGCATCTTCTACATTTTTTGGATTAGCCTGTCTTGGGTTATCTTTGGTCATTATATTTCATCGTCATGATTGCTTAGATTTTGCTTGCTAGTCATGCATTTTCTTTGGTCGTTTTATTTGGTTTTCAAGATTTCTTAGAATTTAATTTATCGGTGTAGTTTAGTTGACACTTTATTGGTCTCATTTTATAAGTCTAATTCTTGATAGGCTTTTGTATTAATCAGTATTAATTTATTTGTTTAAGTGATTTTTTGATTTTCCTTAGATATATATATATATATATATATATATATGTATGTATGTATGTATATATATATATATGTATATATATATATATATATATATATAAATTGCAGTGTCCTAGATGTTTAGATAATAGTGTAAGGTATTTTTGGTTCATGATGATTGATTTTTTAATATTATGTTTAGTGGGAAAGTTATTAGTGTGCTCATTTGTGCCTAAGCAGTCATGTTTAACCTAGGGAATAGATATATGTATAGTTATGTTAACTACAAGTCTTTGGTTTATTTCCTTCGGATTCTCAAATTTGGTTCATTAACAAATTTTGCAATTAGCTTCTCATTAGTATCTCTTTAAACTTATATGTACATTTTTATATAGATTTTATTATGTAAAATTTTTTAAAGAAGAATTTGTGGTTATATTTTTGTGTAATTATTTCAGTTAAGTTTCTAGTCTTTATTATTTATCCTTTGTGTCTCTTTTCATGTGTTGTTAAAAAGTATTTAAGTGAAATAATTTCCTTTATATATATATATATATATATATACAAATTTTATGTTTTGGTATTTTTATTTGTGCTCTTTTATAGACATATTCGTATTGATGTATTGATTTAGAATTTTCAAGTTTGTAGGTTTCTCTTATTATACCATATTTATCTTTATTTATTTATAGTCTTTTAGAGTTCATTATACATATATAAATATTTAAATGGTTAAATTATTACTTATTTAGATATAAATAAATAAATAACACACACACACACACACACATGGATGTATAGATTTGTGTGTGTGTGTGCATGCATGCATTCGTGCATGCATGTGTGTGTGTGTGTGTGTGTGTGTGTGTGTGTGTGTGTGTGTGTGTGTGTGTGTGTGTGTGTGTGTGTGTGTGTGTGTGTGTGTGTGTGTGTGTGTGTGTGTTAGATTTCTTGTCCTTGGTATTTGATTTAAGTTTGCTTACTTTGATCAGCCAAAAGTGATTTTATAACATATAGCCATGATTAAATATGAGCATTTAACAATGTGGACATTCAAAACACATACTAAACAATAGATGTGGTGTCATATTGGAAAATACATCTTATCCAATGATGACAATACACTCATCAACAACTTCTACATCAAATTAGACAACAAAATGGCATTGGACAAGGTAGATCTGATGATGCCTAGAATTGAGCATAGTAAGTGATAGTTTATTGTTTGCAAAGTCGAATCACATGACAAGACAAAACCAAACAAATGTTCACTAGACGTAACACCATTAATTGTGAATTTGGTTTTACTTAATTGTGACATGGATAATAATTGGGGAGATGCATTCTAAACCTTCCTTCCCATCCGAACATGTATTGTTCTAACAAAATGTTATGTTGGATGGTGGCAGGTTATTATCTCTCCTTTAATTAATATGAGAAATTTCACAAAGTCTGATGAGTATACTAGGGTATTTATATCATCAGTGTTATTTTAATTGATATCTAGATTTTTAACTTTTTTTGTAAAGACAGTACTAGATAAAGAAATTTACCATTTGATTGAAATACTGCATGAAAATTTGAAGCATTGTACTATTATACAAAATTATGCTTATAATTTGATTTGTATGGAATCAACTTGTTGAATTAAAGTTCAACATTGTAGATAATAGGTTTGTGTATGTTTTGTACACACACACGCACACACAAAGCTTACAAACTTCATAGAGGTATCCTCTACTGGCCAGTAAGACAAATGAACTTTTTGAAAAAATCTTAAACAAACTGGTAAACTAAACAAATGCAAATGTATGTAGTGTTATGAGAAGTTACCAAAAAGTGAGCAGAGAAAAGCGAGCGACCCCAAATTAGCAAGCGAGACTAAATGGGATTTGAGTGAGCAAGCCCTTCATCTGCAATGTGATTTCTCAAAATCTCATTGGGACAGCAAAAGTGAACATAAGTAAATCATACATATCCAAAAAATGTGATCATGCCTAAAAATGACATTTCACATTGCCTTCCTCCTCACAATGTCATATTAGATTCATTACGAAGAGATATCAACATAGCAATATATAAAAGATGCGATTGAAAAAAACAAATACTACTCAAACTAAAGATTCACACATCATGCCTCCCATGCATGCAATTAAAAGCATTGATGAGATTCCACATCTCCTTCCTTGTCATATATTCACATTATAGTCATTTTGGACAAACAAGCACAAGATCCATCCAAAATAAAATACTATACATCTTCTTCCTCCCCTTATAGTAGTCACATTAAAATCATTATTGAGAGTGACAACGCAGAAGGTAGAATATATGATTCAACAAAACATGTAAATATGCTCGTATTTTAGACATATTTATCATGTTTCCTATGCTTAGAACAAGCTCTTCCAAACATAAATATGCTTCTAGTGCATTGAATCAAAATGAACTATGTGTTAGAGACGATGATCCAAAAAGCACATTACATCTGGTGCAACTTCTACCCCATGTAGTGCTCACATTATAGGAAGCTCACATATCTTGCCTCCCATGTGTGTGGAAGTAATCCAAAATCTCTCATTACAAAAACTTGCAAGTTTGCCATATCTATATGTGGATAAGGAGGAAAGATCAATAGAAGATCTCACACCTTCCACTAGATGGAAGATGGGTTTCGTTATTCACAAGAGCTTGGAATAAATCAATCTTTGTTAGAGCAGACTCGTGCATAAATTGATGCACTATATCACTTAGTCCCAACACCACAATGGACACAAAGTATATGTTCTTACAAGGCATGTAAGGAGTTTTGCCTACTTCCCTTTGTGTGAAATCAAGACGTACAATGTGGGAACTCTGAAATTGTGATAGAGTATGTCCGCCCCTTGGAAATCAAGCCCATTGTGCGAACATGGAACACATGCAGCTCATTGGGAATAATAATGTTCTCTCATAACTTCCATATTCTCTTTAACTACCTTATGTATCCTGTCCTCCCTCTCATCCATAGTCATTGAGGTCCCACTTGCAACCTTCCAAACACCTTGTGAGTTTCCCAAAACACCTTCAATGGAATTATCCACCTTCCATGTATGGGCCATAGTACTATTGCAAAACCAAACAAATTGCTTTGTCCCTCCATTAGAATGATGCCTTCTTCCCTTGAAGCATGGGGCTGGCACACCATAGCTTGCACTTCTACCAAGCACGTTGATCAATGCCCCACATTGTCTGTGGCTTTCTAACAAGTAACCAAAGGATGTGACCACACTATGTGATTCTATTCTTCTGATTGCCCAATTGGTATCATGAATTTCTCTCTCTATACAAACTACCTGGTTTGAAGAACCTACAAACTCAAGCTATCTCTCTTTTCCACCACTCTCCTTGTTGTGACTGTGATATATTCTACGTGATGACTGTCAAGCTCATGGACCACTACTAAAAATGTTGAATTCCTCTTTCTTCTCATACTTACTGGTTCTATCATTGGTCTATTCATCTCTGGAGAGTAGCCTCTTCATAACTACGTGTGTCAAACCAACAAGCTTATTTCTATCTACCTTACTTGATCCACTACCATCAAATATTCTTTGGAGCAAAGCTTCCAAATTTGGACCTATACCCAAGTGTTTTCCACACATAAAGGTTTTATAGTGGGCACTCTGAAGCACACTCATTGCAAGATCCCCAGCACACATGCTTCATACAATGTAATGTGTCTTGCATACCCATGTGCTGCTCTCATACTTGAATGTTTTGTTTATGAGAGATTTACAACTGTAGGAATAAATCCTAAATTTTTCTCTTATTGCAGAAACATTCCCCCCCACTGGTTGACTTTAACATCCCACCAAGACAACCATGTGTGGGGAGTGTTAGTAGCTCACCCTCTTTCACATGGCACAAAGACCAAAATAGTATCAACCTTTACTTGCATTGGTCTGCAAAAGTAATTGTCATTGCTTCCTTCCATTTTCTCCATAGAAATTTATGCTCCTTTTGAAACGGAGGCTTAATGCACCTTTTGGTATGTTCAACCATGCTCATCTCCAGTGGAACCCTCCATTACATTTTGAGGTCCACCATTGTAAATAGTCCGGACGACAAGCCAATTAGGAGGCAGTCAATAGAGCGAGCGAGAAAAAGCGAGCGAGCCCAAAAAAGCGAGCGACAATTAGTTGAAGTGGTTGGAAAATCAAGCAAGCAAAGAAAGAATCTAAGTTTTTTATAAAATAATTGCTTGAAGTACAAAGTATTCAAAAAGGTGGTTATGTGTCACAAAATTTATATTCTGATGCACACAAGTTTTTTAGATGGTGCAAAAAGGCATGATATTCATCTAAATCATGCCTTGTCATTTGATTTGATATGTAACATTATGCCATTTATATTTGATAATCAAAAGATGCAGGGACGTTAAAAACTCATCTTTTGGGCCAAAACAATCAAATGTTGACATCTTGCCAAAATATAGGGATGTGAAAATGTCCTCTTTTGGGTGCGCTCCCTGTTTTGGCCCAAAAGAGGACATTTTCACATCCTTGTATCTTTTTATTTACAAGTCCAAATGGGGTCATGTTACATATCAAATCAAATGGCAAGGCATACTCTAGACGATTACCATGTCTTTGTGCACCATCTAGTAAAATTTAATGCACTAAAAAATGAATTTGTGGCCAATTTGCTGCATTGGTAAGATTAGTGGGAGGTAAGAATAAATCATTAGGGAAGGATATTTTTGCAGTAACAAAGAAACATGGGTTTTGTTCCAAGATTGAACAGAGTTAAAGAACCTAAGCATTTACATATGCATGGAATTTAGACTAATCCATGCAAGGAGTCCATGGAAAGATGATCTCAATTACTCTAATGGAAAGAGAGAACTTGATTGCAACAGGGTTTGTCTTTGATACAAACAATGACTTGGAAGTTAAACATACAAACTGTCTCATGGATGATGTGAAATTAGTGTTAATGGCTTTAAAGTTATATGCATGTTTAACCTTCTGGCATTGCAGGAACATATGCACTTTTGAATAAGTTATTATTTTTTGCTACTAAAATGGGGGATTTATAAATCTTTTATTTTTTTTTATCGCTCGCTTTTTTTGGCTTGCTCGCTTTTTGGTAATCCTCACCAATTAGCTCCTGCTGCATCAGCCATGAATCCTCAAAATTCAAGTGGTGCAAATCCATTCTTCTCTTTTTGATTATTCAAAAGCCTGCAAAATTGCACTTGTACATGGGTATCTTCCACCTTGAATTCACATATAGCTATTGTTAGGAGTTTCCTTATGTAGAAGTCATACTCATGAGCACCCATTATTGACCATCCATTTTCTCATGGACATGATTAAAATGCACCCATTGTGAGCCTAGGCTTCCACCCAGCCACATGCAATTCACAAGATCAACCCCTAACCCACCCATGGTTGACCTTGAAAACATGTGGTTGATGTTCATCTTGCAACTGTCTAGGAAATAAGATATTCTGCACATATGGATATCTACATCTCCTTTTCAAATCTAGTATTGAATCGATTCCACCATCTCCTCCTCTTGCATCACATCTTGCACTTTGAACTATTCTTTGAAGCCTTAAAACCCTCCTCAATTTGTTCATCATCTAGTGTTTCCATGGCAACACCCTCTTTTGCAAGCAACATATTGATCATCAGATCTTGTGTCACTATGACCTCTTTGCAAGACACATTTGCATTTGGCCTAGCTCACGTTGAAACTAGATAATTTATTTGCAATTCCTTTGCACGACTACTCCCTTTCTCAACAAGACAATCATGGAACCCAACACGTATGGCACACCTTGTCACCTTCACTCTTTCATGAAGCAAGCAATAATATATAATAGCATCACATTGATAAACACACTCTGGGATCTCCGAACAATGCCTGTAGACAATTGATCCTAAGGTTGGGGATCCATTGGACTAGGCCTTCCATTGTGTATCATTCAAAACACCCATCCTGTCGAGATACAGACATTCAACATTACAACATCTCAAGTATCCTGAACATCTACTCATCCTAACAACACCTTTGAAAAAGTCTTGAGAACATGTAGAATATTTTGTCCATACATGACCATCTGCATTTTGCTCCATTCCAGACATTGGTGATCCATTAGGAAATGGAGGGAGCTCAAAGACAACATAACCATCATAAGTCTATGGAAGTTCATGAACCCTCTCAATCTGAATTGCAGAAGGTAGTGCCACATGAAGAGAACTATTCAAAGGCATCTTCTCAATAAGCAAAATAAAACTATTCACTTCAACACTCTGAAAGTCACTATGATTACCTCTCCTTTTGATCACCTCAACTCTAAAGGATGGATGTTGTTTGCCATTGATCTTGAACCCTTGCAAACCATCCTCTAATTCCACCAATGGAAGTACAATAGCAATATCATCCTCTCCAATCTCTTGATGCAAACTAATCTCCTCGTCCATAAGGT
The DNA here is from genome assembly GCF_047967505.1 of Dipteris shenzhenensis. Classification (NCBI taxonomy): domain Eukaryota; kingdom Viridiplantae; phylum Streptophyta; class Polypodiopsida; order Gleicheniales; family Dipteridaceae; genus Dipteris; species Dipteris shenzhenensis. The sequence continues at coordinate 4,101,823 of NC_141623.1, read as the reverse complement.
GAAAGTGTTCCTTAAGATCTAGTAGTGAAACTTCCAACAAATATTACAAAAATTTTGGACTCAAAAAGGGGCCCTTTGGAGAATTACTAAAATATTAGAGGCTTGGATAAGGGAATATGGTATCCATGAAGGAGATTATGCCATGTAGACTTCTCTATATAATAGAGGCTCCCCAAATCTAGGGGAAATTTTACTTTTTTTTTTAAATACCCCAAAAAACATTATTGGTGGTTCACAATAAAAAATCTGCTTAGTCATTCTCTCTCCTCTTTGGTCATGCTTTTCTTCCACATCCAAAAATCTCTCAAAGAAACTTTTGTCCAAGCTATATTCATCCCTCTTCTCTTCCATTCATTCTCTACTTATTTCATTCTCTCTTAGAAACCAAAGTTGCAACCTAAATCTGCTTGGAAGGAGTGAGAAAAACAGGTGTTCTCTCATTTTCGATTCTTTCCTCACCTTTTTGGAGTATAGAGAGTCACCTCTTGAAGTTACAACCTAAATCTGCTTGGAAGGAGTGAGAAATTCGGGTGTTCTATCATTTTTGGCTCTTTCTCTACCTTTTTGGAGTATATAGAGTCAACTCCAGAAGAAGGAACACATACTTTCTAGGTAATGAAGTGATTTTGCCTTGAAATTTTTGTTTGTATTAAGTAGATACTTTTTTGTATCATACATTGTCTATATGTTTGTTACAAGAGACAGGGAAGAGGGAGAGATTGAGGTAGATGATATTTAAAACTACAAGACAATTTCTGACATTTTTTTCTTCACTGGTATAGGAGGGAAAAGATAGAGGAAGGGAACGAGAGAGAGACACAGAGAGAGAGAGAGAGAGAGAGAGAGAGAGAGATTTTTCAAACTGCTATGTTGTCTTCTATTTGAGGGGATGAGTGAGGGAGAGAGAGACATAAAATAGTCGTTTTTTTCTTCATTAGTATAGGAGAGATAGATAGAGGAAGGGAAAGAGAGAGAGAGAGAGAGAGAGAGAGAGAGAGAAAGAGATTATATTTGAAACTGCTATGTTTTTTTATTTGTTTGAGGGGATGAGTGAGGGAGAAAGATAGAAAATAGTCATTTTTTTCTTTGCTAGTATAGGAGGGGTAGATAGAGGAAGGGAAAAGAGAGAGAGAGAGAGATTATATTTTGAACTGCTATGTTTTCTTCTGTTGAGGGGATGATTGAGGGAGAGAGACAGATATTGTATTTCAAATTGCTAGGTTTTAGAAGTATTTGAGAAAGAAGGAAGAAAAAGAGATCCTAATCAAAGAGTTTTGGGAGGGAGAGAGAGAGTGATATGATATTGATAATGTTTTCTTTATTTGTGGAGAAACAGAACACGAAGAGAGCATATCATAGACTAAGTATTTCAAAAAAAAAAGATGTTTATTTGTGTGAGGGGTACCTTGGAAGACAGACAGAGAGAGAGAAGTATTCTATGTTTTTTGTAATGATATCTTGTTTGTTTTTGTGAGGTTTAGTTAAAGGAGAGAGGGAAGGAGAGAGAGAGAGAGAGAGAGAGAGAGAGAGAGAGAGAGAGAGAGAGAGTTGCAAGGAAAGAGAAAGAGAGAATAGAAGACATAAATTTGGAGGGTCTTTGGAAGTAGAAAGAGCTAATTTTAATCATATAGTATAGGGATAGAAACTATGGAAGTAGAAAATGATAGATATAGAAGTAGTTTATGTCAGATATGCTCAATGCCCCACGCTGCTAGTAACCACCAGTGGTCCAAGGTGCTCAAGTTGTAAGGCCCCCATATGAGGAGAAGCCATATGTGAGCCCAGGACACTGGATGGATCCTGACTTGCATGTCAGATGAGGTCTATTAATGAGACTGTTGATGGTAGAAAGGTGATTGTGTGGGAGCCCCTTATTCTTGCTGGGGCTTGGGGGCCAGCTGGCCCCCAGCTGGGAGGTCCTAGGGGGGTCAGCAGCCCCCTGGTGGGGGTTTAGGAGTGGGGGTTTAGGAGCAAGAGCCCCTGAGGTGATGGTATAGGGAATATTCCTTGAGTATTCCATGGATGACTAGTCGGTTCCACCGACTAGGTTGACTGGTCGACTCCACCAACTTGGTCGACTCCACCGACTATGTTGATCCGACTACTACCCTCATGGCTATAAAGAGGCGACCTCCCCAGTCCATTGTATTAGATCAGTTCAGATCAGATCAAAGCTAGTAGCTCTTCACCTAGTATCTGTCAAGATTGCCATCTAAGCTCCACTGTGGGAGCGCACGGGTGGACGAAGCCATCATCTGTACTACATCAATATTGAAGGAAAAGTTCGTTCCTCTCCAGTTTGCTGTGTACTCTCTATTCTTTGTTCAATTTTTGTTCTGCTGCACCGTGTAATTTAACATGGTATCAGAGCCTAGGTAGCTCTAAGGATCGAAGAATAGAAGAGAGGCGAGCTCAGGAAGTAGCTCCATAGGAAGCGGCTTGAGTTCAGTAGTTGCTGCTATACCAATAATCCAGGCATTGAGGATTTGCCCACCAGCCTTCACTGAAGACAAGCTAGATGGTACGAACTACACTCTAAGGAAGTTTAAAATTACTACTATTTTGGATTCATATGAGCTTCTAGACACAGTACTGGGGACTAACCCAGAACCACAAGGAACCCCCGACCCAGCAAATTCGGGGAGTATGATACCTCCTAATGCCGACCTTCTATGAGCTTGGAAATGCAGGAACACAGATGCTCTATGTGCCCTAGTTACAAGTACTACTGATAGTATTTTGACCTTGATTCAGCATACATCTAAGGCAACTGTGGCCTGGAACATATTGAAGAGTCAGTATGAGACGCGGAATCAAATAAGGATCCGGAACCTAGAGAATCAGCTCGCAGTAGAGAAGTTTGATGAAGGAGAGACATGGAGGTGTTCATAACCTGAATCAAAAATCTGTGTGACCAGATGGCTGGTGCTGGGATACAAAAGACTAGCAAAGAGCTAGCTCGATGGTGTCTCCGGATATGTCCACCAAGGTTTGAAGGACTGGTAATAGCGCTTAACACTCAGGTGAGACCCCAACCATTGTCATTTGAGGAGTTCTGTGCTTTACTTATGGAGGAGGAATTGAGGCTTAAAGCTCGAGATGGAGGCAACAATGGGGATGATGTTTTCTCTGCCACTACAAAAGGCAAATGTGGTTCCTCCACCAAAGGTGAGTCCTCTACTAGTGGTGACAAAAAGAAGAAGGGCAGAAAGAAGAAGTTTCAAGGAGAATGCTTCTACTGCAAAAAGGAGGGCCATATGATTGCAGATTGCCGGGTCAAGAAAGTAGATGAAAAGAATGGTATTCTGAAGAAGACAAATAAGGGGAAAGAGACAGCTGGCACATTGGAAGCAGAGTTGGATCTATTTTTGGCCATTGAGGAAGAGTATTCCTTAATTCAAGAAGCTTCAACCACTGATTCATGGGTGTTGGATAGTGGTGCCTCGCGTCACATGACCTATAAAATTATTTTCTCTTCCTGCTATAGAACATTGTTTCCTTTTCCATGTTAAGTAAAATTGAGTATTATTTCCTTCTACATGTTCTATTGAGATTTGATGTTTATTATTTCATTTTGTTGTTGTATATGTCATCAAAAAGTCTTTTGTAAGTAAATTGAGATTGCGTGTAAGTAAATTAATAGATTGCAAATACACTGAAAATAAATTTGAGATTGCACATACAAAGACAATTCAAAAAAAGACATTTTATTATATCAAAAAGAAGTTGATACAAGAGAGATGCCCATAGGCAGAGTACAAGATAGATGCTCGTAGGCAGAGTACAAGGCGAAGCATATAAAATCCCTAAGTGCCCTTGGGCTTCCTAAGACATACAATAAATTGCATGTCTGCGGCGATCACCGTGACCCTTTTCCTATGGATGGCAACCAACTAGTTGTCATCCATGAGGTCTACTAGGTAGGCCTCAACTACATGCTGCATGGCAAGCAAGGCATCACTAGAAATATGCCAAGGAGCCTCCACAAGTCTGCGCTTGTAAAATAGGGACATTGTGCTAAGGTTGAGGTCCTGCATAACCTCGCATACCACCCTTATGAGGCTCGCCATCAGAATGAGCAGATCGATGGACTTTTGAAACTTTCTGATCTCCCAAAGTGCCACCGTCCCTAGCTTGAATCTGTATTGCCTCACTGGAGGAGGTCCTCTTTGCCCTTGATGTGGAGGGCCTCTTCTTGGATGTTGAGGGCCTCTTTGCCCTATACTTGGAGCTCGGGCACCTCTCCCTCGTTGGCGTGGACCCTGATTGTGTCTGTTCTTACCTTGGTCCTCTGCTCTATCCTTCGTTGTTCCTCTTCCTCATGCTCCTCCTCTATGCTCTCTGAGTCATCAGTCTTTACATAAGGATATTCTTGTGCCTTCCTTTGTCCCTCTTATGCCTTACTCTGTCCCTCTTCTTATGCCTTCCTTTGTTCCTCTTGCTCCCTATCTGGCTTCTGGATTGGTAGTTTCTCCCTTCGACGGGGATCATTGTGGGGAGAGGGGGGGAGGCTATCACTCTCTATCTCTAAGTCTAGAGGTGGGTCTGGCTGTGCCAATCTCCGTGGTGCCTTGATCTTGGGCCTAGCCATGGGGGATGGAGAGAGTGTGCGAGACAAAGGGTGAGGGTGCAAGAGATAGGGTGGAAATGTCAGGGGCAAGTGGGAGGTGGTGTGGGAGTGGAGAGCTCTTTAAACAATGAAATGAAAATGAGGGCCCATTCTTTTATACAGGGCCCAAAACCCTAATTTTTAAAAATACTTGTTTCAATAAAAACCCTTAAAAAAGTAAAATTAGTGCAACCTTTAGCTAAATACTTATAATTAACATCCAATAACACAAAATTTCTCATTTATACTGCAACTCATGTCCATTTTACGTTGGCTTTACTACAAATCACATAACTAAAATTACAAAGAAATTCTAAAACTTATGCATGGTCATCCACATTAGAAGAGTCTACACCATCATTTTCATCTATCTCCACCCATATGCGCCCTTGTCTATGATAGGTTGCATCCTGGGGTTCCAACTCAATATGTAATATGTTACTACCCTCGTCTTAAATCCAAGGTATGTGGGGGGGGGAAAAGGTCCATATATAATATGCATGGATTTAAATATGCAAGGGAAAAATATGAAAATTTCATGTCCCCCCTCCCATAAAAGATAAGGTATATACCTTGAAAAATATGCAAGACTTTAAGATTTGTACATATTTTTCATAATATGCGAGGCCCAAGGGGGGGGTCTTTTGGATGAGGGGGGGTAAAACAAAAAATACACTAAAATATGAAAACCTGTCTCCTTTTAAATTAATGTAACTTTTTCATGTGTTACCCAAATTTCAAGGAGTAAACACATATTTGAAGCTCTTTTAGTGTAGAACACAACCATGTTAATTTGAATAATTTCTACTCATAGCATATTGTTAAATTCATATCATACTAAAGATTTGGATAGGTTTTCTTACTAAAAGGAGCTGGCACCCCAGGGGTTGCATGCCACCTTGCATGATTCTATCTTGCATTCGATGAGTTGTATATTCTTCTTTGACGTTCTACATTAACATCTTGCATTACATGGGACACTAAGGACTCTTTGAATGCTAGTGTTGTAGTTGCTCTTATTTTGATACGCCTGTACCACCATTGAACCAATTGAACCATTGGGCTTGACTTAGTTCTAGCACCCCTATGTTGGGTTGCTCTATTACATGCACAACATGCTTGCCAATGCAATCTTTCCATGCCCTGAGTGGACCACACTTCGATGCTTCCATAATTCCATGCCATGTATGGTGCATGAGCATATAAAATGTGCTGCCAAATAGAAAAACAAATCAATAAATATAGGACCATTCATCTCAATGTCCAAGTTAGATATTACCATGTACTATGTGAAATGATTCTTTCCCCAAGCTATCTCCATATTCCAGCTAAAGTCATTCACAACATTCATGAAACACTGTGCATCATCATCTTTGAATCTTTTCTTTTGTGGGTAAAGATACCAAGCTATTAAGAGCTAACTACGCTCGTGCCTTTTCCAATCTTTTTTGTCCCTTCCCCCCTCGTTCACAATAGGCATTGTGTAACTTTCTCCGTACATCAGACTCATTAGCACGTTTGAGCTTGTCATTCTTCGTCTTTGGCAGAAAGGAATTTTAAAGCCTTGACACCACCAAAGCTTGGCTTACAAGGAACATTGCCTATTTTTCCATATCTTTTCTCATCTTTTATAATCTTTACTTGCCTAGAGTGTAGTGTAGAATGGCATATAGCTGTTGACCTCAAGACTATTAAATGTATGTTTAATGTGGCACATGGAGCAAATACAAGCCATCCTTGTCCACTGTGCATGCAAACGAGAGTCCTGTAAAGGGTGGTAAAAATAATCAAAAGCAATGGGCCTCTAGACTTGTAGAGATAAATCAAACTAAAGCACCAGATAGGGATGCTCCAAGGAAAGATCATCATGGAGCCCAATTCTTGAAATTCCTCTTGAGTGAGTACACATTTATGTGCTTCATGCTATTGTGAGAATAAGTGAAAAGTTGGTGCATGTGTACACCATTGATGCATATAACTTAAAGCCCCAACAAGAGAGTGAGAGGATGAATGCAAGAATTGAAAGCAGGATCCATAGCCCTCAACTTCAAGTAGCTCACCATTGTTATGACCTTTGATCACACTTGGGATATCGGTTTGGTCAAAAAACCACTTCAAAATTGAATGTGACTCTTTCGGCACCTGCAAAAGAAACTCACATGTTGTTTCAAAATATTCTAAGTCTTTTTGCATTATTGCATTAAAATTCAAATTTCCATCATACCTCAAAGGCAGCCAACCACCAAATCTCCTGTTCTGATTGCACACTGAACTGTCTTGCATCATCAAACTCAACTTCAACGTCCAATATTCTATTCATCATTATCAAACTAACTCTTTCTAATTTTTGACCTTTGACCACCTCACTTTCATCAAGCTTTAGTACAATCTTCAGAGTACCATTGCATTTCTCCATAGGCATATCATAAAACTTCACGATGGCTTGCAAAACTCGTTGAATATCCATCACAAAGTTATTGTTGACTATCAATTCCAATTCTTTAAACTCTCCAGCATTTGTTTTCAAAGTTAGTGTACTACATACATGCTGGGGCTCACTGACTAAATCAAGTATGCCCAAATTGAGTGCATGCCTAGCCTTATCAACATCAGTCGGTTCCATGGAATTGAGGAGTCTGACAAGTTTGTGGATCCACTGGATATATTTTCCCTTCTAACCACAAATCCATATGTGCTTTTACTTGATTTTGAAGAGATACTAGATCACTTTCACTTGCTAAGGAGGATTCATTCCTCTTTAAAAATGGTGCATTCTCTGCATCTATTTGAAAATGGATATCCACCTTTTTTTAATTTCAAGTGGCTTGCATAATTTCATGAACTTTCCACCAAATATAATATAACATTGAAGTCAACAAATAATATACAAACATGACATGTTTCAGAAAAGTATCAAACCAAGCAAAAATGAAAACCCCAATTGCATGCAAAATCTAGCGATTGAAATCTTAAAATTCAAAAAAACATTTACTTATCATCAAACACTATTAAACTATGTGAATGAACAATACCTCACAGGGATCTTTGAAGAAAAAATGTGATCAAACTTTTCCTCCTCAATGGTCCCTCTTGTAATCTAGGATGCTAAAGTTGATGGATTTTTCTCCAATACTAATTATATGCTTCCAAACAACTCCAAATCTATTTCAAACCATCTTCTGTAAAAAACCTCAATAGTAAGAGTGTATCTTTTAAAACAAAAAAATATTTCTTCCTCTTCAAAGAGTGTATTAAAAGAAAACAACAAAATTACCAAAACAAACTACAAATTAACTTCTTCTTCAAAGTTGCATCATAAAATCTCGTTATTATCATTGTCTTGCATTGTTCTAAAGGTTTCCTCACCTAAATCTCCATGCAAGTTGCTATGAGACCCTGATTTGAGTTGAAAACTAAAAACATTCTAAAACTACATGAATGAATAGTACCTGATTCTTAGAGCAAGGTTCTTTGAAAGAAAAATGTGATCAAAGTTGTCCCTCCCAGTGGTCCCAAATGTGTTCCAAGATTGATGAAGTTTATGGTTCTTGCTTCAAAACAAATTATATGCTCCCAAACATCTCAAAATCTATTTCAAGCAATATTTTGTAGAGGATCTCAAAACCTGGTGGTTGTTCCACATATACCTCCTCCTTGAGATCTCTATTCAGAAAGGCAGATTTCACATCCATCTGAAATGGGAAAAAGAAAGATTGATTCTCATGCATTAGCAACAACTCCAATGCCTGAAAGTCAATATTCTTTGATCCTTTCTCAAAGAATCTCGTCCAATAGCTCCTTCTAAGCTCCAAACACCTTGCATCATTCATGGCTCGCTCAGAACATTGATTGCCTTGTCTTTTGGTTGAAATGATTTCAAATTGTGGGATAATCTCAAATGAGAGAGGAAGTGGCGAGATTTGAAGGAGAAGCACCAAAATAGAGAAAGAAGAAGGTAGGTCAAATCTCATTCAAAAATCTTGAACGTTTTGAAAGAATGAGAGTGAAATGGGAGGGAAATGTAGGTAGAGAAGAGAAGTGACTAGATTTTGGCGTGAGAGTCCATCCCATGAGAGGGAGAAAAGAGAAAGAAGCTTCTCGATCAGGATCCACAGCAAGAAATTTGAAAAGAGGGCTAGAGCAAAGAAAAATTCAAAATGGTGCTTAGAAATGAGGGGGAAGCAAGAGGAATGAGAGAGAATGAAAGGAGTGTGATAGTTGGATGGGAGGATTTGGTTTCAGGTCAAATGATACAAGTTTGGTTGAGAAACTAGGTTTCTCAGTTTGGTTAGTTAAAAAACGTGATGGGAGAGTTGAGGTAGTAAGTGGGTATGCCACCTCATTGTTTGGTCCATTGAATAAAGAAATAGAGAAGTCAAGCCACTTCCAATATTCTATTGCCCTCCACCAGCCAATATTCTATTGGGTTTTATTCACCTTTTTCTTCCATGTCACTAGCCATGGGCTCCCTTACAGGGCCCTTTTTGAGTCCAAATTTTTTGTAATGGGAGTGTCGTAAATGAATGCACAATGTTTTAGCTTCTCCAAATTGAATAAACATAGATGTAGTCATGTTTCAGTGTTCCTTTAGAGTAGGCACATGAATAGCTGGACAAAAGAAAAGATGGTAGAAGAAAGGTTTGCACCACCCACAATCAGGCATGTTCCAGTGTTCCTTCAAAGTAGGCACATGAACAGATGGATTAAAGAAAAGATGGTAGAAGAAAGGTTTGCACCACCCACAATTAGTTCAAATTTGTCAACCTGCAGGTGAAAAAAAAGATAGAACTACGGATGAGCTAGAAGGGATTCATGCACAAATGAATAGACAAAAACGTGATCAAAGTGACAAAAGAAGATGCAATAGTAGACATTATTAGTGGTTGGTAGTAGATGATATAGCAACAAGACGTGGCAGTAGAAGAGAAGAGGTTGATAGTAGATGACATAGTGGGAGAATTTATCACATTAGGTGAGGGCAGTGGAGTTTGTGATTGGTGGCTATTTCTAAAATTTCAATTATTTTTTGGGGGGGGAAATGGAAATCATTGCACAACACCGCAATGGCTCCATGACTTGCAACAATTAGTTGGGTGGAAGACTACTCATTATTATAATTGGGACGTAATATGCCTGGTTAATAAAATGTTTGTTCTAGTAGTATCTTCTTATTAGTGTAGATTTATAATATTATACGATTTTTAATGTCCTAATTTTAGTAATGTTAGTTAATAATGTTATGGCTTCATAGATGAACGTTTATAGTTATGTTGTTCCTATGTGTATAATCTTAAAATTTTCGTGACATAAATAATGTTCTAATGTTAATAATTTAATTTATTGTAATATTATTTAACTAAATACATGTGTTAATGTTAACAACATATCCTAACATTATTTCAATATCAACAACATATTAACATATACTATAGCTTTATGTACATTGTTACATTACATTAACATAAACACACATATCCCAACATTCTTGTATGTAATGTAACCATGAACAAAGAAAGTGTTGTTTTTATTTGTTGAATTTTCAACACAAATTTCACCAAATGAGGAAGTACTTTTATGTTGAGCACAGACATTGTATTGTTTTCTTACATGGTATCAGAGCTTGGAATCTAGCATGAAGATTTGGTAGTGTGTTTCTGTTTACGAGCAGATTGTGAGAGATGGCCCAGCCCACAAGACTGCGAACCCCACCGTCGTTTGGTGAAAGCAGAAAGTTGGATGGCTCTAACTATCCACTTTGGAAGTTTAAGATGAAGACCATCCTAAGCACATACGAGCTTTGGGATACTGCTATTGGGGTGGAAGTGAAGCCAGTTGCAAGACCGAATCTAGCCAATGCAGGACAATAGATATTACCAACTACGAATGAGATTCTCACATGGATAAGAAGAAATGCAAATGCGCTATGTTCTATTGTCTACAGTGTAAGAAATTCCATCATGGCATTAATTCAACATGTCACCATAGCAGAGGAGGCATGGACAGTCTTGAAAAATCAGTATGAGACCACGAATTAGAAGCGATAGAGAAGTTCATCACCAGGGTGAGGAATCTGCATGATCAGATGACTGCGATTAGCATCACCATCACCAGCGAGAATCTAGCACAAATGTGCATACGGATTCTCCCACCAAAGTACGACGGTCTTGTTATGGTGCTAAATATGCCAAAAAAAAATCCGCCCCTCAACTTTGAGGATTTCAGCGTGATGCTTCTAGAGGAGGAGATGCATCAAAAAATAAGGACTGGAGAAGATTTGTCTTTCTATGCTAGATCAAAGAAAGGTAAGGGTAAGGACTCTGGTAATCCATCTTCTTCTGATGATAAAAAGAGAAAGAAGAAGATCAAATGCTTCTATTGCAACAAGGCACAAGCAGAATGAGTGCCGAAAGAAGATTGCAGATGAGAAGAATGGAGTAAAGAAAGAGTCCAGTAATAGCATGCAGGCACTACCAGTAGAGCTGTTTGTAGCAATTGAGGAGATTTGCATGGAGGTAGTTCATATACCTACAGATGAACCTTGGATCATTGACAATGGTGCATCGTGCCACATGACCAGTCAGAAGGATTGGTATACCTCTCTACAGCCGGTAGGGAATGACATCCTGGTAGCAGTCGATAATGATGTAAAATGTCCAACAAAAGGAAAAGGTACGATTGCTCTCAAGTCAGATGGAGTTGTAAAACAGTTGTTCGATGTTCTTTATGTGCCAGATATCAAGAGGAACTTGTTGTCTGTTTTTGCGATCACGGATCGGGACCTCAAAGTTCACTTCGATAAGAATGGTGCACAGATTTTGGATCTTCAAGGGAAGGTCGTTGGTAAAGGTACACGGTGCAACAACATCTACGAGCTCTTAGCTTTCAGTGCTTGAGCGGATGTGAAGAACACTAAGCTATGGCATGAGAGGTTTGGTCATCTAAACCTTAGTTCTTTAAAGGAGATGCATAAAAGTGGAATGATTGCAAACCCACAAGAAATTACAGATCTGCTCCATGTATGTGAAGCTTGCATGATGGGCAAGTAGCATCAGCAGCCCTTTCCTAAAGAGGCCAGTAGGGCAAAGGCTCCTCTAGAGCTTGTTCACATGGACCTCTGCGGAAAGATGGAGATAGAAGCTTTGGGTGGTTCCTACTACTTCGTGATGCTAATCAACGACTACAGTAGAAGGATATGGATTACTTCCTGAAGACTAAAGACGAGGCTTTTAGTAAGTTCAAGGAATGGCATGTAATGGTCGAGAAAGAAACGGGGAGGAAGGTGAAGAAATTAAGATCAGAGAGAGGTGGAGAGTTCACATCAACTGAACGAAAGTTACTGCAAAAGTCACGGGATTAAGAGGCAAAAACCCCCGCCACATACATCACAGTAAAATGGAGTAGTAGAGCGCAAGATGCACATCATCTGCGAAATGGGCAGGAGTATGATGAAAGGGAAAGATTTGCCAAAGACTTTCTGGGCTGAAGCATGTAACACGGTAGTTTACATTTTGAATCGTAGCTACACGAAGGCTATGAACGGGATGACTCCACTGCAGGCCTTTTCTTGTAAGAAACCTTCAGCTGCACATTTTTGAGTTTTTGGATGTGACTATTTTGTGCATGTCCCTGATGCTAACAGGACCAAATGGGAACCGAAGAGCTAGAAGTGTATTTTCTTGGGCTACAGTGAAGAGGCAAAGGGTTACCGTCTCTATAACCCTGTTACCAAAAAGGTAATAGTAACTTGTGATGTGGTCTTCTCAGAACAGCCGCATTAATTGGAGGAGGATGCTTCCTTCCCAGACAACCAGGACCAGGATATCCATCCAGTACCACCACCAACAGCAGACCGAACTCCCCCAATAGTGCTTGGGAGGATTCAAGATAAAGAAGATAAAGAAGAGCCTGTAGAACCACAACGGCAATGGCCATTCCCGAAGTGGGTAAAGTAGCTTTTGGATGGCAGAGAACCTCCAGCCATTGAGGAGGAACCATCCGAACACCGCCGGTCCAAGAGATTAGAGGAGCAAAGAAGGGCGCAGGAACACGTGGTCAACTATGCTTTGGTGACAGAGGTGATCCATGCTGAAGAACCCAAGTGTCTTGAAGAGGCACATGGTGATGATAGGTGGATGGAGGCTATGTAGTCGGAGTATGGCTCCATAATGAAGAACAACACTTGGGACCTTGTGGATCGACCACCAAAATGCAAGGTAATCGGCACCAAGTGGGTGTACAAGACCAAGTATAAGTCCGACGGCATGTTGGATAAGTACAAGGCTTGGCTCATGGCAAAAGGATTCACACAAGTACATGGTTTTGATTATCAGGATACTTTTGCTCCCACAGCTCGACTAACCACAATTCGCTTTAGCAGCCCAGGGAAGTTGGCCCGTGTTTTAGATGGATGTAAAATCTGCCTTTCTGAATGGAGATCTCAAGGAGGAGGTATACGTGGAACAACCACCAAGTTTTGTGATCCCTGGTTTAGAAGGTAAAGTCTGTAAACAAAGAAGGCACTTTGCGGGCTGAAACAGGCCCCACGAGCGTGGTACCAGCGAATTGATGCCTACTTTCTACAAAATGGGTTTAGGAGGAGCCCATCTGATGCAAATTTGTATATCTTAAGAGAAGGAGGCAGGTGTATGATCGCAGTCCTTTATGTGGATGACCTTGTCATAACAGGGAACCATGAAGAGAAGATCTCACAGACAAAGCATTTGCTAGGAAGAGTGTTTGAAATGACAAACCTCGGACTGATGCATTTCTGTTTGGGGATTGAAGTTTGGCAAGAGCCAAAACAGATCATTTCACAGCTAAAGTATGCTGGAGAGATACTAAAGGCATTTGGCATGGCTGAGTGCAAGATAGTTGGTACCCCTATGGAGGTTGACGTGAAGCTCTCAAATGAGGATTCATCACCATTGGTGGATGAAGCAAAGTACAGAAGGCTTGTGGGCAGCTTGATTTACCTGTGCAACACACGGTCGGACATCAATTTTGCGACTGGTGTACTAAGCAGGTTTTCCAATAAGCCCCAGGAGAACCATTGGAGGGCAGGGATGCGGGTGCTGAAATACATCAAACATACACTTGATTATGGCATCACCTATACCAAGGGCAACATCTTGATCGGATTCTATGACTCGGATTGGGCAGGAGACATGGACAGCAGGAGGTCAGTGACAGGTTACTGTTTCTCACTTGGATCTGGAGCTGTGTCATGGGTCAGCAAGAAGCAACCCACAGTTGCTCTTTCTTCTACCGAGGCTGAAAATCAGCATAATTTGCTTCTTGTGAGGCAGTGTGGTTGAGGAGGATTTTAGGGGACATGGGTGCAGTGCAGAACAAGCCTATGCATTTATCATTTGACAATCAGAGTTGCATGGCGATTGCAAAGAACCCTGTGTTCCACGCTCGCACAAAACACATTGAGATTCAATATCACTTTGTACGCGAGCTCATCATGGATGGAGAGGTCGACTTGGTGTACTGTCCGACTACAAAGAATGTTGTGGACATCTTCACGAAGGCTCTTGGAAGAGACTTGCTAGAGAGGCATCTTCATCGACTTGGCATTGGCCCGAAAAAGTAAGTTCACTTGCGGGTGGACATTGAGGAGGGGTGTTAGATATCAATGCTCCACTCTCATGTAACTACGCAGGAACCAGCTAACTCTACTTGTAAGGCCCCCATATGAGGAGAAGGCATTTGAGTACCTCGGTTATCCGGTAGGTCCTGGTTTGAACATCAAATGGAGGCCATGTGTGGCTTGATGGCTAGACGGAGTTGGCACACTACCAACTAGGCTACATGTAAGTGCGGGAAGGCATCCCATGACTGACCTCATTGAGGGTAGATGGAGTGTTTCTCGGGGCAACCCACTTTCAAGTTGTGGGGCCCATTTGGAGCCCCAGATGATCCCAGATGGCTCTGGGCCGCCGAATGGTTGCCGTAGGTTAGTTGCTCTACTTTATGCCACGATTCTATCGTGTGGTCGGTGGCCTATTTCAGGACTGAAATAGGCCCCTAGTCGGCCGGTTTTGGCAGACTTGGTCGATTACCAACTATGAATTGGGTCTAACCAACTATGACTGGTGGCTATATAAGAGCGACCTGTGAAGCCCATTTCATCACTGGCTATAGCAACCCTGATTTCTTAGCATCCAGCCTCCGTCCTCTACTATTTCCAACTCGCCATCGAAGCTTCTCTCACAGGAGCGCATGGCTGGGAGGCAGCGCCATCTATTGTATCAGTTCTATAGTAATCAAATTTTTGATTCTCCATACTATCTACTTTTCTCTCTTGCATACGAGATCCTGTTATGTGTTGAGCACAGATGTTGTATTCTTTTCTTACACCTTCTGCAAACCCTCCCTAACATCCCACATTGGGTATAGAAGATTATCAAGAAATTCATTTTCTAGGCCTTTGCATACCCACATGGTCTTTGTCTTGTGAATGAAGACTGATTTGAAAAAATAAATAAACGTAGTGGAGGGCATGAACGTTGCAACTAACACCCACAGATTTTGAACCGAAAGTAAACTTTATTGATGATTGAATATCTGATCTCATCTTCATTCTAAATGCATCTATAGAGAATGGATCAGGAAGAGGCCATTCTAGACTATCAAAGTTAGGGAGAGGAATAGGACGTAGGCTTCCATATGCACCTTCTTTTCAAGGAACTTGGTAACATGAATTATAGAAAAAAATACTAGACTTTGTTAAGGAGGCAGCACTCCGTCCTGAGAACATTAATTCCCCAATATTTGAATGGAAAGCTTGAAATATTCCCGTGAGACTATCTAGAGGCTGGGTTTCAACTTTGGTAGAGGGAAAGATATCTGCATAGAAAGCAAAGAAAGATGTTAATGGGCCAATCAATCTATCTCTCTCACTCTCTACCTCTCTCTCTCTCTCTCTCTCTCTCTCTCTCTCTCTCTCTCTCTCTCTCTCTCTCTCAAATCTCTCCCCTCCTACTATCTCCCCCTAACACCCCTCAACCCCCCCATCTCTCTCTCTCTCCCTCCCCTCCTCCCCCTCTAGTATCACCACAAGACACCCTCTCTCAAAATGGATGCTCACATATAATCATTAGAATACACAATTGGACTAAAAATGAAAAAAAGTTAATGTAAAAGAGAGATACAATTTGAAGGAAAGCAAGTTTGACTGGCAGGATCCAAGTTCATGTCTCGAGCCATGTACACATGGTGAACCTTTACCTTAAGTCCTTTTTTTGTATTACAAACCCAACAATGCGACCCTTCTAATGCTTCTCTTTCTTTCCTCTATTCTTTCTAGAAACCTTGAATGGACCTATTGCAGATGGTTGCATTGTGACCAAACTCTTGAGGGATCCAAATATCAATGTTGCCCTTCAAAATGCAACCCACACAAGATTGAATGGATAGCTTTGGCCTAGGGGAAGGGGAGTGCTTCACCATTATAGAAAGAATGGGAGCAAGCAAAGATAAAGAGGTTGGGAGGAGGAAAAGGTTGAGAGCAGGAGGCTGAGAGGAGGTTGAGAGGAGGAAGAGGTTGGGAGGAGGTTGAGAGAAGTTTGAGAGGAGGAAGAGGTTGGGAGGAGGCTGAGAGGAGGTAGAGAGGAGGAAGAGGCTCAGAGAAAGGTGGGGAGTCAATGGGGATAGTTTGGGGAGACTCTTGGGAGGAGTTTGGGGTGCTAGGGACACTTTTGAAAATTTTGATTTTTTGGAGGGAAAAAAAAGTCGCGGATTTGGGGGCCTACCTAGAGAGCCTAGGAGGGTATGGGGACCATCAAAAAGTGAAAGAAGGGAGTAAATGCCTCAAGAGGTGGTGGGGGCAAGAGAGAGGCAAGTGGAAGCCTAGTGGGGACCAAGGAGGACTCTCCACCAATGAGAGGCCAATATGGAATCCTCCATTCTTTTAATGCCCAAGCCTTCCCATTGGCTGGTTTGCTAATCACAAATCTTAAGGGACTAATCCAAGAGGCCCTTTTTGAGTCCGAAATTCCCCTAATGATTTGGTCATAATCGTGTACTTAGGTCCTCAAGGCTCTTCAATTGGGCACAAAGAGAAACAATCTCATTCTATAGCTCAAGCTCGGTCTGCAATCTTTTGGTTTCAAAGCATTGAACTTGCTCTAATTCAGTTATATTCTCTTCACGAAGTTGTGCCACTTGTTGCTCCAATGGCCCACATGCACCCTCTGATGCCTTGGGCAATTGTGACTATGTGATCATCACTTCGATACAATCACACATATGTTAATCCTTGTAAGATGAGTAGTCCACCTGGATTCCTTTCATGAACTGCACGTACAAGAATTTGTCAAAGTACATTGTCACTTTGTTATGGTGCGGCATCTTCCCATATACCACGATATAGATTTGCTTGGCATTTTGCCGCATCCTCTCATCTTGGCAATTTGTGATCTTCCATCTGTGATGCTGGTCCAGTGCTTGGGTTGGGGTGCTTCCACCTTCCTCCATTGTTCTCCTATGTCTCCTAGCTTGGCTACCTAAGGCTTCACCTTCATTGGCCTCTAAGGGCTAGATTTCCATAAGCTCTTGTTTTGAGGCAAGCTTATTTACTTTCTTCCATTGCATGCTTGAAAAACTAGTGCACATGGTGTTGGTTACTAGTTCATATGTGATAATTAGTGATGAAAGACCTAAGAAATGATAAATATAATATTAGAAGGATGCAAAAATTGTAATATTAAACATACAGACCTCCAAGCTAAGCATATATGAATGTGCTGCAATAGCTTCATGCACGTGCTCGGGCATTGCACTTACAACCCTACATAGTCACTCAAACTATAAGCATTTCTACTTGGCACATTGAGACTCCTCTTCAGCCTCCTATGGATGCTTGCCTGTCTAGAACATTTTGGTTCCCTAGGTGGGGGAGGAGTTTCCTCTTCTTTGGAAATTATTACAAGAAACTATTCGTTGCAAAGAGCAAAGTATGGTTGGATGCTAGATACAATATGCAAGCTCTGCATGTCTCAAATTCAACTTTTGTGAGACACCGATGTGTGACGTAGGATGCAAGATGCAAATGTCACATGGAATATGCTTGATGCAAGATGAAGATGTTATATATCCCATGCAAGATGTAAACGATTACATATGCTATTCAAAATAACAAAATTACTTTAATTTAACAAAATATAAATGTGGTAATCTTTAATTACAAGTAACAAAATAATTGATTGAAACTCATTTACATTGACAACAACATGTAGGCCTATGGGAAAATGCCAAATGGCAAAACATTTTGAATAAGAATTTTAGTACAATAAGTTTGACACATGGGGTCCCAAATATATTATAAGACAAAAAAGGTGGCCAATAATGCAAGCCTAAGTGCAAGGCTCATCTCATCCATAGGCCTCATATCCAATTGTCCCTCATATCCTAGTCTCTTTAAGATATCACCGGTTTCTACAAGTAGCCTTCTCTGATCAACACTATGATGCATCATTTGTTCGCTTGCATGATGATTAGTGGCATTAATGACATGAGAAGGGGGCATTTTGCAATCATCCTCAAGGTAATTCTAGGCATCTTCAAAAAACTAGATCATCCCATCCAGTGCATACGTATCTGCATGGCATGTATATCTACCTCTTGATGCTACTTCCTATAGCTCAAGTGCAAGCCTTCCTATGAACTTGCTTGGCTAGGTCGGCATCTATCTCGAAAGACTGCTTCTTCAAATGCTTGAATGCCGTTCGACTCTCTGAGAAGTCCATGGCCATACCCTAGTCTATGCCTACTCAACATCTAGACTTTCCAAAAAAAGCCAATAAGATATTTTTCGAGTGTAGGTATGGGTGCATCCACCTTCTAGCATGAAGCCTTGCTAAACCATCCATCAATGCATGTATGATATGGAGGAGATTCTTACAAAAGACATTGACTCAAGCAATATCTTTCTTTCCCAATGTAGCTTGGAGCCCCTGGTTGTTGTGGCCATGAGATTCACTCCTCTAATTAGAATATGATGGAAGCAGCATGTGAACCTACCCTAGTCCATTCGCAGAATCTGAAGAAGCTACGATAGGCTACCACCATTAAATTATGCCTACCACCCTTGTACTTCTTTTTGGCATATTTTACATGATATGGCAACTGTGCCAAGCGCACTTTAAATACAGTGCCATAGGTGCATGAGCTTATTTTCTCACCAACTTGTATCTCCTTCTCGCCATGTGTTGTGCCCTTTGATCCTCATCACCTCTCAATGGCTGAGAGGATCTAGAGGTTGCCTACTCTTTCACTTGCAATTAGGGACATAAATCGACCATGAACGACTGTAGCCTTCTTGTCCTAGCTCTTAGCCATTATGACCCATCGATCTGATGCAAGCGCCTTATTCTTGTGCTTGGTCCATGCACCCATCCATTGTGTTAACTTTAAGACATCAAACTCTTCTGCAAGAGTAGGGTCTATGTTCCATGCTTTGATGAAGCGGGTCTCTACATTCCCAACAATAAAGTTGTCAACCCAAAGCATGGCATCTTTCTCCCATTGCACTAGGTTGTCAAGGTCATCATGACCTTCAGAATGCAAACTACTCTTAGCATCATGAAGAATCGTCCTCTTCATAGTGTTGATTCCCTCCAAACTAGACATGGTTGACTCCATCTCACTCTCCTCCATGATGGCATCCTGAATGCTTTTCATCACTCTTTTGCATTGTCTCTTACTTGGCTCTTCCCCTAATTTTTTCTAAGTTCCTGACCGTTGAGGCTATACTTATGAGAAGATCTTACTATGTGTGCAAAAAGATTGATTGCTTGACAGTAGCAAAGAGCTGCATTTTGTCATATAATAGTGAGCGGGTAGGCATGTGACATTAACTAGGCACTATCTATCGACTCTAATATCTTGCATACCCACCCTATACATTTTTTTTTTTTAAATTACATGAAATGAAAATGAATTATCATGCATCTAAGAAAAATTTTAAAGATTTCCTAAAAGCTAATACTTTTCAATGCACAAAATATTCTTTCAATGCATGCATGCAACAAATGTTTTGTAAATCCTTTTAAAAAATGACAAAACAATACCCCCTTTATGTGGGGATCCAAGGAAACCTAGATCAAGGTCGTGGTTCCAACTAGCCCTCTTGCCTATTCAAGGCGCGAGACTAAGAACCACTTCTTGGACCAAGCCCCTTGGACAAGACCTGGAGAGAGGAGGATTTTTACCTCTTCTAAATTGACTTTTGGTGAAAAGAAGTCTGACATATATCTTGGGCCAGTAGTATTACTAGTGGTAATTTTTGTATTACTGCTAGTAATATTAATTATACTGGCAATAGTACTAGCACTACCGTTGATAACATGAAAATTGCCAGCAGGATTATCAATATTACCACCAGTAATAATACTACAAGTAGTAGTATTAGCACTACTTTTGGTAGTATTATGTAAAACTAACACCGATAGTGTTGATACTAACCCCGACAGTAGTGAACCACCATTGGTAGTGTTAATACTTCCACTGGTAGTTATCCAGTTGCTAGGTCAAGGTCACTTGATAGTGCAGAGGTGTGATTGTGCCCATGGTTGTGCAAAATTCGATCATCATGGCACACAATCACAAGAAAAATGACATGATTATGTAAATATACAAGCCCAAGTTTGTGTAGAGAAAGTATCCATATTGCCATTGTTTGTATTGGATTATATAGTGAACCACCATTGGTAGTGTTAACACTTCCACTTGTAGTTATCGGGTTGCTAGGTCAAGGTCGCCTGATAGTGCAGAGGTGTGATTGTGCTCGTGATTGTGTGAAATACGTCATCACGAGATGCAATCACAAGAAAAATGACATGATTATGTAAATATACAAGCCCAAGTTTGTGTAGAGGAAGTATCCATATTACCTTGTGTATTGGATTATATTGGGACAAATTGCCGCTACACCCTTGGGGAATTTTGCTACATATACTATTTGGAGAAGAGATTTCAAATGCTTTATGGAATTTGATATCTCTATGGGGATTTTGATAGAATGATCCAATCTCTTTGGCCAATTTTTTGGCAATTAGAGTGATTTTTTTACAAAAGCATACCTTGAAAAATTAATTGTGATCCCCTACTTTTGGGGTTTCCATATACTCCCTTGGGAATTGCTCTAACATTTTATAAGCATTTCTTTCATTTTAAAAAAAGCCAACCTTTGATTACTAGAATGCCAAGATTTAATTATGCTAGTCTAGATGGAGTGACATGGAAAACAACCGTGTGTCAGCATTGAAGCATGGCTTCCATAGCTTAAATGATTTATGCTAACTTTCATTTGGTTGTGATGGTGCTAGGTTAGTTGGCATACCTCTCTATCGAATTTTCATTGATCAATCTTTGGTGTAATTTCAAAAATGAAGACATAACATTTGCAACTTCAAAAAGTATTTTATCGAACATTATCTCCAACTATTGTAAAGTAGGATTGTTGGAGGCTGGTTGTGACTATTGTTGTACAATTTATAATTTTACTAATATGAATGTGAGTATTTAAATTGATTCCCAATTTGACACTTTGTCAAAAGGGCAATGTTGAATAATAATGGATTACTCTCACTAGTCATGTGTAAAAGAAAAATAGCATATTACTACATTTGGTTTACTTACACATTGGAAATTGATCCAAAGTATAGTAGGATAGGATTTTGCTAGGTCAAACAAACACTTATATGTCCATTGTCAGATAACAAAAACCTGGTGACTAATGGGTATGCTTGATTTGATTTGGTTTTAGGCCTACTTTTAGCACCAAGATTTTAGGACCAACTCCTACCCTTGGCTACTAGGCCTTGCTTTTTGGATGAACATCAAATTAGTGGATAAAAACATTGCCCTTAGTATGTATAGTCTTGGGAGGGTCCATTTTATTTTTAGCTTTCCGATATGAAGTTATCATCCTCACAAGACCTATTGTTGTCAGTGAAAATTATTACATCTTTCCATGATTTCTAAGAAATTTGGATAATCTGTATGTATGTTTGAAGTCTTGATGCTAATTTTCATAATAAAGTTCTTCTTTTTATACTTTTATTGATGACCTTGACTAACTGGTCAAAGGATATTTACTTGTTATACTCTAAAGTTGTCCATGACTGATTGGTCAAAGGGCTTTTCCATGACCATGGAGATTGTGTTACCCTCCACCGATTGGTTAGAGAGGTTTAGTATTTTCAATTATGGATTTAGATTTGCTGCCATGTGAAATGGCTATTGGCTTAACCCATAAGAATTCTCTATTTTACTTGAAGGCAACCCCAAAAGCCCACTCATTTCAATCCTAATAGGAGTAGGATAAGAATTTGATTATTAGCAATTTATCCTTCTATTTTTTATATTCAAGGTGACTTTAACTAGGGCAGTGATCTAACCCAATTCATTGTGATGGATGGACTCTTGTCCTCACTGGGATTGTGTGTCAAACCTATGAGAATGCAATCGATGGGAAACACACACACACACACACACACACATTTTGATCAGCATAGACATAGACACACACACACACACACAATTACACAAAGACTTTTTTAAATAATTTTTTCTTTAATTAATTTACTCCTTTAAATGCAACTTTAGTCTTTTGGTATATTTCCTTTAAAACTGAGCTAATGCATTATTTATTAGTGCTTTCCTTGTGAAATCATAATACTTTTATACTTTAGAATCTAGAGGGATGTTTTTGTTCTTCCTAGGTAAAGCGATATACAAGCTAGGGAAAATAGGCATTACTTGTCTACCCAAATCAGGCTATAATGTTCTAACATGTGGTTTATTTGGATAGTGGCAAGTAAGTGGACCTTAACCTTGAAGCTTGGACTGCATGATGGATTCGACACTTATTTACTCATTTTTTGTAACTCTACCATAGTTCTTTGTAATAATACATTTGAAATTAAACTTAATTTGAGTTCTTCAAGTAGTTATTCTCCATATTTGAATTATTTCTAAGCTATTCTATGATTGAATCAATTGTATGGTTCATTTATTGATGGGATTATTAAATCTAAACACACAGACACACACACATGCATGCATGCATGCACACACACACACACACACACACACACACACACACACATGCTATAATGTTGATTGTGCTTATACAGAACACCGTGTCATTGATCTCCCAACTAGCCCTTGGTTGGGCTAGTACCATACAATTGGTTTTGAGTTTAGTTATGGCTACTCTTTCCTTTGATTTCTAACTATTGTCTTCTTGTGTAAAAACACTAGATCCAACCTCTTGTGAATTTGAAGTATGCAACTACTTATAAAAACACTTATCATACTTCTCCATTTCTACCATATAGAAGTCACTTAGCATTCTATTAGGTGGGGACTAAGTTCCACATGGTGGGCTTACTCCCCACCATGTGGTCTTACCCTTTGGGTTAAAAGTGGGCCACACACACACACACACACACACCCACACACATATTTTGTAAACACACACACACACACACACACACACTTACACAAAAACTTTTTTAATTAATTTCTTCTTTTGTTAATTTTTTACTTTAATTAATTTACTCATTCTTTAAATGCAACTTTAGTCTATTGGTACATTTCCTTTAAATTTGAATTAATGCATTATTTATTAGTGCTTTCCTTTGTGAAATCATTATATTTTTATGTGCTAGTATCTAGAGGGATGTTTTTGTTCCTAGGTAAAGCAATTACAAGCCAGGGGAAACATGCATTACCTATCTACCCAAATTAAGCTATATTGTTCTAACATATGGTTTATTTGGATGGTGGTAGGTAAGTGGACCCTAACCTTGCAGCCTGGACTACCTGATGGATTTGACACTTATTTACTCAATTTTTTGTAACCCTATGAGGCCGCTTGCTTTTTGGTAATCCTTGCTCATCGATACATAGCTTTATGAGACCATGCATGGACCCTCAATTTTGATCTCATATTTGATGATGTGATGGTTCACCCTATCTAGAATCCATTTATCACAAAATATATCTTGCTCATGTTCATTTCTCAAAATTGTTCATGTATGGGTTGTACATGTAGATCTGGTTTGGTATTATATCAATGTCTTGCTCATAGGTACATAGCTTTATGTGAGCATGGATTGAGCCTCAATTTTGATCTCATATCTGATGATGTGATGGTTGACCCTATCTAGACTCCCTTTATCACAAAATATATCTTGATGAAAACATCAAATAGCACTATGCATTCAACTAAATAGTCCCTCATATGCCATTTCATTTCATTTGTTGTGCAATCATTTCTATGTGATTGATCTCACAATTTCTCATGCTCTTGATACCTCATCTATGTGTGAGTATGAGAAATACATGAGGGAGGCCCCACATGTCAACTAGGGCCATTAGGTCTTTTAAATTTCTATGATGCCATGAGGGAGACCTAGGAATGCAGCCCAATATCTCAAACTTGAGAACTTGCCTGATTCTCTTTGCTTTGATATTCTTGGAGTTTGATGTCTTTTGCGCCATAATGCAAGTATTCTGAGTTTGTGTCCACTCTTTGCTTTCCTTTCAGTTTACCAACAGAAGTGTGCTACCTCTCCCGTTACTTAAACATGTGGTCGTTTGATATAGATGTGTACATTTACTGATCTACTTATCTATGTGTTCATGTACTTTGAATTATCCAATACAACCTACCTTCTCATGTTTTGGCTTCGAGCTCACTTTTTTAAGTTGTAACCTTGTAATACATATCCATCTTTGTCAAATATATTTGATTATGTGGGGTACGTGCTACATTGGGCTAGAGGAGGACACAAGAGCTAGGTACTTACACTTTGTCCTTTAACCGCATTCATGAAAATGAAGACATCAAATATTAAAAAGAGGCAACATATTCCTATCTTAGCATTGAAAAGAAGAAAAGTGTGAGCAAGGCTTTTTTCATGACTATTCCTTGTTGTGTCTTCAGTCTAATGAAATATGGTTTACTCTCACACCTTTTGTGGCTGACTTTTACAAAAATGAGACCGATGACCTCATTGCAAGAGTCTCATGTGTGCTCGTATAGAAATTGTCCAATGCATTTGTTAGTTTTCATGCGGGAAAAAACCAAGAACATAACAAAAGATTTTGTAAGTCATGTACAGATGCTCCATTTTGGAAGCTATACCTAGTCTGTATAATTCAAACTACTCAAAAATTCTAGTACAAGTATATATATTTCCAATGATTGATCATTAAGATATCTTTTAATGTCCCAAAATCAATTATCGTCTTAGCAACTAGCACACTAGGTAAAAGGCAGAAAATTCATTGATAAGTTGGGATCAATGAGAGATACCTATAGTAACTTCAAACACTACCTATAGTAACTTCAAACACTAATTGAGCAAGTGTCTCTTCTAACACTACATATAGTATCTTTCAAAGATATCCCCCCTTCAGCTTTATGAAAGTTACACATGAGAACAATTTCTTGTCCTTATTAGAGAAAGTTCCTATGGTTCCTACAATGCATCAGTTCCAAAGGCATTCATCACATGAGTTGACACAATTATAGCACTTCATGAGTTTGCCACAATGATCGCACACCATAACTATGGATGGATCAACTAATGTGTGATTGATTAGAAATCGGTATTGTATTGCTCCCATACTTCTACCCTTTCTTATATGATACCCATGCTTGGAGGCTATGCTTCAACACTACCTTGGAAATGAGAATATCATCATTTTTGCTCTCTATATTCATACTTACAAACCATACCTATTACTAATGTACCAAATTTGACAAGCAATTGTCATTGAAAACTTCAATCAAATAGAAATTATATGAAAGGACTAGTGTCAATCTACTCCTAGATTCTCTCAATCATCCTATGTGGCTTCCCACCACCTAACTGTGCTTGTGGGCACCTAACTGTGCCTCTAGCACTCACACATAGAAACCAAGGTGTGCCTGAGGCATACACCTTGAGATATCCCATCAAACCCCCCCTCAAGGGAATGCCTCAGGCTATGTCAAGGATACATCTAGTCTCATAGTTTCTCATGCCATCTCATGGTGGTCAAGGATAAATCTATGGCTAGGTTCTCATGCTAGCAAGGGTTCCCATGGGTGTAAGGTAAACAAAAGGGATACAAAAAGACCTTCCAATGGTTATCTCCCCTGTAGGTACATGCACACAATGTTTGCAGGAGGTACCATGGAGTAAAACATACACATGGCCTACATCATAAGGTGACCAGAGGTGTTTACAAAACACAAAACACAATAGTTTATTTCATTCATTTTGGAGGACTATCCAGGCTGAGTACCTTGACATAAAAAGAGAGATCTGGAGCATACATAGAGATGATTTAAAATGCATAATCTT
This sequence comes from Dipteris shenzhenensis, assembly GCF_047967505.1. Lineage (NCBI taxonomy): Eukaryota > Viridiplantae > Streptophyta > Polypodiopsida > Gleicheniales > Dipteridaceae > Dipteris > Dipteris shenzhenensis. The sequence goes on along the minus strand of NC_141623.1, from coordinate 4,075,846 downwards.
CATGGGATGCCTCATCTTGTGGAGGCAAAATATCCATGTCAAGGCAAGGTCTTACCACATGGGCAGTGTCTAGTGCCTTATAAGATGGTACTATGATAGAACAAGTGGATCTGAAAATCATATCCTTCAAGAGAACAATTATCTTGTCATCTCCATAGTTGTGTAGAGAAGCATATCTTAGGTATCTGACCTTTATCTTTTTCTTGTACTTGGAGTCAAATAAAAGTGCCATGAGAGGGTAGATCTCTGGCTTTGTAGTTGCTTCCTTTTTGGCAACCATTATTTTGGCAATCTTCAACAAGGAAGTCAGGTTGGCATTTTCATCCTTTGTAGCATAACAAGACATTGCTTTATGTTTTGGCTTTTCACATATTTTGCAGAAGCAAGCCATGAGAGGGTCTAACCCAGATATTGGGTAGTGTCTTCTCTCTTACAGGGCTTAGAATAACAACTGAAATGCTTCAAAATATAAGCATTTAATGTAGCAAAGTCTTGTGACCAAATTTCAATCAATGATGCTTTCACTTACATGCTTTACGGAGATGGCTAAGATGAAAGCTTTCCAATCAAAACCAAGTATAGCAATTGAAAGAAAAATTGAAGCCACACTTGTACTAATGTTATTGAAAGTTTCAAAAAAACAGAAATGCTAGAATAGCATCTTATGTAGCATCTTCTTCAAAAATTTGTCAAAACTATCAAAACCAAAAGACTGAACTTGGAGGGCTTGTAGCTTACTCTTCAGAGCAAAGGAAGAGGGGCTTTTTGAAGCAAAAGAAAGCTCACATAAAGGTGAACTTCTGGTGCAGAGGTTTGAGACGATTTCATGTGACTTTGCTAGCTAGAGCGTCTTCAAAAACGACTTGTTTTTCTCTGTTTTTACCTTGAATATGTAGCCATTGTTGCTCAGATTTCAACAGTAGCTTGCTCTCAGTGTCCTCCAACATGGGCTGAAAGGAATTTGCAGATAGACAGGTACACAGGCGGAATCGCACGGATTTTTATCGATCGGTGTAAGTGATGGCATTTCACGTACAATCACAATTTCCCAGAAAGCTTGTAGCTAGAAGTTCGCCCATACTAGAGGAGTTTGCAGCTCAAAGATTTTGGGAAGAAGGAGGAAAATGGAGAAGAAGAAGATGATGATGTGGTAGAAATGGATCAAGGGGGATCAAATGGCTCTGATACCATGTTGGGAAACTGAAAGGAAAGCAAAGAGTGGACATAAACTCAGAATACTTGCATTATGGAATGAAGAAGAGTGAGGTCCTTAAGTAGGCACCTCATACATGCTCACTGACATCACTGATGACTTCAGAGCTCCACAATCATCTCCTCAATCTGCTCCTAGATTCTCTCAATCATCCTATGTGGCTTTCCACCACCTAACTGTGCTTGTGGGCACCTAACTGTGCCTCTAGCACTCACACATAGAAACCAAGGTGTGCCTGAGGCATACACCTTGAGATATCCCATCAACTTCCTCCCCAAAAAGTGTAAGTCCAAGGAGTGTGCCTATCCTTAGGAATAGATCCCCTTGCATTTAGCTTGCATTTGGCATATGCTCACTGAAAACCTAATATAGTATGGTCTGAACAAGTAGGAGAGAAAGGAGATTATCTTTGAGAGATGTAGAAATTCCAACACAATGGTTGCTGTGGGCATACATACCAAAGAGCAGAAAAATTGAAATCAATAAACATCAATTTGCTAAGTTAAGTATATAAACTCTCTCTCTCTCTCTCTCTCTCTCCCCCCAAGCAAAATCATCATCCCATCATTTCTTCCACTAGCTTCCATAATCTATAACTCTCTTGCATGATAGAAGTGGTATCTCATTCACCTTTGAGCTATATATGCCCTTATCTCCAATTAACCCATTTGTATATGGGATTATATTCCTTGGATTGGTACATGTAGCACATACACCTAGCTAGCCATTTACCTAGAAAGCTCCCTATTGTTATTCCAATTTGATCTCTTTAGGACAACCTCTATGTATAGGTGTTTTACCCCATACAATATACTCTAGTTTCTTGAAACCAAAATTACTTATCTTAAAGTATGAGTCGTTGGCAGGTTTGACATGAAGTATAACTTGAAATTCAAAAATCAACTTGATATTGCCTTGAAATTGGGCAAAAAATGTATTGAAGTTGTGGCTAAAGTATTAAAAAACAGGTCTTGAATTGGCATTGAAAATTATTGTGAATTCTCAATAACCATTTGAAATATATCTTTGAATGCTTAATTAAATATTTTTTTATTTGCTAGGAAACGTGGCTTTAAAAAAAGTATTTCTTGCTCCTTCAAATTGCACAATAAACAATTCCAAATGGGGTGCGATATTCACTTTTATTGGAGCTTTATGCATGTGCAATTCCTCATTAGGTTTGGTCAAACCTAGACCCTAGTGGGGTATCCACTTCAACTCCATAACTAGAAACCTTGAGCAAAGCATAGGCGAAGCCTATAAACAACCCATATGTGTTAGGGCATCCACCCTAGACTCAACCCATGAAGGTGCCATGGCGCTAGCAACTCACATCCCAACAATAGGCTGATCCGAGCCACCCCGAGCTAGAGGTCTAAAACACTTATTGAGAGCCAACTAGCCTCGGGGTCCAGACTTGCATCCCATACCATAAGCCCTTTCCCTCATGTGTTGCTCTATGGCCAGCAAGTCGTGATCACTAAGGATCGCATTCTCAAGACCCCTCATAATGGGCCCCTAGTCTATACTTATAGGCTAGGTATCTTGCTTTATTGGATTTAGCCCTATTCTTAGCTAGGCTACTCTAAAGCAAGAATCCCTTGCTTTATGGTCAACCCCTAGCCCAATTTGGCTTACCCTGACTTAGCTAGCACTCCACAGCCAAGTATAATAGGCTAGCTCACTCCTAGTGATCTAGACCTCTATATTGCTAATTTAGGCCTATCCTTAGGTTAATCCTGTCCCCAGATTAGACCCCACGTTGACTCCAGATCTAATCTTATATCCTTGCCAACTAGGCCTAGGGTTTAGTGAACCCTATACCTATGTTACATCTAGTCATGGATGTAACATTCTCCTTTCCTTAAAATACAACCATTTGAATCTCCCACGAGACACATGGAGGTCTCCTCTACAAGCTCCTAGTCTCTCGTGTGACATGTGGAGGTCTTCTTCTTACCCATGCGACACTTGGTGCTTGAAGGCTCTCTGTTGGCTGACACTTGATAGCCTCTTGTGTCTCCCTCCCTCCTTAATATATAGTAAGATAAGATGAGAACAAAGTGAGTGCTACCAATAAAAATAATTATAATATTGTGGTGGGGACCAAAATACAAGGTTCTTTTCATGTTACACTTTTCATGGAACCTTTTGTATATAATAAGAGATCTCTTCATGTTCCACTAAATTCAAGAAAACCATGCTTCCACAAGTACAATTCAACTTTAAAAGGTCAACCTCCTAGAGAAAATTAGTCAATATGACAAAGTATATGACAAAACTTGTAAGAGATGGAGGCCGCCTACACCTTCCATGTGGCAAAGCATAGTTCTCTTACATGTCCTTGTAATACTTTGACTTGTCCTCATCAAGGGTTCCTATTGAATACACTATACCTACTATATAGTGATGTTGTTATCCCATTTATTGGAGTAGTGAAGTTCTTAGTATTGGGCCTATACTTTCTAACATAGTTCTTGATTAGTAATGTCCTTTAGTCTAACCTTGTTTGTAATTATTGATTTGGTGTGAAAACCATGTTGTGGCCACCATAGTCATGAAATATCAATCCATTAATTCATTTATGGGCCATGTTTAGTTTTGTTCTCAGTGAAGTATTTGCTTTTCATTTCCTTTTTAATTTGCCATTTCCTTCTCTTTAAGCTAGAAGGCTATAAAGGCAAGGTCTCCATATTTTGTTGAGTATTATATATGAGTCATCTCTCTCTCTCTCTCTCTCTCTCTCTCTCTCTCTCTCTCTCTCTCTCTCTCTCTTAGAGGCTCCGGTAGTAAGCTCCACCACTTCGTTCTTGCATCTATTTTAACTTCAGAGTACAAACTCAGAAGCTGGTTAAAGATGCGCAAAAGCAATAGAGGGAAAAGATAAGCATGACCGAAGGCGATTGCTCGGACCAATAAAAAATCCAGACATAGAAAAGGGTTCTTATCTTTGCCGTAGAAGATGATTGTCGTGCTAGAAAATGGATTCTTATTGTCGCAAGTGGTCGATTCAACAAATGCAAGCAATTAAAGAACATATTCCATGCTAGAAACAAACTGATGAGAGGATGCAAAAGGTATCCAAAATGAAGAAGGGAGATCACATCACCATATAGCCAACTCCAAATGAATCTCTCTCTCTCTCTCTCTCTCTCTCTCTCTCTCTCTCTCTCTCGTGTCATATGTCGCCTCTCTACTGCAGCCTCAACGGATGATAAATTAAGCTTAATCAAGCCTCTCCACTTAAACAATCCAAACAACTAAACCTCTCTCACATTCCTCTCAGGCACCGTCTCACCCAACCGCTCCACCCAAACACTCAGCTGGGAATTTTCTAATTAAATTACATTCAATCTACAATTGGTTTTATGTGGGAATAGTGTTTAGTTTGTAAGTTACGATTTTTTGACATGAGAGGAGCCAATAATTATAGGAAGTATAGCTATTGATGCTCTTCGTTTGATAACAATTGATGAAAGCATTGAAATTTAAGAATGATGGGAAAACCACAATAAAAACTCTGTTTTTCTTCCCCACAATAGTAGTCATGGATATCACGAGAGAAGTGCTTCAACGAGCATTGTTGAATACATAATAGCTGGCATGATGCATAAGTTAATCCAAGCGTTAATTTGTGCACAAGGTCCCACGAAGCACTATAATCGACATGATGTATCGGGTTATCCCTACCACCTTGACTGCTCCCGAGTCCACTCAAAGGCGTGCTCGGGAGAAGTTCGTGTGCCACATAGTGCTATTTTATGGAAGTGGTGAGCAGCTGTTGGAGACAGTATAAAATGTGGTGCGCTCTCTCCTTGTATGGCAACTATGGCTTCAGCGCGAATGCTCTCCTTGGCCATGGCTGCTGCCTTGTTGTTAGTCGTGGTAGCCCTGCTCGTGCCTTGTGCGTCCCCGTCCTTCAGCGGCAGCCTTGACGGCGTCAAGGCTGCCTATTGGTACTACGGCTCCTCCTTGCCTCCCTCTCACATCGACGCCTCGGTCCTTACGCATGTCCTCTACGCCTTTGCTCGATTAGACACCTCTAACTTCAGCGTGCTTCCGCCCTCCGATGACGCTGGCCAAATTCACTCCTTCTCCGCTGCTGTCCGCACCAGTAATCCCTGCATCAAGACCCTCATCTCCATCGGTGGTGGTGGCTCCGACGCTGCTGCATTCTCCGCAATGGCTAGCAATTCCAACTCCCGTCAAGCCTTCATCCAGTCCAGCATGGCCCTCGCTCGTAAAAATGGCTTTGATGGGCTGGACCTCGATTGGGAATTCCCTCAAAATGACGCAGATATGACGAATCTCGGGTTGCTCTTCTCCGAATGGCGGAGTGCAGCTGTGAGTGCGAACTCGAAGGCCCCCTTTCTTCTCACCGCCGCGGTCAAATTCAACGTTACCGTCCTCTTTGGGGGAGCAGGAACATATCCTGTCCAGTCTATCGCCAAAAACTTAGACTGGATAAACATTATGGCTTTCGACTATCATGGTTCATGGGATCCTACCCAAACTGGAGAACAAACTGCTCTCTTCGATTCTAATCCGGCCCAAACTATAACCACAGACTACGGGATTAGGCAGTGGCTAGCTGCAGGACTGCCGCCAGTGCGCGGTGTGTTGGGTCTAGCCATGTATGGACGTACTTGGTATCTCAAGGATTCATCCAACAACAGCGTGGGAGCACCCGCTTCGAGTGCTGGACCCAACTCGGGAGTGTACACATATGACGAAATTAAGCAGTTCGTTCAGAGCAGCAAGGCGGTTTGCAGGGATGATGCAGTGACCAAGTGTGCTTACTGCTATGGGAAAACGAGCGCTGGAACACTGTGGGTTGGTTATGATGATCGGCACACCATTTCCACCAAGGTCCGCTACCTCAAATCCAAGCAACTGAGGGGCTATTTCTTCTGGAGTCTCGCATCAGACAAGAATGGCGATCTCTCGAAGCAAGGTACTGCTGTGAATCTCGTTAATAGCTTAGATTCGGATCTTCTATCAACATCCCTGCCTTGCCCTACTCTGACAAAATTCGGTTTGGGCTTTTGCAGCTTCCATGACTTTGGCCGGCTACAATTGCAAGATCTAAACTTGAGAGCTTTCAAACAAATAACTTGTGAGCATTGTAAGTTCAAAACAGATTCCGAGCGATTTCAGATCGTGAAATCTGCATGCTCATGTGCAAATCATTAAAATAAGAAGAAAAAAACTTCAAAACTTGCGTGCACACCTGTGAGAAGGAAGGACATTAAGAAGAAAAACAAGCCAATTTTCAAAGATTTAGGATGAAGCCAAGCAATAGTTTGAAACTAGTACATGAATAATTGTATCCTTGCGAGAGACGAACGAGAGTGATGCACTTATGCTATGAAAATTGATGTGGCCTATTTATGTCATTGTTTAACCCTTTGAATCACTTACTCCCTAATGTGCATGAGTGAGAGAGAGAGGGTGGGAGGGGATTAGTTATAAAAATAAATAGAGGAGCATACTAGATGACATTCAAGCAATTTATGTAATAAAAACGACTAAAAAATGATAAAAATATGAATTTAAATATAGAGCATGTATTCGTGCAATTGTATATGGTCCACATAAATAGTATGACCACAGAAAATGAGTGGAAGACTTCCTCTTCGTCGTATCATATATCTTCTATATCTATATACTATCTGATAAGCAAGGGTGGCTCGGGGGAGGCTCTTGGGCCAAGCTCAAGAAGCTTCGAGGAGCTTCGGGAGGTTTGAGCAATTGCGCATCGTTAGATCAAGCCAAGAAGAGAGTACGGCCATTCAATCAGTCAAGAGGCTCGAGAAAGGAGGCGGAGGCTCGAACAATCTAGTCGTTAGATAGTGCGTAAGACGTCGTGACACGTGCAGACTCTAAACACTTCGTGGTACGCGTAGACTTCGTGGCGCGTGCAAAGTAGATGGCACAAACATTCGATAACGACATAGGCAGCACAATGATGACACTTGGTATAGGGAGGCGACCAGGGACCAAAACCCTCTAGTATAGAGAGTCTAGACTCCACAGAGTGGACTGATGGGACCCGATGGCGTGCATGGAGCATGCATGCATCTCGACATGGTAGATCACCACATGGCACAGGTGCGATGGGCCACTGCAATGGACTGAAGACTGTACAGTCATTGTAGTTGACTGAAGACAGTCTGGTGGCCCCACATGGCGGTGAAGAGACGTGGCCGAGTAGAGCACAGCACACAACAATGTGGCGAAGGCAGCACGTCGCACGATGACATGGGGGAGCAAATGAGAAGGCAGCACAGCGTGCCAAGTGGCAGATGAGAAGGTAGCACGGGCAGTCTTAGTGGAGAGACAGAGAGAGAGAGAGAGAAGGGGGCAAAGAGAGAGAAAGTTAGAGAGAGTGAGACAGAGAGAGAGTATTGAGAGCGAGAGAGAGAGAGAGACACACACACACACAGACAGACAGCAGGGAGCAAGAGAGAGAGAGAGATGTAGGGTAGTTGCCACATGGTAGTCTACCATTGGTAGCACCGAGTACGGGGGGTCCCAAACCCCCACCTCCTAGCCACACATAACCTCCTTCAACCCCTAGCAAAAAGCCGACAGGACTGAAGGAGGGTCCATCTATTAGCTCATATGTATACGAAGGATCATATATGTATCCCATGCTTATGGGATTTCTCCCAATAATCTGTCCACGTCACGCACATCATGCCCTCATTTTAATCAACACCCACGAGGGGGTTTGGACCACACCAAGGCCCTTATTGGCCTTTATTTCCAATGAGAGAGAGAGAGAGAGAGGGAGAGAGAGAGAGAGAGAGAGAGAGAGAGAGAGAGAGAGAGAGAGAGAGAGAAGAGAGCTAGAAAAGAGAGAGGGAGAGACAGAGACAGAGACAGAGTTAGAGACAAAGACAAAGAGAGCAAAGAGCTAAAGGGGAGAGAGAGACAGAGATAGAGAGAGCGAGAGGAGAGAGAGAGAGGGAGGGAGAGAGAAACACACAAAGAAGTGCACAACAAGGCATTACATTTTTATTATTTTTATTATATTTGGTAGATAACGTGTATGACACGCGGAGAGAGAGAGAGAGAGAGAGAGAGAGAGAGCTAGAGACACACAGAGAGAGAGGGGGGGGAGAGGAGGAAAGAAAGCAAGAGTTAGAGACAGAGAGAGAGAGAGAGAGAGAGAGAGAGAGAGAGAGAGAGAGAGAGAGAGCAAGAGAGAGAGAGAGAGAGAGAGAGAGAGAGAGAGGAGAGAGAGTGAGACATAGAGAGAGAGAGAGCAAGAGAGAGAGAGAGAGAGAGAGAGAGAGAGAGAGAGAGAGAGAGAGAGAGGGGTTTGAGAAATAGTTCATTTGAGTTTAGCATAAGGAACCAAAGGTTATGTATGAGTGGTCAAAAAACTTTACCCATCTATAGCTTGGGTATTTCCCCATCGGAGACGGGTCAAAATACTCGTATATCTTATCCCAGACTAGCCACGTGGCAAGGATTGGGAAATAATTACATGGTTTATTATATATATTGCAATTTGCATAATTAAGGTTAACCTAAGAGGTTTAGTATTACTGGTTTCTTCATAGCATGCATCCCATGATTGCAATTGCCGTATATATTGAAATATGAATAAAACTTCATGCAATGAATCATATAAGCATCGAACCATATTCTAAACCCTTTCTAATTTCCTAATGTGAATGCACATAAGAGATCTACAAAGCCAAGATATCAAATTCCATTTGCAAATGTATGTAAACAAATCATAGGAAGCATCGATATGCAAAAGAAATTAGTTTTTGGTGTTATCAAATCAAGGTAAGACATGACATAGCAAAAGATTTTCTTAACACCTATGCAAGAAATACCTTAATTATGCAAATTGCAAGAACAACCCTTGTATGTGCCATTATGTGACTAATCCCAAACTAGCCACATGGCAAGGATTGGGAGGTTTGGGGATGAATTCTAGAGGTTCGGGGGAGGAGGAGGTTTGGGGAGTGAGAAGGAGGGAGAGGAAAAGATTAGACTCGTTGATCTTAGAGGATCCGACATTTTCCATTATGTGGCGTGGGGTGTTGGACATGGTGAACACATGTGGCGAAGTTCATCGGCCTGCTCTAAGTGCATCAGCACCTCAGCCACTAGATCACAATGGATCTAAGGGCTTGCAAGAGCCTGTGGTCTACCCAAATGCAAGTAAATGCTGGCAAAGGTGCCGTGACTATCGTCACAAGAAGACACGTGGCATGACTCCCTAGACAAAATGACACGATGCTCAACAAGAGGGAGAGCATAAATTGGATGGCAAGACAACAACACGTGGTGACCAAAATGAGGGGCAAATTCATAGATTGCAGGGGTCTACAGGCACAGGAGCTAAGGTGGCATGGAGGCAGAGATGCACAAGCTGAGGTGGCATGGAGGACAAGTGGATGCACATGTGGCATGCAGACTTGACACATGGTAGCCATCACAAGTGTGGGTCACAGGTGGCTACTCACACAGGCAAAGTAAATGCAGAGGGGGACTGGCACGATAGCTAACAATGCAAATGACGACGCGAGCCCCGATGCAAAGCCTTGACAATGTGGCCTGCCAAGTAGACGTGACATGGCAATGCTAAAGGCAGACAGACTGGTCGATCCGACATGGATATGCATGCAGACATCATTCGAGCAACAAGGCTATGTGGTATTCAATGACGATGCACATCATTCGGCATGGCAACACATCATTCGACATGGCAATGCGCAAAGCCTGATCGAGATGGTAATATGGGAGGAATAAAGCCTTATTAGAGAGTAGCTTATCAATAATTTGTCTATTTCTCCCTCTTAAGTTGTGAACAGGAATGAACTAGAGGTGATGGGAGATGAAGCAAAATTCTTATCCATCTCTTTTCCTATAACAAAGCATGTATGGAAAGCTGAATATGAAATTTGGCAGTTGGGTTTGAAGAAGCTTTGTACCAAGTCTGAGAGAAGATATGATTACGCATATGATAGTGTCAAAAAAATAGCATAGCTTGCAATGTTGATGAAGAAAGTTGACTATGGATTGTGCAAAATTTGATTGAACATCTAGTAGAAGAACATTGCATGATCATTGAAGTCTATGAAATATGGATCCAAGGGTAAACTATCTCTATGGGTCACTACAAGAAGCATCACTATCATGTTGAAAGCACTATGGCTATTCACATGTTTTGAGAGTCTAGTAGCACTATGGCTTTGAACAGTGGCTCAATGGAGCATTGAGCTTTTCAAAAGATTTGCTACATTGACTATGATTGGCTCAAGTATGATTGGAGCATTGAGTATTTGAGAAACATTTGCTATATACATGGAGTAAGATTGGCTCAACTTGCCTGGTGAGATCATCAAGTTGAAAAATTTTGGTAGAATTTCCATATAGTGACACATGAGACATGGTGTAATTTCAAGGTGTTTAACTTGTATCATAGATGTTTTGCCTAAACTCCATGTTGTTATCAAGTTGCCATAACTATGGCACAACTCAATAATAGCATCAAATTGTGTCATGTCTTTCTTCTTTTCCAATTTCTTTTGCAAAACAATATTTTTTCAATAAACGTAAAAAAAAGTACTTATGACAAATTTTGGTAAGCTATCAAATTTCCATGAGTTCAATAAAAACAATTCTTTGTTTTGAAAAAATAAAAAGATATCATGGAATTTTCTACTACTATTATCAAGTTGTGTCATAAGAAAGAATTTTCACCTTTAATTTCTTTGAAATAACTTTTTATACTACCACCAGAGATGATGGAAACTAGGGTAATTTTGTGGATGTAAAATATTTATTACAATGGCATGTGTTCTAAAGAGGAGAGTCAGACATGTAATTCATTGTGAAAACCTAACTCTTTGTACTTAATACTCTTTGAAAATTTGCATTACATAAATTTGTGCTCTTTTGTAGAATCAATTGTTTTTTGAGGTAGGCCTATGAGAGACTAAACTTATTTTTGGAGGTAGACATATCAATTTGTGCTCTTTTTTTTTTGGAGGTATACCTATGAGAGACTAAACTAATTTAAAAAGTGGCAAATAACCTTGAGATTTTGAATGGAATATTTTTTTGAGGACCCACATAAGGTTCACTTCTTCCACAATAGTGTTTTCTAAAATGGGTGAACTGAGATGATAACATGGATTTGCCCATGTCAAATATCTTTTCTACCAAAGAACTAGCAAACTCATTTGTAATAAGCAAAGACATCCTTGAAAATTGTAACCCAATTATACCCCTCATTTTTTACCATCTTGGTGCTATAGTATGAGGCATATTATTGGCCATAAATGCCTTCATGGTACATTGCATTGCCCTATAAGCCTTGTTTGTATTAACTTGCCAAAAAACTTCATCTTTTTTTTTTGAAAGAAGCTCATTATGGCAATATGTCTTTCAAATCCTTTATTCTAAGCTAGTTCTATTGAGACAAAGGGAATAAGTAATAAGGAACTCATAAATGCCCTCATGTCAAGGGTATGAACACAACGGATTTGTCATCCAATTATTTCTCTAAAGCGTTTTCCAACACAATCAAAGCACTTGAAGATTAGAGCATCCTCCTCTTACAAATTTTAAAGGTAAAATGAAATTCTTATGGGATGTCGAGCCATTTGTGAATCGACCCAATGGCCTAGGTGATTGCAAATTTTTTTTAACATGCCGTATCCCACAATGAAAATAGACAACATGAAGAAAATATAATGCTTGTACTTTGCAATAAAGAAAATAAGAGAAACAACAAAGCTCCTTTGATTTCTCGTAGGTGCAATGAGATTTCTTCTAGAAGAGTTGTTGTTGGCATGCTTGCATTTATGATGCAGCATAAAACCTTGATCAAAATATATTGGAGGAGGTAGAGAGAGAGAGAAAGAGAGAGAGAGAGAGAGGAGAGAGAGAGAGAGAGAGAGAGAGAGAGAGAGAGAGAGAGAGAGAGAGAGAGAGAGAGAGAGAAAGAGAGAGAGAGAGATTTTATTAAAGTCTTCGAAAGACCAATGGGTCTATGAGTAAGCTGATACAACAAGCAAGCTAAAAGGGTGGAGCTACTAAAATAAGCATCATCACCCATGCTAGTCATAACATCATCGTCATCGTCATCGTCATTGTCATCATCATCATTATCATCATCATTACCATCATATCACATCAAATCAAATGCCAAGTTTGGTCCCATAGATTAGATACTAGAGGACCCTAGAAGGGAGGTCATGATGACCCAATGGTGGTATAAAGTCAAAGATAGAACACTGGTGGGGCTATGGTGGTATAAGGTCAAAGATAGAAGACTAGAAACTATCCATGGATGTAATCCAAGATGGCCTCCTAGCAGTGGCTGTGTCGTCTAACAAGGGCCACGGTAACCCCTGTTGGTTCTACCTTAGTCTTGAACATGGAAGGGATGCCTGTATGATATGTGCATCCACCCATGTCGTTTTGCTAGCTTTGGATCATTACCTTACTGACTGCTTAGAAATGGTGGTCTATGTGGTCTAGCTAGAAGAACTCTATGATCATGCTTTGAGATGAGTTTGCTTGTGCAAGTAAGTGCTCTTGATGCCTAACTACCTCATGGATGAAGGTACCTAGGCACTCGTTGGGCTCCTCTAATCTGGAATAAGAAAGGATGTGGGAGATCAGTCCAAATCTATCCTTAAAGAGATAGTAATAGCGGCCTCTCATAGTACACCGAGTAGCTAAAGATGAAATGATCTTATGACTCATATCTTGTAGATCACACAAGGCACATATCTGGCTCTCCTTGCATACTCTGTCAGTTCACCCACTGTCAATGCATAGTCGATGTGATGAAACCCCAAACTACCCAATAGAGAACCTCAATGAATTGGGGGAGGTGAATTTGAGTATACCCTCAAGGAGGAAAAGGCCTCATAAAAAATGCACAAACAATGATCTCTATAGAAGATGAGGTTCACTGGGAGCTCACTCAGTGCCCACTAGGTCTTGAATGTGTGTAGCTGTAGAAGGTCCTCACATATGAGTTGGTTGACCTCATGATACTTGAGTGGGAGAAATGGCGCACCAATTCTATACTAGAATGGAGATAATCTATCCATGTGGAGCTTGAATCTCTCAAACCACCTACATGTGTGTGCATACTAGCATCTCTAATCACCCTCACTTGTTAGGGTCATAAAAGAGGATGTGCTAGCCATGGTCTCGAGGGGTTCACCTCCAAAACATTTAGTGTACCACGTGCATTCAAAAGGAGGGATATTTTAAGCCCACTTTTGAAAAAAATTTAATAGGATTACAATAACTAGATTATGATAACAGAAGGGATTTTTATTTTCAAATTTAGAAAAAAATTTGTTAGTTCATAAGGAAAGGGGGTGGTTTTATTAGGGGGGAAATTTTAGTTGAGTGGATTTTTTAATACACCTGGAATGCACAAGATACCTAGGATTTCTCAGTAGTAGTGCACCCCTCGAGGTCATGGTAGTCTACATCATCCTAAAGTGCAGTCATCATATCCTCTGACATGGTACAGATAATTGTGATGACTTGGAATGTCACATTAAACTATGGTGGAGATGACCCAAACTCATCAACCTGAATGATCTAGTAGGGAACTGATGGCTTATTGCATATCATCCATGAAAGCATGAGAACCTAGAGATGCTCTATCCAAGCCCACTCTGCATGAAAGAGATCCAATGCCCAACAGGGCTACCCTACATATGTGCCTGTTGGCTAGAGACCAAGGAGTCAAAAAGGAGAGACTTGGTTCAAGGGCCTTGAAAGTGTGAGTGGAAGCACTATCTCTCTAGCTTGACTAATGAGGCATATCCTCTACTCAAATGGGCCTACATCGCTAGTCTCATTGTAAAACTAGGACTAGAAAAGAGAACCCCTAGATAGGTGTATGATGAACGAATCTCAAGTAGCGATCCATCAAATTTGAATTGTTCTTTATGCATAACTATTGAAGATGTATTAAAGATCATGAACTTGCTCTTACCAAGCTTGACTTTGAAATCATGCAACTCATAGAATTATTCTAATGCATCTAAGTGTCTCTGGAGGGCCCCTACAAAAGAGGATAACAACACAACATCATCTACATACACCAAGATCTAAATCAATGAGCCGGCAAGAAAAAATCCAAGCCCCCTATTCTCTCCATAAATTTATTGAGCTTGTCTATGTAGAGGCCAAACAAGGTTTCTTAAGAGCCAAAAGATACAGTGCCTTTGATTTCTTGTAGGTGCAAATGCGGTGATATTTCTTCTAACATTTTGGCATGATTTTTCCTGTATGATGTGGCATATAACCTTCTTGTAGGGGCAAATAGCGATGATATTTTTTCTAACATTTTGGCATGATTTTTCTTGTATGATGCGGCATAGAACATTCTTGATCACTTTTCCTTCATCAAAGAAATATTGGAGAGAGAGAGAGAGAGAGAGAGAGAGAGAGAGAGAGAGAGAGAGAGAGAGAGGTGCACTAGGGATAAATAATTGTACACTACATTGTATATTGCAAAGAAAATGAAATACCTTAGGGTTAGGGCTAGGGTTCTCATCCCATGAACCCTATCTCTACGGTGCAATTTACACCATTCTCAACAACCACTCTTAAACTACACTGGATAATAGAGGATGCTTCACAAAATAATTTTTTTGATTTTTGACGTTGCACTATGGTACCAAAGGTGAAAAATACAAAAAAAAGAATATGCACAAAGTACAAAAAGGTACTAAGAGTGTAGTTGAAAGAATGTTTTTGAATGTGTACAACTTAACGGTCACTTTCCCCTTCAAGTTATAGATAGTTCTAAAGAATACCAAGATATTGTTGGAAGTAGTTGAAAAAGAGAGATTGATAATGCACTTCAAATGGCATGAACTAGTGGTCCTTTTCCAAGTGAATACTACTCATTATTTTGGAATACAATGTCATAGAATCACTTGATACGGCATCACGTTGTAAGAGTGATGACCTTCCAAACCCTTCAACTTCATAGAAAACATTGTAAGTCTCCCTCCAAAGAGCTGATCTGGTCTTTCAATTCTTATCTTCTTGCCGCTCTTGCTTTTTCTGCCCTGTGCTTTATTGCCTTCAAAATGATCTTTGTTCTAGATGTAGCCTTGCCCCCAAAAGCATTGTTCCAAATCCTTACTACTTTCTCCTAATGTAGGGAAGCTGTAAAAAGAAGGGTTTGGCCTTGAACCAAGATCTAGTTATCTATCGTTCACACCTTTATCTAGCTTGACCCATATAGTTTTATGGTCTGAGAGTGGGGCATGGCTAAAGAACTACTTTTGAAGTAGAGTGTCTCATCCATAACCTTTCTCGAGCAGTAAACTCTATCAAGGCGAGCTTTCCTATGTAACACTCCTATTTGGTTATTTGTCCAAGTGAAAGAAGTGTCTTCTATGATTTCAACAAGAGCTGCCCAATCTTTAAGTCGATTCCAAGCTACAAGTCCACATCTTCTGAGAACATTTCCTAAACCACTCCATCTGTCTCTCCTACTTTCTACCATGTTAAACTCACCTAGTAGAAGAGCTCTATCCCATAGTAAAGTTCTGTCTCTCGAGGAGCTAGGAGCATAGATGGAAAACATTGACAGGAGAGATTTGGATGCGTGAAGTCAAAACCTACTCCGTAGCTACCAAAAATTATGTTAATGTTACCAATAGCTTGGGCTAAGTGATTTACAATACCCAAAGCTGCACCCCCTCTTCCTTCTTCATGGTTTGTTATGATCCACTTTCTCTTGTCATCTATCTGATTTAACTGCCACCTTATCTTTGCACCAACTATTTTGACTTCTTGAAGGGCTAAGAAGTCAAGCTTAAGACTATTAGTTCTCAACCATCTTTTTACTACTACTAGAGGCCTAAAATCATTGGAGAGCCCCTGAACATTTATGCTAAGAAAAGAAAAAATTTCTTGTGTTTTGTTTATCATCATTGGGTGGAGTTTTTATTTCTCGATTTCTTGAAATTCACTAGGTTGGCTTGAGGTGATAAGAGAAATCCCCTGGACATTCTCCTTTTTTCTCTCTCAACCAAGATCTTCTTTGAGGAGCTTGCTGAATTCTGGAGTAGGAGTCTTTTTTCCTGCTGTATTATTCGTCTCCCTTTAACCACTATGAAATCTTGCTCATCCTATAAGAGAGCCGCATGCTCCACCTGCTCTAGTTGAGTTTTAAAGTTTTGTGTATTGGCCACAAAATCCTCGTCTCCTGAGCTTTCATCCATGTTTTCCTCACTGGTCAAAGCTCCTTCTTCCACTATCTATTTTCCTGAATCTCTTTGTCCTTCTGTTATCTTTTCTTCTTTCTCTTTTTCTTAATGAGATTCTGCCGAGACCTCTGTTTCTACCTTCTCCAAATGTTGAGGTGCATGATTTGACTCTACTAGTGTCTCCTTTCTACGATTAGCTCTAGAAGGGCAGTCCTTAATGAAATGTCCGCCTAAACCACACAGGAAAAAAGGATTGGGAATATTCTTGTAGAAAACTTTTTGGATTCACTCAACTCCATCCCCATCTAAGACATATTTGAATCTCTTTTAGTATAGAACACAACCATGTTAATTTGAATAATTTCTACTCATGGCATATTGTTAAATTCACCTCATACTCAATATTTTGATAGGGTTTTGTATTAAAGGGAGTTGGTGCCCCAAGATTCTATCTTACCTATTTCCTTGGAAAAAAACCTTTAGAAGTAATATCAAATAGTTGATGTTAGAACTTTACAATTTAAAAAAGCACAAAGGCCTAAAAATATTCAAAGAAAATCATAGTTTTCCCTTAGCAAAA
Organism: Dipteris shenzhenensis; assembly: GCF_047967505.1. NCBI lineage: Eukaryota > Viridiplantae > Streptophyta > Polypodiopsida > Gleicheniales > Dipteridaceae > Dipteris > Dipteris shenzhenensis. Next base: position 4,058,820 of record NC_141623.1, on the reverse strand, counting down.
CTTATTGCTTCAACTAAAGCAAGAGAACATGAAAGATTCTCACTACTTATATAATTCAAAGAATGAAATAAAAACAAAGCTAGTACCTCTTAATGAAACTCTTCTCTCTATACAAATCTACATTCTAATAAGATTTGCCATGTGAATAAAAAGATGTAAATCTTGTTATCTATCTTCCAAAACTTAAATAAATAAATACTATGCTTAAACTAAAATACTATTATGTTATCTGTTTTTCAAAAATTGATTAAAGAAATACAATACTTAAACTAAAATCAAAAGCTACTATAAAACTTAGATTTAAACATCGTTTCAAACTACTTAAACTATTCATATAGATTGAATTTATGGCTTCAAACACCAAAATGGACAATCAAAGGGAGGAAAGCCTTGGAGCTCTAGGTCTCCAAACTTGGAGAAAGGTGTTGTGTCTTAATTTTATGGTTTTGTTAGATATACTGAATGAAATCATTACATTGTCTTTGAATACATCATTGTACTCTTGATTTTGTGAATCCTCTATATTTGTTTCAGTCTTGCTATAGTTATGAGCCCTATTACAAACAATATTCAAGAAAACAAAACAAAATTGTTATTTTATCTCACAATAAGATAAAAAATAATCATTTGGTGTAGGCACATACAAAGCTAATGAAATCTGAAATCTTATTCCTTTTAGCAACCTTCCTAGCTACCTTTTACACAAAACTAACTCTCAACCTGTCGTGGGAACTTCAAGTTGCCGCCAAAGAAGAGCTCACTTTCTTGTAACCTTCATTTGAAAGCTTACACTTCGCAGTGCCATCCACGGATATCACCTCTGTAGCTCCCAAATCGCATCTGATGAGTTGTTGCACAAGAAAAGAATGGAACCAAAATCCATAGATTGGTTCATAGTAAGATTCTAGCACATTTGAGTTCTAGTTTCCATGTACAAAACATTATTCTATAGAATAGACAAATGTTTTAAATATGAAATTAAAGGACAAAAAAAAAAGAGACCATACCTCTATGTAATATTGGTTGAGTGTTCTCTTTCAAGGACAAAATTTAGTAAACACCATTGAATCACACTTTTCATGCTTCTACAAGGTAGAGGCATCAAAACCCTAATATTTGAGAATGAGTCATGAATCTAGAATAGACTAGTAGCTTAGGAGAGAAGAGAGACAAATGCATGAACAGAATGGACATACGCTTTGTTCAAAAACATTATGAGAGGGAAAGAAACATGAAGAATGAGAAATGAAAAGCATGATTAAGCAAGGATTTGGGCTGATTTTAGATGGGGTTGCAAGGGGAGGCAAGGGCTAGCCCCTTGTAGAGGTGGAAGATGAAAATGTGTGAATATGGAAAGAAACTCAATAAGAAATAGTTGGATTCAAAATTTTGAACCAAAAGGATCAACCAAAAGGAATATGTGAGAATGGTTCTAGTTTAGGGATTGTTTGGGGGTGAGGAAAATAAGGTCTGACAAAGTCAGGGTAAGCATGTCAAAGCAAACTTTTATTGAAGAGCCAATGAGATTTTTGTACCTTTTCTTACATATACCTAGTTTCTCCTAGAGTTGGTTGGGGTGCCTTTGTTATTACATGAGTGTAGACATGGCAAATTTGTGTCATAGGGTTCCAAATTCCCTTATTGATCCCTCTATATTTAATAGTTCTCTATAGGGTCCCTTTTAGTCCAAAATTTATGTGATATATTTTAGTATTTAGTTTGCATAGTATTTATTTATTCAAAATTCTTATAGTATTTCAGTTTAATCATAGTACTGTCTTTCAATCCTAACAGTGAGTCATGAGTTGTCATTTGCAAACACACTATCTTCTTGTTTTACTTGGCCTAAATATTGTTCAATTGTAGAAATTTTTAGAAACCTTAAAGATAACTATTTTCATAACTTTTGCAAAATATGCTTATTTTTAGAATTGATTTAGAAAATGCACATATCACAAATTTAGAATTGAAAAATATCCACTTTTCAAGTCAAATTAGAAAATTGGAAAAGTGAAGTTCAATGATAAGATCTAATATTCTATAAATCTTTTAATAATTCATGCATGTCTATGTAATGTATAATGCATTCATCAATTAGAGTCACAAAGACATGTTTTTTTGCTCTAAAAGAAATGATCTATCAAAAAAAAATATTGCTCACATTTCACCATGAAATAGTTACAAACCATAAATAAAAAGATAGTGACAACATCTTGTGAAGAAGATAATGAGACTCATGAATATTACAAACATTTTTTAGTAACATGAGTAATGGGCAAGAAAGTGAGAAACGATATCCTAATGAGACTCATTAACATGAGTAATGGACAAAAAGGCAAGAAATCATATTCTATTAGTGGATGTTCTTCTTCTTGTTGGTGTTCCTCTCCCTCTTGTAGCTCAAGCTTAGCATCAAGAGTATTGGTTACTGTTTCATCCTCCTCATTATGAGCATTTGGCTCATTATCAAGTAGATCTACAATCTCCCCAACAGCTTGTTCACCAATGGGAGGTTGAGGCTCTCCAGAAGCATCAAAAAACCTGGGATCACACTCTGTAGTCTTCATTCCCACTTCCTAGTACTCATCTAGCAACTCTTCTAATGTTGTCACTCTTTGTTCAATAAATTGTACCTATAAGGGTGAAACTCAATAGTAATAACATTTCTCCCCCTCTTTAGAGCACTGACAGTTGTGATGCATGGTCTGGCAAACAAGTCCATTATCCATTCTCCCTTAATTGAAAGAAGGTTAATTAAATCCATCATCAAAAGCTGAGGCTTTTGATAAGGATTAATTATGCGCGTTAATTTACCACTCGTATGCTTGAACTTTCTGCAAACGCCAGGTCTCTCAAACACATTTGTACGAGTTGGTTTCATGGCAAAATTATATGTCCCTTGAGCTCTTAATCTAGATGGAAAGTGAAAACCAATCGTTGCAAACTTACATGCACAAGAAAGTCGATCAAGTTTGTACCCATGGATGTTGGGTTTAGTCCTGCAAGTAAGATTCTATTCAAAAATGCCACAAAAATGTAACCAAAAGAAAAGAAAGGGCGAAAGAAGAGAAAAAGTAGACATAGTATCATATGATAATCTAATTCACCATGTTAAGATCTGTGAAGGCTTTTTGATCAGCCGTAATTTGGTCATGAGCATGAAAAAATAGAGTGCCCATGATTCACAAGTTGTCACTTTCTGAAAAGTTTGAATGACTCTTTTATAAAAAGCACTTACTCCATACTTCACATCATCATTGACTGAGTTTGGAGCTTTGAAACCATATGGAGCATCAGTGATTGCTAAAGTATAAGGACGAGCTATCACAAATGTGTCCATCTCCTCTACTCGTCCTTCACATGAACTATCCAAAGCAAAGGAGGCTCATCCACATCATCTGAAATAGATATGTGTCAACCAAGAACATTTTGAATTGTTTGTTCTTGCTCTCTTCTTTTCTTCTCTATTCGACAAGGAGACCAAAACTACTCAAAGGGCTGAGGAATTTCCTTCAACTTAACACAAGGGTCTTGTTTCTGCATTTCGTAGATATTAAGTAAGACCCAAGATACTTGAAACTTAAAATGGTATCAAAGAGTTCACATTAAAATGTAATTCATAACATTTGACAAGAATTGAGATTGTTAAGCCTTAAAAATGAGAATATTGATCTTAGAATCTCACATATGACCTTAAGCTAGAACCTAGAATGCAAAGTCCATGTTGATGAGACTAGAAGTGGATTCTAGAATTGAAAGAGTGTTCATGTGACCTTAAGATCAAAACTAGAATAAGGACCTTACAAACATGGAGGTAGGATTATGGAATCCACTTACACATTTTTCAAATAGAAATAATAATCTCTCAAGCTCCTTTGGGTTACTTGAATCAGGATGGTATTTCCTAACTTGATCCCAATCACTATAGCTCAACTTTTCTATCATAATTATTTGCATGTGCAAATAAGATTTTTGTCTACAAAGACAAAACTACAATTATTAAGAAGCTAAAAGCAAGTTCTTGAGTGAAAACGATTATTATAACATTTGAGTGAATGGGCAAAGTAAGAAAATATACCTTTCAAATTTTGCTCCCATCTCCTCTAAGGAGATGTTTCCAACCTGCACACATGCTAGAACTCTTACTATTAGAGATGTATCATGAATTCCTTGCAAAGATCTCCAAGGATTTATCTTCATGTCTTTAGGAAGAGGCTTTATGGCTTCATTTGCCTTGGCTTTCCCACGAGAGCTAGAAGGAGCGCTCAACATCTTTTGACCTTTCAACTTTCCTTGCTCCCATAAATCAAGAATCTCTTCTTGCAGGTGCCAGACATCCCCATCATGAAATGCCAGCTGAAAATAATTATCACAATGCTCAATGTTAGGCTTTTTTTCAGCACCACGTGCATTATTCTTGTGTATTTGTAGATGACATCTCTCACAAAGCATGACTCAAAATGTATCCTAGCATGTTTGTATAGTTTGAGGAGCGCAACCTCGTATTTGGCGGTACGATTTGGATTTGTCTTTGACCCAATTGTCACAAATCACCTGAGATACCAAGGGTCTTTGGTAGCAAGCTAAGAATTAATGACCATCGTGAGCGTGACCATGGCCTCCCCCCGACTCCCTATCTCCATGCCTCGCAAGTTAGAAGGGGTCCTGCAGCACCTCAAAATGCTCACCTTCATCTACCACCGCCTCCACCTCCACCAACACCCCCCACTCCACCACCACCTCAAGTGATCAAGGTGCAGGCAAAGAAGGACCGATTCTCTCCTACCCCATCGTTGAATCCACGTGCTTGTGTGGGTCATGATACGTGTGAAGCACTCCTACCTAGATGGGTTTATGGTTCGCACAACATGCCCTATACGTTAAAGTTCTTATATCTTGTTGTGCCATTAGGTTCGCCCATTGTCCACATTGACTTGGAGACCCCCACGGGTGGCAAGGCACATTCCTCCTTGCATGTGGACCTGATGACCCCAGGTCCATTTGACCTGAAGGGCAAGAGGCCTTTCGTCGACACACCACAGGTTTGTGACTTTCAACTTTTTGGTTGCCACATCTTATGCATTTGCATGACATTTTGTCTAATGTTATCTTTAATCTCAGGGCCCCATTGCCATTGACTTCAATGCAGCGGCCATGAAGATGGCTTAAACCATGAGGCAGGTATTGCATGAGGCACTAGGCATGGCCGCTAGTATGCATGCTTTGGATTTTCTACATTTCAATGCATTAACACCTTCCACAAGTGGCCTTATGTATGATAGCTTTTGCGGGCAATCCAATTCAAGATCTGTTCAGCCACCCATTGACCTGCATGTGAGAGAGATGATGCACCAATGTCTCCTTCTGTCTTTGAAAGATGATCCTCATCGAATGGTTCCTACTCCATTTGGCCATGCGACACGTGAACATATAGATGCGGATGAGGAGGAGGATGACAATGTTGAATGTCCTGGTAATGAGGAGATTGTGGTGGCAGGTGTACAGAGGATCATACTGCTAATCACAACATGGAAGTACCCTTTGAACAGACTAGCATTGATACATCAGGCCATGGAGAGCACATGGGGTCGCAAGCACTGGGAGAGTTGGCGAACATGGAGGTATTGTCCCGTACCCCACAAGAGGAGGGGATCTATGCTCTCCTACGGCCATGTGTGCGAGGACATGGCAATGGTTCAGAGACAAGTGCAAGCTATAGGAAGTGATAATTGATTACAATGTGAGCTAGACATCGGCCATCTAAGCTATATGGACAACTATATATACGGCTTTTGTACTTGGAATGACCTTGTGCTCAAACACTGTGCATTGATCTTCGTAGCTTTCTGAATCCAGACACTGAAGTTTTGCATTAATGGAGATGAAATGTTCATGTTCATGGTAATGGTGAATGCTTATGCTCCTACACTTGTATTGTTAATGGTTTAGCATCCTTATGTTTATACAGTTATGCTCTTTTGCTTATATGTGTAACACGGTGCTATGGTTATGGTGAAATGCTTGAATGCTTATGCTCCTATGCTTGTATTGTTAATGGGTCTCACTCTTATGGTTATGGTACGGAATGGTTATGGTACTATGGTTATGGTTAAAAGCTTATATGCTTATGCTCCTACACTTGTACGGTTAATGGGTTTCGCCTTATGCCCTTATACAGTTATGCTCTTGTACGGTTATGCTCTTTTGCTCATATGCCCAACATCGAATGCTTGTATGCTTATATTCTTGTATGGTTATATGCTCTTTTTCTTATATGCCCTTGTACGTTTATGCTCTTATGCTTATATGCCCAACATCATTGTATGCTTATATGCTCGTATGGTTATATGACCTTGCAGGGTTATTCTCTTACATAGTGCTTTGGTTATGGTGAAATGGATGCATGCTCTTACACTTATATGCTTGTATGGGTAATGGGTTTTGCTCCTATGCTTATACGGTTATGCTCTTTTGCTTATATGCGTAAGACGGTGCTATGGTTATGGTGAAATGCTTATATGCTTATGCTCTTAAGCTTATGCTCCTATGCTTGTATTGTAAATGGGTCTCACTCTTATGCCCTTGTATAGTTATGCTCTTTTGCTTATATGCCCAACAACGAATGCTTGTATGCTTATATGTTTGTATGGTTATATGACCTTGCAAGGTTATTCTCTTACACGGTGCTCTGGTTATGGTGAAATGGATGTGTGCCCTTGTGCTTATATGCTTGTATGGGTAACAGGTTTTGCTCCTATGCTTATACAGTTATGCTCTTTTGCTTATATGCATAAGATGGTGCTATGGTTATGGTGGAATGCTTATATGCTTATGCTCTTATGCTTATACTCCTATGCTTGTATTGTAAATGGGTCTCACTCATGCCCTTGTACGGTTATGCTCTTTTGCTTATATGCGTAAGACGATGCTATGGTTATGGTGGAATGCTTATATGCTTATGCTCTTATGCTTATGCTCCTATGCTTGTATTGTAAATGGGTCTCACTTGTACAATTATGCGTCATTGCTTATATGCGTAAGACGGTGCTATGATTATGGTGGAATGCTTATGCTCTTATGCTTATGCTCCTATGCTTGTATTGTAAATGGGTCTCACTCTTATGCCCTTGTACAGTTATGCTCTTTTGCTTATATGCCCAACATTGAATGCCTCCATGCTCCTATGCTCGTATGGTTATATGACCTTATAGGTTTATTCTCTTAAATGGTGATCTGGTTATGGTGAAATGGATGCGTGCTCTTGTGCTTATATGCTTGTATGGGTAATGGGTTTTTCTCCTATGCTAATAAGGTTATGCTCTTTTGCTTATATGCGTAAGACAGTGATATGGATATGGTGGAATGCTTATATGCTTATGCTCTTAAGCTTATGCTCCTATGCTTGTATTGTAAATGGGTCTCGCTCTTATGCCCTTGTACGGTTATGCTCTTTTGCTTATATGCCCAACATCGAATGCCTCCATGCTTCTATGCTCGTATGGTTAATCATATGCCTCCATGCTCCTATGCTCGTCTATTTAATCGTATGCCTCCATGCTCTTATGCTTGTATGGTTATACAACCTTACAGGGTTATTCTCTTACACGATGATCTGGTTATGGTGAAATGGATGCATGCTCTTGTGCTTATATGTTTGTATGGGTAATGGGTTTTGCTCCTATGCTAATATGGTTATGCTCTTTTGCTTATATGTGTAAGATGGTGCTATGGTTATGGTGGAATGCTTATATGCTTATGCTCTTAAGTTTATGCTCCTATGCTTGTATTGTAAATGGGTCTCGCTCTTATGCCCTTGTACAGTTATGCTATTTTGCTTATATGCCCAACATCAAATGCCTCCATGCTCCTGTGCTCGTATGGTTAATCGTATGCCTCCATGCTCCTATGCTTGTATGGTTAATGGGTTTCGCTCCTATGCTTATACGGTTGTGCTCTTATGCTCTAATGCTCTGATGCATAGGTCCCCGACAACAATTTCATGTACAAGGTCTGTTGAGCTGGCCTCGTAGTCAATGTCCAACAAAATAACATAAGAACATTCATCTTAAACATTCTATAACATAAACAACATTTGCATAGCATAATCGTATAAGGGCATAAGAGCATGACCCATTAACAATACAAGCATAGGAGCATAAGCATACCTGAGCATATAAGCATTAATTAAACTTATGTGCATACGAGCACAAGCCATTACCCATACATGCATAAGAGAAAAACACATTAACCACCATACAACCATATGAGCACCGTGTAAGAGCTAAAGCACAATTGCATAACCATGTCACCATACGTGTGCTTGTGCTTCTACGTTCACAACAATATGCCTCCACACCATGTGTTCATCAAACCATGCAAGCATAATGTGCAACAGTATAACCATGTAAGGTCACATGAACCATTTACCATATAGGAAATTCCAAAAAACCATATAAGATTAAATTTAATCCATGGAAATAGGTCATGAGGTCAATAATCAAATTTCCAGATGAGGCTATTGTTACGTTTGGGCACCCATTGACTTGTCATTCAAGAACTGTTGCATGGATTTCTTGACGTGCTTTGGCTTTCCTACAGGCACCAATGCTGGAGGAGCTATTCCATGTGAGCCCGACATTGGCACCATTTCTCTAAAAAAGGCTTAGCCCTTTGGATTGAGTTTCCGAAACCATCATCAATGTCCTGTATCATGATGGTGGGGTGTATCATTTGGTCCGCCATTCTATCCTTGAGCACCTGTTAATCAGTCGCAGGATGGGATACCATGGCCATAGCTCGAGACAATAGGAACTCATCCCCTCCTACAACATCCCAAATTGAAGCCTGAATTCTTCGAATGCACAAAATCCAAAGAATGCATGCAAAACCCTCTCATATTTACCTGTAATGTTACCCAATAGGGACACACACACACTGACAGCTCTCGAGTGAGTCTCTCTGCCATCGTCTCTCTGTCATTCATGGTCATACTAGAACTACTCAAATGTTCATGTAGTGTAGAGAAAGCATTGTCTTCTTCTCCGATAGCCTCGACCTCGTGAACAACTTCACGTGCTTCGGTATAGCATGTTACAAAAGAATGTGAAAAGTGACGTACAAAGTAAGTGCCTTCAAAAAGACCAAACACACTCAGCAAACCTTGCATGTGGAACTCCATGAATTGGCCACCATGCAAGTGTAGAGCCCCAACAACCATGGTCTCCAAGGGGATGCCAGAGAGAATCAAAACCTTTGCTTGGTGTTTGCAAAAGTTGCCTTTGCAAGACCAATCAGAGTCACAACAAGCCCACTCGCAATCGGCATTGTACACGGTATATATTTCCCCTGCTCTTGACATGCTTCGTACCGTGGCAGTAAGGTGGTCACCTTCAAGGATGGTCACGTGATTGTCTGGGATTTCCTTCACTCAATGCACTGCATTCTCTATGATGCCCCCGATGTTACAATTCCTTTTGAAGCCCTTGTGCTTCACCATGTGAATGTACCAATAATACGACAAGCATTTACAAAGTAGCTTGTCCAACAACTAGTCCATACGCCGACCAATCCCGCTCTTCATTCTTGCCAAAAATCTCGACTTTAAGGTACTATGTTATGACTTGATGGCACCATTAGTGTCTTGATTTGCATGGGGCAAGCGCCTTGTTGCTCGTACCCACATGTCTATGGCACATAGAAACACTGGGTCACAAAAGTCACTATGCCGTACGTACCTTTCATACTGTCGCATCGCACATATGTTTTAGTGCATCAAATATATAACATCATTACATTCATAGAGCCAAGACATTACATAACTCACCTAAGTGGGGTAGCCAAGTCATTCGAAAATATGCCGTGAACTCAGTTTGTAGGTTGTACTGTAACATGAAACCTGAGACAAGATCCTTTGCATGCTCCTCTTGGGCCTTTGTTGGTGGACCAGGTAAACCGCGCATGTTCATTATGGCCCCTAGGTCCCTGAACATGGATGCTCTGGTGGGCCAATCATGAACCTTCTGCACAAGGTTTTTGAGCCACGATCGACTTATGTGCCACAGGCAGAGGTAGATGTCCACTCGAAAAACAGTCCTACAATGAAGTACTTGTGATGAAATTTTGAGCTGCAATCGCCATTTAGAATGCACATGAAACCATAGAGCATCTATTTTGGCAAGGACATCATCCACAATGAATGCATTGGGTTCCCACGACTTGTTGTGATTAAGGATGTGGTCATAGAAGGCCATCAACCAACTTTAAATGTGAACACCTTGGTGGCGGACGAGGTGATTACCCATGCAATGGGAACCCCGTTCCGATGCTTGTCAAATACCATCATTGTGTACAGATGGAACTACACGCGATAGCATACTAGGACATGAGGAACAAACACCCATCGTCCTGAGCTATGGAAAAGAGCATAGAAAATGTATGTACATCTTGGTGGGGACATGTACCTTGTACCGATTGGTGCCAAACGTTGCATCCATTGCAATGAGATCGCAATTGCCATACATGTTCAGCATATCCATTTGCCATCTTGTTTGGACACCAAGGATGAATAGCCTTTCATTGGTGGTGTTGCTCGACATACATAAATATGTGCTCCGCATTTAGGGTGGCCCAAATCCTAACATTGGTAGCGTCATCATCATCGTGCTGGAAATTAGTTGAGTCCAACTTCCTTGCAATATTGAGTATGTCATGGACCATTAAGAAATCATCCCGTTGGACCGGAGCACTAGGATTCCCCTAGACACGCTGTTGAAATTCCTTTATGTATTGATCCCACACTTGCTTGGGAGTGAAACCCCTAGCCAACATCGTGAGAACCCATCTCTTCATCCGCCACGAAAGCCATGGTGCAAATGAAACATCAATCTTGGACATAACATCATACCCCGACCCATGGGAAATATGCCCAGTTTTGTCCACGTGCTCCATCTGTACATATGTGATCAATGCAGCATCCTGAAAAAGATAGAGCTGGCATACAAAGAAATGGCAAGTGAAGTCATGGGAGTGTGTTCCTCTTTGCTTTCTTGGTCGGCTCCCTTTGCCAGTCTTGGCTGGGTTTGAGGAAGCCATAATGATTGATGGGCCTCGGAGGTCATCCAAACCAAAGCTACACCAATAGCTGCAAAAGAGCATCGAGGTTAACAAGAGGTAACCAAACACGATAACTCGACTACACGCACAAGGAGAGATGGGTTGTAGAAAGCTTTACATTGTCTCCTCTGTCCAACTTCATTCATTGGGATTTGTCATGCTATCGAGCGCCCTCTTATGATGAGACAATATTTTAAACATCATGGGGAAGCCGCCCTTGTTGCCTTCTCCCACGATGAAGTCTTGGACCCTAGCAAAAGGCACGTGTGCCCATCTATAAATGCCTTGTGCACGTGGGTCCAACAAAGGAAACCAAACGAGACTATCATGGTTGAAGGGGCCATCAGGTGGGTTTTGTACAACAAGATGCCCACGACCAACATAATCACGGATGGGTTCCCCTCCTTGGGGTTGAGCCTCATGTTTTGAGAGGATGCTCGATTTTTTTTCATCCCGAAGGACATCTTCAATACATCACTTGCTTTTGCCTTGGGGTGCCTCGGGTGGAAGTATTGTAGTGTCAGGGAGACCTTTTACAGGAGAAGCCATCTACCAAACAAGATAATAACTATGTATAAAGATTATGTCCATTGAGAAGTCATCCTAATCATTTAACGTACGCGTACAAATAAGTTGATGATCGAGAATGTAATCCAATGGAGTACCACTTGAACACTAAAATGTTAAGCCTAGAGTGCTAGACTGAAACACAAAGGAGTGTTAAACTTAGGCGGTATCACCATAATCGTGTATAAGAATAATCTTTGAAATTACGATCAACATGTGAACAAGTGTATATACTCCAACCTTTAATTAATCCACCGTGTAGAAACCACACTTGAAAGGCCGCAATGGTCAAGTTATTGAACTAATACCCACTAAGAAACACACTTACAACTACACTCAATGGATGCGATATGATGATTATGTGACGTTGCAATTTAAAAAAGCGTCATGAGCCATCACACCAAATATCCCGCATTTAGGCACCCTTCTAGCAATCAAGAGTACTAATCTAATTAAGCATTTTCTCAAGTCATGGCGAGTACTAATCCATACAAATATATTTTATTCATCCCAAAAAGGAATGTTCATGTTTCAGGAGAAGACTAATAAAATATTGCTCGGCGTTGCTATCACTCGTACTCCTACTGTCGTTGTCACTGGGTGGGTCATCTAGCACCTCCTCTTCAGTGTCCTCTTGCAAGCAAACGCACTCTACACGGGTGATGTAGCCACGAGTGTAGAAGACGTCTGTGCACTGCATGATGTCTTTAACATGGCTCTCTTTGGAGAAATCGTGCATGTACCTATCTTGCCAAAGCTTCCACAGGTCCTTCAGATAGACCCGTGCAAAATTCAAAGCATGCTTCTCCACCTGTGCTCGGTCTCGATCCCACCCACGTGCGTGCACGCACACATTGTATTGAATCCACTCGGCATCATGTTTAAGTTTCTCGGCCACGTGGAGCTGAGGTACATCCACATGACGTATGATGGGAACATGGGCGATGGGGGTTGGGTTGATTGAAGATACTCTAGGGTTTGGCCATTCCATCGATCTGAATATGAGAAACAAAGCAAGTAGAGGTGTACATAAGACATTACACCAATTAGTTATTTAAAGACGGACTCTCAAGATGGATAAATTAAACATGAGTGAAACCATGTCCATCGGTATTCATATTTGTAATCATACACACAAACACAAATTAAACAAATTAAGAACGACACACTAGCCCAATGACAATTACAGAATACAAAAGATCATGAAACATTGCTTTTGTAAATGCCAAAAATGGATGGGTAAGTGAGAAGCACCGAAGAAGTAGTTTTTCAACAAATAAATACTCTACCACAAAACCCAACATTCACTCCTCCTCAGAGGTGTCCTCATCATATATGGAGATTTCGGGCAACTTAGACTTCAAACCCTTCTACTCCTCTACGCTTTGCTTGCCCCCTAATTCTTTCCTCCTTGTTACCTTCCCATTTTAATATCTTCGCCGTAACTCTTGCCTCTATCCAAGCATATTTGTCTAGCCCTGTCTTCTCAAGCAGACGCTCCCATGCCTCTCTTGCACCTACCCTAGCCCTAGCTCGTGTAGCGTTGTGAGCATTGTCATAACACTTGCCCGCGTTGAGCGAACGTTTGATGGATCGATCCTGATGACGATGATCAACCACATGCCCCTTTAGACAGCCACCCTAAGGGATTGGTCCCCTTGGAAGAGGCGGCATGGCTTCCAAGCCATGCACCCACTCCCTGTGCCTATTGAAGAGATGCCTCCCACAAACCTCCTTGAGGTTCAAGTCACACTTCCAAACCAAGCAAGTGTACCAATTCTTGGCGGATATTTCATCGTGCCATACCTTGAACTCCTTTGCTTTAAGAAGAACCTACTCAAGCACAACAAGTACCAAATTAGTTCACAAAAAGATAATAGACTTGCTGTTAGGCGACTACAAAGTAATGCAATTGACTACCTTCTCTTGATTTTACCATGAGCGTTTTGATCTCCCAAGTAGAACAGCTAGCGATAAGTGGGGGGACTCGAAGCTGGCAGTTGTCAAGATGAGGAATAAACCATTGCAAAGAAGCAAGTAGTATACTCTACAAAAAACAAACTTCTGCATATAGACACTCACAATACTATCACACATCCAATGATGGCGTATAGAGGGAAACATTGGACATGCCCCAAACCCTCCCACAAAAAGATCAAATACGTCTCCACCATTATATTCTCCTTCGGGCTAATGTAAACAAAGCACCCCATGACACTACTACCACCAGAACATCTCTTTGTCAAACAACAAATAAACATTGCAAAAAAAAATATTTATAAATAATATATCATTGTAAATATCCCAACAAAGGATATTTATAATTTGCATAGTTTGTCTAATCATTACTACGTAGCCATAATTTATATTAGCTCAAGGCTCATGACTCTATTCTATGAAGATTAAATTCAACAAGGGAATGAAATTCAGCAAGGCATGGGTGTTTAGAATTGGCACAAAATTTAAATGTGGAGGCAAAGCGGATAAAAATTTGATGGTAACACGGATTCTTACATGAATTACATGCAAGTATTTTGGTACATATCCGTTTCCTCGTGTTATGATTTAATGCAGTGTAATGATCTACATAGGACGCTTGGATGTTCTGCAAACTAAGCAGAGGTGGGCATCGTCCTCGCAGTGGAAGATTGCATGCCCGAAACATACTCTTCAACAATGGCACCTAAAGCCTTACTTTATGTTATGCATATCAAGGCACATGGTGTTCAAATCAAGAAAATGTGTATTAAAGGTTGCCAATGCTTTCAATCCTTCCACGCATGACCATTTTGGACACTCCATGCTTCCCATGTGTTTCCTGTGGCTCGTAAAAATTTTGCCCCATGGAATGAAGAAACTCACACCAACTATGGCAATATCTCTCGAATGCAATGGAGTCGAAGTCTCAAGCACTCACTCTTCAAATAAACTATTATCTCTCATGTGCTTCAAACAAATAAAACTCAACAAAATCCCCTTGTTCTCATCTGTAAACATGAAAATGGTAGAGGTAAAAAAACACACCAATGCCCTTAATGCCATTGAGCCACGCTTGATTTCCATTCGAATACCCTTTGCACAAATTAGGGAATTGACATATGATTGCCATGGTATGGAAGTGTGGTAAATGTATTTGCGGATGTCGATAGAGCACAAGATTTGCTTTCAGGAAACTTAGACATACCAGATAGTCTTGTGAATGGTGCAGACAGAATGGCACAAAACTTCAAGCAATACCGCCATACGTTTGGATTCTCTTTGCTAATGTGAATACGGGGAAGCGAGCACGTCTTGAGAACACACATCTTTACAAAACGAACGCATTCCCTCCAATTGGACTCCGCTACACCAAATCACAAGAGAATTTCAAATAGGGAAGAACAAATTGAACAGCATTATACAACCTGCTGATGTCGACCGTAAGAACAATTCATCGTTCACAAGGACTCTCCATGGATACCCTCGCATTTGACCCATCCCTCATCAAGGCACATGGGCTTGCATACACAGCTCTTTCACGTGTTCGCAATCCAAAGAACCTTTACCTTGTCAACAAATTAGAAGCAAAACACATCAAAGTCGACATCAACGTGCTCAAATAAATTGATCACCTAAGAAGATAAAGACAATGGATCCCAAAGCAGATTAATTTCAGCATTCGAAACAAGCCCCACAGCACTCTGCAATCATTGAACACACAATCGCTAAAGTCTCACATAGAAGATATTCTTGGCAACAACAGCCTCCTTAGTGCAACGATCTTGTGCCTTCAAGAACCACACAACAACACATCGAACAACACTTGCCTTATTAGGGTTTGCTTCATTGGGGAAAAAATAAGAGTGGGCATAGCCACTTGCTACAAAAAACCCATCCAGTTAAGCGACAAAAAATACATTGTGGATAGAGGGTGCCAATGTCTACTTACAGAATTCACTTGCGACTCCATGCACAACTTCACTGTCATCAACATATACAAGGCTTCCCAAACACCAACAGTGACATAAATCTCTATGTTGAATGCAATACTTCAAAACATGGACCATGCCACGCCCACAGCTATCATAGGGCACTTCAACATAAACTACAACTGCTCAAAATCAAGCATTGCACAACTACATGAATTCATGAGAAATTTCAACATGACACAATTGATTCACGTCCCAACCACAACACATGGATCTTAACTCTTGACCATATTTGGTTAAACAACCCGAAATACCACGAACTCTTCGAAACTAACTACATTTATTGGTCTGACCAGTCCCTTATGTACACAACGTTCTCTCTCCCAATAGGGCAGGCCTTTTGAATGTAATTCACCTTGTTTCCTTTAGGTGAGATTCCATGAGAAAGAGGCAATGTCCTCATGAACCTCTTTGTCATTAATGGGGCACTCCTCCCACTACCACCTCTTCACTGACCGTGCTTCGCGCTAGTCACAATACAACCATCGTTTCAAAAAGCTTGTTCTTCTAGTTTTGCCATTTGATCTTCTCTCATCCGTAATACTTACTCAAGGACTTTAGATAATACATAATTCCAATGGTCATTTAGCTGCAGGCTTAATTCCGTGTCTCGCTCATTGTCAAAGTCTTGTGACGCCATGTTGTCCTTTATACAAAAGCATGTCTCATGGGGATTAAGTCCAGTTTCCTCTTGTAATACAATGCTCTCAAACATCTTCAAGGGCTCGGTATGCCCTATATCTCCTTAATACATGGGGTTACATCCTATATACTATGCTCAACATTGTTAAATTACTTATTATTCCATTAACTAGTATATCCCCTTATATCGAAATTGGGATAATGATCAGGTACAAGTTTAATGCATACCAAATAGATCCCATTAGTTTTTTTCTTTCTATACCAAAGCTTTGGTCAATTCAAGGGGTCAAAGCAACATGTTCTAATCTCTCCTATATCATGGGATCTCACGTCTCTAATTTAGCATATTTTCTTACCCTTGTGATATAAGTTTGGGAGGTTCATCCAAAAATATCTCTCCAATCTCTAATATCATGTATATATGCTAATATGTGGCTTCCTTTTTAAGCATGGGTTACTAAATGGCCTTGTTTACCATGCATGAGTACTCCATACCCAAGGTATGGTCAAGACAAGGGGAAGATTGTGTGTGTATATGGGGGAAGAAACTTTATCCCTCTTTATTATGGATGTATTTAGCAATACTTTATTTATGCAGTATGATAGGGGCTTCCTAGGACCTTTATTTCAAAATACCCCTCATATATGTGTGCACCGCTTCATAAGGAAGGATTATGCTCCTCTAAGTATCCCTCATGAGTTGATTATATTTCTAGGCTCCCGCAATAACCCAAGTATATATCTCTAAGGGGGTAGTCCAACTAATCCCCGAAGGGTCATTTTTGAATAGTCATTGTAGCTCCTTTATATATCATCCTGGGGTCATTTCTCGTATTCCATAGTTGGCCTTTTGTTCCTAATCCCATTTTCCACTAGTTCCATCTATATATCATCCAAGGGTAATCTCTGGTATTTTCATAGTCGGCCTTTTGTTCCTAATCCCATTCTCCACTAGTTTTAACTTATCTTCCGTGTATATATCTATGGGGTATTGTCAACTCTCTTTTTAAACCTTGCTAGAAGGTCAATAATATAGTATACAAGAGAGTGACAATTCCCCTCCAAGGAGGATAAGCAAAATGCTCACCTTAATATATTGGGTAAAGGACCCCTTCATTTCTCTTCTACAAGCATAACTCTAATGATTGGTCCACTCAAATATGTCACTAGTGTGAAATCCTCACAATACTATTCAATATCTTACATGGGTTGTTATAAGTCCATAAATTGGCTTATGAGAAAATGTCTAATCCTCTCGAAGGGGACGTGCAAGAGTGCGTTCGTGTGTGTGCGCAGAGAGAGAGAAAGAGAGAGAGAGAGAGAGAGAGAGAGAGCGAGCAAGTATAAAAAGACAAACATGATCATCTTGTTGCCTTTTGATAGTCTCGGATAAGGTGTTGAAAAAAAGAGTCGAACATGTATCTTCGATAGTGTAATCTTGTTAATGTGTTATTCTATGCTCAAGAGTTTAGTATTTTTTGAGTTTGTCTAATTTGATTCATTACATATGAGCATTAAGTCTACCAATGCCAGAACTTTGTCAATGCTTCTCATTTGAAGTCTAGCATGAAGCAAGCATGTGATTTCACAAAATTTAATCGCTGCATTGAAGCTTCCATAGAGACTTAACCCCTACATGCCAAACGTGCTCCATACTAAATGCCTTTGTAGTAACACTCCTCTCTATGAGCCCCAAAGACAAAAAAAGCATTCTCAAATTGCCTTGGCTTATTAACATGACAGAGTACGAATGCCTTCCTCGCAAAATGTGAACCACATATCAATCCCATGCTAAATCCTTGCCAACTTGTACTATACTTACATAATGGCTAAATCTCATGCTAAATCCTCGCCAACCTGTACTTTACTTACATACTTGTACTATGCTTCATAATGGCTAAATCCCATGCTAAATCCTCGCCAACTTGTACTATACTTACATAATGGCTAAATCCTCGCCAACCTGTGCTTTACTTACATACTTGTACTATACTTCATAATGGCTAAATCCCATGCTAACAACTCGTACTATACTTACATAATGGCTACACTTTCTTGTAAAATCTATAACTTTCAATCAACAACTCCGATGAGCATGATTACCTATGCCAAGGTTTATTTATTTTTTGATACCAAAATCCCAAGCCCAAAAACCAATTCAAAGAACATTTTAATCATTCACATTAACCCACATTAATTAAGTATAGCTTTGTTAAGGTAAGAGCAAAAGAGATGCATGACACAAATATAAATTAAGCAGACCTAACAGTGCATTTTAGCCTAGCCTAGCCTGGCCTAAACTAACCTAACCTAGCCCAAGATAACCTAACCTAAAAAATAAGCCAATCTAACCTAAAATGACCTCAACAAACCTAGCTTAGGACTCATGGCAATCAGGTTGGGAGGCAGCATGGAGAGGGAGGGCGGCAAGCAGCTGGGAGGCACGAGAGGGCTCGAGTTGGGCAAGATGCAGGCTGACGAGGCGGGAGGCAAGCAATTGGGATATTGTGCATGCTAGGAGGGGGGGAGGCGAGTGCACGAAGGGAGAGGGGGGAGGGACGAGAATGCAGGCAGCGGGGAGAGAGGTGTGTGTGGCTGGCAGGGGGGAGAGAGGGAAAGGGGAAGGCGAATGGAAGTAGAGGGAAAAAGGAGAGGGAAATCTCAGCAAAGGGGGGCTGGGAGAGGGAGGGGGAGGGGGAGGTGATGTAGGAGAAAGGGCAGATGAGGGAGGCAGGACAGGATGGGAGGTGGGGGTAGGGGCAGGCGAGGGATTTGGGTTTTGGGGGGGGGGGTGGGGGGGGGGGAGAAACAGAGAGAAGGACAGGTGGGGGGCAAAGCAAGGGCAGATGAGAGGGAGTTTAATTTTTCAGTTTTTTGTTTTTGTTTTTATTCGTTTGTTTGTTTTTTGGGTTTTTTTTTTTTTTTGGGGGGGGGGGGGACTAATTACATATTTTACTGAGATATAGATCAACATCCTTCATCTTCTATATAATAGAAAACATGATGGAAAACAAAGCAACAATCGGCACCTGACAAGCTAGAACCTGAAAACATCCTCTCAAAATTGAAAAGATTTTGACAAATTGTATCGTGATCCTTTTTGCAAAAAGCAGCTGCTCAGTTACAACCAGAGTAAAAGCTCAACTTTGACAACTGACCTACCTATCCTAACTGAAAACCATGCCGATCAAGAAATGCACTCAGAGGAATTCTCCTTATATTTGCATGGATAAGGACCAGCGTTCTTTTAGACGCTTCAGAAAAGCACCTTGGTTCCAAGCAGAGACATAAGCTGAGAGACAAACTCTGGGTGGGCAGGCCAAGCAGCTCCAGTTAGCAGGTTTCCATCTGTATAACATTTGGAGATGGGCTCAGGCTCAAGCCATTCTGCACCAGAAATAACGACCTGTGGCTTCACTGCTGGATATGCAGTACATTTTTTCCCCTGTGACAAGAGCAGATCATTAGAGCATCAGAGAACATTCAACATAGTAAGCTAGCCACCTTCAGACTAAACACAGATGTCAATATGGCAAGGAAAGTATTAAATATTTAAATACCTTCAGGACTCCAGCTGCAGCCAATATCTGTTGGCCATGGCAAATAGAAGCAATAGGCTTGTTACATTCTGAGAATTCCTTCACTATCTCTAAAACTCTCTCATTCACAGCCAAATACTCCGGAGCTCTTCCTCCAGGAATAACAAGAGCATCATAATCCTTCACTTTAACCTCATCAAAGTCTGCTGTGAGTGTGAAATTGTGACCTGGTTTCTCACTATATGTTTGTGCACCCTCAAAATCGTGTATTGCAGTTGGGCATTTATCGCCTGGCTTTTTCTCAGGACAAACTGCGTCAACTGAGTAACCCAAAGTTTGCAAAGACTGAATAGGAACCATGACCTCGTAATCTTCCATGTAGTCCTTCAGTGCCAATGAAAACATCTTGATAGTTTAGATACATCATTGACATTGCGTACAGTAACTCAAATAGTGGCTATCAACTTATTGACGAATCAAATGAAATTTTGGAATGCACCCCCAGGCAAATACTGCCCAACACTGTTTCCCAGAAGCTAGAAGAGATGACTCACCCCACATAGAAAGAGAACCTTCTTATCTGGGTTTGATATAGTTGCTCCAATTGCCTTGATTGCAAGCCTCAAAAATTCAGGATGACCTGGCCAGGCTGCTCCAGTGATAAGGTTTCCATCTGCAAAGCATGCTGTGATAGGCTTTGGATCCAACCAGATGCCGCCCGCAGCAACAATAGCAGGCTTAAGTGCAGGATATGCTGTGCATTTCTTTCCTTTTAATAGACCCGCTGCAACAAGAATCAACTGCCCATGGCAGATTGAAGCGATTGGTCTATTCAAAGAAGCAAAATTTTTAACGAATCCTATAACAGAACTATTCACAGACATATACTCAGGGGCCCTTCCCCCTGGAATCACCAAAATGTCATAGCTGTTGATGTCAACTTCCTCAAATGTTGCCGTCAAGACAAAATCATGTCCAGGGCTCTCAGAGTATGTCTGCAGATGTCACAACTACAAAATCACCAAAGACTCCTTAAAATTGTCTAAGAACAGCAAAAAACATTAAACGTTAAACCATTCCTTCACTCACACATAACCTTTGTCTCAATCCATGATGATATCGAGAATATTGGAAAATACAAGAATTGCAAATAAAACACCAAAAATCTTAAAAAGAACCTCTGAAAATCATAAAATTTATTGAAATGAGTGTGAATATAGCATGTCTTAACATTAAAAATCTGGATATGAGTGCCAATAGGAAGCCCATGCAAGTTCTGGATAAAAGTGCCAATGGGAATCCCATGCAAGTTCTCCTCCCACTTCTTGCAAACATAGCTTCCACCCCATAATCCACAATAGCTACCATGTGAGCCCCTATATGAGGAGGAAAAAGGGGACAACAAGAGGCTACCATGTGGCTTGCAAAAAGGATGCCGACAACTTATATCCTTCTTAGGGGTTTATTTAGAGAAGTCGCGTGGGCTGCACAGTCCCAGCACATAAGGCTGGCAAATAGACAACTTTTTTGTAAAAAATTCCATGGACAACAAAGCAACAGTGCGTTGTTTCACGTTGCACCAATTACCAACAAACAACGAATGTGCCCAAAAAGAAAACAATAACCTGCTATTGATCTTTGCATCAATGTTACTGGACCTATATAAATTATCCAATCCATGCAACAAGAATTTTCTTAAATATATTCCAAACCATCCCAAATAGTAAGTTTGATGTCTAACAAGGTTCTCTTGGTAGCTCTCATAGGATTCCATTGGTTGTTCTGGATGTCTAATGAAGATGAACATTGCTCTCCCCACAATAAATCAGAGATTTGTTTTTCCTCAAGCGTGGACATGAAGTCTCAACTATGCATCAATTCTTCCTTTGAGCAACTCCATTCTTTTGAGAAAGATATATTAAGCAGATTTCTACCTTCGAATATCATTCCACCTAAGAGAAACTAAGCATTTCTAGTGAAATCACAGGTGAATATTTACACACAATAAGCTCCCCTTTTTTAACCTCATTTGCACCTTGCTACAAACCCCAATATGCACAAGCTCAAGATAATTTGTTGTTCTTCTTACACCATTTTGGGGTGTTCGAATGAGGTCATTTTATAATCTCATGATCATGTAATAATAGCTCGTCACCGTCGTCCGTACCACCTAGCCCATACACAGGTCGTCGACCTCTATACAGCTTGTTACCCTCGGCTGGTGCATTAGTATGTGGGTAGAGTTGCCTAAAGGAAGGCATGCGGTGCAACCGTAACCCTAGCTGCACAAATGTATTTTTTATTTGAAATAGTCACATTTGTCTTATGTGGAGAATGTGGTATTACAAAGGTACACTATTCAAGCTTACAGCTAAACAATTTGGAAGATTGATAGGCACAAATTGCTCACAATAAAGTAAACGGCATAAAAGGCTTTGACATTTGAAATTCCAATCATTACATTGGTGGAAAAGAACAACGTAGGATCATTATATGCAAATTATATGAAGGGAGGCGGTCATATACATCATCGTCTAACCATGATGTGCGATTAGATGGTTGCCATGGAAGAATTTATCGATCATCGAAAAATGCTAATTTGGGCGGCCTGTGAACTAGATGGCCCCTCATGCAAAGTCATTGTTATTACAGTCAACTAAAGAAAGGAAAGATCAAAACAGGACATCAAATTAGCATTGAGTCGGTTCATCAGGCTATAATAACAACAATAGTTCTCATTCTAAACTATTGTTATTACATCCTAATACACCGACTGAATGCTAATCTAAGCTTGTAAACTCGATGGTCCCCCATGCAAAGTCATTGTTATTACAATCTGATTCCGGCTCAATTCTAATCTGAGCCTGTGAATTAGATGGTCCCTCATGCACAATCATTATTATTACAGTCTGATTTCGACTGAATGCTAGAGCCTAGTCTGAACCTATGAATTAGTCGGTCCCTCATGCATGGTCATTGTCACTAAAACAAGCTCGGTGTCTGTCTGGGATTAGTATACTGTTTGGGATTTATATTTTTCCTTTTTTGAAATTTATTGATTGGAATTTACAGAAACAAGCGCAGTGGTTGTTTGGGATTTACTAAAGATTATATTTTGTGGGGGTTGCAGTTAATCCTAAACCAACAAAAAAGTATTTCGTTGCCACTGCCTACCTCCTCTAGCCAATGCCTACCTCCTCTAGCCTTAACTATCATACAACTAACCTGTCATATTCATCAATGTAATGTGTGGGGAATCTATCAGTACACGAGTCTTCAAAGATTGCAAAGATCTCACAAGACGGCTTGATTTGACATATTAGAATATGTGAACAATTACATCTTGGATAGTAGGAGAGCAAACTAGTTTTAAAACCTGTCGAGCAAACTAGTTTTAAAACCCAACAGGTCTCGAGTGAAGGAACAGCGGAGGAATAGAGATAGAAAGCCACGCCGCTTGTCCTGAGCTTGATGAAGCCATTTCGCAAGGGGTCACTCGACAACCCAAGATTGTCCTTGATGAGATTGATCGCTTGGAGGAGGAACATAGAGTTCCCAAGAGTGTCATTCACAAGATGGTCATATTGCATGAGGAACTGTGGGAAGGCCTTCAATACTATAAGAACTTTTCACTACAATGGGAAGGCCCTCTAATACAGTCGGCTTTTCAATAGAACTTGAGTTAAGTAGTAAATTGTCTTCTTTGAAAAAAAAAACAGTAAATTGTCTTTATACTTATCCATACTTAGATATGATGGTAGTCTCTTTTCAAAATGTAGAAGAGTAAAACTTGGTTGTATACTACCTGGGTATATAACTTTAGGGGTTGACTATTACATTTGGCTTTTCTATATAACTTCAGTTTTAAAGCAAATAATTCACCATTTGTCGGTCCTTGGATACGATTGCTTCACTCAGATGGGCCTTATAATTTGAAAATGTTGCATTTAGTTGGATTCGAAGGTTCTATTTTCTTACGACTGCTTCACTCATGACTTGCGATTAGATGGTAATTCTAACCGTGTGATATGTTCTTGCAGTCTATCTCAGCTTCATGTTAATTCTAATTCTAAACTATTGTTATTACAGCCTGATAAACCAACTGAATGCTTATCTAAGCTTGTGAACTAGATGAAGTCATTATTATTACAGTCTCGTTCCGGCTCAATGCTAAGCTGAGCCTGCGAATTAGATGGTCCCTCATGCACAGTCATTGTTATTACAGTCTGATTCGGACTGAATACTAATCTGAACCTATGAATTAGATGGTCCCTCATGCACAGTCATTGTCGCTAAAACAAGCCCGGTGGTTATTTGAGATTAGTATACTGTTTGGGATTTACATTTTCCCTTGTTTGGGATTTACATTTTCCCTTGTTTGGGATTTATAGATTGGGATTTACTGAAACAAGCGCGGTGGTTGTTTGGGATTTACTAAAGGTTATATTTTGTGAGAGTTGCAGGTAATCCTAAACCAACACAAATGCATTTTGTTGCCAGTGCCTACCTCCTCTGGCCAATGCCTACCTCCTCTAGCCTTGACTGGTGTTGAGCTGACCCAATCACGATTGCATGATGTTCCAACCACCGAGCTGGTTTAGGACAATCACATTAAGTCCAAGCCAGCCTGGCTCTGATGTTTGAGCTGATTACACCAGGGAGTTTGAGTGGGTTGGCAGCTCATCTCTCTTACCTATACCCACACCCGCTGAAGGTATACAGGACGCAGTAAGCACCAGGGACCATTTCCTATTAGGGGAAAAGCAAGGACGGCCAATCCACTATATGTACTCCACAAACATATTGCAAGATATATGCTAGACATGCCATCATTGAAGGAGACAATATTTTGTTACTTTCATTAATGGGTGGGTAATTTACTACTACATATACTAGAACACAACGGTGTTGCAACTTGCGAAGGACTACAATATACCTAGATGAATCCAGGAACATTCCCAAACTCATCCTCTAAAAACACAACATCGTGCAGTTTCAGTCTCACGATAGTCACTCATAAGATTGAAAACCATAAACTTCATCACGCATAGCAATATGACAATTTGTGAAAATACCCCAATATGTTGCAAATTAAGAGTTTGACAAATTCATTTTGGGCATAGGCATAGCCACAATTGTAAATGTGATCAACTACTATAATACATGCACTCGAAGATATGGCAATGTGATACCCACAATGTCCCTGTGCTTGTACACAGACGCTTGTTGATCTTGTAGGTTAGCATGGAGATCGAGGAGATTCTAGAGCCCCCGGTTTAGTATTAAATAACCTATTAGGGTTGTTTCATTCTTCCTCACAATCTTACTTCAAACCTCCTCTTAAGTCAACATTGTAGTCAAGTGCAATAGCTAGAGCATTCATATTTTGCTAGACCCATATTAGTTTGTTCAGGTGGTCAGTACTTTTGTCCATTTGGGTTGCAAGAGGCATATTGTCTTTCATGATCTAGATCAAGATAAGGAAAGTTTATGTATCCTTATGTCCCTTCTCTTGAACCTTCGTTTGATGTGTTGGTCCCTTGGAGGGACATCTTAACATCTTGTGGCATTCTATCCATCTCCTAAGACAAATTTCCAGCCTTCATCTTGCATAGGAAAGACATGTAATTACTTTTCATTTCTCCACCATAATATTCCAATTGTAAAACACGTTCCAAATTGTGAGATTGTATAGCTTTTATCCATCATGTGGATACCCAATCAATATGCATTTTTCATCTTTAGATTCGAATATTCTTTTGCTATCCTTATGAATGTGAGCATATACTATTGAACCAAATCTTTGGGATGCCTCACACCATGGGCTTGATTCCCACCCATGTCTCTTTTTTGTGCCATATCTTTGAGTGCACTTATTGTAGCAGATGAGGCTTGTGCATCACCACTCAACCATAGATCCCTTGGAATCACCTCCAAGCTAGAAACTCAGCAACCTCCATATCAAGTAAGACTTCACGTCCCATACTATGCAATCTCATCTACTCATAGATTTTGTTAGGGAGGAATGTTATACTCTAGTTGAGGTTACATGACCTTGGAAGGGTCAGTCGATATTCTCCTTTAGAGGACCGTCTTGTGTAATATATTAATTGTGTTTCATGTATATTGGTCAAAGGAGTCAATGTCAAGGTCCTTGATGAGGGTGGTTGGGCACTCACTAGATGGTCCCAAGGCTAGGATGCACCTACTTGAGAAAAATTCCTAGTGGCAATTGGTTTAGAAGGGATCCCAAGAGAGGGGTTAAATGGTGCATTTAGAGAAGGTTTAGGATTGTGACATGTGGCAAGAACCACACCTAGACAAATCTACGAGGTTGTTAACCTTCTTGAAGTTTCGATTACATGATGATGACCCAAGCGAGTAATGGCTCTCACTTACATAGATTCACAGTGTCTTAGGTGTCTCAAGCCTAGGACCACCCTTAGTATACCAAAGGCACCATGTGTCTTGATTGTCCCAAGGTCCTATAGGATACATGACCATAGCCTGACTTCCATAACACTAGCCACGTTATGTCTATACGTGGACATAATATTATCCCCCCTCAAAGAAAGACTGAGACTTAAAAAGAGAATCAACACTTTTCCAAGTACTATGCTCTTCTTAGCGATCTTTCCACTTAACCTTCAACTCTAAAACAACCATGTTCTTTAGATGTTGATCCCTATAATCCAAAAGACATTCCGCGGAGTTCATAGAGCACCTACGTGGTCAAATTCTCCAATTGTACAAGTTTATCCTCAACGGCCAAGTATCTCCAACACCCATTACCCTTTCAATCTACTAACATGAATCAATCTACTAATATGAAAGACTGGATATACCAGACACGGTCAGAAAATAGCAGCTTGTAAGCCATGCCATTGATCTTTTTAAGGATCATAAATGGACCATAAGGCAATGTGATATATTGTATGGGTAGTTGCCCTACAAAATGTCAACGTAAGCTCTATTGTTTGATTGGTTACAACATCAACAAGATATGTTGTGGTTTGCAAGGCAAAGCACAAAAAGTGCTCAGGATAGAGCGTAATGTTATGCTATCAGAAGCCATCACCTTGAGTTTTCTCAGAGGGTCAATGGGTTTGCTTGAGGATCCCAAGAGATTCTCAGGAATGTGCACTAGCAAGGTAGGCACCATGGTAATCATACATCAATATGAATGGACTGATTTGGGTTGTTGAGTACCTAGCACTGTTGTAAGCAAACTCAAGCAACGGAAGGTAATCTTCACAATTAGACTACCTTCGAGAGACATAAACTCCCAGCTTGTCTTCCATAGTCTAATTGACCCGCTTTGTTTGTCCATCCCATTAAGGATGATCAGCCAAACTCATACTAAGCTGAGTGTCCGTTTCTAACTTAGCATCTCTACCATTGAGATTTCAACCAGTAAGCCAAACAAGCTAAACAACTTCTCAACAAACAAGTGAGAAAGTTGGGTGGCTGTAACACTTTGCCTCATAGGTATGAACCGATTCAGTTGGTAAGTCGGTCAACGATCACCCAAATTGCATCATGCCCATGAGAAAATCATAGTAAACCTACAATTCTTTGCCTTTTTTTTTTTTTTCAAAGAAAGGAACCTTCTATTAATGCTTGAAAGACTTCATACAAAACAGCAGCCCCGAAGGTACCGAGTATGGAAAAAACCGGAAAAGGCTGAAAGAAAAGAACCAGCCTGTACCAGAGAAACCAAGCTCACTACCTAGGGGATCTCTGATACTGGGGCTAACAACCAAGTGGGGGGACTATACAACCAATGAATCCCTCGCTGAGTGAAGATGTAGAAAACTCCTGCAGGCCAAGCCTTGCAGAATCGAGCACGCCTCTCGATAGTCGCTCTAGAGCCTGGAGTCCCACGCTCCCAGGTGAACCGTAGAGTGTAGATGATATCCTGTCAGATGGCGGCACAGCATCCCAATGCAAAATAAATATTCTCATAGATAATTGAGTTTGATGGACTTTCAAAAACAACAAAAAGTATTTCAAAGAGTATAAAGAAAGCTTCAAATTGGATTTCTACATTTTATTTTATTCTTTTAGAAAGTGAAAGTATCATGTGTCGATGGCATAGCTCGCTTTTTTGCTGGCTCGTTCCACGCAGTGATACTGGCTACCACCTCCCAAACCCTGTCCTCCGGAGGAGAAAGGGGAGCTAGGCTATCAGGAGGGACTGCCTCATGGAGCTCTATCCTCTGAATGCTCTGACCCTGTACCCGGTAGGCTTGGGAGATCTCATCAATCTGGAACGCGTGTCCTCCCTCAGTCAACCACGCCACCATCCCCCAAGTGTAGTCCCTCTGAAGACTCTGCATACAGGTCATGATCGTGAGGGCTCCCATCCAATTCCTCGCTGCTCTGTGACGGCTTCAAAGGCAATGCGGGATCGTCTCCAGGAAACCACCAGAGCAACAATGGCACTGCCCCTCCACTCGCATCTGCTCCAACCACGGTCTGATGGGCAAGCCCCCGTGGACGGCCAGCCAAAAGAAGTAGGATCTTCCTCGGTCGCAGACTGGACTAAAACCGCGTCCAAAACTTGGAACGGACATCCCGGGGCACTCTCTGAGTCACCCAATGCCACTCCCTCGAGGGGGTCCACCTCAAAGAGTCCATCTGAAGCCTCCTGCCAATCTGTGTGGTGTAGGAAAAGAAGGGCATCTCGTTCATCTGCTCGACAAGGTCGCCCCTCGAGGGCCAGAACCACTCTCCCGAATCCCACTGGACCTCCCTCAAGGGTCTACCCTCCCACAGCTAGAGGCGCCATCTGGGGGCATCCTGCTCTAAGATACTGGGAGGGTTGATGTGCCACTCCTTCCCCAAACGTCATTGCCCGAGCTTCCGCCTACACTAAAGAATCGATATGAGGCTTCTTCGTGTAGGCCATCTTCTGGTGGATCTAGTGATGCCCTATAGGCCATGGCATGTGCCTTGGCATGAATATAGGCACTTATACTTTTAGTTCCTTTTAGGCCACATAGGACACTTAGTCCTATGTGACACCTAGGACACTTAGTCCTAGGTCTAGGTACAAGTACTTTGTACTCTTTCTTTTCTACTACTCTAGTTGACGTGACGACTGATTCTCATCGACTCTTTGTACCTTGTATTCTCTCTTTTGCTTATCAATCCTACAGTGGTATCAGAGCCCAGATCTGCTTCCTGTCCCCGTACAGTCCGTACACCTGTATGGACGTCCGTACAGAAACGTACGGATCCCGTACGTCTCCAACTGCTGTCCAAGGCTTCCAGAGATTTTTTGTCGTCACAAAGTGCCTCATTGCTGTTTCCAAGCTGAGGCAACTGCTCTAGGACCTTGCTCCAGTTTTTTTCATGGACCATATCAGCTCTTCGTGGTCAGTTCAAGGCCTTTCATCACTGGAAATTACTTTGAACTGCTTCTACACTAGGCACCTACCAGTCGCAACTTGTCTAGAGGCTGTTCCAGGGGTGCCTTGCAGCTCTACGCTCAGTTCGAGGCTGATTTGAGGCATTTCCAGCCCTGCTGCTGCTGCCTTTTCATCTCGAGCTGCTGCTACAGCCCTTTATCCAGCTCCATTACACTCACAAGTGGCCCTCTCAACTAGGCGACTAACTTGGGATCCATCTCCTGCCAGATTTGAGCTTCAACCTTCAGTTCGTGGCACTAGAAGGTGGCGACTTACCTTCTCCAGAAGGCGTCCCCTCTCCAGCTACTCCTCTGAAGCTTCTATTGGCTGCTCCCATCTCGTGGAAGAGTGTACTTGCATTTGAGAACCTGTTCCAGCAGATTCAACTATCTTTTGCTATCCACAAGCTACTTTGCTGTTTTTTACTGTTTTTTGACAGTTTTTACTGTCAAACCCTAATTTCCAACAGAAAATTTAGGGCTTCTAACATCTGGACCTTCAACCTGTCAACACAATACTTTGGACAAGGTTGACAACTGAAATCCTTCCAAAAATTGAAGCTTTCAGTTAATTTCAAGTTCAGGACTGTCACATTGTGCCACGTCATCACTCGGGTCAACAAAATTTGGGGCTTTTGTGTTGGGAGCTCAATTTCAACTGGTGTTTGGGACAATTCTACTTTTGCAGTTTAAAGCCTTGAGGCTAACATTGGGTCAGATTTTCATACATCGGGTCACATTTGCAAAAATCTCAGCAAAATTTGGGGCTTTTCTGCATTTGCCCTCTTTTTGGCCCATTTGCCCTCATTAAATTTGGGGCTTTTGCCAGATTTGCTGTTTTTGCAGTGAACATTGCCTGTCACAGTCACATTTGGGTCAGATCTGCATTTGCCCTTTGATTTGAATTGGAAATTTGCAGATATTTGCTGTCATTTTAGGACAGCCAGCTCTTTGCAGTGACAGCCTTGAGGCTTTTGAGTTTTCAGGTCTCTTTCAAAGTATCACATTTGCTATGGCTGGGAACAATCAAGATCTATTTGGCATTCTTTGTGAAGATGATAAGTTGGATGGCACCAACTATCCAATGTTATTCTTGTTGCAAAGCATTTGTGGAATATTGTTTCTGGGGTTGATCTAAGGCAAGCCAATGCTACAGTGGTTGCCTCTACTGCCGGTCCCTCTGCAAGGAGTACTCCTCCTAATGCCTTATCTTCTAGCACTCCCGCTACTGCTCCCCCAACTCAGGAACGGTAAATGCAAGAGATGCAAATGCACATTCATGTATTGCTTTATCATGCAAGAGAATCATTATTCCACACATCCGGTCCTGCACGACAGCAAAGGATGCTTGGGACAAATTGGCTTCTCTCTATCAGATTCGCAATGAGGCACGTGTTGCATATTTGAGAAGGCAATTACAGGAAGTCAGTATGAATGAAGGTGATTCTATGGATGCATACCTAACAAAGGTCAAGGACCTCATGGAACAACTTGCCAACATTGATGAGGTGGTGCCAAATTCACGTTAGTACCACACTGAATGGACTACCAGATACATATCAAGGGTTTCCTACAACCCTTCGATTAGTGGCCATGGGTAATCCAGACCACTAATCTTTTGATCAGCTAGTCACTTTGCTTTTGCAGGAACAGCAAAGTCATGCTAATAGACAAGCCATTATTCCTGATCATGCATTTGCTTCACAGCAGACAGGAAGAGGCAAGGCTTCCAAGCCTATTGGCAAGCCTAAATCTACGCATAGCAGCTGCAATTCCTCCCATGCATCTAAACAGGGAAAAGCTCAAAAAACGACTTTTTCTTTGAAAGCTCTTAACAGGCTCTCGAAACCACTTCGCAAAGCCAAAGTGACTTTTCCAAAGGTTCCTCCAAGGTCTCTGCATACTTGGATGCAAGTAAAGTCACCCACAAAGCTTTCCACAGAGCTTCTCCTTCCTCCCACAGAGCTGCTGAGCTTCAAGCATTCACGCACGCTCAGCTAGATCACCCGGGCTCTGATACCAGTTGAGAGTGCTCTCAACGGAAGCAAGAACGGAAGAAGGAGAGAGAGAGACAGAGAGCCACACAAGTTTGGTGGGTGCAGAACCACCCTAATCTTCTTTTTCATTCATTTATATATGTGTTTGAGTATTGTACATAACCGGGGTAAAGGCACAGTGACCTTTAACCCCCACAAACATGTTATTTGCAATCTAGACAACTGATGTGGCAAATAATATGTCACAAGATGGGGTATTATGACACTCGTGTACTAGTGTCAAGATGGTAAGTATTTGTCAAAATTGTCACCTTTATGTTCCCCGTTCCTACGAAATCCTTGACGTGACATGTTCTTGTTCCTTGGAGACTATATAGAAGATTGCTACGTAAGACAATCAAATAGCATAACCACCCTCCTATGACAAAACCAATCCTTGAAAATAGTACAATGTTTCTAACATCGCAAACTCATTTTGAGCTAAATTGCACCCTTAAAAACGAGAGAGAGAGAGAGAGAGAGACCTTTCCATATTCAAAGCTGATATGAAGCATCCTCTCAAGATTATAGCTACTCTTGGGGACAGACTTACCTTTGGAAGTCCATTCTAAGACTTTGTTCATTCAAAAATCAACGACATGCAGTTCAAAGACATCAATCTTATCTTTCTTCATGATAATTTTACTGAAATCTTTCTTTATTATGTACTCTAGTTTATATATAGATACTATGTACCTGATGACCAAGAAAATCATGGACAACTGTTTTACATTTTTCACCAGCCTTCTTTCCTGGACATATCGCATCAACTTTCAAACCATAGGCTTGTAAAGCTTGAAAAGGTACCATGGCCTGCAATAAAATAAACAACTTTAATAACTATCACTAATTCAAACATTGAAAATTCAACTTTAAGACATTGAATTGAATTTTAAGCTAATTATAAGCATGATTTTGACACGCTGCACAAGCGCGTTATACTGCCACTTGGATACCAGAATAGGATTAATTTTTTAAGTGCTGACATCTTAGTTAACACATTGGATATTCCACCCACCCAATACGTAGTTGCATAAAGTCCTTCACAATGGAAGATGCCCTAGTCCAAATGGACTGACACCTTGCTTTTTTAGGATATGATTGGGCATCATGTTTCCTAGCCTGCAAGGCGGCATTTGGAACTCTATTACATAGTCTATCCCAAGAGAGGCTGCAGAAATTTCATCTCCCAATGGAGACCCATTACTCTTTTGGGAACCTTTTATAGGAGATTTAACCAAGGCCATCCAATCTGCATTTGTAGTCCATTCTTCTCGATCGTATGCATGATACACAGACGAGCCTTCGTGCATAGCAAAAGCACTTTTGATAATATCTTCTCTTTTTGGGAGGCTTCACATTGGGCTATGCAGACTGGCCAACGCCTTGCCATTCTACTCTTGGATTTTGAGAAGGTTCATAATAGAGCAGATTGGAGTCTTTTGGAGGGCACCCTTGCTCACTTTGGATTCTCACATGCATAAATCATGGGGTCTCCCCATTCTACAGATCAGCCCACAGACATGTGCTTATCAGAGGAGAAAAAAGAGAGGTTTTTCAGATTTCACGATTGGTTTATCATGAATGCCCTCTTGCCCCTTTCTTGTATTTATTAGTGGCTAAAGGAATGAGCATATTTTTGAGATCTCACACAAATATGATTGGGTTGAGACTCCCTTTAAGATAGGACAAGGAGCTTCTAAATAGTGAGCTGGCTGATGATACTATTGTTCATTTGGATGCCACTCCATAGAACTTCAATTCTTTCAAGGCAACCTTGAATTTGTTTTTTTATGACGCAGGTGCACACATCAATTTAAATAAATCCAATGACTTTTCAATAAGTGACAAGAACAATCCACTTTGTTTCAGTAATGTGATTTCTTTGTTTTCATGCCTTTGCTGTTTCCATATTTACAGGGGTTTACAAAGGTGTTTCTGACAAATACTTGCGCTGGCAGGTTGGTGTGGCATCTCCCTTTCGCAACAATTTGCACACCAATGTCAAGCGAAAACTTATGTTTTGGAGCTAAGCATCTTGCTCCCAAGGGTGGTGGTGGTCAATCAGGTTTTGGTGGCCAGGGCATGGTTTATTTGCTCTTGTTCATGCGATTCTAGGAATTAATCACCCAGCTCAAAAGATCCATTAGGAATTTTCTTTGGAGTGGACTAGATGGTTCCGCACACACCAGAGCCAAGGTGGCTTGGGAGACTAGTGGGGACGCCCACAAAGACTAGGATTAGTCTAGAATTTATTTGCATGCAAAAGCTCTAACGATTAAAGGGTGCCATGGTTATGTGCGCTTTAATTAATTGTTCCAGGTGCCAAGAGGGGTTGCATGCCCAAGCAACAGGATCCTAGCAAGCATTCGAGAGATCACTCGCATGACCAACTGCTAAGAAGACTCTAAAGTTTTGCCCTCTTGAGGCATGTAACTAGGACCTAGTTACAAACTAGTTAGAAAGTTGACAAAGTGGCTATTGCCAAAAGAATGAGACAGAGAGCTCTTATAAATTTTCGCGTTTTGAAATTTGTAACAGGAGTTGTACGCTGCACTTTTTGTACTCAGAAATTCTCAAGTAATAAAGACCTTCAGTAGGGGTCCAACCCAACGATTGTCCTAGGCCCTAATGTGTGCAGAGAGAAAGAAAGAGAGAGGGAGAGTTATCTGTAAGAGAGAGCGCGCAGAGACAAGAGATAGCGCAAAAATTTTTGAAGAACGAAGTTTCATTGGTATCAGAGCCAACGTTCATTGCTTTTCTAGGGAGTGACGATCCAAGACTGCAAGGAGATGGATGATTTGCCCTCCTGCACTACCAATTGCGTGAGTCAGATCATGTGGTAAGTAAGCAAGCTTGCTGCAAATGGCTCATGTGGTGCGTGGGTCACGAATCGACCAAAGCAAAGGCAAGAGATAACACAAAAAAATTGACGAATGAAGTTTCGTTGGTATCAGAGCCAACGCTCATTGCTTTTCTAGGGAGTGACGATCCAAGACTGCGAGGAGATGGATGATTTGCCCTGCACTGCCAGTCGCGTGAGTCGGCGCGTGTGGTGAGTAAGCAAGCTTGCAGCGAATGGCTCACGTGGTGCGTGGGTCACGGATCGACCAGAGAAAAGGCAATTAGCAAAGTAAGAGGACGGGATGAGGAGGTTTTTCACGGCTAGGAAATCAATCCTTCCGTTTAATATCTGGAGGCGAGCAGAAACACCTAATCAAGATGATGAGCCACCGTTCCGTAATCGTGTGCGGCTAGTCTTATCCAACGTTTGACGGAAGTCGTATGGTTGTATTCACGCGAGGGCGCAAGCGTTGGGCAAATCGTCGCATAAGCTTCCAATCTCCATCAAAGAGTAGGGAAATTCATCTCTCGCAATCAGCGCCTAACCCGTAAGTCATGGTGTCACGAATCTGGAAGGACGTCATCCATTTTTTGGTGCATTCCAATCACGCGTACCGGCGCTGAGTGTCTCAGGTCAGCAGGTGGTAACTGCCAGCTAGGCAATGACGTGGCAAACACGTGTGAGATGCTGACGTGGCATACAGCACATGCAAGTGATGACATGGCACTAGCACATGTGAGCTGACCTGGCCCTAACAGTGACGTGTCAGTAGATGTGGCAAGTGGTAGATCGCTGACGTGGCATTCGGACAGTGCCACATGGGAGGGGATACAGATGCTGACATGGCAGCAGCCGACTGTGTAGATAATGTGGCATGGCCAGCTAGATGTTGAGGTGGCAGACCTAAGGTTAAACTACCTTGATCACAGCTAGTGACAAGGTTAAAGGTCTAGCCAGTTTGGTTCAACTAGACCAGTTTGATTAGTGTAACCAGACTGTAAGCAGTACCCCATCCAGTAACCCATCTTAAAAAAATTACTTTTAAAAAAAAAAGGGGGGGGGGGGGGGGGTATCATCTATCAGATTTTGACTGTTTGAGACAGTTTGTGCTTGTCAGGAAAGCAACAGAAATACCAGTAAATGGACTTGGATAAATGGATCACACTGTTGGGCTCCAAATCTCCTAAGTTGACTGTTTTATCATCAAAATGTTAAGGGTGTTTGTGGTTTCTATGCCATACATTTAGCTAAAACAGGACAGTAATGGACTGTTAGCAGAGGGCAAGGATATGCAGGAGTTGCTGCAGCAATTTGCAGATGTTTTTGGTAATTTTCCTTTATCACCTACCTCCCAGGGGGATATTGACCACTCAATTACTCTTGAGCCAGGATCAAAACCAGTTAATAAAGCACCCTATAGGCTTTCAAGGGCTGAGAGAGGTGGCGGCTAGAGAAGTCAAGGGGCTCTTGGATAGAGAATCTATTGCCGTCCTCTTGCCTACTTCCTATAGCAGGTATTGATGATTTAGTGGATGAATTGAAGGGTGCCAAGTTCTTTACAAAGATTGATTAAAGATCAGGCTACCATCAAATAAGGATGAAAGAGCATTCAGAACTTAACAAGGTTGATGGCTCACCAATACTCCAATAACATTCCAAGCACTCATGAATAAGATCCGACAGGCCTACCTCTATAAATCTCTTTTGGTCTTCTTTGATGATGTACTTATATATGGCAAATCCAAAGAGGAGCACCTGATGCACGTAAAGCAAGTTCTAGAAGTATTAAGGACACACCAACTCTTTGCACATCAGCTCCTATCCTCGTATGTCCAAATTTCTCTCAGACATTTACCATTGGAGCTGATACAAGTGGTAGAGGCATGGGGCTGTGCTAAAACAAGGTCATGGTGTAATAGCATATGAGAGTCACAAGCTAGATAATAAGAAGCTGAGCTACCACATATAGGACCAAGAAATGCTAGCTATGGATTTTATCACAGGGTTGCCTGTGACTGCTAGAGGCTGGAACAGCATGCATGTTGTGATTGACAGGCTTATAAAGGCTGCTCATTTTACACTTACCAAAACCCAAATACTCAGCCTCTATGATTGTTTTACAATTTATGGAAAACTTATTCAAGCTACATGGATTGCCGTAGGAAATTGTGAGTGATCGTGATGCCAAATTCATGGGGCATCTCTGGCGAGATCTATCACTCCTAGTACATCTGATCACCGTCAGATGGATGGCCAAGATTGAGAGGGTAAATAGCTGGCTGGAAGAGTATCTCAGACATTGCTGTTCTGACACTAAGTGGCTTGCATCTAGCTGAACTTTGCGATGACAATAGAAAGCATACCTACATTGGTTAAAGCTATATATGAATGCAAGGTTCATGTTCCATCCACAGTTGTTAATAGACGTTCACCAGTCTCAAGCCTGTATGATATTTTATATAGATCAGAACTGTAGGGAACTTTGTTTGAGGAGGGACATCCTGTGTTTCTCAAGCCCATTTAAAAGCTTATGCAGATCAGAACCATAGGGAACTCTGTTTTGAGGAGTCCGGGTATACTTCTCTGAAGGGGAACACTAATACCAAGCTTGCTCACAGGTACTATGGACCTTTCGAAGTGTTGAAGAGAACTGGTTAAGTGGGATGCCCCTGAGGAACTGCCTCCCATGGATGAGGAAGCGCACGTCCAATACATTCCAGAGAAAATTATTGGATTCAGAGACCATGTACTACATCAGGTGGAAGGGCCTTCTAGATTATGAGTCTTCTTGGCAGCCATCATCCATTGTGGACCAATATCCATATATGCTCAGCTGATGCACTATTTGGGAGGCTATAACTACATCATTGCTGCATGGAGATGATCTGGTTCCACCTATTCCTATCACCGCTTTCCCTTTATGTTCTAGTGACTTCCAAAATTCGAGGACAATTTCTTTTGGGTGGAGAGGATTGTAACAAAGGGGCTAGTTGAGCTGGCTAGTTAATTGGATGCTTAGTTAGCACTATGTAATCCAGTCGAAGTAGGAGGTGCCCCATGGCCTTTTTGGGTATTATCCCACATAAACGGTTGTAAAACGGCCTGCCTGAATTCCATAAAAAGCTGGGCTGTCCCATGTGTACCCATCTTAACATCTATCACCATTCTATGGATTTTGTACAGGAGAGCTCATTGCTCAAATTAGACTTCAATAAGGAAATAACACTTTCTGTACTTGTGCAGCCCATCACAAGTTCTGTGGTAGGTCGAGCCCATGACTTAAATTCTCCCCAAATACCAAGAGGCACTGTCTGTTGTTTACTTCAGCATTGCAACTCTAATCTAATGAATGTAGCTGCTCTATCATAGACCTCCTTCTAGGGAAGAACTTCCTGCTTAATCTGGTCATTTCCGCTGTAGTGTTGGGGTTGGCCTAGCCTGAGATTGTCTACTAGTCTAAAATAAACAGAGATAGCCAAAGTTAGGGCAGGTGGTGTTTCAGATGTAAAATATAATTATTTAAATATACATACATATACACATACACACCTATGTGTTTCTTGCTCTCTCTTTTCCCTCCCCCCCTTCCCTCTGCCCCTTCCCAAGTTTAATGAAATGTTTCGAGGGGTTTCTACATGCTGAAACGCTAGGAGAGCAAAATTGTAAAACCTTGGAGTAACTTATTGGTTATTCCTGTTACGCTCCAGTTGAGCTAACATGACCTTGGAAGGGTCGGTGGACATTTTCTCTTAGGGGACTGACATTTGTATTTATATTTCATGTGCGTAAACTAAATGGTCAAGAGAATTAATGTCGAGGTTCTTGGTGAGGGTGTACTGGCACGGACTAGATAGTTCGAGGGCTAGGGGCCTAGGTGCACCTATAAATGTGAAATCATCAAAGGGCAATTAGTTTTTAATGAATCCCAAGAGAGGGGTAAATGGTGCACTAAGGTAAGGGCTCCAAATTATGACATGTGGCTAGGGAACTATCTAGGGACTTGTGGGCTGTGTTGTGGCATGCAGGTGCTTACTCGTTTTTTTCAGTAGATTTTGGGATTGCTCACACATAGGTTAGGCTGGGTGGATTATCAAGTTGCCAACACCCGTGACTGAATGAAGAAGAAATTCCAATTCGAAATGTTGTGGGTTTTGTTCTGCACGTAACTTTTGCTATCAGAGCCAAGGAAAAATCGATAAAATCAAGGCCGTTAGAGATGCCCTCGATCACCCCTGTAGCGGGTAATGCCAAGAACTTCCATTCAGTCAATCAGAGACAGCAAGCCCTTCCTCAGCCCACGATGCATCCAGAATATTTCAAAGGGGGATCAATTTTTCAAACAATGGTGGCACCATCCGCAGAGGCACCCGGAATGCCAGGTAGCTTTATGGGCAGCACGCAGCCGGGAATGCAGAATTTCCAGCAACCTATGATGGGTGGAATGCCCCTTGTTAATGCCAATATGATGTACTCAAACATTGGGATGCAGCCTGGAATGCAGACAGGAATGCTTGGGACAATGGGCAATACTTTGAATATGCCACAGATGTAGGGAGTGGGACCTGGAATGCCAAACCCCACCATGGGTACGGTTGGAATGGCTCAGAATGCGGGAGCAGTGATGCCCCCACCGTTTTTACAGGCCCCCGCTTATGACAATCTCACCCCTAAAGGCAAATTGAAAGATTACAAGGAGAGAGGGGCAACTGTCAAGTTTGAGACTTTCAATGGGATGCAGGACAGATTGAAGGCTTTGACATTCGTGCAACAGTTTGATGCTGCCTACTCAGGTGGACACTTCACAGAATCCTCCAAAGTCTGAAAGGCAGCCACCTTTTTGAAGGGCAATGCGCTCCGATGGTGGACCAACCTCCTCTTGCAAGGCAGAGCACCTACCACTTCGGTCGAATTCAAGCAGGTCTTCTCAGCAGCATGGCTCACTACCACTTTTGAGGTGGATATCACAACCCCCTGGTACAGGTTGGATGCTGCAAATTGCAGAAATTTGGAGGACTACAATAAGAAGTTTTGGGAAGCCCTACTGCCAGTGAATTCTTACAGACATGTCTGAGCAAATTGAAAGATATTGCTGCGGGTTGCCAAAGGAGATTCGGGACTACTGCACGAAGACAAGGGTTTCCAATATGTCTCAGTTGGTTGAGAATGCCACTACAGCTTATGCACTAATGCAAGGGAAAGTTTCTAGGTTCAAAGGAAGCTCACAGGAGACATCAAGGTCAAAGGGCAGCAAGACAGAATCCCCTAAGAAGTTCAGAAAGTTTTCGCAGCCCATGAAGGCAAAGTTTGTTGGAGGACAAAGGCGAGTACCGACCCGCATGTCTGATGAGGAAAAGCAAATTCTCTATGATGCCAACAAGTGTTATATTTGCAAGGAGGAAGGCCCCAGGGCTTTTGAATGCCCACATAAGAAGTGGAAGTTCCCTCCTTCTGAGCAGGGTGAGCACAAGGAGGAAAAGAGGACTGATCAGAAGAATAAAAAGCCCAAGCCCACTGGTCTTTTGCCAGACTTGATTGGGGCTGTTCAGAATACACATGCTACAGAGTTATGCTGGGCATGGGGCAAGATAAGAGACCAGACAGCTCTGATATCTTTCGATCCGGGAGCCAAGGCCAATTTCATCTCTCCAGAGCTGGCTGGAAAGTTAGGAATAAGGGCAGAAGAGATGGGTCCTTTGTGTGATGCAGATATGGCTTGTCCGGGACTCAGCCAGTCAGTTACTCCGGTGATAGGCAAGCTGCGGATGCATATTCAAAGCTACGTGGAAACAGAAGAGTTCTATATTATGCCGTTGAATGGTTGTGATGTGTTACTAGGGATACCTTGGCACTTTCGTGTTGGGGCTGTTTTGGATACAAAGAATAAAACAACCACAATCACTCACCGTGGCAAGACCCACGTTCTGGATGCTAAATTGCAGGGAGAATCCATCCCTATTGTATCTGCTTTTGCCATTGGCAACGTAATGAAAAAGCATCTTTCAGCGTACTTAGTGTTTGCATCTGAAAAGAAGTCAGTAAAAGAAGAGTCTCATTTTTCTAAGCTGGAAAAACAGCGGACAGATTTTCTTTTTCAGTTTAGGGACTATTTTTCTAACTCACTTCCACAGGAGTTGCCCCCTGAAAGGCCAGAAGACCACACGATAGATATAATCCTTGGTAGCAGTCCTCCTAACCGACCTCCTTACAAGGTCAGTGCAGCCCAGCAAGAGGAAATTATGAACCAGGTCAAGGACCTGCTGGAGAAGGGGCTGATTCAGCCCAGCTCTTCACCTTACTGCTCACCTGTGCTCTTGGTCCAAAAGAAGGATGGATCCTAGCGGATGTGCATTGACTATAGAGCCCTCAATAAGATTACCATTAAGAACAGATTCCCTATACCTCGGATAGATGATATTTTGGATAGGTTACAGGGGTCTAGAATGTTCAGCCGCATTGATCTGAAGAGTGGTTATCACCAAATCAGAATTCAGCCAGAGGATGTTCACAAAACAGCATTTCGTACCACATTTGGTTTGTACGAGTTTCTTGTCATGCCATTTGGGTTAACTAATGCACCTGCCACCTTCAACAGAATGATGGACAGGATTTTTAGAGAGCACCGAACCTTTGTTGGCACTTTCTTCGATGATATCATCGTGTTCTCTCAGGATGAGGCTGAACATAGGAAGCACCTGGCAATTGTTTTGGAGGAGCTACGGCAGCATAAGCGGCTTGTCAATGCCAAGAAAAGTGAATTCTTCATGCATGAGATCCATTTTCTCCGGCACATTGTTTCCAAGGATGGAGTTAGGATGGACCCTGCCAAGGTAGAGGCCATCAGGAATTGGCCACACCTGAAGAACATCCATGAAGTACGTAGCTTTCTGGACTTGTGCTCGTACTACAGGAGGTTCATTCGGTATTTTGCTGAGATTGCATCTCCTTTACATGCCTTACAAAAGAAGGGGGTCACTTTCAAATGGGGTCCCAAAGAAATTGCAACTTTTGACCTACTGAAGGAGCGACTCTGCTCAGATCTTGTGATTATTTTGCCAGATCTTCGCAAACCCTTCGCTGTCCAAGCAGATGCATGTGGGAACAGCGTAGGAGGGGTACTGGAAGAGTTGTGGCATACGAGAGTAGGGTGCTCCAGGATGCTGAAATGAATTTTGGCATCTATGAGAAGGAGATGTTGGCTGTCATACATGCTCTTTCGACCTGGAAGCTGATTTTCATGTTCAGACCAATCATCAATCACTGCGGTACTTTCTCACTCAGAGAAAGTTTTCTGAGAAGCATATGAGGTGGGCAAATTTTCTTTCTATGTTTCATTTTCAGATTGTGCATGTGCCTCGGAAGAAGAATGTTGTTGCAGATGCATTGTCACGCAAGCCCACTCCAGCTGCAGTGTCTGTTAAGCCACAAGTTTCAGCAATGACCATTGCATATCATGATGAGCTTGATGCCATGAAGGATCAATATGCCAATGATGCTGATTTTTCACGGATTTATGATCAGTTGGTTGATGGACAGAGGCATGAGCACTATACTCTCAACGACGGATTTCTGATGATGCATGGCAGATTGTGTGTCACTAAACAGTTGAGGCCCAAAGTGTTGACAGAGAGTCATGCTCCACCCTATGCAGGACACAAAGGCATTGATGCCACCGTCAAAGCTGTGGAGCACTATTTCTTTTGGCCATCATTGAGAAAGATGTCGAGGCATATGTCAGGACATGCATCACCTGTCTGAATTGAGCGGAAGAAAGGCTAGATGGGCAGAGTTAATGCAAGATTTTGATTTTGAAATACATTATCGAAAGGGTTCGCTGAATAGTGTGGCGGATGCCTTAACTCGAGTCAAGTTTGTAAATGCTATGTCATTTACGAAAATATCCTCAGACCTATTTCAATCCTTGAGAGGGCTTTGCGCAATTGATAGTCATTTCAGTTCTTATTGGCAGAAAGTCCAGGATGGGAGCTCCATGGTTGACCAAGACTCAGGGATTGTGCCACTACGGTACAGGCGACGGGAGGTCAGTGGATGATGAGGAACGGCTTGCTGTTCCGGAATGGAAAGATATGTGTACTAGATGTTTCAGATCTTCGATCCAAGATTCTCTAGGAGTGTCATGATGCTCCTAGTGCTGGACATCCAGGTATACATCAGACTCTGTCTCTTGTGAAGCATACCTTTTATTGGCCTAAGATGCGTGCATTTATTGAAAACTATGTGGTAGGTTGCGAGGTTTGTCACGTTATTAAGGCAAAACGCCTTAGAAGCGCTGGTTTATTACAACCATTGCAAATCCCGAGTAATAAATGGGAAAGTATTTCCATGGATTTTATTGGGAGTTTGCCTAGAACGCGCAAGGTTCATGACTCCATTTGGTCATAGTGGATCGTCTAACAAAAATGGCTAGATTCTTACCTACTAGAACAACCATCTCAGCTGTTCAGCTGGCTCATGAGTTTGTGGACCACTTGTTTAAGCTGTATGGTTTGCCCTCTGACATAGTCAGTGACAAGACTCGAAGTTTACAAGTAACTTCTGGAGACTTGTTTTTGAGAAGTTGGAAACTACTCTAAGTATGAGTTCCTCAGATCATGCACAATCTGATGGCAGTACAAAGAAGGTCAACCAATTGGTTGAAGATATGCTTCGGGCATATGTTTCTAAGAGAGAGTCTTCATGGGAAGATTATCTCCCTATGATAGAATTTGCTTATAACAGTGCAAAGCATTCGAGTATTGGTTACAGTCCTTTTATGCTTATGTACGGATTTCAACCTAAGTCACCAGTTATGGTTGGGTTAAAGGGAATCCAAAATGATGCTGCAAAGACATTCTTGCAAGACATGCAAGAAATGTTGCAGTTTGCCAAGGAGTCTATTAGAAGTGCCCAAGATCGGGATAGATTTTATGCCAATAGACATCGTTCACCTAGAGAGTTCTCTGAAGGAACGATGGTATATTTGTGTATTCCCAAGGAATCCAAGAGCCTAAGT
This sequence comes from Dipteris shenzhenensis, assembly GCF_047967505.1. Classification (NCBI taxonomy): domain Eukaryota; kingdom Viridiplantae; phylum Streptophyta; class Polypodiopsida; order Gleicheniales; family Dipteridaceae; genus Dipteris; species Dipteris shenzhenensis. The sequence goes on along the minus strand of NC_141623.1, from coordinate 4,015,689 downwards.
ACTGGTTTGGTTCCGAAGTTATCCCCCAGATACTGTGGTCCGTTCAAGGTTATTAAAAGAATTGGACCAATTGCATATAAACTAGAATTGCCTCCTGATGTTGAAGTACATCCAGTATTTCATGTCAGCAGGCTGAAAGAGTTATTGGGTGCGGATGATCAACTTGTTTCTCCTCAAGAAATAATAGAAGTTACAGATTTGACTTTTATTCCACACGAATCTGAGAGTATTCTTGAATTTTGTGAAAGACACATTCGTAATTGAACTATCACGGAATACAAGATCAAGTGGAAGAATCGTGTTGAGGAGGATGCAACATGGGAGACATTACAGAACCTCAAAAGGACATTCCCGGGTTTTTTAGCGAACTCAAGAGTGAATTCTTAGAGGAGGGGAAGTATGTCGTGTGCACGGATTGGTTTCTGACGTGTACTGGGTACACAAGACTAGCTCGGGTAGCCTGGGGAGGCTTAGGGCTAGGTAGGCTTGATTCTCGGGTTGAGTGACAAGGGTACAAACCAGATAGAGGTCTTCACTATTCTTGGTGCTTGGGGCCCGAGTCTGTATAAGGGGCCCAGAGGTTCAGTTCTCAGAGAGCAAATGGGAGCAAGTCTCGTTCCCAGGTGCTACGTCTGATCCTGGATATTTCTCCATAGCAAAATATATCTCCAGTGTTAACTTTTGGAAGAGGCAAATGCTGCAATAACCCAGTAGCAGCCTTAAATCAATCCCGTTTTGCTCGCAAGACATGCATTCACTATGAACTTCTGTTACTAAAGCTTCATCTCTTATGGTTCTTAACATTCAATGGATGCATGATGAGTGCATCTCTTTCAGAGCCCACAAACAAGTTTGGACAAGTTTAGAACAAAGTTGTTTTGTCCTGGAACCACGGTAGGGAGGACAAGACGGTATAGTAAGAAGAACTCTTTGACCAGATAGTAGAAGGGCTTTGGGAGGGCCTGGCTCACTGCTACCAATGTAAGGGCTATATGGATTCCTAGATCCATGAAAATATAAAAGAGACCTGCAGGCCATGTCTCGCCGAGGATCAAACTCACACACCACAAACAGACTCACACACGTAGACCAACAAGTGTGCTTGCAATGACCAGTGGAAACGTTGGGCGATGAGAGAGAGAGAGAGAGAGAGAAAGAGGATACTAGACGCAAGACCACAAGTGATGGAACACAATAAAGATTTTTCAACGTACCATCATACCGTACACCCAGCTTGGAGCCAAAAAGCTCAAGACTCTGAAAACACACTACGGGATGGCTACCTCAAATGTTACAGACCCCTGGTCTGACTCTCGCAAGACCACAAACGTCGGGCGATGAGAGAGAGAGAGAGAGAGAGAGAGAGGATACTAGACGCAAGACCACAAGTGATGGAACACAATAAGGATTTTTCAACATACCATCATACCGTACACCCAGCTTGGAGCCAAAAAGCTCAAGACTCTAAAAACACACTACGGGATGGCTACTTCAAATGTTACAGACCCATGGTCTGACTCTCGCTCTTGTTTCCTCAGGCTCCAGAATGGCTACTTCAAATGTTATTCTGGCTCAATCTCACTCTCGCTCTTGATAAATAGTGTTTGCTCAGGCTCCATCCACGCCATCCACCTTTGCTGATCGATGGTGATTCATTAAAATCAAAGTATTTCCATTTAACGACGGATATCGCGGCACCGCATACTCGCATATGTTCCGACTTGTGAATGTTCTCATTTAAGGTTTCAACTAGCTGACAAAGGCAGAGAAACGCTGAGACAGGCACGATTGCTCTGATAAAGTCAAGCACTGTGCAGGAATTCAGTACATCAGTTGGAAGATCCTCAAGGATAAAGACTCAGTGCATGGACGAGCTTGGGCTGTTCGGGACGGTTCCGCGTCTGATCTAATGGGACACAAACTGGGAAAGTAGCGAATAGGAAGAAGTGGAAGAGCTGACATGAAGGATGGGAAACAAAAACAACGATCAAGGCTGAGGCAGAGGATGACGAAATGCACCTCGTAATCTTCGACATAGTCTCCGACGATCAGGAGAGCGGACTTTTGGCCGTGCAGCACCATGGCAAAGGCGGAACGGGGAGGAAAGAGGGTTCAGGGAAGGCAGGACAGCTTGAGGGATGATAACCTCTCACGAAGGGTATGTACTATGGTGGAGATATAAAGCATGATCTCGATTTTTCTGAACCAAACAGATGCTGCGCGTGGGGCTCACAAGATCTGTGCACACAGGGTAAAAAATGCGAGCGTTGGAGCGTCTACCGAATTCTAACGCGTGAACAAAAATGCCACCTCATTTACTAGTAAGCGCTGCTGGCCATTGATGACCCTCCTCTCAGTGCCCATTTCTTATTGGCTAGGCAGATGCTGCAACCACATTTAAAGCTCTACAACCTAAGGCCAGAGCCAGATGGCAAACTTGCATTGGAGCCTGCAGAAATCGCCCATCGGTGCTAGTTTTGGCACCTTGAAAAATCGAGCGCCACTTTTGAGCACTGGAGCACCTCCACTTTTTCTCGATTTTTTGTGCGATCCATCACTAGTAGCGTGTGCACAGCCCCTCACTCATATTGTGAAATTTTGTTACTAATGTCATGATAGGAATGCATGTTTCAATGTATGGGGGCACATACTCTAGGAACATGGATGTTTAACTGGGCATTGATATGTTAACATCTTCATTGTGAGGGGGGGTGACATGGTGGGAAAAGGGTTTTCGTGATAAAAATAAATTTCCCACGTGGAATGTCATAATGATTAGTAAAAATGTGGATTTTATGTCATTTTCAGTACTTAATTGCTTCCCAAACTCTTTTTTTCCATAACGAGTAACCTAGCCCATCGTCGAGGACGGGCTAGACACCCACTCCGCTGGGTCTCAAAGTGGCGATCATAGATTGCCTTTAATAAAATTTAACGTTTCATTTATAAATCTCAAACTTGGAATTTTTAAAAAATTATGAAAAACATATACATACATACCAAAACGCGTGCGCGTGGGCGCACACACACACATAGAGAAAACACTAAATATTAAACTAGATTTGCGGCAGGTAGCCTTTCCATCATGGATCACGTAACTGACTCAAAATTGAAGTTGAATCCTAGTATTTTATCGAATTTTTAAGGGAAAAAGCAAATGAGTAAAATAGTGGACATGAGACCCGACACAGGGTCCATTAGGACCTGATCCTCCCTGCAAATGTCTGGGTGGTGATGTGGTGAGTGCTCTATATTCTACTTCAATCGAAGACAAAGAAACAGTTGGCTCTTTGTTTGACAACCATGATATAGCACCTTGACCAATGAAAAATGCATATCCCTGTGTCGATATCCTAGTCTCATGATCTCCAGCATAGTCACTATCACAATATCCATGCAACTGTGGATGACTTCCTCTGTATTCTATCCCAAACTGTCTTATACCTCTAACGTATCTCAAGACTCTTTTGGCTGCATTCCAGTGAGACTGTTTTGAATTTGACATAAACTGTGCTAGTGAGCTTACTACATAACAAATATCTAGTCGAGTGATAGTCAGATATATAAGAGATCCGATGAGCTGCCTATAGTACCTGTCATTGATTGTAGGCTTTTTCGAATCTTTAGTAAGTTTCAAACTCTGTTCCATGGGAGTGGCTGCAATCTTGCAATCTGCCATATGAAACTTCTTCAAGAGACTATCAACATACTTAAGCTGACTCATGAATGTGCTACTAAATCTCTCCAAAACTCAATTCCAAGACAATAGTGCATAAGTCCAAGATCTTTCATGTCGAACTCTGCACCTGATAAGTCTTATTTTAGCTTTCTGATGAAGCTATCCTTGCTTCCGTTCACAATCAAATCATCTACGTACAAAAGTGTAATAGTAATGTCTTCCCCTTGACTTTGTAGTAGATTTATTGATCTACATTACATTTCATGTATCCCAAATCAGCAAAATACTTGTTGATTTTGCTATACCAACTTCTGGGTGCTTGCTTTAAGCCATAGAGACTCTTCTTGAGATGGCAAACCTTATTCTCCTTTCCTAGTTCAACATAACCTGTTGGTTGTTGCATGTAGACTTCCTCGTCTAGGTAACCATTGAGAAATGCATTCTTGACATCAAGCTGATACGCATTCCATCCGCTGAGTGTCGCTAGTGATATCAAGAACCATATGGAATCCATCTTTGCTACTGGAGCATAAGTCTCATCATAATATTGACCATATTGCTGTGCAAATCCTTTTGCAACTAGTCTAGCTTTGTATCTTTGAATACTGCCATATGGATTGTACTTCACTTTGTATACCCATTTGTTTACTAAGGCCTTCTTTCTTGGTGGAAGATTGCATAATTCCCAAGTATTATTCTTATACATAGCATCGATTTCTTCATTCATAGCAGTTTGCCATTCTGGCGTCGAAGTACACTGGCTCTTCTGTAGCCATGATGGTAGTCATAAGAGCATAGTTGGTGGTTTCAACCGGAATTGCTTTGCCTTTCTAAGCATATGTCAATTTGGTTGGAGGTTTGCTTTCCCAAGTAGATCGTCTGAGCTGCTATGGCTCTGCTTGGGTGTTTCTGGCAATTCTTGCTCTTCTTCATTAACCTTTTCTGTAGATGACTCTTAAGTCGATGCTTCTATCTCTTGTGTATTTGAGGTTTTCCATTCTAATTCATCATCAAAGATTACATCTCTAGAGATAATGACCTTGCGGTTGATGGGATCATACAATTTGTATGCTTTGCTTTCTTCATTGTAGCCAACCATGATGCATTTGTGTGACTTTGCATCCAATTTCCTGCAATGATCATCATGTATGTGGGCATATGCTATGCAACCAAATATGCGGAGATGCCCAATGTGTGGCTTGTGTCTAGTGAATGCTTCATAAGGAGTCATATCCTATATCGGTTCGATAGGAAGCCGATTAAGCAAAGAGTTTGCAGTAGCTATTGATTCTGCCCAATACTGATTCGGAAGATGCTTTTCACTAAGCATTGCTTTAGCACTGTTTGCTAAAGTCCCATTCTTCCTTTCATCTCTTGCATTCTGCTGAGGAGTATCTGCACATGTGAATTGTCTTCGTATGCCATGACTTCTGCAAAAGTTCATTAATGCTAAAGACATGTATTCACCTCCTCTATTTGATCTCATGACTTTGATCTTTCTGCCTGTTTGGTTTTCTACCATGGCTTTGAATTCTTTAAATCTAGAAAAGACTTCATATTTCTCTTTCAAAAAGTAGACCCAACAATATCTGGCTGTAGTCGTTGATGAAAGTCAAGTAGTAAAGTGAACCATTGATGGTGGGGGTCTGGGCATAACCCTATACATCTGTATGAATCAAATCAAGAATACCTCGTGCACGAGAGGTACTTTTGTCAAAATTGGTTCGCTTTTGTTTACCGAAGCAGTATGCTTCACAAACTTTTCCAAGAAACTGTAGCTTCGGAATCCCAATTGCCATATTTTGATTCTTGAAATCTAATAAGTACTTGAAGTTGACATGACCATATCTCTTGTGCCATTTTGCAGATAGTAGCATCTATTGCGGTTGAGCTGACATGGCATGCTTTTCTGGTACTGTAGCTAGCATTCTTTATAAGCGTCCTTCCTTGACACCTTTTGCTACTGAGAGCTGACATCTTTTGGATTTGTCTCTGATAGTGCATTCATCACCATCGAAGATGACTCGATAGTTGTGTTCCGTCATTTGACCTATTGATGATAAAAGGTTCTTGCTGAGCTTCAGAACATAGAACACATCTTTCACCAATCCTTTATTACCAGTGAAATTTCTCCTAGGGATAATGCCTGTCCCTTGAACTGGATTCGGTGTATTGTTTGTTGTGTAGATGACATTTTTTTGACCTTCTAATGGTTTCATCTCTGTGAACCATTCCTGATCCTTTTGATAAAAAGCTTAACTATGCTTTTGCACCTTGCTTTTCACACCATTAGACTTGCTTGAAATCAATGCCCATGACTGTGACAAGTGGCTCAAGGAGAGCTTAAAAAACTCAAACTTCCCCCTAGGCTACCTGTTGTAAATATAAATAAATATCTTATAAACTCTCTCTCTCTCTCTCTCTCTATGTGTAAAGCTTCCACATGTCATGCTTGTTGCACATCATCCACCACTTTCGTGTTGCTACATGTCACGATGTTGTTACATCAGACTATGACTGGGATGTTATACATACATACATACATAGATACATACATACAATTATATAATATCCCTCCCTCTCCCTCATGGCATGTGGCTCTCTCTCTCTCTCTCTCTCTCTTTGTGTGTGTCTCTCTCTATATTTATATTGATTTATTTAATTATAATAATATATTTTTATTTTATTTATATAGATAGATATATGTGTGTGTATATATTTGTTTATATTTATTTATAAATAAATATATAGATATGTATAAATTATTTTTTGTTATATTTATCTATACTTTATTTTTATATCCCTGCCTCCCTCCCTCTCTCTCTCTCTCTCTCTCTCTCTCTCTCTCTCTCTCTCTCTCTCTCTCTCTCTCTCTCTCTCTCTCTCTCTCTCTCCTCTCTCTCTCTCTCTCTCTCTCTCTCTCTCTCTCTCCTCGGATTGTTCAGTGCAGTTTTTGCTATGTGTGGTGCCGTTCCAAGTCTCCCTTCCTCCTTTAGATTAAATCCTGGCACCACAAAACCTCCCACTCCTCTTCACGTGATCATACAGACTCCAGAGTCACCTTGTATTAAATCCTAGCAATCATCGAAATCCCCCCACTCCTCGTGCTACAGCCCGCCGTCTTGCAGTCTTCTCCATGTTGCACTTCGTTGCAAGCCAGCCTAGGCCCATTTAGTATTCCCCCGTCCTTGCTTTTATAACGCGCCCCTCTCTCTCTCTCTCTCTCTCCATCTCCATCTCCATCTCCATCTCTATCTATCTATCTATGTATCTACACACACACACACATGCCAATTTAGCTTTTGCGCTATGCCCCCTGTATACAATATATTAGACTATATTCTGTGTGTGTTTGTAGTATCTTTTATTTTTATATAATATACAATAAATTAAATAACATTTAGTATATATTATTTTCTCTATATATATTGGCAAACGTTCATTGGCCATTGTATTAGTAGGAATGGATGTAATGTAGAAGGGTTGACCACCTCTATGGTTAAGTTAATCCAAGTTAACAACTCTACCCACTAGCTAGGTAATTTGATGGCTACTCTAGTGGCATGTATGGATAACCTTTCAAACCCTCCCTTTGTTCTAAGGACAACACCCCACACAATGCCATTGCATTAACCTATGAACATCAACATATATAAATCAAAGCAATTCTCTCAAGCCGAAGCAAGCGATGCATCTTGAGGCTTCTTGTCCTTGCGTTTACAAGATTCCACAAGCCTTTCTTCATTAACACAAGCTTGATCCTAGTTTGCTAGTATGGAAACTAGTACCCTTGAACTTGAAGCTCGAATAATCATTGTTAGAAATCATTTAATGAGCAAATGATCAACAAAAAAAGTGAAAAATGCTAAACAAGGAAACTTTTGACCACCTTGCCCAAAAGATATGGGGGCATTACAATAAATTGAAACTAAGTGCTAGAACCACAAAACGTAAATTCCAAACCATGAGAAGAGGATGGAGCTTGCTTTGTTCTTATAGTAATAGTGGTGCTCGTTTGAAATTAGAGAAATCACAATTACAACCTGTAAAGCATTCCTTGGACTAATGAGCCAAAATTATTGTTACTTAGTTTACTCCATTTCAAAAATCTCTCGAACGCTAGTTCTTTTTGGTAATTGCGCATTCAAGCTGCTTCACAACTGAATCCGGAACATCAAAGGCTTTTGTCAAAACAGAGTCTGGAGCTCCGAACAAGCTCTTGAAAAGAACTACCAAGCCAGGACTCATGTTGCTGAAGGATGCTTCCATGTACATGCTTGGGTTCATCTGGAAGTGCACGAGACCCTTGTTTGTGGTGTCTACCAAGCCAACCGTGAGGGTGCCATCGATCATGTAAAGCAACTCTGTGCCACACGGATGAGCATGGGGAGGGTTGCGGGAGCTCGGGTTGGAAACTTGAGGAAGGTTGCAAAGATGCCAAAGAGGCACGACAACTTAGAGTAAAATTCCATCCATCCCAACAGTGGAGAGGTATGCCCTAGTGTGGGGAAGCTGGAGCTTGAAGCATTTTGAAAGCTAACAATTGGATCTAGGGAGGGTTGCGAGAGCCCGGCTGGGAACTCGAGGAAGGCTGTGGAGATGCCGAAGTGACATGGAAACTCATACTAAAATTCCATCCATCCCAATAATGGAGAGGTGCGACCTAATGTGGGGAAGTTGGAGCTTGAAAGATTTTGAAAGCTAACAGTTGGATCTGGAGAATTTGATGCTGGCAAGATTCAGGCAGAATTGGGAAAAATGGGAGAGAGATGGAAGAAGGTTGAAGAAGATAATGAGGTGGCACCAAGGCATAGGTGGAAGCTCAAGGAGAGTGGAAAGGCTCTGATACCACATGTTGGGGAGTGGGAGAGAAGGAGGACATCATGGAACAGAGTGTGGGAACCAAAGAGCAAAACGTTCCATTTATTTGAGAGGAAGTCCTCTCTTTTATAGAGTGAGAGAGAGGGTGGCCTAGATCATCTGCACCTCTCCTACATCATAGGCAATTACCCCTACAACATAGGGACTCATAAATCTAAGCCACCCCCCATGTGGGGGCCTTTGCATTACATCATCACTTATGTCATAGTCTAGACACATCATAGCACTTAGTGTGCTACACACACACACACACATGGTCATAGAGCAAGCCCTTGATCACACAATTCCCAACTCTCTCTCTCTCTCTCTCTCTCTCTCTCTCTCTCTCTTTGTGTGTGTGTGCGTGTGTGCATGTGTGTAGTATCTCTTATTTTTATATAATATAATAATATGTAATATAATATACAATACATTAAATAACATTTAATATATATTATTTTCTTTATGTATATCGGCAAGGGTTCATTGGCCATTGTATTAGTAGGAATGGATGCAATGAAGAAGTGGCTGACCACCTCTATGGTTAAGTTAACCCAAGTTAACCAACTCTACCCCTTGGCTAGGTAATTTGATGGCTAGTCTAGTGGCATGTATGGATAACCTTTCAAACCCCCTCTTTGTTCTAAGAACAACATCACACACAATGCCATTGCATTAATGTACAAACATCAGCATATATAAATCAAAATAGCTTCTCTCTCTCTCTCTCTCTCTCTCTTTCACACACACACACACAAACACATTTTGTTCCTCATCTCTCTCTCTCTCTCTCCTTCTCTCTCCCTCTCTCTCTATATAATATAATATATATTTTTATTTATTTATTATTTACATATTAGCATCATTCTCACCCATGAGCATGGAATTCAGGTTGATCCAACCAAGGTGAAAGTTATAAAGGATGGCCTATCCCAATGAATGTACATGAACTAAGATCTTTCCTTGGTTAATGTAGCTATTATAGGAGATTCATCTTGAATTTCTCTAAGATTGCATCACCACTTACTAATCTACTTAAGAAGCAATCAATGTATCATTGGGGTGATAGAAATTCGAGTGCCTTTGAAAATTTGAAGGTTGCTTTAATGACTAGCCCTGTGTTAGTTTTGCTGAACTTTGATCATCCTTTCTTTGTCATATGTACAGATGCTAGTGGTACATCCATTGGAGCCCTACTAATGCAAGAGGGACATCCCTTAGCCTTTGAAAGTCGAAAACTTCAAAGTGCATGGAATTAGAGTATAGCACATACGAGAAGGAACAATTAGCCATAGTTTATGCTTTGAAGTTATGGAGACATTATCTTTATGGATCCAACTTCAAGGTTAAGATAGATCATCAGAGTATTAAGCATTTGTTTTCTCAACCAATGGTTTCACCCCGGCAAATCAAGTGGGCCGAATATCTTCAAGGGTTTGGACAACCTAATTAAGAATATCAACCTTGTAAGGAGAACATAGTTGCAAACGCACTTAGTCATAGATCGAGTGTAAACTATGTCTCCATAGTGAGAGAAGAATCTGTTAGTGCAATGAAGGATGCCTACAAAGGTGATAAATAATTTGGGACTATCTAGGATGTGTTACTTCAAGGACAAGGTGATTTTATTATTGTATAAATTTTATATCTACACCTATACTCTCTCTCTCTCTCTCTCTCTCTCTCTCCACATGCACGCACACGCACCCACATGATGCCTTATCGATTGTTTTGTCAACCCGTTCCTTGTAGTGCCTCATCTTGGTAGTCTACTTTTAGCAACAACTATTTGTTGTATTTTGCTCCTCTATTATAGCCTTACCTTGTCAAAGTTTCTTTGATTGTGGGTTTTATGTTGTGATAGCTAGTTTGGGGCAGACACTATTGTCTTGTTAGCCTTCTACTTTGTGTTGATCAATCTCGGGTCTTTGTAGCTTTCTGCGCTTCGCCATGTTTTGCATTTGGTGTTTGGCTAGACATGTGTGTCGTGAAAGTTGTCTATCATTAAGGTGACTAACTATGGTTCAAATTAGCCTCATTTGAGATAGCCTATGTGTGCCTTCTAATACATGTCCCTTAATCTAGTTCTTCATGTTTTGCAAATGTATAGCTATTGCATGCTTGAAGATATTAGATCGAGCTTTCAGTATTGGTAGATTTATTATGTTTATGTTTAGACATATTTATTTCTCTCTCTCTCTCTCTCTCTCTCTCTTTCTCTCTCTCTCTTATAAGTAGAGAGAGAGAGACTCTCTCTCTCTCTCTCTCTCTCTCTCTCTGTGTGTGTGCTCAGACTAACAGTGCTACAGTCTGATGAAGTCTTTATTTGGTGTCAGACTGAAACGTGTGGTGCAAGGGCGCACGAGACAGCGTGTGGACATCTACTCATGCGTAATGGGTTTAACGCAATAATGGTGGTGGCAGGTGGGCATCTGCTCCTTTCTACTTGTTGTGCCTTGTGTTGCCAACCGGGTTAGCTAGTCACTCACACTACCTCCAATTCTATTTGCGTGTTGTCCCCATGCCCATGTGGTGCTCTCTCACATGTCTGCAGCATGCCCACGCCTCGTGGCATTCAGGTTTGGTTAGGCTAAACCACTACCCACCAACCTGGAAGTTAGGTCAAACAAAGGGGCACTCAATTCTATGCATGCCACTATGGATCCCCTGCAATGAAGTCATTTGCCTCCTCAACACTTGTACACAAGCCCTCGTACTCAACCATTGCAACCCTATTGACACCCATCCCAAGACAAAGGATCATCTCAGACTCACAAGAGCAAATCTACTATTTGCAACATGAAATTAAAGAGCTCAAACTAATCAAGTGAGCTCAATCAAGCAATAAATAATTGCCCATGATGCTAAGGAAAAAGACATTAATGGCATAATCATATGTTTTAAGAAGGAAGTACCACAAGTTGAATGGGACAAGAATGATATCTGCAATATCAATCAAAATGGCACACAAGCACAGGTCTATGTACATCAACAATAGCTGAATGTAATCTTTTGGCCTCTAAGGCTCTCAGGCGATCTTTTGGCTCATTGGATTTAATGTTTTGGTCTCTAAGGCTCTCAGCAATTACTGAGTTTTTATTACATTTATGTAATCTCTTTTTGTTCAATTTGAGGCTCTTAGTATGCAGTGTTGTTTAAGGCTCTCAACAATAGCTGTCTTTATGAACGTAAGATCCTATGTTCAATTTTTGCTCAGTATAAGTTGCTAATTTTTATATAATCTGTAATTGGATGTAGATGTAAATTGTAATATCTTTTACTCAATTTTCACTTGATGAATTGTAGTTGATTATCTGGATGGTACCACTGGGCCTCTAGTCACCACAGTGGCTTGAAATACTTTTTCCCTCATTTAGGATTTACTGTAAACAAGGACTAAAATACCAGTAAAGTAGGACTCATTATTACATCTCATTATTCCACCAAGAACCGGCATGGCGGCCTCTCCAAGCCAACCTTGAATTTTAATGATCTACATGGGCACATTGTCGAGTGACAAGTGGCAAAGCTATGGGAAACGGCTACATGATGATAGCTGCTACATTATGCAAAGCAATGTAGAGATGCATGATGTAGTGCAAAGCTATCGTGTGTCGAGCTCTATAGTGTTTAGAATAAATAGATTGCGTCTCATTATTATGCCAGTGTGGCATCATGACATCGGGAAAATTTTCGATGAGAGCACGAGTCCGTGCAAAATTCAAAAATTTCACCCAAGAGCACATTGCATCGCTACCCCAAAATGGCCCCAAAAATAGTTTTACGATTGGCTACACCCAAGCAAACATTGATCCATTAAGGTAAGGTGAGAGGTGTAGAAAAAATACAGGGAAGGTCCATGGGAAAAATTAACTCATTTGAGAAGCTTCTGCGTTCATGACTATGTTTCCAAAAGGTTCAGTATCTAGAAGGTTCGTGGTCACCCCCTGAGTGAGTATATAGAGGGGAGGTAGGGGGATGTGGCTAAGAAAAGAAAGAGAGGGGAAGGAGAGCCTCTTCATCTCCATCCTCCATCTTCCCCTTGTGGCCAACGACTTGAAATATCTTAGAAGATTTAGTTGTGAGGCGGGGCATAAAGACGGAGGATTTAGGCAGGGCCCTTTATGCTGACCATATGCTTTGTGGGGACCCTAGGCCAGTTACTCCCTTGATAGGGAAGCTCCACCTTCATGTATAAAACTATGTAGATTAGGAGGATTTCTTCATTTCCCCACTTAAACATCACGATGTAGTTTTGGGAATGCCTTGGTTTCATCGCACGGTAGTGAAGCTAACCCTTCCTAAAAGAGTGCTTGAGTTTGTACATATGGGTAAAATGCAACGTGTGGTTGTCGGGAACAAAGGGGAGACCATCCCCATTGTATCTAACGTTTTAGTTGGCAAAGCAATAAAGTCTGAAATTTTAGTGTATATGGTTTTTATGAAAGAACGAGATGTTGAAATGCATGCTGAAATGAATGAGGCAGATACAGAGAAATTTTAGCTCCTTGTAAACCTTAAAGGTTATTTTTCTAATGCTTTGCTAAGGGAGTTACACCTGGAGAGACCTAAAGATCATTGCATAGAGCTTATTCTTGTGGAAATGAGCCACCTATTAGACCCCCATACAAAGTTAGTACAACTCAATGAGAAGGAATCATGGCCTAAGTTACAAGATTTGTTGTCCAAAGGGCTGATTCTCTCCATTTTTCTCCCCTATACTTCTTGTATAGAAGAAAGATGGTTCATTTTGTATGTGCCATTGACTATTGTGCACTAAACAAGATCACCATCAAGAAGTGATTCCCAATTCAATGCATCGATGATGTGCTCAAAGAGCTTAATGGAGCCTCAATTTTCAACGACTGTATGAGTACCTAGTGATGCCTTTTGGGTTAAAGAATGCCCTAGCTACCTTCAATAGAATGATGGATTGTATCTTTTGTCCTTATAGATAGTTCACAAGTACCTTCTTTAATGACATCATTGTCTTCTCTAAGTCCAAAGAAGAGCATAAGAAACATCGTGCTATTGTTTTCGAAGAGCTGTGAAATCACTAGCTCTATTGAAGTAGCAAGAAAAGTGAATTATTTCTGGAAGAGATCCACAATTTGGGACATATAATATCCAAAGATGGGATACGGATGGATCTGGCAAATATCCAAGCCATCCAAAAATGGCCAAAGCTAAAAACTGTGCATGAACATCTTTTAGTCTAAAGCAAACCTTGTTCTCATCAATAATATTTCATTCCAAGGACACTCACACAAAATTTCATCTCGTTTATGACTTTGATGAACAATTCTTTGATTGTTAAAAATTCCTTACTTTCGCAATCTCTAGCCACATTTCTCTGTTTGACAAGCCATCTCCACTAGGATCCATGATTCACTGAAAATAACACTCTTTATCATTTAGGATCTCATAAAAGGGATTTTGCATTATTTGTGCAACATGGAAAAGCATGATGATATCATGTTCATGGATCACAATAGTAATGTCAACAATAACAATTATTGCACATGGAAGTTGAAAGTGGAGAACATTCTAAGTCTCAAGAAGCTTTGGGGCATAGTCAATGGTAGAGCTTCACATCCTACAATCAATATTGATGATCAAGGTGAATGAGATGAAAGACTTGGATAATATTTACAAATGATCAACTTTAATCCTAGTGGTATGATTATTCCAATAAATAATAATCCAACAAAGCATTGGCCACTGTCTCATATAGATTCCATATAAAGATCATGTGTCAAGTACTCTTAAGTGAAAACAAAGTTGAACACAATCCAAGCATGCTTCTTTGAAATGGGGTCCAAACTCTCTCTTAAAATTGAAGGATGTCAGTGATCAAATTAATCCCATTGATCACAAAGTGGATGATGATGGATAGTTTAGATTTTCCTAAATCAAATTGGCAAAGAATATGAATAATTTCTAAATACCATGTTTACATCTGAGAACAGGTACAAGCATTTTTCAAGCGAAATCTTTCGAGCGTTTGAGCAAAGGAAAAAAAAGCTTCCAACTATGTAAAAATATTACAAAAATAGATAAGAACAAAACCTAGTTTCACTTAGAAATATGCAAAGTATTATAGCAATGTCTATTTTATACACAAATATTTACATGAATCTTTGGGAATGGTGAGTAACATAATGGGAGGATTTTTAAGAAATCCATGTGTAGAGTAGACTTCTCTATGAAAATTCCCTTATGATCCTTCTTACAATTTTTATTTAATAGGGGGTGACATTTAAAATCCTCTCTCAACCTAGCCTATGAAAGGGTTTATCCAAAGAAACCTCATTGAGGTAAGCCATCAAGGTAGTTTCACTAGTGAAAGCCCTTTGAAGTAGGTCTTCCAAGGTAGTTTCGCTAGCGAAACTACCATGGACAACACTTTTAAAAGTGGCATAACTTTCACATCCAATATCCAAATATACTCATTCAACCACTCAAATTGATCAGAAAATCCATTGGAGGACATCCATGGGGTTATATTTTAAAAAATCTTTCATCTTTAGTATTAAATATTACATATATTATATGAGAGTGATATATAAGTCCGAGTTAATACTTATTTATAGTAATTTAAACTTCTTTAGAAACATATCCATAAATATCTAGTTATCTATGCTATTAAAATGCTAGAAAGCTCTTGTGATATTGATATAAATGTGTTTAATAAGTAATTATATATGTAAAATATTATTACATTGAGAGTGATTATGAGGGATGTTTCTTAACGGAATTATTTTTCAACACTTTTTGAAGGTAATGGCAAGGGTACCAAGGATGTCTATGAAGAAGAAAATTTGTGTTATGTAAAATTGAATGAGTGACACTTTTGTATGTTTTTATGATAAAGGGATCTAGTTCTAGCGAAAATAAAAGTGTAAAAACCATGTTTCCTAAAGAAATATAATTTTTTAAATCTCTTGAAAAACATGCTCGGATAAATCTGCTCATAGGTTTTTGCTCGTAAAATTGACGCATCCATGTGAGAACTAGTTGGCTTTTTTAGTCAAGTTTAACATGCCAATGCAAAAGTAGAATATTAGAATTGGATGCAAGTGAGGTTAAAAAGTTATTCTCACATATTATAAAGTATAATTTAAGTGGTTTTATTCTAATCCATCTTCATCTTATGAAGTGCAAGAAGGGGTGCTATGGTGTAAGTTGTACTATATGTGCATAACAAGGTAATGACATACAAGAGTGGTGAAAGGTTATGTCTATAGCTTGTAAAGGTTTGTATGTGAATAGGTTAATAGGTCTTTGAAACAAAAATTATTTTCCACTATCATTTTCTTGTGGATGATGATTGCAAAGTGATCCATAGAATTGCATGAGACATAGTGGAAATTTGGAGCTCATTTTGGGGCCCTCTAAGGACTTCCCTTGAGAATTTTGTCTTAGAAAAGAGGGGCATGGATATTTTTTTGCAGATTAGCTTAGAACTTGTCAGACTTGGCATTTTTAGAACCTACTCTTTGAGGGCTTTCCACTGATAAATACCATGATGGGGTTTGGACATGGGAAGGGAAATATACAATGAAGATTCTTTTCTTATAGGAGAATATTCATGTAACATAGGAAGATTCTTAGAAGAAAGGAATATTCCCTATATCTTTCCATTTCCCTGTCCAAACCCCATCATGGTATATATAATTGGAAAGCCCTCAAGGAGTAGGTTTTGAAAATGTCAAGTTTGACAAGTTTTGAGCTAATATGCAAAAAATTTTCCATGCTCTTTTTTTTTGAGAGAATATTCTCAAGGGAAGTCCTTAGAGGGTCCCAAAATGAGCTCCAAATTCTCCTAATTCAGGGATCATTAATGAGGTATGCATAATGAAATATATTTTTGCTAGGGTAGATGGTTGGTATTGTGGGTGATTCCATTTTAATACTAGTGTCTAGTGTTATTGATGTTATTGCAATTGGATGTATTTGATGTTTGTATATCAAGCATAATTTTTTGAATTGATTGATATAGTAGTTCATTTAGAGTTCATTCAATTGATTGTTGCTAACTAGACAATACAAATGACGAGTTTCATACCAAGAAATGGAGATGATGAAGATGTTACTGATTGATTTGTTGATTAGTTGGAATCGCCATGGGCCAATGTTTGTAAAGAGTGTAAGGTATTGATGGAGTTGTCACATTGAATATTTGGACCATATTTTTGTATTTGTATTATAATTTGTAAATGTAAGAAAATAATACAACGTCTGTGCTCAACAGATAACAGGATCTCGTACGCAAGAGAGAAAACCAGATAGTATGGAGAATCAAAAATTTGATTATTATAGAACTGATACAATAGATGGCGCTGCCTCCCAACCGTGCACTCCTATGAAAAAAGCTTTGATGGCATGCTGGAAACAGTAGAAGACAGAGGCTGGATGCTAAGGAATTAGGGTTGCTATAGCCAGTGATAAAGTGGGCTTCACATGCTTTCTCTTATGTAGCCACCAGTCATAGTCGGTTAGGCTCAATTGGGTGACCGACCCAGTCCGCCCAAAATGGTCGACTGGGGGTCGGTCCTAAAATAGGCCACTGACCATATGATAGAACCGGTGTGCAAAATAGAGCAGCTAACCTATGGTCTCCGTTCAGCACAGAGCCATCCGGGATCATCTGAGGCTCCAAACGGGCCCCATAACCTGAGAGTGGGCTGCCCTGGTAAATGCTCCATCTACCCTCAGTGCGGTCAGTCAAGGGATGCCTTCCCGCACTTGCATGTAGCCTAGTTGGTGGTGTGCCAACTCTATCTAAAGCCGTCCAGCCATCAGGCCACAAATGGCCCCCATTTGGTGTCCAAACCAGGACCTACCGGATAACCGAGCTACCCAAATGCCTTCTCCTCATATGGGGGGCTTACAAGTAGAGTTAGTTGGTTCTCACATAGTTACATGAGAGTGGAGCATTGATATCTAACAGTAAAGAGTACAGGGTATTGATTAAGATGTTACATTGAATTATTTGGGCATGTGCCATATCTTTGTATTTGTATTATAATTTTAGGCCATGGGCAAAAAGACGAAGAAGTCATATAAGTTTCTGGTTTATTTAAAGTTCATGGAGCTATGATGTGGTCATTGCTCTTCCTAGTTTGATTTGTCTCTTTTGCTCATGACTTCCCTGTTTGTAACTTGTGGGTATTTTTTATTATGATTTTCATGATAGGCTTAATCTAGATTTTATTAAATATTGCTATAGTTTTTTTGTGTCTAATTAAGAGAGTGGTTATTTTGTATCATGGGCTTATCTTTTCCTCTTTCCTTCTTCTCTCACACTCTTGCATATACCACTCATTCCAATAGATACTATGCTTCTCATTGAAGGCATTGATGACAACACACTTCACTTGCGAGGCATTGTATTACCATAAGGAATTCGTCACTAGCCACCAAATTTGGAAATTGAATTATCAAGATTAATTTTGATAGGAAAGCATATTCATACACAAAAAATATTGAATTCATAAACATGGATTCCAAGATGGTACATTTTTCAAACTAGCACTCAAAAGCTAATATGCTTGAGAGTAGCACACAATGCAACACATTTTTGCCAACATTTGTGCAAAAAACTTGGACCATAGTTTTACCTAGGACTAATTGATGAGATATTGAAATATTTTATGGAAACACACATAAAGAAAGATTTGATTTAGTTCATAATGACATTGTTAGGTGTTTTCCATCAATATGAAATAAACATTTGATTCAGTTCATAATGATATTGTTAAACATTTGACATAGTCTCATCAAGAGCAAGCAAGTATTTTGTCATTTTTTGGGGATGTAATCAAATTTTCACTAATCTATTTTATCAAGGAAAATCCATTTTTCTTAACTTATTTTATGAAGAAAACTCTAGGAGCATTCAATATATTAAAATTATTCAATACTGCAATAGAGTTTCAAAGATACAATCCTTGAAATGTTAATATGTAACTGTTGAAGCCCCAAATAGTATAACAACACATATAAGGTAAAACACGCTGTCATTTAGTATAGAGAAATTTTTAAAAATCTTTTTTAAAAGATGCAACTAAATTTCTAGATGGCTTGACCAAAAATATCAAAATTTTAAAAACCAAGTGAAACATTATCCACTTGCCTCTAGTAATAACTACCATGTATATGGACAACTATTAGAGGTGCGATCTTTTTCTCATTACCTACTCTTTGTTGTCATATACTTTTAACTCCTTACATTGATCATCCTATGCTCAACAAAGTGATATACACATCAATCCTTATAGTTATTGCATGTAATTTAGGCCAAGTAATTCACACAAAAGATTGAGCCTAACAATATGCATTATCCAAAAACCTATTGCCAAGTCCCATCTAAAAGGATTTCTATGGGAAATTAGGAAAGTGCATTTAATTTTGAATACTATGAAAAACTAAGTGTCCATATATTCTTTCTACACCTTGCAAATTAGCCTAGTTAGTAATTTTCATAGCATACTCTATTTTGGTCTAGCATGACTATCATCAAGCCAAAAGCTACTAGGAAAGTGCATTTAAATTTAGAATACTAAGAAAAACTAAGTGTCCATATATTATTTCTACATAGACCTTGCAAATTAGCCCAATCACTAATTTCATAGCATACTCTATTTTTGGTCTAGCATGACTATCATTAAGACTAAAGCTACACAATGCCTACTTGGTAGTAGGACTACTTTGACAACCTGTTAAACCCATAATTTATGTAAAAATTCTCATGGAAACAAATCGACAAGTTCACAGTGAAATTGTGTGCAATTTCTTATTTGAAGCCCCCAAATATTAATAACATGTCTCTCAAAATAGATATGCAAAGCTATAAACTTCTTTATAAGAGCCCCATAGCTCCAAATAGAAATGTCTCCTTCTCCAATCACCTAAGTTAGAGGGCCCAAGATTTTGTAAGTGCAAACGTTGTGATGCAATTTCTATTCAATGGGCCTACTTACATTTACTCCCCCCTATAATTCTATAATTGCCCTTAGTAGTTGCACTGAGCAAGCCCTAAAAATGAAGAGGAATTATTTCCATGTTCTTTTCATTAGATTCAGCTACTACTATGCCCTTCCCTTTTTTAAGGAAAGGAATTTCCTCCTGAAGTCTTTTCCTTCTAATAAGTTTAACATTTTTCTCTAGTTTGTCTATCAATCTTCCCTACCCACCAATCTCTCAAAGGGATTTTAGCTTCTCTACTTTTGATCTAATCTTGTTGCCTTATCTCTTTCTTTTTTCCCAAAAGAAGAATCTGGTCTTGAGTGTCCCATTGTCTGGCTTTAAGCTCCAAAATTTCCAGTTCATCTATGAGTTATCCATTCTCATGGCACGTATGATTGCCCCACATTTTTTGGCATCCGTTAGTAATTTTTGAGTGCTATAAGTTGTCACAAGCCAAGACTTCAAAGCAGAAGTATCAAAAGAAAATGCATTTATCTAGGCTTTGATTGTATCCTACCACATTACCTATAATGTAAAGAGATGAGGGTCTACTTTGAACTAAGAGGGAATTTTTTTCCTTGAGACATGAAATTGGTTTGTGATCCAAAAGTGTTAAGGACATTATTACAATACACTTGTGGGAAATGTACTAGTCTAACTTCTAAGAGACCCTGAGAAATATAAATTCTATCTAATATTACATTCTCCCACTTATCTGTTGGACCAAGTAGAATCCCAGGTGTTGGCACTCCCAGTGGTAAAACTTTTGCCAAAAAGTGGGAGACATGAACCCTTGGAAATAGTCCATCAGGTGGACCTTGATAGTATGTGTTGAGTTTAGATCGATGACTGCTGCCTTGGCAGCAATGGGATCTTCTTCCTCTGTGTCTTCCTTGTAGCCGTCATGGAGCTCTGGTTCCTCTTGCAATTTGTTCTCTGCCTCTTCAAAATCTGCAGTAGGGTCTAAGGCCTGGTTGGGGAGAGCAATGACCTATGTATCTTGATATTTGTCATCTTTCAAAGGAGCATGTTCAATAGACAATTGTGTAGACTGGTCTTGCTCTATTTCAATGGGTTTCCCAGGCTTTGTTGGTAGCTCTGAAATTTCTGTGTCACCATCCTCTGGCATCTGATTTCGTTAAGCATACTTATGAGCTAGATGCATTAAAGGCCAAGTTGCATGAGGCCTTTGATATGAAGGATTTGGGACTTGCAGGTCATATTCTTGGTATGCGCAT
The DNA here is from genome assembly GCF_047967505.1 of Dipteris shenzhenensis. Classification (NCBI taxonomy): domain Eukaryota; kingdom Viridiplantae; phylum Streptophyta; class Polypodiopsida; order Gleicheniales; family Dipteridaceae; genus Dipteris; species Dipteris shenzhenensis. The sequence continues at coordinate 3,994,941 of NC_141623.1, read as the reverse complement.
CACGCATGATCGGAGTAGGAAACTCCTTTGGCTTTCACAAAAAGAGTATGTTACAAAAGTATTGCAGCATTTCAATATGGAGGGGGGGAAGGCAGTGAGTACTCCATTGCCTCCATATGTGAAACTGAGTCATACAGATAGTCCTAAATCAGATGAGAAAGGGGCCATAATGGCCAAGGTTCCTTATGCATCAGCAATCAGGAGTCTCATGTATGCTATGATAGCTACTAGACCAGACATTGCATTTGCAGTGGGAGTTGTTAGCCGGTATATGGCTAATCTAGGAAAGAGGCATTGGGAGGCAGTTAAGTGCATCATGAGGTACATGAAGGGTACCAAGGAGATGTGTATCTGCTTTGGTAGAGGAGACATGTGTGTACTTGGGTACACAGATTCAGACTATGCAGGGCATTGGATAGTAGGAGATCCACTTTTGGTTATGTGTTCACCTTTGTAGGTGGTGCAGTGTCGTGGATGTCTCGTGCACAGAAGTGCGTTGCTTTGTCTACCACAGAGGCTGAGTATGTTGTTGCAGCCATAGAGGGTTGTAAGGAGGCTATATGGCTTGATCAGCTAGTGGGAGATTTGGGGATTCATACAGGTGTACCGACATTGCATAGTGATTCCATGAGTGCTATTCAGCTAGCACGAAATCCGGTCTTTCATGCAAAGACCAAACATATTGAGGTCAGGTACCATTTCATCAGGGAGGTACTTGAGGACAAGCGCATAGAGCTTGTCAAGGTTCATACAGATGATAACCCTGCAGATATGCTGACGAAGAGTCTATCTAGTCAGCGGTTTGAGTATTGTCGTGTATTGATGGGCATTGGATAGTATGCTCACTGGTTGTTCTCCTTTAAAGGCACATTGTCCTTTAAGTGGGAAGTTGTGGGGGTTAAAGGTCACTGTGCCTTTACCCCGGTTATGTACAATACTCAAACACATATATAAATGAATGAAAAAGAAGATTAGGGTGTTCTACACCCACCAAAACTTGTGTAGCTCTTTGTTTCTCTCTCTCCCTCTTCCGTTCTTGCTTTCGTTGAGAGCACTCTCAATGTGAGCTTGAGTTGAGAGGTTATATCTAGGTAATTTCTTAGATTGCTTGCATCGTTAATTGTTATGGCTTAATGAGTTTCTTATTGCACTTGGCACTAAATTCTTTTTTGAATTCTATGTTGCAGCTTACTGCATATGAGATAGCTCACGCAGGTGAGAAGAGGAAGTGTCAGCAACCTGATCTCACTAAGTTTCAAAGGAAGGTGTTGAAAAATGAGAATGTACACTTCTTAATGAATGTCGATTAGGACATCATTGAGACAGCTTTCTTAAATGGTGAAAGCAGTGTACAAAATTTGGTGAGGATAATGGCAGAGTGTGGAGGGAGGACCTTGCATGATCGATTTCCAGATGTTTTCATAGTAGAGTCTATAGACCAGTATTTGTACCACTTAGCGATGGAGGGTCGACGATGCCTCAGTCAAATAGATCGAGACATAAACTCATGTGACACAAAGTGGGAGGTCCTGTTGTAGATGCCAGTGTCACGTACATCAAGAATGCGTGGCGAGGTTACAAAGGCAAAGGAGCTATCTTGACCTCCCTTCCATCAATGCACCCACCCCCCCAAGCACAACCGCAACCACAAGAATCAATGCACCCATGCCCCCAGTCAGTTGCCGCATTGCATCCACCACAACCACAAGCACCAATGCACCCACGTCCCCAGTCACATGTTGCATTCCACCCAATGTAGTAGCCGCAAGCACCACTATAGCCATGCCACGTGTATGCACTAGTGCATCGACCACAACATGTCTTTCCCCATATCCCTTTTTTCCAAGATCTTCCATACCCAGAAGAAGTTCCTTCTCTTGGTCCACATCTCCCACCACATGCACGATCACATTTCACCACATCTTTTGCTTCTCCATTTGTGCCTCCTACCGCACGCGCAGACCAGTTTTCATCTCCTGCATACTCGCCTGTACCACAAATGCACAATCTATCTGCACAAGCTGCACAAGCACCACACACATCACATGGCTTGCATGATCGTGTAGCAGTGCCAAGACCCATGCGGTCCATACTGCTTCACCAACGAGACATCCGATTCACGCCTAGTGCAGTTGTGGGCATAGGCACGAAAGGAACAGTCAACATGTGCAATATTCTTGTCACTCCCTTTGATTTGCACAAGGTTTATGCATGTAAGGTGTTGAGGGTTTCTGTGCCAACTCATGCATTGAAGGCCACATCCTTCTCCAATGATTCATAGAGGTGGAAGGAAGCATCCCCAACAACTAGCAAATACCCATGTATTTCATTCAATAGGTGTATGTCTACGACGTCTTGCATCGATGCGTGGATTGGAATGACAACCATCACTTGTCAGGAATAGGAAAGGGACGTTCTGCAGAGCGCAAGCGAGCAAGGACAGAGAACAGAGAGCTTGTGTGCTAAGTCCCCATGCATACAGTGATCTTGTTAACTTGGCCACATCTGCCATACCTCTCCATCAACAAGGTGCTATTGCTGAGGAGTTACAAGATCACATTGCATCACAAGCCAAAGAGATTGAGGACCTGTAAGCACGTGTATAGACATTGGAGTCTGAGTGTGCACACTACAAACAGTCCTTTGGAGATTTGGATGCAGCTGAGGATATCGACATTTTTTATTTTGAGGATCTCCTAATATAGATTCGCAGGGTGCAGGACCACCAAGCACTCAGGGAATGGCATATGTTGATCCTACTGCATAATTATGTACATTGTAAACTTCATATATAACTTTATAATACTCTTCTTCTGCAATGATGGTTCAAGTGATATAAGTGAGTTAAATGATTCAAGTGGACTAAGTAATATAAGTGACTTAAGTGATTTAAGTGGAATAAGTGATTTAAATGGACTAAGTGACTTAAGTGGACTAGGTGATTTAAGTGGACTAAGTGATTTAAGTGACTTAAGTGATTTAAGTGGACTAAGTGATTTAAGTGATCTAAGTGAACTAAGTGGTATAAGTGATTTAAGTGGTTTTCAATGGATTAGGTGGACTTGTAAAGTTAATGCATAAATATTAAAATATATCGACATGAATTTGTGCACATAATAGCTAGATCAACCCTTGAGACTTGAAAATATAAACTTCGATTGCACATATTCGATTATTCTTTCCAACTTTATGATGTTGCCTTGAAAGTATTTGCAAGTCACAAGGTTGTCTCTAACTATTATGTATACCAAAATCATCCACAATCTCAATAATTACAACACAACATTGCTTGTAGCCCACAAGGTTCTAGCTTTCAAGTACAAAAGGAGACGAGATGGATATGAGCATATGCGCTCTTCCATCGCTTGACATATTCTCCCATCCATCCCCTCGCATACAACATTATATCCAATATAATTAGAGCTTCATCCATTGCTTCTATCACCTATCATATTCTTCTATCGCTCTATATTGCATTCAACATAGGTACAATATTATCTCTCTCTTTGAATTCGCTGTTGTCACTGAGTAGCTCAAACTCATCTTTAGTGAATGCACCTCATCAACTAATTCTATAGTCAATTATTGTCCAACAATTCTCATTACAACAACTTCGCTTGCTACCCTAGCCGCAACATTGAATCCTTTCAACAATCATAGATTTCCAAAGCAAAATACCAAATCTACAGCTCTTGATGGCTTTAAGCGATTGCGTCTCTTAGAATGAATAAAATCGTATGCACTTCAATTTCACTCACATGCACCCAATGATGCAGCAACAGAGAGCACACGAGTTGCAACATGTTGCAACTACAATGTCTCTCCACCATATTCCTTCCACCAAGTAGGTGCAATAGTCTTCTTAATAGCATCAAGATTCCAAGGATCTCCAAAAGATCCTTCGCGATCATTCGTATACCTCACTCGTTGTTGGTAGGCCAATTTTCCTTGATCTCTCGGAAGTAAGTTTTTACAAACCTCTCAAAAGTTACTTATGACTTCAGGATTCTGTGATTGAGCATGCATTTGATATTGTGGATATATTGCAAATGTAGCTCCATGCAAAGGGGTGTGCATTTGCTTCCATCTCTTATCGGTCAAATATATCACTTGTTGCTTCTTCCTAGGTGCAAAGTGCACAAATTCTTTAACTTGTCGTATTGCTTCTGACATCTTCCAATACACTTTACCCCCCATAACAAAGGCATCAGTGTCAACCATCCTCAATACTGTTACAAATAGCTCTACACCTTTTATTCTTTCGACATTTTTCCAGAATAGAGATGATTGTACAAGATGCACACATTTAGAGCCTGGTATTGCATACTACGTTTTTTTCTCAAGCCAATTCGCCCATCGTCTATCAGCAACAGTCTTGACTAAAGCTCGACGCACTTCCAACAATCTAGCAAGAACTAGAAAAGAAGTGGCAAATCTAGTTTGACAAAATTGCCTGAGTTGCTTCACAGAGTGCTCTCTGAATATTGCATGCAAGTATTGATGACTCTTTATAAAACTCACTATGGCGTTAGCATCTTGCAGTATTGGTTGCACAAATGGCAATTGTCCAATATTCTTCAACAATAAGTTGAGAGTATGAGCGCCACATGGCACCCATGCCAGAGTGGGATACTTTGCCATGACCATCTCACCTGTGGTCTTGTAATTCGATTCATTATCTATTACTAATGCAGTAACATTCTCACCGCCACCAACGTTACGAATTACTCTTTACAATATATGCTGAAGTTTTTTCTTTTAGAGATGTATCAATACCCCATCAATACTCTCCAAAAACATAGTTCCATTGGGAGTAATGCACATTACATTTATCAAGGGTCTGGTCTACTTGCTAGTCCATCCATCAAAATCAAGAGTGCACCCATATGTAGGAATAAAGTCCAATATCTTTTCTTTCAAGCAATCCGCCACAGTTTGTTTTACTCTATCAAGATGATCTGTATGCATTTTATTATAATCTGGCAAAATAAATCCTAGTCTAGTACATGATTTCAAGGCATTACGAAACATGTCATCTCTCATGACATTGAATGGTATACCATTTTTAACAAATGCTTCTATCCATCTTAAGTGCTCTTCATGCACTTGTTGTTGAAGAAATCCATCCTCCATAAAAGATTGTTCTCCCTTTTTTCTCTTCTTTACCTGACAGGCATTAGTCACATCAAAACTCACCTGCGACCTGCTTGCTAGCATATCTACATCACCTTCATGTATGGATACACTCCTCGCATTTATTGGTGCTTCTCCTTCAACTGTTTCATCAACCTCAGTGCTCACATCTTGTTGATTTGGACAATTTCTTATATCCGCCACAGTTTGTTTGACTCTATCAAGATGATCCGTATGCATTTTATTATAATTTGGCAAAATAAATCTTGGTCTAGCACATGATTTCAAGGCATTACGAAACGTGTCATCTCTCATGACATTGAATGGTATGCCATTTTTAACAAATGCTTCCGTCCATCTTAAGTGCTCTTCATGCACTTGTTGTCGAAGAAATCCATCCTCCATAGAAGATTGTTCTCCCTTTTTTCTCTTCTTTACCTGACAGGCATTAGTCGCATCAAAACTCACCTGCGACCCGCTTGCTAGCATATCTACATCACCTTCATGTATGGATACACTCCTCGCATTTATTGGTGCTTCTCCTTCAACCGTTTCATCAAGCTTAGCGCTCACATCTTATTGATTTGAACAATTTCTTATTAGGGTCAGATTAACCACTTTCTTCACTTTCTCTAAATATGATTTGCATAACGGAAGAACATTAAATGGAGTGCATGTGCAAGCTCCAACGTCAGTACCTATTCTGAGAAAATGTTGCTTGATGCGAGTAGAACCGCCTGTGAACTTGTGTCCATAATATTTACACTGCAAGAAAGAAACCGAGGCATGTACTTTTTGTATCTCCATCACGTATGACCAAATCTTGCTGCGCACCATGCTTTTGAAGTTGCCAAAAACAAAATGCAAAAAAACTACTTTGAGTATACAATAGAAACATACTGCAATACACATTTTATAAAAAATAACACATATTCTTTGAAAAATACGTTCAAGCATGCAATATATTAATTGTCATTCAATCACACTCTTTTAAAAGAATATAAAGTATTCATTTAAAAGAAACTATAAGAATAAGTAATAAAAATTAAGACATTGATTCATTTCTATTGAAAGAATATTATATATTCATTCAAAAGAAAGTGAAAGAATTGAGTAATAAAAAGAGATATGGATTCTTTTTTTATAAAAGAATACACTCAAATTGAAAATCATTCATTCACATTCTATTGAAAGAATATTAAATATTCATTCAAAAGAAAGTGTAATAAATGAGACAACTCTTCTAATAACTTTTAAAACTTTCAATTCATACACTTTAAAATTCTTTGTATTCTTTCACATTCTATTGAAAGAATATTAAATATTCATTCAAAGAAAGTGTGAGAATACAAACACAAAATAAAATTATATTTCTCACAAGAGATCTAGGGAACTCAATGAGAAGATCCTAGAACTCCCACATACAAAAATTCTCACAAGAGATCTAAGGAAGTCAACAAGGAGATCCTAGAACTCCCACAGACAAATTTCATAATTTCATAGACACGAAAACAAGCCCATTTCTCACAAGAGATCTAAGGAACTCAACAAGGAGATCCTAGAACTCCCACAAACAAATTTCATAGTTTCATAGATACAAAAACAAGCCTATTTCTCACAAGAGATCTAAGGAACTCAACAAGGAGTCCTAGAACTCCCAAAAACAAATTTCATAATTTCATAGACACAAAAACAAGCCCATTTCTCATAAGAGATCTAAGGAACTCACCAAGGAGATCCTAGAACTCCCACGTACAAAAATCTATCCACATGAGATCTAAGAAACGCAACAAGGAGATCTTAGAACTCCCACAAACAAATTTCATAGACACAAAAACAAGCACATTTCTTACAAGAGATCTAAGGAACTCAACAAGGAGATCCTGGAACTCCCACAAACAAATTTCAAACACATAAATATCTAAAATATTTTTATCACAAGAGATTGAAGGAACTCAATAGAGAGAACCTAGAACTCCCACAAACAAAAGAACAAAGACCAAAACCAAAAACCTCACAAGAGATCTCAGGAACTCAAAATGAGATCCTAAAGCTCCCTATCAAAAAATCCATCTTATTTCGGACCTTCTAGATTGCTTTCACAACCTTGAGGACCTTTCTTCTTCTTTTCCTTGTTTGATCTCTTATGCTCGGCTGGGGAACCAAGCATGAGATAAGAGACATTGGCAAAACAATGAGCTTATATGTAGAAATGCAGTAACATATTCGTCCTAATACATGTTTATTCATACGAATACCTATTCGTATGAATACAATTTAATCGTACGAATATGTGGGGATGACGTGGTGATTTATCTAAAAAATGTGACGTGTCACTGTTTTTAAAACTGATTTTTTCTTCCATTCGAATCATTCGAGCGATTTTCTCAATTTTTTTGAATCACGAGTTTGAATTTTTTTACTTAGATGTTCACATAAGCAAGAGCCTATAAGAGTAATGCTTTAGGTTAATTCATAATCTAAGAACACTAGCAGGTGGCTGAAGGAGAAAACATAGGTGGTGCTTCCCAGATAATTAGATTTGATATGAATTCATCCAAATTTGATAAAAGTAATTGAAATATATGGTTTCCTAGAAGATACCTTGAACTTCACACTAGAGGGATATGGTTCTTCCTTGTTTTAAATGATTAAAGTAGGCATTTTGAAATTCATTTTTGCACCGTAGAAAGATGTTTCTTTGTGACTAATAGCCTACTTTAGCATAGCCCATGCTTTTGGTATAGTGTACTTCATCAACCCCCATCATCAACATTGACTAGTCGATGATGTTGGCGATAATTAACAACTAATCTCTCCCTTTTTGTATACATGTCCACCTTTTTGTCTGTCTAGTTGTGTAAGAAATCTATCTAATTATGTAATAATTTATGTGAAATTACTTGTTCTTATTCTAATAAAATATGCACAAATATGAAGATCAAAAGTGTCATTTTTTACTTCATTAGATGTATTTATCCATACCTTATGTGCAATATATAGTCTTTTTTATCCTACATGTCCCTACTTCAAGGGCTTGCATGTTTTTTTTGGGAAGTGTCATCACAAGAGTCATTTTTTGTACTCTTTTCCCTTTGTGTTTCATATTTTATCTGAAGCAGTATGATTGAAATGAATTGGTTTTTGAATTTTATTTAGTATTTTTGGATAGATGATTGAGAATGGTAAGATAAATTCCAAAAATGTGGTAAGTTGGATGACTAACAAGTATTTACCAACATTTTGAGACCATGTACCTCTATTAGGCTTTTTGAATGGCACATATTTGTGGAATTCATATTGACCCCACACCACTATCAACACACCCCTATACTTTTTAGGTGGATGTATTTTAATGGCGGGAATAATTTTAGGTGGGTTGAAACCCAAGTCTTAATTACTAGAGGTGGTAGAGATGTGTATCCAAACGGTTTGTAACATATCCAATTTTTAAAATTAGTATTAGTGTCTTATGAATTACATTTTGAATTTATTTTGTTTTGTTCAATTAAGTAAAGGTAGGATTGTTTTTTTTGGAAAAGTCATATGAGTAACAATGGACTTTTCTCAATCATTACCCTTTGTGGTAATTAGATGGTTAGGCTAAGTATTAAAAAGGTTCTAGGTGAAATAGATTAACCTTAGGGTCTAGCTTAGTATACGCTTTGTCTTAATGGTGTTAAGCATAGTTAACTATTCTAAGGGGCCAAATGATGTTGCACGTCTCACATACATCTCTCATGGATGGAAAGAAAAAGTGCCATATGGTAATGTCTCCTTGGTTTGTCATGAATTACAATGCCAGTATATAGAAACTTTGAATAAGGCTAGCACGACTTGTTAGAGCAAATATGTTGTTCTTAAGAAGGATCTTCTTTTTAGAGAGCTAGACTTGAGATGAGGTTGCATTCATGATTCAATCTATCTTGGAGCACAAATCAATGCTGACTGACCTCTTGGAGTTTAATAGCTAGACTTAGCAATATATGTTTGGGCACATTGGGCATATTAAACAATAGGTTTGGTATTTGGGCTCATATGACCACTCCTATGCTCCCCCTAAACCCTTAACCTCCATGATCTACAAGGGAGAGTGAGACCTTATTTTTCATGGAACAATCCATACAGGCATGTCCTATGCCACAATCTCTATAGAGTGGTTGGAAAGTAGCGGGGCTACCATGATGAGGGCACTCTGCAATCCGATGATTTTCTCCACAACCGTAGCACTTGATTGGTGCTGGATATGTGTTGGGACATACTTGATTTGCATAAATTGGTATTAGACCCTTTGCACCTTCTACATAGTACACTAGGTACTCTACTTCATACTCAAATGGCGAGTCTACTTCCTCGACTTGTAATTGATGTATTGGAACTGCCTAAAGAACTGGATTTGATACTCTTGGATATGGTCGTGGATTCGGATTCCTAAGTAGTTGTGGGACTTCTGTTTGAGTGAGAAAAAGACTTAGCCTCAGAGTTGGGGGCACTTGTGCAAGTGCCAGTTGCTTGTACACTGGCATGGGTGCTGCTTGATATTGTTGAGGTCGAGATGGGTTGTTGCGCATGTTGAAGATGCAATTGTTTTCATCATGGTTGTCAACGATGCAAATATGGCACCACAACTTTGGCAGTGGATTTGCTTGTGCAGTGATCCTAGTTCTTAGAACCGGGCACTCATTTGCTATATGATTGGCCATGCAGTGTGGATACCATACATTTTCTTGTCGTGGATAGTGCATGAATGTGTAAAAGGAATGTGTATCATCATGGTTGAGGTAATGAAGGCTTTCATCTTCATTGGGGGTTGTAGGGTTTAGGAGGAGTTTAAGGGTTAAAAGGAGGTTCCAGGGTTTAGAAGGAGATTCCAAGGTTTAGAAGGAGATTCCAAGGTTTAGAGAGAGGTTCCAAAGTTTAGAAGAGGTTCCAAGGTTAAGGGTAGAATACATGGTGGAGAAAAATACATCCTTTCATAACTGGTTGTGCACACAATAGGGGATCATATCATCCTTGAAAATATTTTCACTTGTTTTAGAGATCACTCAAAAGGCTCAAAAGATATCGTTGTATAACTGCATGATTGAAGAAGGATAATAATAAAATTGAGTGGTCAGGCACCATGCTTGACCTTAGTTTCAAATAGAAGTACATATGGTGGTCTTCAAGCTTGTATAGTGCTTCCTTTAATTGGTGGAGGTGTGACGATTCTTTGGAGGTTTTATAGAGGGCTTTCCTTAAGCTTCTTACATCTTGCTTTTTGAAACTTTTGCTTATCTTTTGCATGCAAAGAGCTAGGGCCTTTGGATATTTCATAGCCATGAGGCAAGAGGAAGAACTCCTTGACTCAAGTTATTGGTATGATTTCTTAGCTTATGAATGCGGGGAGTGTCGCTCCCATGACAAGTCAACATGGATCTTGATTGCACTGCCTTTGGTCACTTGGTCAACTTGAAAAATTGCATGGGCTTTTATATGGAATAGGATAAGTACACTCCAAGTCATGGACATATGTCATTGAATGTTCTCAATATGAAGTGTAGTCATGTATGTAAAGGATGGTGTAAATTGCACCATGCATGTAAGGCATAGGGTCAAACCTAACCTTAACCCTAAGGGGTTCTAATGTATATATTCGTGTTTACGATCAATGCAATAGAGTGTACATTGCATAGTGTATAATTACCTATCTTGTGCACCCCACTCTTTAACATTGATCCTCCAACATAGTATCAAAGCATGAGAGAGTGCAAGCCATTTGCTTGATCAAATAAGCCCTTGCTCCATCATGACACAAGCCCTCCCATTGAGACATCTTCTTCATATGCAATGCTTATCTTGTAGAGCTTCTCCTTCTCTTTGTTTTCATTCATTCTTTGAGGGGTTCATTTAGAAGCTTTGTAAGGTTCATTCTCATGAAATTTCTAAGGTTTTTAGCAGTCCTGTAAGGTCTCTGTTTGAGATAGAGACTCAATTTTTTGTGAAAGAGTGAGAGAAAATAGAGAATCCTCCCTCTTCTTTTGGTTCTAGTCCTTAAGTTTTTTGTTTGTTCTTTGTGAGAAATAGAGAGACTACTCCCTTGAAGCAATCATCAGCAAAGAAGTCAAAAGTAACTATTACGAACTACTCAAAGAAGTTGGCAACAACTACTACAAATTGCTCAAACAAAGTGAGTGGCAACGATACAAATACGTGACTCAGCAAGAAGGTAGCCAGACTCAATGAAGCAACTATGGCATAGTCATACGCAAGGACTGGCTCACTACAACTACACAACCATTATTGATCGACCACAACAATGATCACATGGACTACAGAGCCATTATTCAACCACACAAGGTAGTGAGGCATAAGGTACACTGGCTCATACGCAAGGACTGGCTCGCCACTATTGATAGACCACAACAATGATCGCAAGGACTACACAGCCATTATTGATCGCAACGAAGGACTACAACGAGTCAAGCACAAACAAAGAAAGCGTGACACTACAACAAGAAGCACATAGGGGCGTGACACTACAACAACAAGCACAGAAGTCTTGATGGGTGCCCTCCATGCCTTGGTCTTCCCTTACCCCATCGAGGGCCATATCAATCCCCTCTCCCATTTCTCCCTCACCCTCGCCTCCCTCGGCTTCAATGTCACCCTTGCCCACACCCAAGCTAACCTTCGTCGCATTCTCCATGACTCCCATCGTGCGCCTTCGCCTCCCAATTTGCACATGGTCGACCTCCCCGATGGCTTGCCCCTCGACTTCGATCGCTCCCTACACTACCAACAATTCTTCGTGTCCATTCAACGAATGGGGGTTGCTTTCGAGCAGCTGCTAGACAATGTCCATCGCTCCCTACCTGTTTCCTGCATCGTTTCGGATCCCAACTTTCCTTGGGTCCAGGACGTGGCGAACAAGTTCAAGATTCCCCTGTTCGTCTTTGTTACCGATGCTGCCGCAGTGTTCAACATCTGTTTGCATGCGCCCAGGCTTTTGGCGGATGGATTCTTGGGACAGGGTAATCCTCGCTGTTATGTTTCGGTTCATTGTCAGATATGAGCTGTTTCCTAAATAGAGCTTTTTGATCGAGCTTCTGCAAGTTTTGCATTGAGGTTTTGGCTTTTGCTCTGGTACTTTAGGTTTGACCAGGGATCCCAAGCAGCTGGTTGATTTCATCCCGGGAATTCCACCTTTACATCCCAGTGATCTCCCTTTTCCAAAGCCACATGTTGGTGAATTTTTCTTCAAACTAAGGACATCTATGTATGAACGCATCGGTGAGGCAGCCGGAGTGTTTCTGAACACGTTTTATGAGTTGGAGAGAGACGCAATCGATGGGGCAAGAGCTCATCTTTCCATTCCTGTCTTTCCAGTTGGCCCTTCGCTACCCAAATCTATTTTCACAGATGATAATAAGACTGAGCCCAATCCAGCAAGCTTATCGAGCGAGGCAGACTGCTTGAAATGGTTGGATACCCAGCCTCCATCGTCTGTGTTATACGTTTCTTTTGGGAGCCTCGCCAGGTTGGGGGAATCACAGATTCTGGAAATTGCAGAGGGACTTAAAGCCGGCGGCCAGCCATTTCTTTGGGCGATAAATGTGCGAACTGCCAGGGTACCGGAGGATTTCTTTGAAGGGCAGGGACTTGTGGTAAGCTGGGCACCTCAACTCTATGTGCTGTCTCATCCTGCAATGGGGGCATTCATGACTCATTGCGGCTGGAACTCAGTTATCGAGAGTATAACTGCTGGAGTCCCAATGCTGTGTTGGCCTCAGTTCCTTGATCAACTAACGAATTGCAGGTTTATAGTGGATGAGTGGAAGGTGGGAGTGGAATTGAAGAGGGGAGATGCCATTTCTCCATACAGAGATTCTGTACAGAGTTTGGTAAAAGTGCTACTCTTGGAGGATGAAGGCAAAACGATGAAATGGAGGGCAGAGGAACTCCGCGATGCAGCAAGGCGAACTCTTTATGGAGCTTCCGGCGGATCATGTATCGAAAATTTCAAGGCATTCAAGGAGCTTCTCGCAAACATGGATCAATCAATTCATCGTGACAGATGACCTTGCACACAGCATCTGAAGTTTATATTCAATTAAAACAAGGTGGAAATCCCACCAAGGCCATAGCATCTACCATGCCTTTTGGAATGTTATTCTAAGTAATTCCCATTGAACTGTATCAAAGACTTTTTGCAATATCCACCTGTAAGAGCAAAACATCCTGTTGCGTGTATTTGTAAGTCCTTCGTGTTCTTTCAGGTTAAGTCCTTCTAATTCTTTCAGGTTCAACTCCAGATGCACTTTTTTTAACACTTCCTTCTGTGAGCTCTTTTGTCCCCTTAAAAATTCAGTCCATCATCATGCTGGCTGCCAAGCACCCTCGTCTCTCTTTCTATAATGCCTTGTACCAGTTCTTTGGGGTGGGTGCTTTGAAAATCTTGTCCGGACGTCCATGTCGCCCGATCTTGGGCTTGTCGTGAAGACGACAGGAAGGATGAAAGGTAGCTTTTCTGCACTCATGGCTTGCACTTAGAATGAGTAATTGACAGGCATGATATAAAAAATAGTGCAATTCTAGCCTAGAAGGATCCAAGCTTTATTCACTGATTTGACTTCTTCGGTGCCCCAGCCAGTGATCGTAAGGTATTCAAATGGGATTCATGAAAAAGCCGCGCGATTGATGACTGTCAAATATTAACAAGCAACCTTGAGGGTTGAGCGCAAAGAATAGGATTGCCGATAACAAGAGCAAAATTTTTTTGACAGAATTTCCTACGCTTTGTATGTAGCTCGCTGCCATAACGAATGGACATTGCCATAACTACAAAAGGAATTTTGTGTCAAAAGATTGCGAGCCTGTGTCGGCCACGGGACAAGGGTGCTCCTTCCAAACTGGTAAGGTGATGTCGTTTGAAACAGTTGTCACGCGTCTCTTTTGCTCCACAAATAGATCCAGAAAGATGCAAGAAAAGAAAGTTTGTGGAAGTATAAACAATGACAAAGCCGGAAGTAACGGTGGGCTTCTCTAAGGAGTCTCTCTAATGAGAGATCTAGCCAAAGACAATATCAAGTTTTTTGTAAAGAAAGTATTACGCTATTGTTGATCGACTCATTGTTTTCATCAACTAGAGAAAGTATTACATATGGCATATTATGAGGAGTTGGAGAGTTGGTTGCTTCCAAGGCTTATAATCTCCCTAAGCAAGAGTAATCACTTTTGCACCTTTTGCCTCTACACATTAGCCACATCTATGCAGGTACCCACAAATGTCAGATGCTTAAATTTATGATGCTAAATGTGCACGCCTCCCAAAGTTGGTTCTCCTATGATTGCTTTTTGGAAAGGAGACTGTCACCAAGCAACTCTCGGTGGACACTCTTGTAACTGGGTGTTTGAAGGAGCTGAATGTGGAGAAGTTTGTTCAAGGCCCCTCTCCCTTCTTTGAAGAGGAAGCAACGTCCCAAGTTAGACATCCCAAATGTACCCACACATGGCAATGTTCCAAAGCAGATTAAAGAGGCCAATATAGGAGACCCACACTACAGAGCGTCCTGTAAGAAAGGAGGGAGATGATGGAGGATGCTCGCAGCATCATCATGAACTTTCAAGGGCACTCAAAGTAGCTTCCTTTCCTTTCCTTCCCTTTCTGAATATTATCTATGAGGATGACGAGGAGCTGGGAGATCAATCGCCCAATATTTCACAGTAAATTGTAGCGAGGGTGATGAAGAATGCCTTTCAAACACCCAATAGGTTCATTCTAGCTTATAAACAATTCCTCCACCCTGCAGCAGCTGATTAGGAGGCAAAAGATATTCAAGAGTACACATTTCAATGAAACTATCAACTAGAATGCTCAATACTCCTTTTGTCTATCATGGTAATCCTATTCGGTTTGAGATTTGACGGGAATACGGCCTGTGGCTTGCCACGGGTTGCACACTAGTTCCAAGTTAAAGGGTAAGTAGTAGTCCATCATGGTTTATAGATTGTGGTGTTTTTTGAGAGGTATCTATGCTGAAGTCACCACTACGGCTTTGCTTTTAACAAGGTGGCACAATCACTAAGTCCCCATCTAGAGAAAATATAAAGTAACTCAAACAAATATTATAATAAAATTTTCCAGTAACCTTTTTTTTTGGGAAGAAACTTGCTGACTTATATTTAAAAAAGGCAACAGCCAACTGTACAAAAAGAAGGGGGCCCAAATATCGGGCAAACTCCAACACTAAGACTACAACCAGACTAATCCTAGCATATATAGGATGAGACTGCAAATAAGTTCTGACTAACCACCGGGAACCTTGCTTTTGTGATCACAGCAAAATCGCGAGTGTATGCTTTGAGCAGTCTCGCCGGGAAATTTTCTCTACTAGCCCTATCATCGGCCTCTTAGCAAACACAATTTGATTTCTACCCAATCAAACAGCCAACAAAAAACTGAGCTCGCAAATATGGCCAACATGCAGCCAGGGAGGATGAGAGACCCTTAGACTCTTTCGTCAAACCTATCCTCCAATTAACGAACAGTGAGAAACTAGTATGAGCCATGAGTACTGCACCGTCTTCTGTAACTTCAACCATATGCTCCTTGAAAGAGTACATCCTCACATTAAGTGAACCACTTCTTCCATCAAAGGGGGCAGACAGGGCTGACTGCCATATATTTTGCCAACCGGCTTCTGACCGGCAGCCATTTAAACAAAACTTTCCACAAGAGAAAGGATGCCTTTCGTGAAACACACCCATGCCAAATCTCCCTAAGCCTTTCCTTCCACCACACAGGGCATCTCCTAAGCTTCCAGGAACGATTCAGCATCGCTATACGTGAAGCATCACGCATCAGGAATTGTGCTATGTATTTCACTGAGATCTTTCTCAATTTTATACTGCCCAGTTGCCATTGGTTAACCCTCCAACTAGCAGAAGTAACACAGCTAGTAGGCCACCCCTCTGGTATAGATTCCAACACCCTACAAACGACACACTGCTCGCATTCGTTCAGGTTGTATTGCGCAGAGATCCTGTCCAGTGGCATCCACCAAGCTGTCCTATAATCCCACAGATGCATCCACCTTGACAGCCCCTTTTTTTGAATTCAGCAAGCTTTTCTGAGGTCAAACTCAGCCTAGGGCCTTCCATTAAACTGTATTGCACAGCTCCACCAAAAATTCTCGAGAAGTCTGGCATCACTTCCCTCCTCCCGCCAAAAAAAAGCCCTCAATAGCTTTCCCACCTCCAACCAGTGGGATTTTTAAAAATTTCCAGACAAGGGAGAGATAGATCATGGTAGGAGCCAATACATGTTTAACAACCAAAATCCTAGCGTTCCAACTAAGGCTCACATTGGCCCATCTCTTGAACTTGGCTTTAAGCCGCTCTAGAAACCAATCAGAAGCTAGCAAGATTTGGCCACACGACCAAATCTCCTTAGACCCAGGTGATTTAAAAGAAGCTAGAAAGATTTGACCGATTTGTTTGTCTAGGAGATACCCCGATTCCTAAGGGAGAACCAAAGTATCGTACTGTACATCCTCTTCGAACTCACTAAATTTGCAAAGCATTAAGCCATTCGGGCATCTATTTCTGACTCATTCTGAAAGCATATGACTTTACCCAACTGCAAATAGACCCCGCAGCATCACAAAACAACACCAACTTCTTTGCGACCTCCTTCACTCCCTTCATCCTCTTGGACAAAAATCATGAAATCATCTGCAAAGAGTTGCATACGCAACTGAAGACCCAAAGGTGTACTTTCCCCTCTGATCAACCCAGTATCTACCTCCTTCTTAAGTAATCTAATCAAGGGAACTGTACAAAGTGCAAATAGTAAGGGGGCAAGGGGACACCCCTGCCTAACCAACCTTTTCAACTCATACCTACCCACAGTTCCCCCATTTAGACACAAAGCAACATCATTCCCAAATAGTGTTCTAATCATCTAACAAAAATGTTCCCCAAAGCCTAGCTTGTCAATCACTGCCTCAATAAAGTCCCACCTTATCCTGTCATAAGCTTTGTCCAAGTCAAAGCTGAACAGAATACACTCTTCATGAGTTGCAGGTCCTGTCCTGTCTATGAGAGTGTGGGGGGCTTGTGTCTTTATAGGCCAGACCTAGCTGGTCGGCCAGCTGGTCGGTGGGCCTGCCAGCTAGTCGGCCAGACCAGCTGGCTGGCCTGAATTTGATCGGCCATTTCTGGCTCTTTCTGGCCACTTGTTTGGCCCTGCTGGCTGACCTTTTGGCTGGCCTGCAGACTGTTATGTTTGCCCCAGAAATTGGGGATTGCTAGTTGCTTAATACCCCCTCTCAATTGCCAATTTGGAGGGACAGACATTGTGTGCTTGGAGCTTCGTGTAGGGATGTCGACGGTGGTGGTGGCTATCCCTGCGAAATGCCCTAGAGATGAAATGCAAAAAATGCAGAGGAGGTCACAAGAGGAGTGCCCTTGCAAGGGAATTGTTCACTTCCTCAAGTGCCTGAGTTACACGTATAATACCATATAGAACTAAGAACACTGTGAAGCTTGAGAGAATAAGCCACCCCCTCTCAACGCCGAAAGGTGGAGAGAAAAGCAAATATGTCGTAGCGGCACTGATAATCCAGAGATGGTAGGATTCCTGCCAAAGGAAGAGATCGTAGCTAGACAGTGAACCAATGTGTGCCCGATCTTGGACCTCTGGAGAGGAGTCTATCCCCGCCTCCATGAGTGTAGAAGAATCGAAACAACAGTAATCAAGACACATCTGAACAGAAAAAGGATCCCGCCTAGGGAGAACTTGTAGATCCTGAAAGTCGATGTCGATGGAGATCGGGTAGAGGTGAAGGATCATGACCTCCTTTTTCGAAGGAATGGGGAGTGTCAAGCTTGAAACCGAAAAGGGAGGGAGGGATGGGAGTAGAAGATGGAGTTCTGAAAGGGAGGGAGGGATGGGAGTAGAACATGGAGTTCTCTCCCGTAGTGCGCAGCGGAATGAAGAGGAAACTGATGTCCATAGGAGTGATGCTCCCCGTACCTATGGCCTCCTTGAAGAAGCAGGATCTTTAGATCACCAGAGATCTGGGGTCTTTAGATCACCATGGCTCTGATACCATATAGAGAAACGATAGGGTTTGTAGTGAAGCGATCAGAAAATAGACAATACTCAGACACAACTGAAGAACGGAACTCAGAAAACATAGTGTCTGTCGGTAATATGAAAAACTGAATACAAGAACCTCAAGCCGGTGTGTCTCAAGGACCGTGCCTGAGGTGAATCAAAAAGATGATTCCATGTAGAGAAACAGTAGAAAAGATAGCAGCAGATGGAGCGAAACGCAGTCCTCCGTGTAGCTCGATGATGACGAAGAAGATGAAGGGCTAGAGCTGCCCTAGGAAATGGCTGAAAACCAGCATGCTCTGAGGAAGGAACCTTCAGGCTATCTGGAATAGCAACATGATGAAGAAAAGGAGCATATCTGGAGCAGGGGTGGCTTTACCCAACTGCAAATAGACCCCGCGGCATCACAAAACAACACCAACTTCTTTGCGACCTCCTTCACTCCCTTCATCCTCTTGGACAAAAATCATGAAATCATCTGCAAAGAGTTGCATACACAACTGAAGACCCAAAGGTGTACTTTCCCCTCTGATCAACCCAGTATCTACCTCCGCAAATAGACCCCGCGGCATCACAAAACAACACCAACTTCTTTGCGACCTCCTTCACTCCCATCATCCTCTTGGACAAAAATCATGAAATCATCTGCAAAGAGTTGCATACACAACTGAAGACCCAAAGGTGTACTTTCCCCTCTGATCAACCCAGTATCTACCTCCTTCTTAAGTAATCTAATCAAGGGAACTGTACAAAGTGCAAATAGTAAAGGGGCAAGGGGACACCCCTGCCTAACCAACCTTTTCAACTCATACCTACCCACAGTTCCCCCATTTAGACACAAAGCAACATCATTCCCAAATAGTGTTCTAATCATCTAACAAAAATGTTCCCCAAAGCCTAGCTTGTCAATCACTGCCTCAATAAAGTCCCACCTTATCCTGTCATAAGCTTTGTCCAAGTCAAAGCTGAACAGAATACACTCTTCATGAGTAGCCAATGCATAGATTGATGACTGTCAAATATTAACAAGCAACCTTGAGGGTTGAGCGCAAAGAATAGGATTGCCGATAACAAGAACAAAATTTTTTTGACATAATTTCCTACGCTTTGTATGTAGCTCGCTGCCATAACGAATGGACTTTGCCATAATTACAAAAGGAATTTTGTGTCAAAAGATTGCGAGCCTGTGTCGGCCACGGGACAAGGGTGCTCCTTCCAAACTGGTAAGGTGATGTCGTTTGAAACAGTTGTCACGCGTCTCTTTTGCTCCACAAATAGATCCAGAAAGATGCAAGAAAAGAAAGTTTGTGGAAGTATAAACAATGACAAAGCTGGAAGTAACGGTGGGCTTCTCTAAGGAGTCTCTCTAATGAGAGATCTAGCCAAAGACAATATCAAGTTTTTTGTAAAGAAAGTATTACGCTATTGTTGATCGACTCATTGTTTTCATCAACTAGAGAAAGTATTACATATGGCATATTACGAGGAGTTGGAGAGTTGGTTGCTTCGAAGGCTTATAATCTCCCTAAGCAAGAGTAATCACTTTTGCACCTTTTGCCTCTACACATTAGCCACATCTATGCAGGTACCCACAAATGTCAGATGCTTAAATTTATGATGCTAAATGTGCACGCCTCCCAAAGTTGGTTCTCCTATGATTGCTTTTTGGAAAGGAGACTGTCACCAAGCAACTCTCGGTGGACACTCTTGTAACTGGGTGTTTGAAGGAGCTGAATGTGGAGAAGTTTGTTCAAGGCCCCTCTCCCTTCTTTGAAGAGGAAGCAACGTCCCAAGTTAGACATCCCAAATGTACCCACACATGGCAATGTTCCAAAGCATATTAAAGAGGCCAATATAGGAGACCCACACTACAGAGCGTCCTGTAAGAAAGGAGGGAGATGATGGAGGATGCTCGCAGCATCATCATGAACTTTCAAGGGCACTCAAAGTAGCTTCCTTTCCTTTCCTTCCCTTTCTGAATATTATCTATGAGGATGACGAGGAGCTGGGAGATCAATCGCCCAATATTTCACAGTAAATTGTAGCGAGGGTGATGAAGAATGCCTTTCAAACACCCAATAGGTTCATTCTAGCTTATAAACAATTCCTCCACCCTGCAGCAGCTGATTAGGAGGCAAAAGATATTCAAGAGTACACATTTCAATGAAACTATCAACTAGAATGCTCAATACTCCTTTTGTCTATCATGGTAATCCTATTCAGTTTGAGATTTGACGGGAATACGGCCTGTGGCTTGCCACGGGTTGCACACTAGTTCCAAGTTAAAGGGTAAGTAGTAGTCCATCATGGTTATAGATTGTGGTGTTTTTTGAGAGGTATCTATGCTGAAGTCACCACTACGGCTTTGCTTTTAACAAGGTGGCACAATCACTAAGTCCCCATCTAGAGAAAATATAAAGTAACTCAAACAAATATTATAATAAAATTTTCCAGTAACCTTTTTTTTTGGGAAGAAACTTGCTGACTTATATTTAAAAAAGGCAACAGCCAACTGTACAAAAAGAAGGGGGCCCAAATATCGGGCAAACTCCAACACTAAGACTACAACCAGACTAATCCTAGCATATATAGGATGAGACTGCAAATAAGTTCTGACTAACCACCGGGAACCTTGCTTTTGTGATCACAGCAAAATCGCGAGTGTATGCTTTGAGCAGTCTCGCCGGGAAATTTTCTCTACTAGCCCTATCATCGGCCTCTTAGCAAACACAATTTGATTTCTACCCAATCAAACAGCCAACAAAAAACTGCAGCTCGCAAATATGGCCAACATGCAGCCAGGGAGGATGAGAGACCCTTAGACTCTTTCGTCAAACCTATCCTCCAATTAACGAACAGTGAGAAACTAGTATGAGCCATGAGTACTGCACCGTCTTCTGTAACTTCAACCATATGCTCCTTGAAAGAGTACATCCTCACATTAAGTGAACCACTTCTTCCATCAAAGGGGGCAGACAGGGCTGACTGCCATATATTTTGCCAACCGGCTTCTGACCGGCAGCCATTTAAACAAAACTTTCCACAAGAGAAAGGATGCCTTTCGTGAAACACACCCATGCCAAATCTCCCTAAGCCTTTCCTTCCACCACACAGGGCATCTCCTAAGCTTCCAGGAACGATTCAGCATCGCTATACGTGAAGCATCACGCATCAGGAATTGTGCTATGTATTTCACTGAGATCTTTCTCAATTTTATACTGCCCAGTTGCCATTGGTTAACCCTCCAACTAGCAGAAGTAACACAGCTAGTAGGCCACCCCTCTGGTATAGATTCCAACACCCTACAAACGACACACTGCTCGCATTCGTTCAGGTTGTATTGCGCAGAGATCCTGTCCAGTGGCATCCACCAAGCTGTCCTATAATCCCACAGATGCATCCACCTTGACAGCCCCTTTTTTTGAATTCAGCAAGCTTTTCTGAGGTCAAACTCAGCCTAGGGCCTTCCATTAAACTGTATTGCACAGCTCCACCAAAAATTCTCGAGAAGTCTGGCATCACTTCCCTCCTCCCGCCAAAAAAAAGCCCTCAATAGCTTTCCCACCTCCAACCAGTGGGATTTTTAAAAATTTCCAGACAAGGGAGAGATAGATCATGGTAGGAGCCAATACATGTTTAACAACCAAAATCCTAGCGTTCCAACTAAGGCTCACATTGGCCCATCTCTTGAACTTGGCTTTAAGCCGCTCTAGAAACCAATCAGAAGCTAGCAAGATTTGGCCACACGACCAAATCTCCTTAGACCCAGGTGATTTAAAAGAAGCTAGAAAGATTTGACCGATTTGTTTGTCTAAGAGATACCCCGATTCCTAAGGGAGAACCAAAGTATCGTACTGTACATCCTCTTCGAACTCACTAAATTTGCAAAGCATTAAGCCATTCGGGCATCTATTTCTGACTCATTCTGAAAGCATATGACTTTACCCAACTGCAAATAGACCCCGCGGCATCACAAAACAACACCAACTTCTTTGCGACCTCCTTCACTCCCTTCATCCTCTTGGACAAAAATCATGAAATCATCTGCAAAGAGTTGCATACGCAACTGAAGACCCAAAGGTGTACTTTCCCCTCTGATCAACCCAGTATCTACCTCCTTCTTAAGTAATCTAATCAAGGGAACTGTACAAAGTGCAAATAGTAAAGGGGCAAGGGGACACCCCTGCCTAACCAACCTTTTCAACACATACCTACCCACAGTTCCCCCATTTAGACACAAAGCAACATCATTCCCAAATAGTGTTCTAATCATCTAACAAAAATGTTCCCCAAAGCCTAGCTTGTCAATCACTGCCTCAATAAAGTCCCACCTTATCCTGTCATAAGCTTTGTCCAAGTCAAAGCTGAACAGAATACACTCTTCATGAGTAGCCAATGCATAATTTAAACCAACAGAAACATTTAAAACATTCTCAAAAATATCCCGAGATTTTATGAAACTAGTTTGCTCCTTTTCCACCACCTACTTACATATATCCTTGATTCTCAATGCCAATGCTTTAGCTAGAATCTTATAAGCATTACTCAACATTAAGAAGGGTCTCCAGTCCCCCACATGCATCCTTGTTTGTTTCTTTGGGAACAATTTAACTAGGCCTATGTTCACATCAACAGACAAACACGTTAATTTTATGGACTTATTCACCATATCTAAATAGTCCCCACTTAGCACTTCCCAAAATTCTTGGAAGAATTCTGTTGTCAATCCATCTAGATCTGGAGACCTTTCCTTTTTTAGGCTAAATAAGGCATTTCCAATTTCCTCCACATCAAATGGCTTGGCTATCTCTGCTCTCTAGATGGGACTAAGGGCTGGTTGCAGCTCCTCGAGTTCTTTGCAAAGACTCTTGCCATTTATCATCTTTTTGACCCTCCGTACCCACAATGGCACTAAGCTCCTTTCGAAACACATCAGCAACATGCCAATAGCTTGTGACTATTTCTCCATTAATATCCTATACTCTATCAGTCGATTCTCTAGTAAATTTTCCCTTTACAGATTGGAAAAACATTTTGGAGGGATCATATTCAACCTGCAACCACAATTGTCTACTCTTGAGATGCATCATTTCCACCTTAGCATTTTCCATACAGGCCAAGGCCTCTTCTGCATCAACCAATACTGTTGAAACCACTCAATCCCCTAGGGCATTCTCCACTACCTGTTTTAAAGACTCCCTAATAGCAAGCAAAGTTTCCTCCATCACTTTTAAAGACTCCCTAATAGCAGGCAAAGTTTCCTATGCACGAAGATGATTCTGTCATAGTTTGGGAGCATACATCACGTCACAGGTACCTTTATCCCATCTATCTCTAGCATCCGTCAGAGCCTCACTAGAGGACCTCCAAACAATTCGGATCTCCTCCTGGAACTCATTCAGCTTTAGCAGTTTATTATAAAAAATAAAAGGCAAATCCATGGAACACTTCACCATGCCTGAATAGCAAACTTCCAGACCAAGGGATAATGATCCAAGGTATTAGAAAAGGTCAGGTATTTCCCACTCATGGGGGGCTCCATCCACCATCCTTCTCCTGAGAAATAGACTCTATCAATCCTTCCTATCCTAAAACCCTAGCCCGTCCTACGTTTATTCCAAGAGAATCCTCCCCATTCTAAACACAGCAGGCAATGGCAGCGTCCTCTTCCACACACTGCTATCATTGATGATTTCATGCTCAGAATCTAATCTAAGCCTTATCTCACCTCCAAAGGTCAAGTGATCCTACAATACCCAAAGGGCAAGTGGAGTGTAGGACACTTCACACCCACAACTGTAGGACACACTGAGGATGATATGAGGACTATGTCATCTGCGTACATCAATATCTGCACCATCAGGTCAGCCAGAAGTGAACCCTCTCCACCTAGGCAATCTACAAAGGAAGTGATCTCATCGATATACAGCTTGAAGAGAGTCGGTGAGAGGGGGCAGCCTTGTTTCACTTCAATTGTGCTCTCAACCTAGTCTGATAGACCTCTTGGCTTAGTAATATTCTAATCCCCACAGAAAATCCACTTCTCTCCTGACATGCATTGCCCCCCTCTGCCTGTTCTCAAGATGAGCACTTTGCATCCAGACTCATTCTCAGCCATAGCTATGAACTCAAAAGCATCTACTGACACATGAATACCTAGGAACAAACCTACATCATCCCTAAACACAGTAGCTTGAAAAGATCCCTTAACCAAACACTACAATACCACCTTTTCCCCTATAAGGACAGTTAACAAAGACTTGAAAGCCTCTTTGTTTCAACATAAACCACAATGCATTGTCCTCCCCACACTTAATTTCCTGCAACAGAATGACATCAAGATTACAGTTGCCTAAAACTGTTTAGCACACGTGTTGCTTTGACCTCTTACAACAACCCCTTAGATTCCAGGAGCAGACTGAGATCGACCGGGTGAGCTGAAATCTCTTGGCATTACTGATCGTGTAACAAAAGAAGGGGATGCTCTTCTCTCGATGCCCTACGTCAACTCAAAGACAAGAATGTTTATTGTTGCCAATTTGCTAAACACACATAGGCTTTGACCTATGCAAGCAAGCTGTGAATGACCTGAGATCCAATCGTATTGGAGCATTGCTCCAATGGGGATCGATGCCCATGTCTTCGTGCAATCTGTAGGCCACGTGCAGTCTATAGGCCACTTGGATCCTCATCATGTGTCGCAAGAAAGGCCACCTGAATCCTCATCATGTGTCCCAAAAAACCACCGAACTTGTTTTTGTAAATCCCAAATGATAGATTAACCCCATGCTTGTTTTTAGTATATGCCAAATAACCATCGTGCTTGTTTTTAGTCATCTAATGGCATGTCATGGGATCCAAATGCATTTTCCTTGGTTGCACTCAAGGAAAATAGCTTCCACAAATAGACTGGTTCTCTATAACTATTGTCAGATTTCAACCATTGAGCTGGTAAAATATTAGAAAATGCATTTGTTTATGGCGTCCCCTTTAGGCTAGTTCTCTTTCACTATTGTCAAATTTCAACCACCGAGTTGTGACCACAAATCCATGGGTGACCACAAATCCTAAACGAATTAATTGCATGCCATTCATATTGTAATAATAGAAGCAAACCACCGTGCTAGTGGAAATTAATATCCTAGTGTGCAACCAACCACTGCACTGACGAACATTTATCCTAACCACTTATCCTGCACTACCGCCTTGCTATCCTAAAATGGATCATATTGTTGCAAAGTGCTATACTAAAACAATCCCCTTTAGGCTGGTTCTCTTTATCTATTATCAGAATTCAACCACTGGACTGGTGACCACAAATCTTAAATGAATTGCTTGCAAGCGATAGCCCTCCCCCATTAGTGTTTGGGTCCCTCAGATAACGCCTTATATGCATTGTGTATGAAGTGGAAATAATTTTCTTTTCTTGCCTCTGAACTCTGCACCACATCTTTGAGCCTTTTAGGGAAGCCCTTTTGTTGCTTGAGCTCTGCCAGCGGCTTTCTCTATTCATTTGAACCCTCTAGTACACATTTCTTATGGTTTGCCTCACCCGTTTCTTCCTCTGGAAAACTTGTGGAGATAGGAAGAATACTAGCTTGAACTCCCTCCATACCAGCCCCTTCCCCAGCCACACGAATACAAATACCTCGATTGATAATTGCAGGATTCGTATTCTGAGAAAGGGACTTCCCCTTTCGGCCAACCCACCCTACAGCCTTCATCAATAGACACATGTATCATCTCTGAGGATGAGTCTGTCTCAGATAGAGTTCTTTCAGTACCCCCTTCTTGCATGGAGCGAGTAGTAGCGTCCACAATTGAGTTCTCTTGCTCCTTGACACCTTGAGTCTTGTGATCATCCACCTTCGTATCACCCAAACCCATTTGAGGGTGAGCTGCAGTAGTTCTCCCATCTTCCTACTGACCTGGATCATTTGGTCCTTTTGCGAGACGAACATTCTCCTCTTTCAGGACAATGGACTTCCTAATCATAAGATAACCCCTCAGCCAGCCTAACTGTTAACGTATTCAGGGGTCTCCTGAGCCCTATCCCATAGAATCCATGCTTTCTTAACCTCGAAGAGCAACTGAGATGAAGAAGAAACGAGCAGGAGTTTTCCTAGAGTATTGACCAGAAAACCAATAGCTCTCGCTCGCCCTCCATTGAGGGAGATAAGGGAACTCGACCCACACAGGACAATCATGGCAAATAAATCCATTGATACTGAAATCGGGAAACCAAGGGATGCAGCTCCACCAAAACAAATGATTTCCCCACCAGTGTATCCCTGATCGATTGAGAGGCGCATCTGAGCAGGAAAAATCCCTTCCCCAAAAAGCGAGCGACATAGGCAGAAGTAGGAATTTCTCATTCAAAAGAAAGGAACTCGTGCAGCTCTTCCAACTGAGGAATACGACCCGTAAAAAAAAGATATACTCCACCATAAGCCAACCTCTCAAGCTCTGGCTTGATGACATCCGAAGAAACTTCACACTCCGCACCATGTTTGTGAGCACCCTCCAGAAATCCTCTCCTCTCCGCTTCCCTCAATCTTTTCCGCAGTTCAGCTTGAAGTAACCCCAATGCCTCTGCGTCCTTGAGCTTAGAACCCCCGCCCCCCTCTCCTTCTTAGAGACCACCTCAGCATACGAGAAAGAACCCCCACCAGCAGCAGCTGGCGCATCCGGCGATGAAGTACCTTGATCACCGCCTTCCCCTAACAGAACACTGCCCTGCAAATCCCTAGTCTCACTCATCCTTGCAACAGAAACATTAGGCGACCATGGATGCTTGAGACACTTGGCTCTCCCCCCAAGAGCCTGTAACCAGCTCAGGAGCTCCTCGGTATTACTCAAATTTTCCAATAACTTATAAAAGGTAAATGAAAGGTTATGAAAGGGAAAGAGAAAAATGCATAAATGAATATGGGCAATGAAGATGAGTGAAAAGGAAGATGAGAAAAGAGATGAAAGAGTGGATAGGCCATTAAATATGAGTGGGGACTTGGCCATTTTGGCAAGAGACCCTCATTTCACATGCTTTTGCAAAATAATTCACTACCTCTAGGCACAAAGTGACAATCATCTAGGACCCTCACAAAAAGACAAAAGTCTAAATCTAAAACTCATTACAATGGCCTAAACTACACTAAACACCCATTAACATGCCATTAACCTGGTCAACTTGACCAAATGAATTAACTTCTAAACATTGATATAGTACCAGAACTGTCTGTTGTGGCTAAAAGAGCCCTTACATCCTAAAGAACAACAAAAGTATAAACTCCTTAAGAACTCCCAAAAAAGTATAAACTCCTAGAGAAGTAAAATTGCTTATTTGACTTCATCAATCATCTCCATGATGGAATTTGCGATGACCCTTAGTTATGACAAATCCTTTTGACTTCAAAAATAATCAATCTTGTAGTTTCAAGCTCTTAGAGCTGATTCTAAATCATAAAGTGCTTTGTTCAAATTTCATAGCATAGGTTCTTTCCCTTTTACCTCAAAACTTGGTGGTTGTTCTAGGTGTATTTCTTCCTATAATTTTTTATGAGAAAAGATGATTTGACCTCCATTTGATGAACATACAAGTCCAAGTTATGAAATTAATAAAAAAGAATGTGATTGTCAGTACAATATTATTAAATTTACTCATTCCTACTAAAAGTATCTTTTTGCAACAACCAATCTTGCTTGGAGGTAAAACCACAAGTTCCTATGACTTGTTCAAGATGTCTTCATATTCTTCCTCCATGGCTTAAAATCGAATCTCGTGATGTGATTGGGTCATTTCTCCAAAAATATTGTTAAAGTCGAATCATGGTAATGTGAGTTGGTGCTTTGGTTTGTCCAGTGGCCCTTCATTACATTTCGAGTGTGTGGGGCAATTGCCATTTGCTCTTTGTTAAGCAATGTGATTTGATGTGTAGTGAAACTGTAGGTCATTAAGCAATGTGAATCAAGGTGCAATGAATATGTAGAATGGGGCCAAGGGACCACACTGCATTGGCATTCACAACAGCATCAGCAATAGCATACAAAAGGCAATCATTCCAATATAGGGAAATTTCAAGGAAGAAGAATGCATCCACCAACATGTTAGACATTTAGTGCAATTATTGTCACAAGTTTGGACATTTTGCATGATATTACTGCAAGAAGTTGTATGACCAAAGAGTTCAATCTTGACAGTAATAGAGGGAGTTTTTGTGAAAGAGGAAATAATCATGGTGGGCATCAAAGTAATAGTCATTATGTTAATGAACCTCACACAATGTATCTTGTGAGTGAGGATATGCAAAAAGCTTACTGTTTTGAATGTAGTTATCAAGTTGACCATGTAGATCAAAATCCATGGTACATTGATAGTGATGCATCATCTCATATGACAAAACATCAAGAATGCTTTATAGAGACAAAAATCATCAAAAGATCGTAAGAATGTTATCTAAACTATAGGTAACACACCAAACCCCATTCAAGGGAAGTGTAGTTCCTATGAACAATTTTACTGGTATGAAAAGATTGGTGAAATAAGTACTTCATGTTCCAAAACTCAGCAAGAACCTCTTGTCAGTTGGACAAATGATGGAGCACTATCAAGAGATGAATGTACAATTAGAGACAAATACAGAGGATATCTGCTAGTGGGAAAAGTAGTCATCAAAGAAGGACACTTGTTTAGGATGCGAGCTTCAGTACCAGTCTTGCATGCCATGTCAATTCAACGTTCAACCATGATTCAATGATATGGTCATGTCAACTTCACAAGTTTGGTGCCATTGAGGAATTCAAATATGGTAATTGACATTCCTAAACTTCAGTTTCTTGGAAAGTTTTTTGAAGCATGTTGCTTTGGTAAACAACAAAGATCCAAATTTGGGAGAAGCACCTCTCGAGCAAGGAATATGAGTGATTTGATACATACGAACATATGGGGTTATGCATAGACCTGCCACATGAATGGTTGCTTTACTACTTGACTTTCATTGATGACTACATCAGGTATTGTTGAGTCTATTTTCTTAAAGATAAATATGAATTCATTTCTAAATTTCAAGAATTGAAAGCTAGGGTAGAGAACTAAAAGGCAAAGAGATTGAAGTCCTCAGATCATACAGAGTAGTTGAATACATGTCTTCAACATTCAATTTTTTTTCTAAAGTAATGGCATTCAAAGGCAATTCACATGTGTAGATTCTCATCAGTAGAATCTAGTAGCTAAAAGGAAGAATATAACTTTAGCATAGACAATGCTCAATGAGAAGCATCTTCTGAATTAGTATTGGGCAGAGGCAATTCACACTGCAAACTACTTTCTTAATTTGATCTCCACCAAACTGATTTAAGGTATGACACCTTAAGAGGCATTCACTACATATAATTCAAACATTGGGCATCTTTGCATATCTGGTTGCATAGCATTTTTCCATATACATGATGATCATTGCAAAAGGTTGGATGTCAAGTCATGTAAATGCCTCATGGTTGGCTAAATGAAGAGAGCAAAGCATACATGTTGTATGATCCCATCAACCAAAAGGTCATAATCTATAGAGATGTAGTGTTTGATGAAGAATTAGAATGAAAAACATCAAATACATAGGAGATGATAACATTGATTACTTCGTCACCTATAGAGATGGTAGACGAAGAAGAGGAAGAATTGTTGGAGGATACCCTAGAAGAGAAACAATTCAAACGGTCTACAAGAGAAAGCAAACCGCCAGCTAGGATGAAATATGCTCAGAAGGCAAAGAAAATAAGATTGACACCACTGATTATGGTCTTATGAGACTACCATCATTGATGGAAAAAAGGTTTGTGTGTGCATGCATGCTGTGTGTATGTGTGTGTGTGTGTGTGTGTGAGAGAGAGAGAGAGAGAGAGAGAGAGAGAGAGAGAGAGAGAGTATATATTATCATCCAATGGACATCAAACTATATAATTTATGGGATTAATGCAAGCCATCTATTGGTTAGGGACTAAGAGTATGCCATTGATGCTTATGCATATGCATTCACAACAATATCTTTTCTTCAACACTATCAATACAAAGATGCATCATCTAGCTTTTCTATTTGTTAGGGACTAAGAGTGTGCCATTGATGCCTATGCACATGAGTTCATGGAAATATTTTTTCTTCTATTGAATGATTCATCTTTTTAGCTTTTCTTGGACGTGCATAGATTAGGAGTTCTCCTAGGTGAGTGGTTCTTCCACATCTAACTCTTTACTAGGTTTGGGAATTACAATTGACACCTTCCATGTGAAGTTCTTAGTAATATGATATTTTCCTCAACTCTGTCTCATAGTGAGAGGTGTTGGCCAAATGTTCCTTTTTAAATTCAAGATTGCCTTTGTCCAAGGGACTTTCAATATTTGCATTTGGAGGATTTCTCTTTTTCTAGAATCCCTTCTTCCTCCTTTATCTTTACTCTAGGTTTGAAATGCTTGATTGTTTTCCTTTCTTTGGTCTAGTGATCATTAGTACTATTTGTTAGAGGTTTTTCAAGCAAGGGTTAATTTTCCATTCCCATCACTCCTTGGCCTTGTATATCACATTCAAGTTTGGGCAATTATGGATTTAGTGTTGATCAACACATTATGATTTTAACATTCATTCTTACACCCACTAAAACTCATTAAAGTGTTCTGCTTTGGCCTTATGGTGGTTCCTCTTTCTTCTTTCTTTTTTGAACTTCCATTACTATTCACTTTAGGTGAATCCAATTCAAAAATTTAAGCTGGCAAGCCTCAATTGGAAGGAAAGGTATGGAAAAATGACGTTATAATACTACAAGCTCTAATGGTAGTAGATTTCTCAATACCCTTTTATAATTGCCTCTTTTGAAAAATTTGGCTAGTTGGGCTTATAGTTGTTTACTTCAGGATATTCACACCTAGTGATCAATACCATCCTTATGTGTTGATCCTTATCACTTTGCACGTTCTCTTCCATGTTTTTATTCCTTTAGAATCTTCCATGTTAAGCATTTTTTCCTCAATAGCTATGTCTCCTCATTCCTAAAATAGTCTTAGAGCACTAGTTGATCTTCCCCCTTGTTTTCACTTACCATTTGTAGATCTCCCTTGATAGACCTTCCTGCTATAACATGACTTTTCTTATGGAGATAGCAAGTAGTTCCATGTTTTTGTTTCCACTATTGGAGAGTTTTATTCTCTCTAGAAATAACCTACTACAAAGATGATATTAAAGAATTGGTATCGATCTACACCAATCAGATGAGATTGAATGCATACTAATCCCTATTTAAATGTTTTGGGTATAGATAGAATCATAGATTAGTCAAATACCCATGTATGAGAAATCCAAATAGCAGCTGAGAAGCTGACCCAAGAGGAAGACCAGCTGTCCAAGAAGATCCCCGGCAAAGGTGATGCCCCCCCTCCAATGGAACAAAAGTAGGAAATCAACCATCTGATGCTGCATGAGGCTTTCAAAAGCAGAGCTCAAGCATTCCAGGAGAGAGGACGCCTTATGAACCAGGTAAAATCCTGTTTGCCCAAGCCGATGATCTTCTTGAGACGAATTGGTTGAATGGCTCAAGTCACATGTACTTGTTGGGCATTTGCATGGTCCTCGTCCGCCAGCTGCTTTCCTCAAAAATTGGTTTAGAACCAACTGGAGTAGGAGAGGCAATCTAGTAACCAATGTCCATTTCCTCTGTAAAGGTGATTTTATTTTCCTCTTCGAAAAAGTAGAGCCTGCTGCAAGAGTTTGCTGTATGGTGTGTGCAACTAGCCTCTCCATCTTGACCTTGTGGTCTCCTTTCTTCAGTCTGGATAACCCCCGCTCAATGATTCTACTGGTATGGGTAGAGCTTCCACATTTGCCTTTCTCTTTGTGCAACCAAGCCGCATCAAAATGCAATAGTCTAGGAGAGGTTGTTAGTGTAGAAAGGGAACAATTCATTAATCCTAGAGGCAATCCCAAGGTGTATGTGCAACTTGATGTAGTGGAGGAGCTGCCTGATACAATAGTGATTTTCTAATCGGAGAGAGGGAATACTAAGAGAACAAAAAGTTTTGTATAAGGACCTTCCCAACTTGTGCTTTTTGTGTGGTCTTTTTGACCACACAGCTAAGAGCTTCCTGTTAAAACGAGTCAAGGCAAAAAACAACTTTGATCAGCCTAAAGGTCCTAACGAAGAATGGACGCTCAAACAACTTGAGATTCCCAAGTAGGCGGAAACTACTTCTCGCTCAGCCAGCCTAATTAAATCAAAATGGGCAGTCTCTCTAGTACCAAAATCCAATGTTGCGCTTGACATTCCAATGAAAAATGCTTTTGAGGCATTCGCTGAACTTGTGCTTGAACCCAGTCCTCAGATCATTCCCAAGCTGGAACAGAGTGATGATTGGGACAATGATTTTGAAGATAAAGTAATAAAGAGTGACGATATGCTCACAGAGGACTTAGATGATTTTGAAGAAGATCTCCCTCTTTCTCCTCAGCCAGATAAAGATGATTCTGAAGAAGATCTCCCTCTTCCTTCTCAGCCAGATAAAGACATAGTAGTTAAGGGCAAACCTACTGTTACAGCACACAGCAAGAGAAGATTGTCTACAGCCAAAGGTCCTACAGTTCATGCAAGTAGCCCAAACCCCAGGGCCAAAAAGGGCTAGAAAAAGAATGGTAAGTAAACCCATTTCTTTTCTAACCTTGAATGTTCGAGGTCTCGTAGACCCTAGTAGGGCAGGTATGCTGGCCACGTGGTTGAGAGATAACTCTATCTCTTCAACCTTTTTGTCTCTACAAGAAGTTAAAAGAATAGGTGAAGCTCTTGATGCTCGACTGAAGAGTGTGGAAAAGAGGAGAACTTGGTTTTCCATAGCACATGATGAAGCTAGAGGGGGGTGTGCAATCGAAATTCTGCTGCACTAATCTCAGAGTGTTGTAGATGTGATTGTTGACACTGACAACCGGTGGATTCTATTGAAGTGCCTACTCAAGGGCATTTACTTCTCGTTAGTTGTAGTTTAGGCACCTACTAGCTATCGTGAGAGGTGCACCACTTGGCAGTCTCTATCCAGCCTCGGAGACGACTTTGTGCTCCTAGGAGATTTCAACATGGTTGAATCAAGCAATGACAAATGGTTGGGGAAAGGGAACACTTTAAGAGGATCTGAACTGTGCTCTTGGAATGATCTCAAGGATTCTCTTCATTTGGTTGATATTATTGGAGCATGCAAATTCACGTGGTCCAACAAGCAGATTGGGGACACAAGAAGAGAGGCTCATTTAGATAGAGTGTATCTCTCCCAAGGCCTCCTCCAAGACACTTCTAATTTGAAATGTACAAATTTCTCCACTTTTGCATTTTTTGATCACAAATCACTTCTTCTTCAGTGTGCTTTTGGGCAGGAAAAAGTGCCCCGTCCTGGTTTAAGGTGGATTCCACACTCTTCTAGCTAGGGACTATTCAAAATATAGTGAAGGAGCTGTGGATTGCTCCCAGACTAATTCATGAGTCCATGGCGGCTGACTTTTGGATCAGGACTGTCCTTAAAACATAGGAAGTGCTTAAGTAGGCTAGAAAGCTCAGAGATAAAGTTCGACGTCAGAGGATTCTCAATGTCCAAAAAAGGTTCAACGCTCTTGAAGCCTAGGCACGTAACTGTGACACACAAGCATAGGTCGAACTCTATCTCACAAAGATGGAACTAGCCTGGCTTGAAGGGTTAAGATACTTGTCAGCAAAATTATACACCAGAAGGTGGTGGGCTGGCAAGCTAGATAGCCCAACCAAAGAGACATTCAAGATTATATGCAAGAAGAGAATGTTAGAGGAAATCCCACTCCTAGAAATCAAAGAAATGTTTGGGCTCAAATGAACATTGAGAATAGAAAGTACATTGCTGATCACTTTAAGAATATTTTGTCACAAAGGACGCATGCAGATGATAGAGTTGCGCAGGCAAGAGCTAGATGCCACGCCTCAAGAAAGAAGGTTGTCATTGGTCTCGACCATCAGAGTTTGGAAGCGCTGGCATCTAACCTTGGGAGAACTCAAGGAAGCAATGCTAGCCATGAAAGACAACAAAACTTCTGGAGAGGATAGCCTACCTGTAGAATTCTACAAGGTCTTTTGGGAATGGATAGGCCCCAGACTACTTGAAGTTTGGTAGGAAAGTATTTCTACTTCTCCTCTCCCTGAACACTTAAACAGCAGGATAGTTAAACTTATCCCAAAAGAAGGAAGAAAAGATTTAATAAAGAATTGGAGACCTTTGATGATGCTTAATTGTAGCTACAAAATCTTCACCAGGGCCTTAGCAATAAGAATTTAGAACAAGATGGACATATGGATTCTATAGGAATAGAAGGGATTCATAAAAGGGAGACACCTCTTGGAGGCTATTGTCAATTTCTAAGAAGGATGTGAGAACACTAGGGAATCTAAGCAAGACTTCTGCTTCATCGAAATAGATTTTGATAAAGCATATGATAGGCTTGACTGGACCTTTCTTCTACAATCCTTGACAAACATGGGTCTGGGACCAAATTTTGTTGCCGAGATCAAGCTACTACTGTCCAATGCAACAGCCAAGGTCTGCATTAATGGCGAGATGTCCTCAACTTTTTAGTTGGAGAAGATCAATTAGGCAAGGATATCCCATTGCCCCACTATTGTACGCTATTACTGTTGACTCATTGGGCTGGCTACTGATAGAAAAGACTGCTGAGGGATCTTTGAAAGGAATTGAGTTGCCCAATGGTAAATAGATGGTAGATGGTGGTGCAGCAGTTTGCTTATGACACCAACCTAATGCCTAGGAGCACTACACATGATGTGAGAGAAGTCATGGAATGCCTGAACACCTATTGTTTAGCCTTTGGATCTCTCATCAATCATAGTAAAACTGGGTATTGCATAAGCAGCAGGAAAACTCAAGATCAACTGGAGCATCTGGGCTATCAGTTGATCTCAAAAGGTACTGTTTTTAGACTGTTAGGCATACCTATGGGTTTTGAGGTGTCAATGAAGGAAAGATGGGAATGGGTACTGAATAGGTTCAGATCAAAACTGGAAAATTGGAGAGGATTTCAATCCAACTTGGCAGGACGAAGGATGGTTCAATCATTGCCTCTACCCCATAACCATCTTCTACTTGTCCTATTGGCACCCTAGTCAAGTGGGTCTCATTGCTAAATGCAGGTCCTTTCTGTGGGGAGGCTACAACCAAATATCCAAGGTAAGATGGGATTTTTTCACTCGTCCAAAAAGGGAAGGGGGCTAGGAGTGATTAACATAAAATAGGTGGCTGTGAAATTAGCAGTGACCTAGATTTTCAAGGTCATTCTGAACCCCAAACTGGATTGGGCGAAGCTCCTTGCTCGTAACTTCAAACATGTTTGATCTGTCAAGGCAAAACGATGGAAGAACTACCCAGTTCTATATGTTGTCTTCTGCATAGAACCCTGCTCCACTAAAGGCAGTGATCTATGGAGGTCCCTATGGAGAGCACTTAAATCTATCAAAATGCAACTATGATTCTCTAGCAAAGGTGCTTTCATGAAGCTTGACTCTATTTGGGCGTCAGTGATACATAGAAAAGCTTTACTCAGCGACACCGAATTTACCAGAGCCTGTGTCTTGTTCAACAAGGTCATTAAATCTTGGGGTCAACAGTGGCATAGGGATCAGACAAGATGGAAGACCTTGCTTGAAATCCGGAGAGAATTCAGGTTAACGAACCAAGACGCTATGTTTGTCACCAACAGAATAGCTCTTTAGGAAGGAGACACTCAGTGGAAGGGTGGCTCAGTCCTAAATTATGCATTATGATTTAGTTGGATCCTTGCCCCTCACCTGCTTCCTGTTCCTACTCCGTTTGACTCTATTTGAGCTAATTTCGGTCTTAAATTCCCCTTGGAACACCTCTGACTCTACGTTGTACTGGAAGTGGAGATTTCACTATATTTGAGCCAAGGCAATCCCGGAGAAGATGTCGATGCTGCTTTGGTTGGTAATGATGAAAGTTGTTCGGACAAATGCAAGAGGCCTCAATATTAGAAAAGGGGACGGCAAATGCCGACAATGCCAAGACACACGTGAAGACATATTCCACCTTTTTGTAGCATGCCCTTCACCCAAGAAAGTCTAGAAGAGAGTCCAAATGCAACTAGGTGAGCTAGTCAATTGGAAGGCAATTTTGTTGGGAGATGCATCTAAAGTCAAACACTCACGCTGGGCATTAGTGCGAGCACATGCATTATGGTGTGTGTGGATTTCCACGAATGATTTCCAATTTAATGATAAGATTACTAACGCAGAATCTCTTTGCTGAATGGTTAGTAGTTTAGCATAAATCAAAGGACATTGGATGAATACTATGGGACGCCTTGGTCAAAGGACTTGATCTTGGTTTTAGACAAATCACAAAATTTATCCAAAGTATGCATAAAAAGTAAAGATTACAAAAGTGGAACTATTGCAGTAACTACATAGTCCATTGTAGCTTTTCTCTATTATTTTTTATTATATATAGAGGTTGCATGCTTAATATGTGCTTAAAATTCCATCTCTTTATTCTTTCTTCTAGAGATTGTATAGGCTCCCATCAACACTATGTTTGTTCTACACTTCAAATAAAGACATGGTTGATAGGACTAAATTTTATTATTAAACCCAATCATTAAAAAAATACAATTATATGGTGCCAACCCCCTTCTCTCTCTCTCTCTCTCTCTCTCTCTCTCTCTCTCTCTCTCTAAGAAGGGGAACTCTTAACACCCCACAAAACTCCAAATGCATTAATCAAATCAAAACAATTTGGGGTAATGATCTTGGACCCTATTCTACATTACTACCCTTAGGACTAGATAGCACATCACCTTGGAAAGGGGCAAGGGACATGCATAGTATCATTATGCAAAAAAAACATAAGTATTTTTTGTAGCAATTTGAAAACTAATAAAAAATTTGAGTAATTCTAAAAAACACATTAGATAGTCTTTAATGGTTTGTTAACTTCATCAAAAGAATTGCAATGTTGGGGGCAATTTTTTGATCCTCTTCTATATCAACACTTTTAGTTTCATCTGATTTGATGATGTTTTAAAAGTGGATGATCCATCATCCTTGAAAGTACTAACAAGAAAATTATCTTCATCCCTATGAGGATCTAATGCTCCTTCCATTTGCAAGCATGTGAGTCTAGAGAAGGAGGATCCAACAAGATTTATGTCACATAGGATGGAACCTTCTCAAAGAGGATGTCTCTTGTCTTATTCCTTAGGTGTCCATCATTTGTAAGTTAAATATCATAGACAAGTATGCCTATGTATACAAGATCAAGAACATCCAATCCTGGCTAGTTTTTTTGCCCATTCTGGCCATTTTTCAATTTGGATATGCAAGTAATTTATGAGATATTTCCCTTTCATTGCACAACAATGGATGTCACTTGCCCTTGATTTTATACCACTCTAGTAATCCAGAGTAGATGTATGAGAGGGTCCTCTTGATCAAGATTTGCAATCATGAATCCAACTTCAAAGCTTGTATGTGCATACTCTCCAAATGATACTCTACCTGCTCATTCTTCAAAGGGGTGATTGTAATAATCTTGTTCCTAACAAGTCAAACCAAAGTACTATGTATTCATAACTCTTAGATTTCTCATGCCTACTTTCCTTAAAAATTCTGAACATGACACATGGTTGTGCATGTGTCTCTCAATTGAGCTTTGGGTATCAAGAGTTGCATCCTCCTCGTCCCATAACTCATGAATCTTTTATCAATTTGCAACCTTCCCTTTCCTAGGTTCTTGGAAGGAGTAGATGCACTTTAATTAACTCTTGAAGATGAAGTCACATGTGTGTTTGAAGCAATCACAAGTGACAATAGTGCATTTTTAGCTCAAGCTGGAAGTAGAATAAACATTAGACATACCTTGGTAGCTTTGAAACTAATGCACTACTTCTTTAGATTCAATGGGGGGCTTGATGGCTTGCAATGAGGAGGAAAGCAACTAAGGGATAAAACTCATAGCTCATGAAGTGCAAATCAAGGAGACAAGGAGCAATTGATGGGCAAGAAGGTCACGACTTGTGCAGATGAAGTGCAACACAAACTGTAGTGCAAGACAATGAGCAAGGTAAAATCAGAGGCTCTCATTGTGAGAGGAAGTAAAATGTAATATTAGTAGTTTTGGGAAAGTCCTAAAATTTTTGAAAAACAAAATGGGGGGAGAGGACCCTAGATTCTCCCATTTTAGGATCCCTTCCTCATAGTCTCATCACGTTTGTTGCCCATCTTCATCTTCATTCAAGCACATCAATATTATTAATTTTGAGAATCTCTTATTGTGTTAATAATGTCTCTTTGGTTTAGTTAATTTAGAGAATGTATTTATTCTTTTGTTAATTCTTGATTTATATCATTAATTTTATCCTACTACGAAAATGTGTTAGATGTTGCATTAATTTTGAGAATGAGCTATTTGTCATACGTTTCATTATTATGATCCCACAAATATTCATGTAGTTTTGACATAAATATTTGTGGGATTTTTCAATATTATGGTCCTAATGCATAGGATTTTTGTCATTGCACATCCAAAACTTCTCCCAATAATTTTCAGGCACTTCCATTTCATAATCCATCAAAAAATTATCCCAAAATTTTTTATACACTTCTTATGTGAACATGGTGCCCAAAATTACATCAAATTTTTTTCTGCCCCAAAAAAAAATTTACATTAAATTTGTATTATATTATTTTAAGATAGTGTTGGATTCAATAACTGAGCTAGCTACACCCAACCAAATTAGATATCACATCTACAAGTGGTTGGAATGTCTTTCTAGGCTTGTCACATTGTGGACAATAGAAATGGTCTTCTCACACCTTTAAGCCCATGGTTTTGGTGTTTCATTTTATTGTATGAATTATCTATGGCAAAAATACTTTATAGGTACAATAAGGTCCTTGATCATGCTTTTTCCAATAGTTTATCAATATAGCATTATTGTATAGAGTAAGGTTCTAGTAAGCCTTTCTTAATGGAAATTGTTTTTTCAATAGTGTATCACTGGCAGTATGTTTTTCGAATAGTGTCTCACTAGCATCTCAAGGAGGAGGTGTATGTAGCTCAACCACCAGGTTTTGAGTTGCCCCATTCATAGAATAAAGTGTGCAAGTTAAAGAAGGCATTATACAGGCTGAAACAAGCCCCACGAGCATGGTACCAAAGGATAGATAAAATTTTCCTAAACTATGGTTTTTTGAGAAGTGCTTCTGATGCTAACCTCTATGTAATGAAGCAAGATGGAAAACAAGTTGTTATAGTCTTGTGTGTGGACAATCTTGTCATCACAGGTTACCATGAGAAGATGATCTAGCAAACACACCAACTATTGAGATCCAAATTTGAAATGATTGATTTGGGGCTCCTTCACTATTGTTTGGGGATTGAGATCTGGCAGGAGCTAGGTAAAATCTTCATCTCTCAACAAAAGTATGCTCGAGAGATTCTTAAGGCATTTGGCATGACTGAGTGCAAGCATGTGGTCACACCCATGGAGGTGAATGCAAGACTTTCTACAAAAGATGCCTCACTATTGGTCGACATCAAGAAGTACATAAGGCTGGTGGGAAGTCTAACTTTCCTTTGCAATACTAGGCTTGACATTAGTTTGGTAGTTGGTGTCTTAAGCAAGTTCTCGAATCATCCTCAAGAGAATCATTGGAATGCAGGCATGCGAGTTCTTAAGTACCTCAAAGGAACTCTTGACTATGGCATCACTTATAGTTTGGGAGATTCCTTGATTGGCTATTATGACTCGGATTGGGCAGGTGACGTTGACTCCAGAGAGTCAATTTTTGGATATTGCTTCTTACTTGGATCTGGGATTTGTTCTTGGGTAAGCAAGAAGCAACCCACTATGACCCTCTCTTCTATAGAGGCAGAGTACAAGGCAGCTTGTTTTGCTGCATGCAAGGTAGTTTGGGTTCGAAGGATCTTGGCAGACATAAAAGTTCCAATGAGAGAGCCTACAACACTAACGTGTGACAACCAAAGTTGCATGGCCATCTCTAAGAACCCTGTATTTCATGCTAAGACAAAGCACATCGAGATTTAATATAACTATGTATGGGAGCTGATCCAAGATGAGATCATTGATTTGGAGTACTGCTGCACTGAGAAGAACTGTGGTGACATCTTCACCAAAGATTTGGGGAAGGAACATCTTATTTAGCCTCTTCATGAGCTTGTCATTGGGCCAAGAACCTAGTTCACCTTCAGGTGGACATTGAGAGGGGGTGTTGCTATATGTGCAATGCCCACCTTTCATATGTAACCACCAATGTTCCATAGTGCCCTTTTGTAAGGCCCCCATTATGAGGAGAAGCCATGGTGTGAGCACTGGACATTGGTAGGATTCTAGTTTTGACACTAGATGAGGTCTCATGGTGATTGTTTGATGGTTTGGAGATGGTAGAAGGATCAATGTACTCCTTGGGGGTTCAGAGGTAGCGCCCTTGATGGGGCTATGAGGGCAACGCATGCGTGCGATCATTCGCATGTGAATTTGCCCTCATGTGCGTGATCGATGGTCGGTGGTCAATGTTCTTTGGTCAGTCACGAAAGTCAAGCAAACATGGGCCACCATCCTCAGACTGTCACACACTATGCTAATCCCTCTCCAACATGCATGCGAACTCTAGCTGACTCCACAGAAGCGGCTCCTCCAAATGCTGCATAGTTGAAATCTACAAGATTTCGTCAAGATCCCATAAGACTCTTAGGGTGAACGTGTGGCACAACTTACCACAGTGTCACCTCAAGAGTGGTCTGCAAGGTGACATGTGGCATGGCAGCTTATTTGTCACGTCAGCCCATTTGCCATGTCACCATTGATTAACGTGTGGCACCGACTACCACATCATCTGATCTACCACGTAGGCTTATCTACCACATCAGTATGGCATCCACATCATCACCTACCATGTAGGTAGGTCTAGTCAACACATGCCATGTCATTTGCATGCACGTGTCCATCCACATCATCACTTGCCACATCATCATTGCCATGTGGTAGCCCCCTGACAGACACTTTTACCCTCCGACAAGCACACAATCCAATGCATGTGAACACAGGTGCCACCTCATTAATAGTGCTTCCAAGGCACACCCCTTGCTAGGCATAGTTTTTTTTTCCCTTTTGGCATGTGACTCACCTTGCCACATCACTGAGCACATTTTCACCCTTTTTGCCCCTCCACCTAGATCAAGTTTTATCTCTTGATCTAGGAGGAATTTGAAGGTGCAGAAAAATGGTGAAACGATTAATTTTTTGTGCTCTACGCATTTGTTACATCACGTGCACATTTCGTCTCAACTATCACTCACTTTTGAGCCTCGCCAACAAATCCACTTCCTACATGCACATCAGCCTCTACATCAACGCATCTGACCCAGCACATAAAAAGAACTAAAGAAAAGAAATTATTTGCTATTCTTTCGATATGTGTCTTGAGCTGATTCTGAGTGCCATTAATATAAATCTCATAGCATTCTCCAATTTCTTTGACAATGAACAAATGAAGGGGGAAATCTTTTCAATATCCATAATAGCCGTTGTAGTTGCTGAAGCTGCTATTGGGTTATCCATTGCTTCGGTCATCCAGCATAATAGAAGATCGACTCGTATCGATCAATTTGATTCGTTAAAATGGTAATTGATTCGTCGATGACGCTTTTTATTTGGGCACAGCATTGACAGGCAGTGAAGAGAGTCTTTAGATATCTCAGAGGCACTTAGGATTTAGCCCTCTTTTATCATTATCAGGGTTCACTTACCATGCATGCTTACACGAGTAGTGATTGGGCAGGCTATTCTGACACCAGAGTGTCACATATCAGCAATTGTTTTTTGCTTGGCAGTTCATGTATCTTTTGGATCAGCAAGAAGCAACCAATAGTTACCACATCTAGCCGTGAGGCTGAGTACATGGCAGCCTTCACCGTTACAATAGAGTGTGTCTGGCTTCGGCAGTTACTTGCAGATCTTGGTATTCACCAGACATGCTCCACTATGGTCTACACTAATAGCTAGAGTGCTTTGGCCATTGCACATAATCCAGTGTTTATGCATGTACCAAGAACATTGAGGTTCACTATCATTATGTTCGAGAGCGGTTTGTAGCAAGAGACATAGGGTTGTCCTGCCTTCCCACAAAGGACAACATAGCATATATGTTCACAAAGGTAGTTCCTCATCCCAAGTTTGAAGTCTTTTAATAGGCTTTACACTTGGTTCCCTTTGTTACATGATCTGGCTACCTTGTACATTCATAGGTGGCTATATATCCCTTAGTATGAACATGTGCCACCATGATAAGAAAATACCAAATATTCTGAGACTTTTCCAAAATACTTCATCCCATACCATGGAGGGGGGTTTGTAGGCCATCATCATCTCCCGGTCATATTGATGCCCTCTGGGCCCTGTTATGTGCCATATAGCTTTAGTAGTTGGCATTTAGGTCACCTAGTACTTTACTTTTAGTGTCTTATGACACCTAGTACTAGTGGTACCACTAGGACACTATCCTAGGGTTCCCCTTTTTTTTGTACTTTGTATTTTCATTTCATTGTAGTTGATGTGATAGCTTTCAATGTTCTACTCCACGTTTATACCTCCTTCCACTTCCTTGAGCCTACATGAGTTGCTTTTGGATTGCTTTGAGACTATTTTATTACTACTTGGGGCCATGATAGGTGAGTCTATTATGAGAGAAGTGGTGTTTTGGGAGGTTAAGGAATGATATGCTAATAGGTCTAAATAGTGGGACTGCTAACCTTGCCAATAACACAATCCATGCAATATGTTAAAGGAGCTACACAAGGGGCTAGTAGGAAATAGCAATGAAAATGTTGTCATGCTACGGGAGAAACTGCACCAATAGAAAGAATGTGTCCAATCAGGAATACCTCATCATTTTTATTTATGGTGTAGATGATTTGAATATTGATGAGGAGCCCATTTATGAATCTATGTATGTAGTGCATCATGACTTGATTAGTG
Organism: Dipteris shenzhenensis; assembly: GCF_047967505.1. NCBI lineage: Eukaryota > Viridiplantae > Streptophyta > Polypodiopsida > Gleicheniales > Dipteridaceae > Dipteris > Dipteris shenzhenensis. The sequence goes on along the minus strand of NC_141623.1, from coordinate 3,951,636 downwards.
ATGCTCTTTTTGTGAGGGACAACTTCATAGTGAATGCAAAGGTAGACAATGAAGTGCATGTAGACTTTTACATTTTGAAGTGTAACAAAGCTAAAGAGTTGAGTGAAAAGGCTATGGAGGATGGTTGGGGCAACATAATTGCAGCAAGATCCTATGTTTGAAGGGTCTCCTTTATGGCCATCAAGGTGATTGATGCTATAAGCTTCTTGATGATCAACTTGAGGCCTTCTTATACTCCCATCTTGTAAGGTGAATCAAGTTTCTATTAGAAGAGAGAGAAAATTGTACTTGCTTTCAGTTGAAGTGTACAAGGCAATCTACAATATTATGCCTTATGATCTATAATAAATTTATGTCCCTACCTTGCTTTCATTTTCTAGCAATCTTTCTTTGTCACCATATGTTGGACAAGGTTGTTGGCTAGTCTATGTGCTAATATATATAATCTATGTGGATATGATGTCACATCATAATCATAGATATCACTCACATAATTGTCACAAAGCACTACCAAGTTGTCTCATAACATTCACAAAGAATACCAAATAGTCGCATAATCATGAAAACTATGTGACTGCTTTGTATTTAACTTGTGAGTGCTTTGTGACTGTCATGAGACTGCTTGGTCGTTTCTTGTGATTGTTATGTGATTACTTTGTGACAAACAAATAGCTTTGTGGCTACTTTATGAGTGCTTTGTCAATGCTTTGTGACTATTATGAGATTGCTTGGTAGATGTTTGTGACTGTTATGAGACTAGTTAGTGATGCACTTGGTCACAAGGGTGCATAATATTAAAACAACTTTATAGGTTAGTTGATTACTTTAAACATTTCTATTATTAGTGCATTTGGGTCAAGATGATGTGCTCAATAGTCTCTATGTTGTGCCTATGCGCAAATGGTTGCTACAGACATTCTTGTATCCTAGGATGCTATCATTAACATATGTGCTAGTACTGGTGAACTTGGTTGGCAATCCTAGGCCATGGTGAGTCATTATCTTAGCATTGAGAAGGATGAAAAGCTAATTACTATCTTACATGAATTATTATATTATGGAGTAGCCATTGCAAGATTTACCCTTCTAATTTTTCAATGATATCTTGTCTCACTCATGCTTTAGGATTAAGAATCCTAGCCCTTCTTTCATGGCCAACATGTGGTAGGCAAGAAAGTTATTATATATAGCACCCTAGAATCTTTAGTTGGAGTTAAAGAGCTCCCAATCATGTGGCTACATAAGGCCTTCCATGTGGCCTAGTTCTATCTCACTCACACATCTAAGTCCATTTCTATCTCATATTACACAACTTGTTTTGTCCACCTCCTTTGAGTGGCTATTAGGAGTCAATGGGGTGAGTTTAAATATATAGTACACATTCAAACTTTTGTTTCCATAGTAGCCTTCAAACTCATCTTTGCAAATTTCATTGCTCAATGCCTAGGGGTGTTCAATACAGATTTGCCATTTGGGTGAGCTCTAATAGTTTACAGTATCAGTCTAATCAATTATTAGGCTTTTGAGTTGGGATGCCTAATTTATCTATCCTTGTCCCGTGTATGATAAGGTATGTTCAAAATGACCATATACTTTTTAAAAATTGATTGTTTTGCAATGGACCACACTGACAACTAGTTGGCCATGCACTTGGAGAAACTTTGTTGTCAGAACTTTTAACATCTGTGATAGTAAGGAGGTGGACATTGGGTTTCTCCCTGGGGAATATCTTTGTCCTTCCCTAAAAGGATCTATAGATATGGATTCAAAGGAAAATGCAAGAAGGGCCAAGAAATCCTCGTAGGAGGATGGCCTTATGCTCTTAAATGTATGATGCACCATGCTCTATTCCCAGTGGAAAACACAACTTCTCTCCCTATTTGGATCCTTTTTCTTTGCTCCACCAAAGTACACATTTCATACTGCAAGCCAATTTGCATTTGCCTCATCTGCTGCCATAAAGCCTTTGAACTCAGGTTTTGCAAACCCCTTGTTTTCAACAACATCATTTAGCATTTTCCAAAATTCAGCCTGGGCAAATTTATCCTCAACCTGAACTCACATGTTGCAATGATCAAGAGCTTGCACAAAAAAGGATCATACACATGTGCTGACATTGTTCGCCAACCTGAAACTCTGTGAACATGGTCAAAATGCACCCACATTTTCTCCAAGTTCCCCCCCGGTCTCATTTTGTTGACGAGGTCAACACCACTTTCGGGACCCTTGGTGGACATTTTAAACACATGGGGTTGGTGTTGTGCACCCAATTGACCTGGAAACAAAACACTGTGTATGAAAGGATATCTACACTTCTTCTTGAGTTCCAAGATGGCCTCAAGTCCTTTAGATGTTGAACAATATGCCTTTTTAGCATGTTCAAAGTACTTCTCAATTCGCTTATTACTGGACCACAGAGTGGCATACTCTAGCAACTTGATGAACTCATCCTCCCCAATCTCTGTATTCTCTTCGACTAAATCACCCATAAGCATATCCAAAATCATGCTCCTACCCACACTTGTCTCCAGCTACTTTGGTGTTGTAAAAGGATTCATCTTCGCTCTTGATACCAACATTTCCTCAACGCTATCAACATCTGCCTTGCTGGTGCCCTCTTCGTAAGGATGAGGTGATTTTCTAGATGTATCGCACATCTGGTGGTGTTCTCATAATCTTTTGGAATGTACTAGTAAATAATTGCCACATAAGTGGAAACACATTCTAGAGCTTGAGCACAATGTCGACAAGTCAGATTTCCATCCTCTGCTCTAATTATGCCCACATTACAAATACGTTTCATCCTCCCTTTCCATTGGCTCTCATTTTTAAGATGCATTCTAGAGAAGTTTGTACAAACATTCGAGATTGATGCATTGAAGGTGTCCTACACATCTACTGAAATGCACTGTCCCATCAAAACAATCACTATTGCATGTTACATAGTTAATCCATGGATGGCAATCATGCTTTCGGTCCATCCCATGCATGAAACTCTTCTTTCCACAGGGAGGTAGCTCAAAAGAAACATATCCATCATAGATCTCTGGCAACTCTTCAACTTGCATGATATTTGCAACATTATGCAAAGCAGTATGCAAACTAGTGCTCAAAGGAAGCCCACGAATCAACTCAAGAATTACTATTCTTATTCTCGTCCTTGCCTACATCTATATGAACTCTGGAGGTAGATTCATCTTTCAAAACTTGGTAGCTCTTTCTGAATTCAGGATCCAGATGGTAGGTTGCAAGAAGAAGCTAGTAGAAGGAAGTGAAGCTAGCCATAGATAGCTCTCATGAAAAGCAACTGGCCAAAGGTAGCTCTCATGACACACAACTGCTCATAACTCACCAACTCCACAGAATTATGTTAACGAGGATAACGGCCACGAATAGTTACTCAGCCCACCATTCCATAAAAACGACCTGACAACCAAGTCTCCAGAGGGAGGTTATATTACAACGTGCATGTTATAAGTTAAAAACCAAAGATCTTATAAGTTATAAACCAATGAGATAAAGAGACCAATAAAATAATGAGTCAATAATTTAATAACTAATAAGAATAATTTAAAAGCTCATAAGTCAATAAGTTAAAAGCTACTAAGTTAATAATTTAAAAGCTAATAAGTAAATAATTCAAAAGCTAAAAAGTTAAAAGCAAACAAGTAAAAAAATAATATTTTAAAAGCTAATAAATAAGTTAATAAGCTTTAATAAGTTAACAAGCTAATAAGTTTAAAACAATTAAGGTAAAAGCTAATAAATAAGCTAAAAGCCAAGGTAAAAGCTAATAAGTTAATAATAGCTTCAATAAACTATAATAAATATGTTAATTTATAACTTCAATAAATGATAATAAATATGTTAATAATAAAACATATTAAATAAAGGTAAAACTTGATGCTAGGAAGCACACGTTTGATCTAGAGTGCAGGGTTGATAGAAATGACAAGAGTGAGGATGCTCTCTGTTGTTGAAAAAACTTGATTGGGTACACATGTTTGTGCAGCGTCTTGTGCTCAGGTACTTGGCTACAACCTCTTTCATTTGGAATAATTTTAAGTTAAAGTTTAATGTGGGAAAGTTTGAAGCTTGTGTATTTTGTTGAACCTCCTTGATTTGGAATGGATTTGCCCAATGTATGTATGGACATAGCAATGATTTGTGTTTTTGAAAATCCTTTTTTGTCAAGGTTCTTTTTGTTGTTTGATGAGAGAAAAGGGCCATCTATCAAGTATACCATTTCTTGCTCACTAGTGGTTGGCACTGAACAAAGAGGACAATTGCATGTATCCACATCCCATGCATCACCTCACTAAATGGGAATTGGATACATGTCCTTGGTGGATAGATATGGAGAACTCTTTTGTCATGAGAGGCAGGAGGGGTTGCATGTGGTCTTCAAGGCTGAAGAACCTGCAAAGACCCCGAGTGAGAGGACTTGAAAGGAGAGCCTTGCTTCTATGTCTATGATAGTACCCCCAGATGCAAGTATAGAACCATCTATTTTAATTCTTTATTTGTGTTCCATTTAGTGGTTGCTCTTCTCAAAAGCATTGACTATTCACAGAAGCTAGAATGCAGGAGGAGATAGAGGATTTTGCTTCTAGCGAGTGAGTAGTGGGACAGTCCGCTTCTAGGAGAGGTGAATAACATTTAGTTTGCATTTTTATGATTGGATATATGTTCACATGATTTAAGTGGAAAAGTATAAAGTTACATTTTACTAAGTTGAAAAAAGTTCAAGCGAGGTTTTTAGATTGCATTTTATAGTTTGTGTTCTGTTGAAGTGTATACTTGTGATAATTGAGGGGTGCATGTTTAAAATATGAGTATGCTTCTTGAATTTTTATGCAGATCATGCAGTAGTCAGAGCCAAAGTGGTTTTGAAAAACAACTTAGATTTGTTTATTTGGCTGACCATGCATGTCATGGTGCACCCCCTGTTGGGGACCATCGATGCATAGTGGTGGTGGCAAATTACATTACCATTGCCCACGATTTTGCCATTGGTTTGCGAAGCCCATCCTTTGTAGACATACATGCACATATGTCTTCATGTAAACCGAGAGGCGATTTTATGTGCAGAAGGGAAGATCCATAACTTGGGCTGCTGATTTGATTTTCTTGGATCTCCCCTTTGGAGGGGACCATGTCATGCCCCCCTCACGTCCACTTTGGGATACTTTGCTGGAGGACCATGTGCGCTATGGGCTATCATTGTTGGCATCCACCCTGTCAGATGAAGGGTGGTTGTTGGTTGTCATGGCAGCTAGTGGAGGTAGTTTATATGGTTGTTAGTCTATTATTGCAAGCATTTTGTGTCTATTTTATGGTTTGTAAATAGTCTCAATGCCTTGGCTTTTAGGGAAGAGTATTAGTTGGGTGGAGCGCTACTACCGAGTCTCAGAGCTCCATATTGCACGATGCATTGTAGTTGTGCATCACACCTCGTTTGGATCCTATGAGTCGACTGGATTACACATTGGGATGATGCTTGTTTCAAACTCTATTTCCATCCTTCTTGTTACATTGGATTGTGTAGGTAACTAATTTGGTTTTGATGTTTGCAAGTTTGTACATCGCACATATTTCTACTACATCATCGAGGGATGCACCCTTGGACTTTTGTTGATCATGCTTCCCCATTCTTCGAGGCCCTTGACATGCAGGCGACAAATGATGTGATGTACCAGTACATCCCCAACGATGCTCTAGGGACCATCATGGCAAGGATGCCATTAAGGGGAGGCATGGAGAGGAGCCATACCTTCCTCTGGTTCTTTTTGAAGATGCTTTGTGTTCCAGAGGGTATCTATGTTGAGCTGGGATGTGGCACAACCCCATTGCTAAAGGCATGCCTTAGCACAGGACATGCTTTTGCATCCCTAGATGTGGATGATATACTAATGCACTCGTACGTTATTCCTTTACTTAGCGCTAGCAAACAGGGTAGGGAGGACATCACAGCATAGGGTGATGATGAGGTGGACACCAATGCTAGTCTTAACCCTTTTGATGACTAGTGAGCACCTTCTATCACACTAGAAGGTGTTTCATTTATTCATGGACATTGTTTTTTGGTGTTCCTTTAAGGCTTCATTTCATATTAAAACTTGACCATTTTGTGTTCTTCTAAAATGTGATTATGAGTGCGTGAAACATGGAACATGCATGACTATTTATTCTTTTAAATATACCATTTGTTAGTCTAATTTTATATCTAAGTAAGGATGTTTTATGTCTTGGCAAAGTTTGTTGCCAGTTTACACAGAGGCAGGTGCAATGGCTATGGTTAATGATCCACGTTGCAAGGAGACTCAGCCAAAGCGTCAGCTGAGGAGAAACTAGGAAAATGTTTTATTGATGAACATGGATCCCTTTTGTGGGCCAATTTGTTGCTTGCTTTTCCCTCTATGAGGACAATGTAATGATCTATTTGATTTAGTTCAAGCCATCAATCATGTTTCATCATGCGATAATCCTAAAGTCACATGTTGTGTATAAGATGATGTGTTTGTTTGCTTCTAGTGTCATTAGTTTATTTCATTGGCCATCATGAGTGTGATTGTTTTGCTTCTCTTGTTCACTGTTGGATGTCCCTAATTGGTTGAACTGGTAAGGCATGATTCCATAGGGCAAATAACCTTCCTTTACATTAAAATTGCATTGGTGTAGGCACCCACAATTTCCTAGATCATGTCTGTCACTTTAGCGTCAGTGATAGAAGAACAACACAACAATGCCAAACAAGGCTATTACGCCATAGAAGGGCTAGGGTGGAAGTGGGAGTATGCCTTCAATCATCAGGTTTGGATGGTTGAAGTAGAAAATGCTTGAGATTCAAGTGCACAATCTATGTAAGGTAGGATTGCATAGTTGAAGTAGACAACATCACCTTAATGTCTTTGTCCTCTGTGCAGAAGTCAATTTAGCGGGTATAGAACCTTTGGAGGTTCCAATGCAAACCTCGCAACCTCAGCCAAAATCGTGGGTGAAGTCTCCCGATTGCCCTACCTAGGATAATCAACCACAAGGCTACCAAGGGAGTTGGCCATGGATGTGATGAAGGAGGCTGGAACTCAATGCTTCGTGGTCTGTCAATGGTCATATTAACCAAGAGAGAGTACCAATACACAAAGCAAATAATAGGAGTGCAAATAGGAACAAAGGCAAACATGATCAAGAAGTAAGAAAAAGAGAGCAGAATTCATGAGGATATTGTGGTCATAGCAAAGGATTTGGTGCGGAGTGAGAGGAAAGAAGATGTAGTTGGATGTACAGCTTGAACCTTCAACCTTCAAAATTGTGGATATGCCCAATTTTTTTGTACTAAACTTTCCAACCATGCTTTGCTGCACATCTTTTCCCATGCCCTCCTCTCACCATCCTCCCTTGCTTTCCCCCTTTACTATTCCATACATCATAAGGGCGTGCCCCTTCAATTTCCTACAAAACCATCTACCACCCCACTTCCCTTGATCCTCCACCTATCCCACTTATGCAACCTTCCACTTCATTTGCACCCATAGCACAATGGGTAGAAGTTGATCCCTCAAATGAGTATAACCACTATTTGAATCATTGCATTCATATTCAAAATGAGGTGATTTAAAATTCATTCTAGAGGAATTCCTTGTAGAAGGATAGACCTTCATGGTATCCACCCAACCTTCTTCATGGCCTACAATCTACCACAAGGAAATGCAAGGAAAGATATGGGGATGTGAAGCAACACCCCCACATTTTTTGACTTGCCAACCTTGCAACATCAATGTTGAGTAGGAACTCAATAACCTACTTAAATCCTTTAATCACATCACTCACAACATTTTAGACACAAAAGTAAACACATAAAATTTGAGCACTTTTTGTACTTTCCAATTTAGAGAGGCCTTGGCTTCTATACTCCTAGATGCACTCATAGAATAGCCATTATTTGGACTCTCAACATTCATAGGCACCATGCTTACCATAATAGACCTCCCAAAATTCATTTTCCTCTTTGCAATTGTCTCCATCACTCACATCCCACCCCCATTACCACTCCTTGCACTATTCTATAATCCTGTATTACCCTGTTTCTCCACTCAGGCAATTTCATTGTCTACACTCACACCCTTCCTTCCACATGGCAGAGCTTGATGAATTTCCTTAGTAGTGATGAGCTATCATCATCACATAAAAGGTATATGGTGTTGATCACTAAAATGCATGTGGAACTATTGGATCACAAGATGCTTAAGTTTTGGTGTTGGAGAATAGGAAAATATTGGATCACAAGATGCTTAACTTTTGAAATTTCCTTTGTCTTTTTGGGAAAAAATGGTATTACTTTTGGTTTTGATTGATTAAGACAATACTTTTATGGTCGTTAGTTTGGCATCTTGTTATGGTTTTCACTACTTTGAATTTGATGGAGGGGTTAAGCACATGTGTCTTAACTCATTCTATCTCACTCTTGGATGTGATACTCTATTGATTTCTTATTTTTGTTTTATTGAAGCTAACTCAGAAAACATTTACGGCCTATGTAAATTGCATTTTATAAATCCAGTTCCTTTATTTATCTCTTGATTTTTAAATTAAGATCTTGCAAACTAAGTTACTAACTAAAGATTTAATGATTTATTTTACCCCATACACTTTTAAGGAGAGTAGCCAATATTCTCTTTGAACGTGTTTTACTTTAGTAGGACATTTATTAATATAGATGACTAGTCTTTCTAATTTGATATTGAATTCTCTTATATAGCTAAATTTTGATGCATCCCTTCTCTTTTAATTGGATTTGATTAGTCTAGTCATAATTTTCGGGAGGAAATTTATTCATATAAAATTAAGGTCTTCAGAACCTTTAACTACCGATTTTGAATGTGATGGTGAATTTAAATTGCTTTTGGATACCTAATGTATCCCTAATATGGGCTTAGTGAGAGATTTTTTATTTAGCTTGTCATTGGTGTCATTTTCTTAGTCTCCTTAGGTTGTACTTGTTTCTTTGATTTGTATGGTCTTGTATTCCACTCAATGGCTTGTTTTTTGTAGGCAACCCCACTATTTAACGTTGCTCATAGAGCAAAAACAACCATAATCCCTCTTTGAATCCGCGTGTCCCCATTTAACCATTTGGAGTTCTAAATTTGGTTTTGGTAGATGGTAATACTTGAGTGGACCTAACTCTTATAATAGAGGAGATGTCATATGACCATGTGAAGTTTGCCATGAGTTATCATCTCTATAATCATGGCACTCAAATACACCCACTTTCTTCATTTATGGTTTGATTAACAAAAAGTTGATGTTTACTTTCTCCATGTAGAGTCTTTGTTCTATAGCATCAAAGAATAAAAATAGAAAGTAGAAAATTTAAGACAAGTGTAATGTAGGAAAAAACTTTTAATCAAAATTAAAAAATTACATTATAGAAGGAATTCTTAAGAATTACATTTATATAGTAAAAGATGTAGGTAAAAGAGTGTCAAAATCTATAAATATCAAATGAAAGAGGAAATTAGGTTAGGTTAATAAAAATTGGTGATGGAGCTATCAATCAGAGTAATATTGATATTTGGAGGTATAACATAAGAAATACCATCCATAGATAACTCATAACCATGTTAAGAAAATCAAGGTTGGATTGTAAAAGTTAAAAAAATGACCATTGTTGGAGGAATGTGTGTGTTAAATCAATTCTCTCATATTTACATATGAATGTGGATGCTGGTTCTACATTGGTTACATAGAATCTTGGCTAGTCATGTCAAATTTTTATGATAGCATCCCCCATAAGGAGATTATAAAATTTTTCATACATTGCCTTAATATAGTATAAAGTTACTTTTGTATTGCTAAAGTTTTTAAACAAAAGAGTGAAATACCCCCTTCATATGCCATTTGGAAAATACTACTAGTTTTTTGTGATTATGCTGAAATTATCATCTAATGCATATATGATTCGCATTAAGAAAGTACTATTTATGAATGGGCTTGCTAGTTTATACGTGCTTTAAGTGTATGTTCAGAGAGAGCGGAATACCCCTCCTAACTTGAGGCATGAAATGGCCATAAGTTTTTATTATTGTGCTAATAAAGTTGTTTCATCTACTATTCCATTACAACTTAGCTGTACCACATTATATAGTGTAGTAGAAATGTATTCTATAGATTCTATTTTATTTGTTACCATTATTAGTACTTTATCAAGTTGGAATTCTAGATGTGATTTATTTGATCTCCCCACCCAACTTGTTGTTGATAGGAATCATATTAAAATCATTTACTTTGACATGTGTGGGTGTGGAGTATCCCCCATTATTATCTTTTTATAATCTTTTCTTTGGGTATGCAAGTATTTGGGGACTTTATTTTCAAATATCCATCATCGTCCTTATATCCTGTGACATGCATTTTGAATGGAAATATTATATACATGAGTTGATCTCCATCCATTTTTGAAGAGGCATAAGACCCATAATCAATTCTCATAAGCTTTTTTCCTTATATAATTATGTCCTCATTTGAAGGTCAATGGTACTCACCCCATTTTTGGATGCGTCTTATATTGAAAGCTACTTTTCTTCTTCAATTTTCACTTGATGTCATTAACACATGATAGGATGTTTGACACCTATAATAACCATAAAAAACAAACAAATCTAACCTCAATAGAAGGAATAAAGAAGAGAGCCTAAGTTAAATATCTCATTGCCACCCATGTAGCGCACCCACCATCATGGGGATTCTTTTTTATGTCAGATCCCAAGAATGCCCTACTACACCTCCTCTAGAAATAAAGCATCAGGAATCCAAAGCCCCTTCTAGGGGAGTCCTTGATATGGTTGCGCTATGTGAAGCATAATTGGGGAGTGATCTAGCATCATCATACCTACCATTATACTTGTGCCTCTACCTTTGTGCAGTGCCCAATATCCCACATAAAACTTGTCAAGATGCTCTAGCAAACCATCATGCCTCCATTGGCCAAAGGAAAGGTGAAGGCTACTGATAAGTCTAGAGAACTTTACCTCTCTCCACAAATCACGATAGTTGGTCTTGCAAAGATGAACTACTCCCTTGTGCTCCTCTTAGCTGCTGTAGGCATCATTAAGCAAGAAGCTCCTCCTTGCTTGTCCCCCTTAAATCGAGGTTGTTTAAGTCACCTCTAACAACCCAAGAGTCAAAGTCTAGGAGGCTCTCACTTAGCGACCTCTAGAAAGCAAGATGCTACTATCTACAAGTAGGGGTGGATGCATTCATGATCCCAATCTTTGAATCACCCATCCCATGGATATCTCCCTCAACTGCACTATAGGAGCTATGTCCTGCATTGAGAGAGGGCCATGTAAGGACAAAGAAGAAGGATCTTGAGATTGAGAGAGATAAGTTCCACCCTTGCCATTGGTCGAAGGCTTGGACATGGGAGGAGGAACTTCTGGGGGAAGGGTATGAGGAGGAGATAGAAGGGACTACTATAGCAGGAGGGGGAACAGTGGAGAAGAGGAGGGAAGAGGGTGGGTGGTAAGAGTAATTATAATGGGAGGGGTGGGAGGAGGTGGTGGTGCAAAGAAAGGTAGAGGGGAGGGCGTAGACGAAGATATTGGGGAGGAGGGGGGATCAAAATGATAGGCTCTCCTATAAGAGTAATTACAATGGGAGGGGTGGGAGGAGGTGGGGATGTGAAGGAAGGCAAAGGGCACGGTAGTAGAGGAAGATCTCAAGGAGGAGGGGGGATCAAAAGAAAAGGCTCTCCTATATCCTGCCACCACTATATACAAGCTTGAGAACTCCAAACCACTGCCTCTAATGAGTCTATTAGAAGATTTAAGAATGTTTCAACCTTGGGATCTAGGGACGTCTTAAGGGTGAGCCAAAGGGTGAGCCACCTGTCTACTCCCAAAGCAACGAAGAAGCTTCTATGTAATTTGTAATCTGCCATCGCCTAGTGTTGGAGTTTGTCCTATCACCTATAATCCTTGGTAGACCACTTACCAAGCTTCTTTCTCTCCACCTTAGACAAAGTCCCTTGGAAAGGCTCCCACCCAAGGAGTCTAGGACTCCTACTATCGCATGGGAGGATGTTGTGCTCTATCCACTCAAGGATCCCTCTCCTACCCCTATCTTGTTGCAAAGGGTGAGCCTGTCCCCCTGGGACAAGCTTGTGCCAAATGACCCACCTTCCTACAATGGAGGCCTTGACCTAGTAACGCAGAGACCTTTATCTCTAACAAAATTCCCCCCCACCAAGGTTCTCAAGGTAGATCTTTCAAGATGGGACTTTGAATGCTCTATGATCATACTAACTTAGAGGATACCATCATCTACCCGATTAAGGCTGCAAGAGACGGCAGGGACTCTAACACTATGACAAAAGCACTATTGATGGAAGGGATGATGGGCAAGTATCCTTTGATAGCCCCAATAAGTCGAGCATCATGAGCAAGTGAGGCACATGATGCATCATACATATGTCATCAACTGTGAATCAATGGTATCGAGGGATGAAGTAACCTAGGTGTGGGCTCAAGAAAATGGGGTTTGCTCCACAAGGCCCAAGGTATCCAAGGAACGCATTTAGAGAACAAAGGTTCCCCTTCCATATATGGTAACATCCTAGATATGGTCACCCTATATTGCTAAACTTCTTGTGGGAGTGAGTCCAATGATCCTACCCACCGCAACTCTATCCTAAAGTGATTGGATTGCATTCTTTACTTGATGCTTATCTACTAAAAAAAGAAGAACCTTAATGCTCAAGGAGTTGATGATGCTACCATGTGAGCCCTTCTTACCAAACCATGGGTTCCCACATTCTTCAAAAAGTACAAACACAAATTATCTACTGCAGGGGCCAAGCAAAGGGAAAAAAAAGGCTAAAGAGAATCAAGATCCTCACAAATTCTTGGAAAAAATCAAAACAACAAGAAAGGGACTCATAATAGTAGAGAAAAGAAGGCTTGATCCTTCAAGATGACACCAAATGAGCTAAAAAAGAACCACATCCAACCTCAAGAGAGCTCTAGGAAATGAGGGATACTTACAAACTAGTAGAAAAGCTAAAAAACGTGCCAAAGACACCCAAGAAAGTTCTCAAACCAACAAAGAACCCTAGGAGCAAGCAACAGGCTGTATGGAGCTTTAAAAAATAGTTTGCACAAGCCAAAATGACCAATAGAGAGCTCCAACGGTAGGCTATATGAGAAAGGGGTGCTTGGGTGTAGAAGCAAACTAAGGGTCAATATGAGATCTAAGAAAACATTGCATAAAATTGAGGCATCTCTAGGAGGCTACACAAGTTGGAATAAAGCTAACAAAAGCTCTCCAAATAGTATAGATTCAAGTTGTTAGCATCCAAGACCATCAAGGTATCTTTAGGAACAACCATGACCTGAGAAAATAGCCAGATTAGCCCCATATCTATGCAAATAGTAGCTAGAAGTAGAGGAAGACAAAGGGGAGGATCAGTGGCTAGAAGATAGAGGGGAGGTGAGGCTATGGTGGGGGGAGGAGGGAGCACAATGAGTAGGTCTCAAGTGCATATCTATTGATATATTAATACTTTCATATCATCTTGCTTATCATTTATAATAGATCAATAGTTACACTAGTAGAAGTTTCATATTTAAAAAGTGCAACATGCTTGGATGCTTGGAGTTTCAGCACTTACAATTAATAGATCTAATTGAATGAAGGGTTTCCATTGATATCTTAGTACTTTCACATTATCTTTCTTGTCATTTTTTAATATATTAGTAGTTGCACAAGTAGAAGGTCTCCTCTTAAAAAGTGCCACGTTATTGGATGCTTTGAGGTTTAGCACTCACAATTAATAGTTCTAATTGAATGAAGGGTTTCAAGCATAAAGCGTGTAAAGTATAATTCCTTTTATTTTTTGACCTTTGTCTTGATATCCAAGTTTTATTGGTCATCCCACATATAATGTTTCCTTTATTTTTTATTGGTATGAAATAAGTTTGGTCTATCTCATGATACTCAAAAGTTTTCCCATATGGGTAGAACGAAAGAGATGGTAGTGTCATTAATGCAATTGCATCATATTACCACCTCACACTTCCTCCAATATGTGAAAGCTTACATTTTATGTATGTAGGCACTTTGATAAGTAGAATATGAAATTAAAAAAACCTCAAGTAAAATAATTTACTTATTTATGTCTTGCCTTGGTCTTGTACTATTCAGTTCATACAAAGGAAAAGAGATGAGAGTAGTGGAATCTATATTCAAGGGAAGTCAAAAGGATGAAAATAGTGGATTTTGAGGGACATTTAGTGGAGTGGGAGATGATAGAGAGAAATGTGAGACAATAAGATTTAAAGACTTGACATTAAAGACTAGGTGGAGAAAGAGGTTAGGGGTCAAATCAAGGAGATAGGCATTTGCATGAACTAGTTTGAGAACTTTGAAATGCCCATATCTAAGTAATTGGATCTTAACAAGAGTATTATTCTTTTGGATAGATGAAAATAGACCATATCTTCCTCTTCAAAGGTGATAGGTTGTCTAGCTTGGTTTTTGCACTTTTCCTTAGTTTGTTTCAAAGTATGGTGGACAAATTGATGGAGATGCTTGGAAAAAGCCTTTGCTTTGGCAATATCACTTTATTTATCTTAGAAGAAGAGGATTTGAAATGAGCGTTTGCAAGGTCAAATCCACAGGTAAAGGTGGTTGGAAGCCATGACAAACTTCAAAGGGACTTTAATTATTTAGTGGAAGAATAAGGGACTTTGTTGTAGGCATGTTGCATGTAGGTAAGATAGGTATCCAAGGTTTGAGCTTATGTTGACAATAATCCTTAGGAATTCATTAAAAACTTGATAACAACAACTATTTGATATGCAAATTCCAATCCTTTTTCAGTTGTGTTCCAATGACAAGGACATTGCCCAGATGCCCCAATCTACTAGATGATTTAGGATCCTAATCAAGGTAACATTCAACTACATAGTCAAATAGACTTATATCCAAAATTTGGGCAAATTATATGTATCACATGGCTTCTAGAGATTACAATTAGTGAAAGAACACCATTCTTCCCTCATTACAGGAGACTTTGGAGTAAGCAATACTTTCATGCATTTAAAAATTTTTTAGTCCCATATAAGACATGATGTTGAAAGGCTCATCAAACCTTATTGATCTTTTGAGTAACTAAGGGTGTAGAGGTGTCCCAAGGGTTATATTTTCCTCTTCCAATCCCTTCCAGCCTTAGGAATGTGCTTCATGGATTTCCTTCTAGCCTCCCCACCACTAAGAAGGGACATGATGTTGTTGATATGTTCTCCAAGATGACAAAATTTATGGTTGCCAATGATTAACATGGTTGTTAATAGTTTCTCCAAGTTGGAGATATTTATGCCTACCACTAAACATTCTGATGTATGAAAGTAGCCCGACTATACTTCAAGCATCTCTAGGTACGTTTTGTTTTGCCTACCTTGATTGTCTTTAAAAAAAGAATCCAAAATTCTCTCTACTTTTTGGACCACTTTGTGGAAATCTATGGACATAATGAATTCTATAGCCAGGCATCCACCCATTGATGGTCACAAAAAAATCATTGCATGCACAAGTGTCCTTGATAAATAGTATGCTTACTTGTTTTGAAGCACATATTATATTTGATAATGACTTTAAATTGCTACTATGGATAGGTAGACCACTTGAGATGCTAGAGGTTGACAATAAAGTTTTGTGTATTCATATATTGAAGAGGCTAGGATAATAACTTTTGTCCTCTAGTAGATAATGTCTCCATGGCTTTAGTGCCTAGAGTAGGTTGTGTAATTCTTCATCATAGGTAGGATAACTTGGAATTATCAAAGATTGAATTGAAATAAAACACTAGATGACCTTCTTGATAAAGAACAACACATATTACCAAAGTGCTTGCATCAACATCCACCTCAATAAATTTGTTGTAGTATGGTAATAGGATGAGAAGTCGATGTGATTTAGAGAATGGACATGGTTTGTTCTTGAGGAATTCCACAAAGAAATGGCATTTTAGCCTTGGTGAACTAGAACAAGGGATAGAGAATTTTTTATGATTCTCATGATAATTAATTAAGTCTAGGGAGCCTTTCAATTTAGAAATGTTAGTTGGAGTAGGCCAAGTCATGATTGCTTTGATCTTGTCAATGTCAATGGAAACACCTTCTTTAGAGTAAGATCCTCCTCTACAAGCTATCACCATTTGTCTCACCAAATGCAAAATGCATGAGCTATCGTATCTCTTAATTACCTGAGAATCCGCTTTGTAGTCATCTAGTGTTCTTTACCTATATTACTCATAAATCTGCTCACAACTCCTACTATATGTGCAATTTTTGGACTTGCGCTTACCATTGCATATATGAAGCTACCGATTGCTGATGCATATGGAACCCTTGACATATAGTCAACCTCCTCTTGTGTCTTGGGACACATATCCTTGCATAATTTAAAATGATTAGCCGAAGGCATAGAAATGATTTTTGCATTTTGCATTTCAAAACTTTCCAATACCTTTTCAATGTACTCACTCTAAGATGTCAATTTATGCAACACCCAAATCCTTCATTGCAAATGTATTTTCCAACTTTCTCTTGATCACATGTACATCTTGCATGTTAGAGCCTGCATAAGCATGTGATCAACATACAATAATAACATGACTTATCTACCATTGTCTACTTTTTGAGAATAAGCACAGTAGTCTAAATGACATCTATTGTAACCTTGTTCTACCATAAACCTATCAAACTTCAAATACCACTACCTTGGAGCTTGCTTTAAGCCATAAAAATTTCTCTTCAACATGCATACCAAGTCCTCCTTTCCTTTGATCTCGTATCCTTGTGGTTGCTGCATATAAATCTCTTCCTCTAAATTCCCATGCAGAAAAGCTATCTTTACCTCTAATTTTTCAAGACGCAAGTCTTCTATAGCCACAAGACTCAAAATAGTTCCGATTAAAATCATTTTAACAATAGGAGAGAATATTTCATCAAAGTCCATATCTTTCTTTTGTGCAAACCTCTTTACTACAAGCCTTGCCTTGTATCTCCTTTTTCCTCCATCTTCTTCCTTCACCTTGTAAACCCATTTATTATGCAATGCTATTTTTCCCATAGGTAAGAGAACCAAATCCCAAGTCTAGTTTTGTAGCAAAGAGTCCATTTCCTCTTTCATGCCTCGCTCCCAATTCTTTTTGGATTCTACTTGCATGCAAAAATAGCAATGAGGCTATTTTTGCATGTGTTTGCTCATACTATAATAATGTACTTTGTTAATCTTGTATTAAAATGTACTAAAACCTACAGTTGAAAATTTTGAGATTGCATGTCAAACTTAGGTGTGACATGACAATTTCAGATTTAGTTGCATTGGGTACGTAAGGCAAGGTTCAACGGATACATACCCTAGGGCTAGTGTCCTCAATACAGGGCACTTGCATATTCCATCACAGCTATATTTCTTATGCATTGCGATCTCTATGGAATAAGGTTTTTGGCATTGCAATGTTTGTGTATATGATGTTATTGAATAAGGGTATACATTGGTTAAGACAATTACTTTTTAAAAAATGTTTCATTCATTATGGTTTCATACAATGTCAACTAATTGTTTTCATTGCATCTCCATTTTCTTTGGAATTTTATCTATCTATTGTGACAAATCATGCTTAATTCCGAGTTATACATGTTGTGTTATGTTTTTTGGAGATCTAGGAGCCATAAGGGGGACCCACCTCACAAGTTTTAAAAAGTCACAATACAAAAGAAGAAGAGATACAAATACCATTAGAGCTAAACAATGAAAATACTTTGAGGTTTGAAAACATGATTTTGTAGCATATTTTCTTAGTGAAGGAATGCCTTTAAAACACTCTCAATTTGAAAATGGTTATATTGTTGCTTTATAGAGGCTTTAAAGGACCTTTATCCCCTCAAGAGTGTGCATACGTAATATTTTAGTTCGTAATACAAAGTAGTGTAACCTAGTTTGGTGTGCTTCTCTCTTCTTACCCTCATGCACATTTGGTCTTGTGTGTTAGTGTGTGGCTTGTGTACACTTCGCTCCCTCCATCTATATTTTACGTATGAAAAGGGGGCATGGGGGGCTTTAAAGTCTTTGATTTTGCCACTCATCATTATCATCATGGCATTTTATCTTTGCTAAAGTAAGATGTACTCAACCATCTCATTTTTGTCAAGGACACGAACAATTTTCATTGAAGCTTTTCTTTTACTTATTATGCTTTATGTTTTCAAAAATAAAAAAGATGTTATGTAATGCAAGTGTATGATTAAATGTGGATCAATGATTTGATTCTTGTCGTAGGGTGCAGGCAAGGAAAGTTCAACTAAGGAAATAATCTTGTCCAACACCTTGGAAAGATGATTGCAAGGAAACTTCAAGGATTGTATTGCTCATGTGTTATGTAGTTCAAACTCGAATAGTCCTTTTATTTACAGAACTGTGACCCAAAAAGTTGATTTTTCATTTTAAGGGCTAGACTTTATACATTTTCATTGTCAATTTGAGACTTTATGCAATAGAAAGTGACGAGACTTAAGGATTAAACTTTGATCAAAAGGAAATTTCACTTGCCATTAGTGTGGTATGTTATAACAATGATTAGAAGGCATGTTATAGCACTCATGTTTGACGATTAGGAATAATAAGTACTTCCAAGTGAGAATGCATACAAAAATAACAAATGTACTTTTCATACTTATTTCAGAAATGATTGCACAATCAAAGGAACCTCTAAGGGGATGGAGTTGTATTGGCAAGTCACCAAAACATCCTTCTACATGAACTTGCACTATAGCACTCACTATGCATGCAAAAAAAAGTAAGATATAATTCAACTTTTGTAGGTTATACTTTATTGTTGATACCATCAACTACCAACCATTTATTACCAAAACCTTTTTTAGAATCAATTGTTCTTCTTGTATGTGAAAGAAGAGGAACAACATCGAAATATGTGGCACAACCATATTGAACAAGAGAGTTTCTGCTATTAACGAGCTCATATTTGCCTTGGAGTGTTGTTAAACAATCTTTAACCTACTAACCATGACTAAAAAAAAAGGAGAGGACACGTGGTAGCTTGGAGGAGAAGAGCCTGCTACGTGTCATAAAGAAGGTGCTCTTGGATGGAGGCTTGGAGGGGGGAGGAGGTGGAAAGACAAGAGGGAGGCTTTGGGGAGGAGGTGGAAAGGCAAGAAGCAGCTTTAAGGGTAAGGAGGAGACATAAGGTCAATGGAATGGAGGAGATGGAAGGTTACCTTCGGGAGGAAGCAGGAGAAGGAAGGTTAATGGAATGAAAGGAGATGGAAGGCCTCAGAGCCATGGGTTAAGACTTAGCCAAAATTTAAGAATCAAAGATGCACCATAGGAGAAGGAAGGTTAATGGAATGAAAGGAGATGGAAGGCCTCAGAGCCATGGGTTAAGACTTAGCCAAAATTTAAGAATCAAAGATGCACCATCAGATAGGGAGTGGTTGAGGATGGTGGTCATGCATCTTTGCGCGTGCAAAGCATGGGTTCAGTACTTGTTACATTTATTGCAAGCCATTGGAACATTGCAAAACCATTCATTGAGGTAAAGTACATCAACAAGAGTGAGTACCTCCTTGCTTGTGAGGCAACTTGATTGTTTGAATGCTATGCAATTAGTGCAATATCTACAATGGAATAATGCATTGCAAGATGGGGTTAATCTTTATTCACTTAAGCTTCTTTATTGCTCTTCCACTTACTAAACTTTTTGTCATTCTCAAGGGGCCACAGCAAAGCAAACTGAAGACCGCAATGATAAGATGTGGATTTGTGAAGCCTTACAACCCGGGTTCTTCTCATAAGGTTGTCTTGTCGCTCTCCTTCTCATAAGGTGGTCTTGTCGCTCTCCTTGCACCATCAACCTTAGCAATGCCTGCGCATTTCTCATCCTGAGCTGAGCGGAGCTGAGCTGCTACAAGTGCTTCTTTTCTTCTTCATCATCTCATCTTCTCCATGTTCAACAACTGGTCGTTGCTCTTTCAAGTTCGACCTCACCAGCCTCCTACGGTCTCTACCCACACATTGCACGACAACACAGGCAGCCTATCAGCCGCCTCCTCCCAAGTCCCAACGCTCTCTTCTTGGTTTCTGCCACCCATGTGACTCGTGAGCCTCAGCCCGCAGCCCATCGCATCGATTTACTTAATGCTCGCTTCGTGCAGTGTGCAACTTCCGTGCTTTTTCACCGCATCGTTTCCTGCACTTTGAAAGCTCTCCTCCACCTCCAGCAATATCCTATTTGTCCTGTCCCATCGACATCCCCACCATTTTCATAGCTTCCACAGCCTTCGTCTGAACAAGCAGGCCCATTTGCCCTGTTCCTTCTTAGTATCTATCGCCTCCTCTTTGCTTTCCCGCCTCCCCATTCGCGCACGGTTATGGGCTCTCATACATCATCTTGTGCCCAGGTGAGGGCCTTTGAAGGAGTCTCCGTTGCCGCCGCCGCCGCCGCCGCCGTTGTCTCTAAACATGCAAGGCTCAAGTGTCATCGGTACCTACTTGTATCTTTTGCTTTCTGAAGTTTGTGCATGTGTCCCCAAGAAGGTGCCTTGTCCATGGCAACCTCGTATTAAGCAAAGTCACGCAGCGACGAATCCGCCGCGCTGAGATTAGTATTCATCGACTAATTATTAATATGTTCACGCTTATAATTTCATCGTTGCTAAAATGCACTGAATGTCTTTAGCACGTTATGCGCAAGGAGAAGCGGGAAATAACCAGACTCCAGACTCCAGAGGCGCTTTGCTTCGCAAGTTTGCTATGCAGGAAGGCCCGTATGGTTTGAATCTATTGCTGCTGTGTCTTAAATTCTAGACCGTATAAGCTGACATTAGACATCCGAAATTTACGTCAGGGACTAGAATGTCTGCTAGTGATGGGCAAAGTCACCTATCGATCAATGATCGATTGTCACGTCTGGTCAAGGTTAACATTTATGCTGAGGAGTGGAATGAAATCCCCTATATTGATCCCTTAAAGAGCAATGCTGGCGTCTTTACCACGTCAGAAGTAAAGGAAATCAACGTGAAGATGTCCCATTATAGCTGTATGCGTAACTTCATCACATCGACAAAAATCTCCCACAGCTGTAGATAAAACCTTAACCCTTACTGAAATTGATTGCGTTTCCCAGTTTCCACGTTTCTTTATTTCCTTCTTTTTAATAGGTTGTCGTCACTTAACACTAGTGAAAGGTGCCCTTTATTCGTAATTTAAAGTCAAACATGATTGCAGGCAAGTTCTGGAGAACCTTCAGAGTGCAGTCATATTTTTGTGCCTCTTAACCCTGGGCGGCCCTTGGTTAGTGAGGGGAGTTAGTGCTACAAGCCGGCAAGACATACAGATGGATCCATGTATGCATGTTCCGTACCAACCTGGTATGCAGGGACCAAGCCAGTGCTTTTCTCCAGAATCCAAAATCGAAGTCACCCTTGTCGCTACACTATTGGAAAACATAAGTGAAGCTAATCAAGCGTTTCAGCTTCTGAAGAACTTTGATCTGCAGCTCCATGTTCTAAGGGTGAGTATGCTTTTGAGTCAAGCTGGCTGTCTCTCAAAGAAATAGAACCAACAAATATTATTCAGAGAATCAAAGAAGTAGGTCTTAAAAAATATTCTTTGAAGCATCGTTCTCAGATTCATCTAGATGTACATTCCCACCGTATTAGGCGGGCCGAATTAGCAGACATGCACATTCCACCTCATGAAGTTTTTGTGTGGCCTGCTGGTATTGTGATAAATTCTTTCTATCGTAAGTGGTGCATTGCCCTATCACTTGTCTAGGCATTTCTTACTTAGGAATGTTCGCTCGATCTTAAGAGACTAGAATGAAATTATATATAGTCTTCAAAAGCAGTTGTAGCTTGAATGAAGAGAATGTGGACCACTTTTTTATTAGCCTTCTCCTTTAGTGCTCTCTGGAGTGCTGACAGGAACTCAGTACGAAGACATCTGTATAAATGGACGTTCAAATATGTGTGGATATGTATTGTGAGAGCATATGTTTATAGTATGGTCCACACCCACCATTGGGGGCTGGTGATGGTGGTGGGGATGTCATAGTAGCTAATCCCTGTATGATAGAGTTTGTGGTTTTCAACCTTGTGACTGTGATGAGATTGACACTGTGCTATCTGTTGTGTTTCAAAGGATTTGTTTGGGCATGTTCCTGGATTCATCTAGATATATTTTCTTTGGAGCATTGAATAAGCTGTTTGAAAAACCGAATTAAGCTTTCCATTGTCCAGACTCTTCCTTTTAACAAATTTACCAAGCAATCAGGCAAAAGGAATAGATTGCTAAAGCAGAGACACATTGAACTCCTCAGAGACTTCTGGAGTATGGAGACATAGCTGATAAGCTCTATGTCCAAGATGTCCATTTTTGAGAAGCGATCACATGTGTCAAAATTTCCTTTTGGATGGGGCTCACAACTCATAACCAAAGAGTTAAGATCTGTAAAAATGTCTCAACTGAAACTAGGTCGCCTTGGTCTTTCACATTTATTTGGGCTGATTTTTGTATCGGCCTTAATTTGAAAAGAAAAGAAAAGGGAGACATGGAGAAATATTCTCCAAAGGTACCGTCTATAACATCAGCATTACCTTATATGAATGCTTTTGTTTAAAAGACGGTTAGAGTTTTCTCTTGCCAAATATTATTTTTGGTGCTTTGTTGACCCTGACATTGAGCTACTAATAGATTGCCCAGTGTTTTGGGTTTGGAGAATAGGATATTTATAAGATCTGCTGCTTGTGCAGGATTTTGAAAAAACTTTCTTTGCTCCGAGACTAGACAAAGTGTTGTGGCAAGAAAATACCATCCGTACTGCCCATATGTCACGTGAAAATCATGCTCTAAAAGGTTTGTTGATTGTTTTGCCATCGCCTCTGTCAGGCAAAAAGTGGGACTATGTCAAGAATCCTAGCAACAATTCAGTTATTATGCAGCTTTTGGTAAGTTGCAAAGGTGGAACCATCAAGGGGATAGATAAAGAATGTGCATGTGTCACACATTGTGATCCAGACCATTCTATGAGCGAGCCCCAATTTCTCAATGTTGAGCAGCTAAAGTTCTTGCAGACCCAGAATTGCATCTTCTGTATACTTCAGGTTCATGTGGACTTGCATCATTATGGTACTCGTGCAATTGGTCTTATTATCTTGCATCCTGTTCTGCCAACTATTGGTTCTGGCATCCTGAGCTTATGGAACAATCATCCCAGGGGGATGGAACGAATGCCATCGCAGCAGATGGGGGTTGCTGCTAGTGTTAGATTTGTAGATGGAGATGATGTTCAGATCTTGGAGCTGTATTGTGATTGGGCCGTACCTCCTTCTGGAAAAAAGACGGTACAGGAACAACAAATTGATGATTTCCTTGATAACACATATGCCAAATCTATATTCCGTATGAGCATGTCTCGAGCCTGTATGGTCAAAAACTTGCCTTTGCAGATGGATATTCTGATTATAAAAGGTGGTGGCACCACGTCTCATGGTTTCAGAGTGGATCCATCTCATAGCTCCTACATTGCACCTGGAGAATTTATCAAGCTGGTTATTTCATACCGGCAAGGCCTATCAACTAGAATGACTGAAAAAGATCTAAAGCTGATGACTCCATTTGGCACATTTATTGTTCCTTTGTGGGTCAGTCTTCCAGAACACATGCCTCCTTCCTGTTACAAGGCCATATTAGTGTCCAAATTCAAGAGTTTCTTTCTTCATGTCTGTTTAATGGTTCTCTTTGTAGCGCTTTTAGTGTTTTTGAAGATGCTTAAACAGGAAAGAGAAGATCCGGCAGATACATTGTCGTCACCAAGTAGTTCAGGTATAGTTTTCCCTTATGTCACGATGAAGACAGAACATGCTTGTGCACAGGCTGGAGGAGGGGCGTCTCATCATGAGCACCACCATATGCATAAATACATCCAGACATTATTACACTTGAAGAGTAAAAGGTTTTACTCAATAATGGACCTGGAGAAATCCTTTGGCAACTCCAAACTACCCAGCAGGGCTTTCAGAATCCTTCGTATGATTGTGGCTTTTGTAGGCAACTTGGGTATCAACTGGTTATGTGTCTCACAATCTCAACGATCTCTTCCAACTTCAAAAGCCAATCCCTATAGGGTTGGAAGTCCAGTGGCAATTTCAACCAAATCAAATACTGGCCACAGCAAGCTAAGCAATAGCACTGTAAATGCCAGCAATAAAATGTCAGGAAAGAAGGGAAATATCCCACATCCTCGCAATCAATCTTTTAAGATTGGGGAGCAGCTATCTTCTTTGTGCATGAGTTCGTTAGCTTCACAAAAGGAACGCATAACACAGCAACTAAGCTCCTCAACTTCATACCCTCTCTCAGATGATGTACAGCCAATGTCACCAAAAGCTGCACCGTTTGGCAAGGATCAAGACAAAGGAAGACGGAAAAAGAGGAAAAATAATTGTGTTTATATGAGGCAGGAGGTAGAAAGTGAAAGTAGAAGAAGTTCCTCTCCTCTGTCGTCGCTCTCTTCATCTGCAACATCGGAAAATCCATCCAGAACCATCAGTCCCTTACTTCAGCAGGGCGCTTTATTAGGTACGTCAATGGCCCGTGTGGCTGCAGATCAAGACAGTCATTCTGAATCGCATGGTGAGCTCTCCCAGATAGATGTCGATGTAAGTGTCGGTTCCCATTGTCTTCCCCACACTGAAATGAAACAGGTTCATTGCTTACTGATGAACAGCACAAAGGGTGCGTTTACGGTCGTACAAGAGGATTTGTCAAGTATAGACACAATCAGGAGCTTACCGGCTGAAAATGAGGCTGTGCCTATTGTCAAAGATTCGGAGATTACGAAACAAAGAGAAACACTAAAGGATAGAAAAGGTCTCAAGCAGTCCGGGAAAGCTGATGAAGTGGATAGTGCTTTCAAAAATAGACTTACTCTGACATCATCTGCCAGTTTTAGTCGATGTGGAGGAGGTTCTGACGTGGGTCTGCCACGAAAGGAAGGGGGGAACTTAATGAGGGCTTCAATGTTGGAAAAATCTCTCGTTTCGCCTTCTGTTATTGCACCTCATGCCCGAGCGCCAGGAAGTAGACTTGCCGGGAAGCCTTCACAGCCTTCACAAAAGCAAAGTGCAGGCAGCAATTATCAGTTTAATGTTAGTGGTGACACAAATTCTGGGCTGGCGAATGCAGTCTCCCCATATGGAGTTACAAGCAATGCAACATGCCACGGGGCTGGTGATTTTGTCTATGACATCTGGGGTGATCACTTTGCTGAAATCATTCGAAGAGCACAATCGTGTCCATGGTCTTTGAATGAGAGTGTTTTGCAAATCAATGTAACAAGCAGAAATCTTTCCTTATTGCAAGACTCTCAGAGTTTCTTTTCCAAGGCGGGGTTTCTGGTGCAAAGTGGAACAGTTAACTACGTGAATGGTTCAGAGATTGATTCGCCCCATCCTTTGGACGTTTTGTTTGGCTCACACTCAGTTCGTCTCACCCCAGAGCGGCACTAAAATGGGATATTGCCCATATAACATTATGCCAGTGTGAACCATACACACCCTATATTGCAGGCCATTGATGGTAGGCGAGCAATATCTTTCTGCTGTGGCTGCAAATGAGCAGTAGCAGGATAGAGATCAGCTGGCTGACATTCACACCTCGAAGGATTTAAGGCAAGTGAAATGTAAGCAGCTTGTAGGCAGGTCATCAGATCAATTAGAAATTTGAAGTAATGGTGTGACAAGGGGAAATTTAATAAGCAGCAGCTGTCCCCACCCTCTCTCTCTCTCTCTCTCTCTCTCTCTCTCTCTCTCTCTCTCTCTTCCTCTTCCCCTTGTTTGGTGTGACTGCAATACTCAGTCTCTTTCCCATAAGCTGCATCACCCTCTAGTATCAGGGCAGGGGTTCGGCAATTACTTGATCTGTCAACTAACCAACCAACCAACCTCTCTCCCTCGCCCTCAATTTTCTCGAGCTTGTTCATGTATCGTGGTAGCTGCAGTTGCCAAATTCTCAGACTGCATAATATCTAACAGTGAGTAGTTTTGACAAAGCAGGAACAACTACAAGATTTTGATGCCATGTGGAAGGAAAATACCCAAATCTAGGGAAGCAACTCAAATTTTGGCACGTTGGTGTAGACATTTTTTTGTATAGGGTGTCGATCAATGGTGGCTGGCCTCATGTTTGGTGACTTGCAACAGATCACTATGCATTAGTTGTAGCGAAGCTTTTGGTTTGTCGTGAGGAGCTTCTAGCATATCTTATCATCACCATATGGTCCCCCTTCCTTCCTAGGTTTTTTTTGTACATCAATCCTCTCTCTCTCTCTCTTTCGCCTCTCGACAGCTTTTCTCAATGTGTGTATATATATATATATATACATATATGTATGTATAAATGTATGTACATATATATACATGTATATATATATGTATATACATATATATTACTTTTTCCATGAAGGAAAAATTAGTTCTATAGGTCTACCTTTATGATTTTTTCCTCGAGGAAATATTCCTTTTTTACATTTGCCATGAGACTTTTGGCATGTCAATTATGAATGTGGTGATTGCAGTATCTACAATTTCTTGTATCTTTTGCCTTCCTTTGATTTGTGTTAGTCGTTGTAGGTTGAGCACTGTCTAATTGTGTTGGCAAAGTGATTCTTTGATAATTGGAGTAAAGAAAGAGTAGATACTAAAACTATTGTAGGTTGATCAAGTATGATGAAGTTTAATCAATGTTTACATCTCTTGAGAGTATCAACCTTCTTTTAATCGGATAATACAATTCGTGTGCTTTGGACTCTTTGAAATTTCCTATAAAGACACATTTGATGGATTTGACATTGACTTCATTCTTGAGTTGATCAAGAATATGTGCATAAGCTAAAAAGCCAAAACCCAAATATGGCCTTGCAATTTTCTTTTCCAGTATACACACCATGTTCATTTTGCAATGATTGTGCTTTTCCTTTCTATTATGGCATGTATCTACATGTAGATCGTGGCTTATCCCAAAAGTGTCTCTTATCCCAAAATGTCTAGCAAAGCTCCTCAACCATGATGTTGGAATGATATTTTCAACAAAACTAGGCTATTGATAATGGAGATGTCTGAACCTCTTATGCCACAATGTGCTTTAGATATGCATCATGATTCTGATATCGAGCAACAAGTGGTCTTTGAATTGAAACTACTAATGAAAGCTTGGACATTTGGCCAATCTTAGCACCTTTAGAAATCATAAAACTACGGTTACTGATTTCCATAATTGTATATCTGTACTTATTGAAAACAAATTTGATATCATTCTTATTGGCTTGACTATTGGACATGAGATTTTGGAGCATAGACAACATCTACAATACTTTATGTAGTTGCGTGTTGTTAATTTCTTCACATACTTTTTAAGAGATAATTATGTGTAATTGATTAACATGCATTTTTTCATAAACTCATTTGTAATGACCTTGTTGTTAATATAATACTCACAAATATTTATGCCCATACTTGTATTGGGGCCTATTATCGAGATGCTCTCTTTAGATGCACTCATTTATTGAATGGTGTCAAACCTTGGAGGGAGAGACGATATACATAGGACCATACACACAAATGACTAGCTATACACTAGATTGTATTGAAAAGAATGAATAGAAGCAAGTTTTTCATAACCATTCAGGTTTAGGGATATGGTATGGAAACCATATTGCCTTTTAGCACTCTACGAGTGTTAGTGCATATTAACATATTGCACATTATGTTGAGATTACACATTAACACCTTTCGTCAAGATCGACATCATGATCATGAAATGAGATCTATACATACATCTCGACTTGACTGAACGTTATGATGAAGAGAGCTTTGAATTGTTATTGATGTTGCTTTGTGTTTTGTTAATGCTGAACCTTTGTATGTGATGTTGGAATCTTTTGCGGTTGTTGTCCTTTTTGTCCTCGTTGATCAAATATCTGTCCATATTCAATTCACATCCTTCACTTGTTTTCACCTCTAGGGCTTATGTCTATTACATTTGAAAAGTATTTGTTGACTTTAGAATTTTATGATTGCTTGTCCTTTCTTTGGATTGTCTACACTAGGAGGCATTTTCATATTTCTATTTTTTATTATAGGCCTTGTTCTTCTACAATTGCATCTCCTTCAAAGATGTCATTGGAATAATGAGACAGGCATTAGCCATTGTTTTGAATTCTATGTGGGATGATTTTGGTTTTTCTCTTTTGGCCATAGAATGAAATCCACTTGTCACATTCTAATTTATCAAGTTGAAATTGACCATGGTGACTTCTTTTTCTATGTCATTATGATTTTTGACTTTGTTTTTATCATCTTTGCATTATGTGATCTGTCTTTACATCAGTTGTCTCTTTTTAGATGATTTTCTATGGGCATAGGATCTATGTCCCTTGGATGTACTATGCTTGCCTTTGCTAGATCTGAGTTCTTTCTTTTCACTTGTCCATGTTCTACTTGGACTTGAAAGATGTGTTGGCGGACGATATACTTTTGCCTTCTTTTGTTTCTTTTGGTACTTTTTACCAAGTTTCATCACCATAATTAGAAGTTGATAATTACATATCCAATTTGTTATGCATGTTGAATAGATATTTGATGTTGAATTGCACTCTGATGGAGTTTTTTCATAAAACATGATGTCCTTCAAGATGCACTAGTCCATTTGGATGGTATTTGATTGCAATTTCCATATAATTGATGGCCTTATTGATTTTGACCTTGTATCATCTGATCTAGCATTGCATATGTTGTAACTTGAACGTTTGTGTGATCCATAGCTTTATTGGTGTTTGTTGGATCGGTTGTTTCTTCTTATTGATGATGTATGTCTTCCCTTTCTATCTAAAGGTTTGCAAATTTGGCTATGAACAAGTACTACAATAGCTCCTTGTATTCAAACTTGGGAATATCTACTATAAAGAGACGCTTCTTATTGATGATCTATGCCTTCCCTTCCTATCTAAAGGTCTACAAATTTGGCTATGAACAAGTACTACAATAGCTCCTCGTATTCAAACTTTGGGAATATCTATTATAAAGAGATGCATATCTACTATAAAGAGATGGTATGGACAAGTACTACAATAGCTCCTTGTATTCAGACTTGGGAATATCTACTATAAAGAAATGCATGCTAGGGAGCCTTTACGGAGACTTCTCGGTCCTCTTCATGTGTTGGTAGCCAAGACGGGAAATTTGACCCTACATGGGACTTCCTTGGTTTATGTATGGTTTTTAAATTGAATTTTTATGAAAGGGGCATCTAATGCACGAGGCATCCTTACATGGGAGTTTTGTTAATGGCGTAAAGAAAAGCTTGATAAAACATGAGAAGTGAATGGGTAACTAAGCAAAAAGTGGCAAAACATTTGTACAATATATACAATCCCTAGAGTTTCATGTAGCATGCTTGGGAGTGCTATAATTGCCATCCAACAAGGTCATTCTCCTAGTTACGAAGTACATGGGTAATCGAGCAATCCATCTAGGTGAGCCAGGTGATATCAATTGTGTAGATAGATGCATTTGCATGAACATGGAAAATATCAACTCACCTTGGCTCCCAAGGGATGGGAATCAATGTTGCTCATTCCTTGAACTCCTTGCTGCTTCGCGGTCTTCATCCCAATGGAATCACTTCCTTCTTGGTAAGTTCATACAATGGCACAAACTTGGGTGAAATCTTAAATAAATATACAACAACGAATAGATACTTGGTCAGATTAAGGGAACTTCCTACTTTCTCGACACTTTCTAACTTCTTGAGACAATTAAAATGGTTATCTTCATTAGCATAAACACAACAGTATCTAGATAGATATAGTACTGATTCACATGGATACTCCCTGAATATGTCTACTATAAATGTAGATGCCACATTCTCAAGCTGAATGCAATGAATTCGCATGCATATGTTCCCTCTTGGTTATAACATAGTTTTCTAGTAGCACTCCTTGGTAATGAATATGAGATTGTATCCACAGTAGCATCCATGAATGAGTACATCTCCTATGAGTTTGTAGTAGTTGACTCATACTCGAGCTTTCCATTTTTCTTGGAGACCACGTGATTGGGAACAACCAATTGCTTCTGTCCATCATGCACATATGAACCTGGCTCTTGTAAGCTAGTCTAGCTCAACTTCTACCTGCTTGGCATAGTATGGAGTTGTTTGGCAACACTACAAGCATATCAACTAGGAGTACACTAGGGGAATCTTGTGTTGGTAGATTGTAGTGGATATGCCTATGAGTTCAATGTAGTCCCACATGCATACATCCTTATATTCATGAATGGGTTCAATATGTTGGGTGGCTAGGGTGGGGTCATTGTTTAGACAACCTTGATCATTCAAGGCATCTCCTTTATTCCTAAGTTAATCTCTTGAATAGGTTCAAGGACTAACATATTTGTTCTAAGTCATTTGATGGTGGCTAGGGGATTTACACTAGCTTAAGCTTTGCCACCACTTAGCACAGTCTTCACAGGGCACCCTGACTCTGAGTGCATGGAGGACGAAGACCCCTGGATGAGGTACTTCGGAGGGTGAAACACTGGCTGAGGGAACACATGAGACTTCCAACGAGGAAACTCTTATGAACTTTCGACCTTTCAAGTGCCCCCAACATTCGTCGGCTACGTGGTCCAAGCCCCACCTTACAGACCGATGCAAGGAACATCCATGCAGATGCCTAGTGGCCCTCTTCCTCTTGGAGGCCGATAGTTTACTCCCACAACTGCAACCTCGATGTACAAGGGAGCAAGCTTCACAGCCCCAACATCGGTACTGACAACCCAATGGATCCTACCACCAGGGTCAGAGGCTTGAGGTTGCCTCTACGACCCATTAGGCCCACAATAGCGCCGCCTCCACTAGCTTCCCAAACGGTGCTATCAGATGACGCGATGTGCATTTGGTGAATGCACTAGGAAGGGGGGCCACCCCACCCCCAGACGCACCTGTATTTCCAGCAGCGATCACCAATCCCTCTAGGAGTCAACCCATAGCCATCTCCAAATTGATAACTATACTTTTTGGGGAAGGAGATCCGGTCTCCCACGTGGAGCGATTCAAGCAAATATGTGAAGCATTTGATGCTCTCTCGGAGATCTAGAAATGGCTAATGCTCTCTTGGCCTCAACCTGGATGGCAAGGCAGGCCAATGGTACAGGGCACTTAGCCCTGAAGAGAAAGTCAATTACGAGGCGTTACAAAAATCTTTCATTGTAGGGTTCACCCCCAGTGGTCATAAGTGGAGCCCGATTAATCAATTATATGAGGTGAAATAAAATGACAAGGAATCCCTCCGTGATTACATCACTAGGATCAAACACCTCAATTCCCGCTATGAACTGCATGAGAGGATGAGCGAGGAATGATTGTTGCCATCCTCATCGAATTCGCAGACCCAAAGCTGCATGACCACTTAATGGTTATGAATCCCACTTCCTTCGAGCTCTGAGAAAGGTAGCCATCCGTATAAGTGATAATATGATGGATAAGGTTGTCCAGGACAAAACTACAACTCCATCCGAGGTATCACAATTGGTAAGGTCTTCCAGTATGGAGCCTACCAAGAAAGAGAACAACAAACCTAAGGGTTTGGATATGAGCGAGTTGGCCTCCAACCTATTGAATCAGTTGGGCTAGCAGTGGAAGTCAGAGACCTCCAAGGAAACACTGAGTAACCCCCATTTGTTTCCCAGAAGGGTCAGCCTTTGGTGCAGGGTATGCAATGGCAATCACCCCTCTAATTAGTGCCCTCGCCTTAGGGCAAGGCAAGCACTCTACTATGCACACTGTTATAGATGGGGAAACCACAACACCTCCCAATGCCGAATTTCAAAGGTCCTTCCCCAACTGATCTATCAAACGAGGACCCCATCAACTGTGATGGTCCCACCCAAGTCAATGAATGCACAAGCTGCCCCTCTAGCCAATCCAGGGCAATATAGGGCACAATAGGCTCCCTTACCACCGCCAACTATATTGGGTCTGCAACCGCCCCTACCTCGTATAACCCCAGTCAATTAAGTGCTGGTGGAGGAACTAACCAATGATTGGGAGGAGACGGATTGTGAGCACGGATATCCGAATATTGCCCTTGCAAGGAGAGAAGTGGCATCATAAGTCACTACCTCTTACATGAGGATCAACATGTCCCAGTGTTCCAGACAGCACCCTGGTGGCTGCAAGGGCAAGAGACATGAACTTCTTAATGCGAAGGCCCTCGATCCAATGCTATACTTTCCAAGGTCCACACAAGGCAAGTGAATGCCCATATAAGGGATCAACAAACCCTCCCGTGTCATGCTTTAAATTCCATGGGCGACATCTTCTAAAGGATTGCCCCTATGGGGATCTTACCCCGGTGGTTCCACCCACAACAAGCCACACGCCCTTGTGTTGTGGGTGCAGAGTGGAGCATTTACTCAAGGATTCCCCCCTGAGGAGACTAGCAACTCTAGCCACCCCGCCCGAGTACTAGCATCAATTTGCTAAGCATTGAACAGGGTCAAGTAGCGGAAGTACCCTTGAAGGTAATCACAAGGATGCAAGCAAGGGCCTTAGGCAAGGAAATGAAGAAGCAGGCAAGGAAAAAACGTTTATGCTGCAAAACCTCGAGGTGCCCCAAACCCCGTAGACTAGGTCCAAGAAGGTCACTAGGGTGAGTGAAGGTACAAACCAAGTACTCATCCAAGACGGTTCAAATGAGGAGACCACCACCCTTGCCACCTCCTCTACCTCCGAACGAGAGCCCTCTCCCGGAATGACTTGAGTATGCCCCCGTACCTAGATGTAAACAAGCCAATGTGGGCCCAAGGCCTCACACAACCACTGTCATATAAATAAACATATCCAGATCCGGCCTTGGAAAAATAACACTTACTAGACACACAAAACTTGGTACGGGAATGCCAAGGGAAATTCTCGAGCATAGGCTCAAGGTTAACAAAGGGTCGGATACCATCCACCTGTAGCCACCTAACCACTCATAGAGGGGAAAAGGCACTTAGGGTGCCAGAGAGGGTGAAAGAAGAGGAATTATCCAGCTCCGGTAAATCAGAGGCTCTAGACTTGATGCAACGAATGTTCCAAGAGGACCAAGTACTACAGAACCTAAGAGAGGAAGGAGACATGTATGGTCTCGAGGATCCACTATCAATAGGTAGGGAGACCTCTTAGGAACCATGTGATAGTGCTGGGTTAGTGGCCTTCCTCTCCACAAAGGTTAAGATGCCAATCGCATCCTTGTTAAGAGGGAATCCCACCCTCTAGCGAGACCTCTCAAAATGGATGAATGGACAATTCTTGCCCCAAGGTCCTACCAGTCCTCAGAGTCGACCAACCGCCATAGGAGGAGAGCTAGAACCTACCCAAGGTTCCCATGAATAAGTTAGGCCAATACTTAGAAGGTGATGATACGAATTGATCTGAACTTAATACAATTTGTTTACAATTTCAATATATTGTTCATTTAATATTTAATGACACCACTCTATGTAAATGTACAAATCATTTCATCATCAACTTATTAATCATTTATACAAGATCATACCAGATATCAAAGACTTCATACAAATCAGTTCAAATTTAATATAATGTTTGTTCTATATTCGATGACTAAATCCTATTTCTCCCAGGGCCTGTTGATCGGAACTCTCTTTTTGATCTTGATTGGAGTCTTTTTCTTCTTTATTGGCTTGATGTCGACTGTCTCTTTATCCTTTTCTTCAGCTCTCTCCACCTGTTCCTCTTCTTGGACTGTGTGGCCTGATGCAATCATGGGTGGCTCTCGAAACCTTACAAGCTGGTGTTTTCCATAGCCCTCCAGATATTTGGGGTCCTTAACACCACATGCTAATGCATAAGAAGTGTAAGACAAAAAGTAAGCGGCCCTAGAGGCCTGCTTATTCACATAATCTCCAAATATATCTATGGCAGACAACCTCTCTATCAAAATGATCTTTTCCTTTTGCCATGAAAGAGCATGTCCACCTAAAGCCCTGGACAAACATTTTAGGAAGTAAACAATGGCTTCTCCATTGTTGCTCAACTGCCTATGGTAAATCAAGATCTTGGCACTGCCTAGATCATGAATATAATGTGCTAGGCCTGACATTTTGCGAAACCCAACCTGCCTGCTTCCACTTGATCTCTGGAGGAATGTGTCATCCTCAATTTGTAGCTGCAACATATCAAAGGATTGGAGTGAGACAATACACAACCTACAAAACTAAAGTTAAGCAAAAGTCAAAGTATATGATTTGAAGTACCTTCTCATTTTCATCAGCAACAAGCAGTTCATCTTTCCAAAGATTTATCCCTCTCCCTTCTTGTCCAGCCTCTTCTCTAGTCTTTTCTGTGTATAGTGCTGAGAGATTCATAGCTTCCTGTGTGAGCTGGAAGGCAGCTTCATCTGGCTCTTGGAACTTTTCAGCCTCTTTGAAACAAAATGAAAGGGCCTCTACAGGATCAAACATTGTTTCCAAAGCCAGTAGTGAATGGTCATCCTCTATGCCAACCTCCTTGTCAAGCCTTGAAGCCTGGGCAATAAGGGAAATGGCATAGTCCTCCCTCAAATCAAACATACACTCTATATCATGGAGGAAAACATAATCCTTTCCACCAATCAACACACCTGGAAGCATGGGCACTGCATAGTTGCTGCTCTGAACATCAAAATCTTCAACTGGCTCTGCTCCCCTCAGAGTTTTTTTCCTCAGTTGAACAAGGTCAAGAGCAGCCACTTGCAGCCCCTCATCCTGAAGGTTGATATCTTCTTCTTGCTCTGCCATTTCAGAGACCAAAGAAACATCCTCCTTTTCAGAAGCTTCAGATGTGTCTTCTTCTTCTGTTTCCTGCCCTTGTTCATCCAAAGACTCCTGACTGAAGACAATGTACATAAGAAATGCCATGCTCTCCTCCAGCACTCTGCACTTTCTGGTGTGCAAAGTACAGTTGAATTTATAGTGATCAGGCAGGCTGTCAAATCTTCTGCTCACATGGTACCTCAGCCTGTCATTGGAGACAATATGATTAAGGTGCACAAAAACCTTTTCACCTCCCACAATTCTTCCTGCCTCTGTCAGTTCTTTGAAGGCATCCCAATAGTCTGAAAGAAAATCTTTGTGCTGCTCCAGTACAGAGCTCATTGAGAACTCCATGTTGAAAATACTGTGGTATAAATGGAAGTTACTCTGAGCCTTGCATTTGTGAAGAAACTCAAATAGGAGCAAATCTGGAGAACTGTCCTCTTCTGGTTCCATTTGTTTTTTGATGGAAGAATCAGCACTCTGCTCCAGCCTCTTCTTTTTGCCTGTTCAAAAACTTATATACTATGAATTCTATATGCTGACATATGCAATCAGTGAATGCATTGTATATCACCAAATAATTCCTTCATGACATCTCATCACTCACCTGGTGATTGCTGTGGTCTAATTATAGCAGCAGAAAAGTCCAGCTTCCTCTTGAAAGGTGGGGCCTGGGAGCCAGCTGTTCCAAAACAAAAACATTTCTCATCATCAAGGAAGATTTCCACAGGGCTAAAGATAGCAAATTAATGAGGTAGAAGTGAGAAACAAATAATACACAGGAATTTGCAGCAAAATGCGATATGGGCTGTTTAGAGAATTGTAAACCACTCTCCTCGCATTTTGTTGCAAATTCTCAAATTCTGTTCATGTGCATGTCAAATCAAGAACTTGGTTCATCTCAGTGATTCCTGGACACTATGATCTCATATGCAAGAGAAATAATGGAATGAGTGAAACTATTCATGAGGAATGTGTCAACAACAGGAATTTGCATCAAAATGCGATATGGGCTGTTTAGAGAACTATAAACCACTCTCCTCGCATTTTGTTGCAAATTCTCAAGTTCTGTTCATGTGCATGTCAAATCAAGCACTTGGTTCATTTCAGTGATTCCTGGACACTATGATCTCATATGCAAGAGAAATAATGAAATGAGTGAAACTTTTCATGAGCAAGGAGTCCACAACAGGAATTTGCAGCAAAATGCGATATGGGCTGTTTAGAGAATTCTAAACCACTCTCCTCACATTTTGTTGCAAATTTCTTGTTTCTATTCATATCAACCTACAATCTAATTTCTGGGTGATTTACCACATTGTGGAAGAAGGATGGAGCTGAGTGAAGACATTGGGACATCAAAAATCCAATGGATGGAAGAAATAAATGTTGAAAAACATTGAAACCAAACTAGAACTCTGACCTTTTTTTTCCTTTTCCATGCTGATTGAGTTGCACTGGTAAATCTCCTGCTCTTTCTCTAGCTTGAACTTTGCACTCTCGGTAACCTGGAGATCTGGCAGTACTGTCTTCAGGCAGGTTGCAGTCTGGATGGAGTGTGCTAGGTAGGAAAGGATCAGAGAGAAAGGATCAGGAGAGAGTCGTGGCAGGGATGAGAGATTGGAATCCAGGGGAGGGAAAAGTGGTTGTGGTATTGATGATGAAATCATGAATGGCACAAGTTCCAAGGAATAAAGTGTACTTTCACACGTGCCAAATTTCAAACTCCAAGAGATCTGGGTCCCATCCACACGTGTGAAAAACGACTAGATTCCACACGTGTGAGATTTAGTGATTCTTTAATTCTATTTGCACTTCTTTGTGGTATCCTGTTTTAGAACTCTTGCCCTCCAGTCTCTGCTCTCTTGCCTCCCTACCTCCATACTCTGCAGCATCAGCATCTTGTCCAGCAGCACAGAATCATCCTCAGCACAGATTACTCCTCAGCAGCACAGCACATCCACAGATAGATTCCAGGTCAGTAACAATGGGTTCTCCCCTTAGTCTCTGCAATCTTTTTGCCTAAAATAGAAAAAATACATACTGTATGGAAATGCATAGACTCAAACCAAGACAGAGAAATCACTGTAGGAAAGCAGATCTTCAAGTGTGATATTTGCATGTGATCTTCTTGCATAACCTCCATTCATACTGTATTTGGTTGGAGAAACATAGAAATCACTGTAGGAGTGCACCAGCATGTCATTTAAAAAATTTGCAGCAAAATGCGATGTGGACCTGTTTGAAATTCCAAACTGCTCATATCGCATTTTATTGCAAATTTCTCTATTTGGCTTCTTCCACCCCTGTGATTGCCTTCTCTTTGTTAGAACATGTTCTGGTTTTTTGACTTCCATAGCTGTAATCTTCTTGCATAAACTCCATTCATACTGTATTTGGCTGGAGAGACAAAGAAATCACTGTAGAAGTTCACCAGCATGTCATTCCAGAAATTTGCAGCAAAATGCGATGTGAACCTGTTTGAAATTCCAAACTGCTCATATCGCATTTTATTGCAAATTTCTCTATTTGGCTTCTTCCACCTCTGTGATTGCCTTTTCTTTGTGAGAACATGTCTGGTTTTGTGACTCCCCTTAGTCTCTGCAATCTTCTTGCCTAAAATAGAAAAATTACATCCTGTATGGAAATGCATAGGCTCAAACCAAGACAGAGAAATCACTGAAGGAATGCAGATCTTCAAGTGTGATATTTGCATGTGATCTTCTTGCATGACCTCCATTCATACTATATTTGGTTGGAGAAACATAGAAATCACTGTAGGAGTGCACCAGCATTTCATTTAAAAAATTTGCAGCAAAATGCGATGTGGACCTGTTTGAAATTCCAAACTGCTCATATCGCATTTTATTGCAAATTTCTCTATTTGGCTTCTTCCACCCCTGTGATTGCCTTTTCTTTGTTAGAACATGTTCTTCATGTCTGTGATCTCTTTCCAATCCTTTGTATGCAGTTTTTCAGAGTGATGGCAAGAACCAAATCAACTGCAAGGCAAGTTGGCAAAGGACCAGGTCTTGCAGCAACAGCAGCTGGGACAGGTTCCAAGAAGTTTAGTGTGCCTCCAAAGGGAAGAGCTTCACATGGTAGGAAGGGTAAGCCAATGAGCTTGCTCAAGCAAAAGGCCAAAAGATTGAATAAGTGTGCAGGTGTGCTAAGGGAAATAAGGAGGCAACAGAAAGCCATAGGTTTTGCAATACCCAAAGCACCCTTTCAAAGACTGGTGAGAGAAATTTGTGACAGTTGGAACCTTGGGTTCAGGTGGAATAGAACTGCCATTCTTTCCTTGCAGGAAATGGCAGAGGATTACCTGGAGAAATATTTTGAGGATGCAATGCTTGTAGCAGCCCATGCTCACAGGGTGAGCATGGAGATATGACAAGCTGGTTCATCCTGTGGAATGGCAAGACATCAAAATGAGAGATATATTGCTAATTCCACCTACAAGGAAGGTCAAGGTTGATGAGGTAAAGGTTGTTGAGGTAACACACTCAAAGAACACCAGAGGGAAGGCTGCTTATGAGGACTCACTGAAGCAGCAAATAAAAGAAACAAAATCTGTTATAGATGTGGAGACTGGAAAGAAGGAGCTACACATACATAGAAGGTTGAAGGAGCTGGGCCCTGATGTAGTTGTACATATTGAGGATGAAGTTTCAGTCAATGATTTTGATTTGACAAAACAATGCTTAGCAGCATTGGCTAACAAGAATGAGTATTGCTCAGATACTATCATTCTTGCAATGCTCTAGTAAGTGTCTTTAAATTTTACATTTTTTGCAAATCAATCCTCCTTGTAACTCTTTTATAACCTACCCTAATTATGTTCTGATCCTATGCAGCATGATGAGAAGCTGGCTTCATCCCTCTGTACAACATACAGTCCATATTGTTGATCCAGCCATTTCTTCTAGATTAAGAGATGCAAAGGAGACTCCCATGAGTATTTCCAGCTGGTTCAAACACTGCAATTTTGAAGTAATTGACATTTTGCTACTTCCATATCATAGCAGGTATGTGGGTGACTACTTCTTTTAAGATTCTTCTTTAATATTGGAAACTCTTGTAGCCTTTCATTTTCTTATGCTTTTTTCCTTATGCAGTGACCACTGGAGTTTTGTGTCTATTGACATCCAGCAGAAGCAATGCTTTCTATTCAACTCTCTAAAAAACACACACAGAGAGCTGAAATTGTAAGTACTGTGTGTGCTTTTTGAACTCAAAACTTCATTATTTTGATACCATACTAACTAAATTATACATATTGCAGTTGTATTAGAAGGCTATTAGATGCATTGGATCATTGTCCTCCAAATGTCTCTCTGTTGGATTCAATAGAGCCATTAAGTCTAGAGGTAAAAAGTCTATTAAATGCTATGTCTTTGAACTTATTGAATAATTTTGTTTTGTGCTGATGCTCATAGTTTCTAACATTTTTTTCTAACTGTACAGACACCACAACAAAATGATTCAAGTAGTTGTGGATGGAGGGTGCTGATCAATGCAAAATATATACTTTCAAGCTACTTTGAAAAGGAACAGCCAGATCTGGTAAGGAAAAATACTTTTCATTTAGCTTGAAGATAATTCATAATGATACAAAGTGTTCTAAATTATCCTTTGCCATTGCAGATGAAAGAGGATAGCTTCAGCCCCAACTATGTACATAATTTTAGAGCTCATACAATTTGGAGGTTTTTGAGCTATGCCTCCCCCAAACCTATTGTAGCAGCTACTGTGGAGCTGGGTGAAAGCTCTAAAGTACAAGAAGGTGTCATACACCTTGATCCCACATATGAAGCACCTAATGTTGAGGACCAGAAGCCACAGGAGCAATCACAGAGTGCTGAGGAGGAGCAGACACAGGAGCAAAGACCTGCTGCTGATGTTGAGGAGAAGGTGGAGAAGCAGCAAAGAGAGGCTTCTGGGGCAGTGGAGGAGACAGGATGGAGCACGGACAGGATGGAGCAGCAGAGAGAAGATCCTCCAGAAAATGTAGAGCAGCCTCTGGATGAAACTGTACATAAATAGAAAATGGATGTTAGAAATATGTTCTACAGATTCAGCTAAACAATTCTGTACAAAATCTTACTTGATTGAATACAAAACCTTTCTTTATGGAGTATGTGTGATCTCAATTTTAAAATTTTCTATGTCTTTGCATTTAACTGAGCTCTCTCTTCTTCTGAGTAACTGCAAAAAAGCAATATGAATTAGAGTGGTAAATTAAACTAATAGCAATGCTTATAGAGACTAGGATAAATCAGATGGTGTATCTTTCTATTCTTGTAGATAAATAAAAAGTCGTTTGAGATAGAACCTTCAGTCTCAAACAGAATGTCACTGCGTAATTGAGCTAGGGAGCAACATTCTCTTAACGAGATATTGGCTACCACATCACCATTCTCAAGAACATCAATATCAATAAGTTTATTTTGTGCACCAAACGACTCTTCATCTTGGTCCATTGGGACAAGCTTTGAGCCTAGCATTCGACTGCGCTTGTAATAAAAAGAGAAAATAAAATTTTGTGATGCAACCATGTACTTCAGTTGCATAGAAGGTTGGACCACCTCACAAAACACTGAACTACATGTCTTCTTATCCCAACCTTTATCCAAAAATTGTGGCATGCATGCCGAATTTGTTGCTTTAACTGTGAACATTGTTTTTGAAACCTTTACTGGAAAGGTATTAAACAAGTCTACAAAAACTGTGAGAGGCATGCACAAAGAAATTTTTACTATCCTAGTGGCAATATTGGGCCTCAGAGCTTTCTGTACTTCTGTAAAAAGCTTCGCCCTATATGCCTCCGTAACACTAGAATGTGGGTGAGGCCAATCCACCGAATTCCACGCCGGAAGGTCTTGTTTTATTAATACACCATGTGTGTTAGCTTTGTCCAGCAACTGATAAAAATGATCAGTAAAAAATATACCCGATTGAGCTAGCTCTGTTACACATCGACCTTGGTATTGTTGTTCTCCTATCGATCCATGCAGAACATCTATAAATCCCAGAATACAATCGATGTTTTGCCATGTCTCATACGATGAAGGATATAAATCTGAAATAAAACAACACAAGAATGTCAAT
This sequence comes from Dipteris shenzhenensis, assembly GCF_047967505.1. Taxonomy (NCBI): domain Eukaryota; kingdom Viridiplantae; phylum Streptophyta; class Polypodiopsida; order Gleicheniales; family Dipteridaceae; genus Dipteris; species Dipteris shenzhenensis. Next base: position 3,910,582 of record NC_141623.1, on the reverse strand, counting down.
AAGTTAAGAGAGAAAGCTTCATCTTAAAAATCCATACACCTCATGAAGGAAAAAACCACAATAGAAAAATATACAATTAGGCCTGTGTTGCGGAAGATTTTTTGGATAGTCTCGCAAGACAAGTTCTTTATGCATGTACACGTGCTGAATCAAAACTTCTTTCACGGATATCTTTCCTTTGGTGATTTTAAAATCTCGTACTCTTCCCTTCCACGATGCCAAGAAAATCTTTTTTGTCTGGGGTCTTTTTCTTTTGCTAGGTTGCATGAGCACCCATGCTCCTTTCGAAACACTAAACCTTTCCCAAGCTCCTTCTGTTTTGACTGTACTTGAATTCTCTACCGACGAAATAGAAGAAGCAGGTCGACGGGGTAAGGATGTTTGGTATAATTCTGCCTTCGTAGCATTATCATCCACAGAGCGTCTTGCACAAGAACGGCCGTGGTTTTGGTTCACCATGGAGATTTTCTGAATCTATAACAATAGCAAAGTAATGTAACTAAGATAACAATTTGAAGTTTCAAGAAAGAGAAAGTGGGCAAACAGACAGTTGACGAGAAACATCTTACTCTACGCCAAACAGGATCAAGGAAGCAGTTTTGGAAAAGGAAGGCTATTGCACAATGAGGCAATGGTGTAGAATGGTAGACCTTTCGCACGAAAGGCGGCACAACATTTAAAAATTCAAAGGAAGGTGGAAGCGGGAAGGATCTTGTCAGATAAAATGTCAGTTTAGATTCTATCTTCTTGTCCAAAGATCTTCTACGAATAAAAAACCAATCTCCTCATTAATGTAGCACGCTTGTACTTAAAGTATTGTTTCTTTTTTCTATTTTCTCTTATTTTCGTGAATTTTCAACGTTACGTTGGCCTTCTATTGATTGGTTGAGAGCTTATTTTTCCAAACCGTAAAAGGCCCCAAAATGAGCTCCCTTTTTTCCTAATGACCTACCAGAACCAAAAGGTAGATGCCATCCTCGATGGGGGAGCGGGTGTGAGTGTCTACACCAAGGAATGTTGGGAGAGGTGGGGAAAACCTTCCCTTGAGCAAACCCACTTGGTAGTGAATCTAGCCGACGTCGGAAGTGCTAAACCCCTAGGAGTGCTCACGGGTATTAACATTCAAGTATTCGGCTTCACGTACACCATTAGATTTGTAGTCATGGACTTTACCCAGCAGCCTGGATATGAAGCTACTCTAGGCAGGCCCTTCTTGCGAATGTCCAGACTCATACATGATTGGTGTACCGACAAGATCTATTTATGGCATGAGGAGCAAATCATGCGAGTGGATTTGCATACATACAAGGCCCACCCACTATCAAGGCAACTATTTTTTGTGGAATCTAACACAACCAACAGGACTACATCCCTGAAACTGTTCCAAACTTGTGAGAGAGGAGGTGACAAGAAGTAGGCAGATGAATTTTGGTATGCCCTTCTCCAGATATCCGTGAATCCCCTCAAGTGTCAATTCTATGTCAAACACGACATGATCATCAGTCACATAGTGTCTAAGAATGGCATCTCCATGGATTACAACAAGATCAAGCTCATTCTAGAGTTACCTCCCCCCACCAATGCCAAGGGAGTGCAATGGTTTACAAGCCATACGGGCTACTATCGAAGGTTCATCCTGTTTTACACAGACATAGCCCGGCCATTGTACAAGCTATTAATAGTCTTTGAGTGGACCGAGGAATGTCAAAAACCCTTTGAAATCCTCAAGCTAGCTCTAGCCACAACACTGGTGTTGTGAGCCCTGGACTGGAATCTAATATTCCACATCCACATAGATGCCTCAAGCTTTGCTATCAGATGTGTGTTAGCCCAACCAGGGGAGTACAACTTGGACTACCCGGTGTACTTTGCTAGCCAAAAATTAAACGATGTAGAGCGTAATTAGACGACGATGAGGCCTTGCCATGGTCTACACAATTAAAAAGTTCAGGCATTACTTGTTAGCCAACAAGTTCATCTTTTTTGTTGATCATCAAGCATTACTCTATTTGGTTAACAAGCCTTGCATGAGGGGATGCATCACAAGGTGGATGCTAATCCTTTTGGAGATTGACTTCACAATTGTAGTGCATAAAGGAAAGACCCACGTCCTAGCTTACCACCTCTCAAGGATTCCCAATGGGGAAGCTCCAACAGGAGTCGAGGATGAGCTCTCAGATGCTCCCCTATTCCTCATTGACATAACTCTGGAATGGGTAGTGTGGATGCCTCATGGAGGTTCAGTATGCACTCTGGAGTGTGCTCCATGCAATTACTATTCACAGGATTTGGCTTGCACATAATGCGTTGGTGTTCCAACAATAAACCCCTTTTCATGCTTCTCTGGGACAAGAAATTCAGGCAGACTTTCTTAGAGTTCTAAATTCATGGCAGCATATGCCTCAGATTTACTTGGCTCTTGTGGAGCCTCTAGCTTCAAGCTACCAGTCGCTGTAATTGTAGGAAAACGTGGCCGATGCCACATGTCACCACCGGAAGCATCAGGTGTAGTCCCCGTCCCATAGCCATGCAAGCCTCTCCCACATCCACCAAAAAGGGCCGACTAGGATGTCAGAGAGGGGCTATCAACTTCAATATATACCAAGTACCATAGGAGTCAACTTTGCATATGGGATTTCTCCCCTTATCAATCTTCCACGTGTCAACCGTGCATCAAGGGGTTCCAATACCCTCCAATACATTCTTATTTCTAAGGTACCATGAGGGGGGTTGGGACCACATAGGCCCATATTTCCTACACCCCCCCATGGGCCTAACACCAGGAGAGTGAATATCAAATGTTGTTGACCACCCACACAGGGCCAGATTAGCCTCAAACTCTGACCACCCACACACACAAGGTCTGGTCAGACACACATGGCAACCACACACACGGGGCACGGTTGCCCAATCAAATGCCGTCGATTTTCATGAACCATTCATTGTTATGCTGACCCAGGCCATCAATCCCCATGCTAGTCGCCAAAGAGTCATTACTGAAGGTACTGCAATCAAAGCACCCGTTGGGCTACCACTTCCCACAGGCACGCAAAAACTTTTAGAGCAGTGATCTGCTACTGCTACTTCAGACAGACTGCTACCCAGAGCACGCATGTGGGTCATCACATCCCACGCACATGCGTAGTCTTCAATGTAGCAGTCACTATCACCACAAACATGCAGTTCATTTTTAACACACAGGATCACGCGCAGTACACGTGTCCATCATATAGTCTGCAGACCCGTCGCCTACTCAAGCTTATACCATGTAGGAAAATGTGGCCGATGGCACATGTTACCACCAAAAGCATCGGGTGCAGGGGTCCCAATCCCTATCCCATAGCCATGCAAGCCCCTCCCACATCCACCAAAAAGAGCCGACTAGGATGTGAGAGAGGGGCTATCAACTTCAATATATACCAAGTACCACAAGAGTCAACTTTGCATATGGGATTTCTCCCCTATCAATCTTCCACGTGTCAACCGTGCATCAAGGGGCTCCAATACATTCTTATTTCCAAGGTACCACGAGGGGGTTAGGACCACATAGACCCATATTTCCTACAATAATTTCCTTTTTCTGATTATTAATAAAAATCTCAACTTTTTTGCAAGCAAAAAAGAACAAGGTTGAACGATGTTCAGTCGGCCTCCCTTAGAGTAATTATATGTAGGGGCCACGATTTGCCATTTTTTGTTTTCCTCATCCTGTGCACGAATGTGGGTTTGCAGTGCTAGAACATGGTGGTGTGAATGAGGAAGTGGTCTGACCAATATGCATACATTATCCCTGCATTGTTTGTGTTCATTGTTGACGTGGTCCATATGTGGTCAATAGTGGTTTCGTGGATAGTTGTTAGTGTTGTCATAAGTTGATTCATCTGTCTTGATTTCATAAATTGCAGCAGGTCTATTGCGCTTTGACTTTTGGAGTGGTAATTAATGTTGAAGTCCCCTAGTGCATATGTTTCAACGTCTGGGGGGAGCTCACTGAATAGACTATACAATGCTTCATAGAGAACTCGTGTTTTTGTTTGTGGGGATTTGTAAATGTTTATCACTGCTATTACATTGTTGTTATTTGGTTTCAGTAGTGTACGAAGACATTCACATCCTTGTATATATATTGTTTGTACATGCAACAGGTCTACAGTCTCGCGAAAGTGCGTGTTGAGGCCTAGCCCACCCGTTGTGGCAACATGCTTGAGTTTTGTAAGTGCGACATAGGCATCATTTTTTGTGTGTGTTTTCTACAAGCACATAACTATTGCGTTCATTATGGTGGTAGTGCGTATGAAATCTTGTTTGTGTATGTAGAACGATCTTGTGTTGAGTCTTTGTATGAGGGACATGTCACTTGTTTCCTTGATGCTTCTAAATCCCTTGAACACCCATATTGTTTGTTCTTGCAAACCTTGCATTTCTTGCAACACTATGCGGTCCACCCTAATGATTTTAGATAGTATTTCATGGAGCAAGTACAAGTTGTCTGGTTCTCGCACTCGCAAAAGCATTGTGTAGACAAGGCCATACGTCCTAATGTTTGAAGGATCGAAAGCGAGTGTCTCCATTGCTAGCCCTTATGATGATCGATGAATAGTTCTTGTTGATGCTAGCTGAATAGGGAACTGTGTTCTACATGATGTGTTGAAGTGGTTGTTTCCAATTTGGAACTCTCTTGTGATTTGCATTATTGGGCTTGATCTTTTTGCTATCTCGTGGACATATTTATTGCTGTGCTCAGCACGTGCTTTGGTGCCGGCAATGTTGTCAACCAATTCTATCCACACTATAGGTGGCTTGTCGTTTGTGTTGGATCCTCTGAAGTACCCATTGGCCCCATTCACAATGCCATCCAGAATGTCAAAGTTTCCAGAGCAAATTTCAATTATCATGCCCTCTTTGGGTTTGATTTCTTTGTGCAAACCTCCAGTCTTCCTTGGATCTGAAGGTATGTTTAGCCTTTTGTTGCATGTTCTGTGCTTGTGATCTTTAGCTGCTAGGAGGTGCTCTTCCCCCTGGATTGCTTTGAAAATGAGCTCGTTGTGCAGATCTTTTGTTGTGTTTGTGTAGAATAGTTATGGTGTGTTTTCCCTTTGCGGTATTGGCCTTAGGTGTGTCTTGTTTATTATGGAAATGTCATTGTCTCCAATTTGTGATCGGAGCAGCATCATACTGCATGTCGTACGTAACAAAAATAGACAAAGAGACAAACGCGGCAGTCATGTGCATAGCATCAAGAACAAGATTCCAATGAACGAGTGCATCCATAAAATAGAAAATGCCATACTGAACACACAACACATTATGCTCAATAGGCTATCTAATTGTGCTTGTCGCTACCCCTGACTAACGCAACAAGAGAGCTTTTCTACATTAACACCAGTCCTCCTGAGGAGAGAACGCTCCTACTGAAAAGGCGTTCCAAGCTTGCGAGCACAAACATATTCTTTGATGACATGTTTTCAAAATACCTCAAAAGAGGCAGCCACTTGAAAAAACACATGCCTTGCAATGTTCGCTGGCAGGTTTACCATCACTAATGAAGTTGTGCGGCAGAGAAAACATTTCAAGGTAGTCCGTTCCAACAACTACAACATCTACACAAAATTGGAGGAGCATTTTAGAGAACAGTGCCTGCGATACAGCAAAAGCCTATTGGGTGACAACACAAGCACAACAGCATCACTTGAAGCATCGACAGGAAAAAGTGCAAGAGCAAAAAAATTGACCTCCAGAAGGAAATGCGGCCTCAGTAGAGAGCCAAGTAATTCCCATGCACAATGCAATGTCCACAACACATCATGTCAAACAAAGCATACCATGATATGTACCAAAAAACAAGCCTCGACCAATGTGCAATAATCGATGACATTCTCCTAAAAGATTGAACCAGCCAGGGGAAAAAATCCTTCTCTTCTTGTCCGGCAATGCTGGGTCCGAAACGACCTTCGCCACAATGGTTATTGTCCAAGCGCTCCTGTGACTGTATTCTCACAACTAGACTTCGGACACCGAACTCTCTCGAGCACTGCCAATGGTATACACTGACAAAGCAACTTGAGGCGTTGAGTTAGCACTATACACACTACGCTTCACTTGCCTCTGCTAGCGACTTTGTACACGGCCCTGTTAACAAACAAACTCCAGACTCTCTCTGTGTTCTACAAGAACATTGACCTACAAGTCATTGACAAGATTTCACAAGTTGGCATAAACACATTTGTCGCCGCCGATATGTGCATGCATGAAATAAAACACAACCACGACAAACCATTCGGTGGGGTGGACGTGCTTCTCTCTGGAGACATGTGCCAAGCAAGCCCCGTGAAGGAATCCTGGATATTCTCTCAAGAATCGAAAAATAGTTCCATACTTGGCTCTTGTTGGAGAAGCCACATCCAGTATTACGAGCTGAGTAGGCCAATGCGACAAGGACGGGCCATTCCTCGAGGTACTAAACAAAATCCCTTCGGTTCCCTTTTTAGGAACAAAGTTGGCTCTGTGATGCTGCTATGTCGTGCAAGGATGTACTCATCATGTGATAGGTGCAAGTTGCCAAGGAATGTATTATATCCTAGTGTGACTGTTTCCTTGCTTGCCAACATGGACGTTATGATTTTGAAGCTCCTCTTGTGATTGCTTTCGTGGCAGCTACCATGCAGTGGTTGCAGTACTTGCTGAGTTTGTCCAAGTGGAGGTCATGGGAAACCAAACCAATAACTTTTCTTGTTTTTCTTACATGTTTTCCCATGGTTGTGTGTTTGCACATCCCTTAAATGTGGCGGCAACTTGTCACTGTCTGTTGTGATGTGGCTATCAACAAACTCCTCCACCACGAGCTCTTTATTGCATTTCGCAAAAATGGGAGCCCCAGCAGTCCATAGCAGACTATGATCATGTTGGCTCCCTCAGTTTTGGAACTCCATGACGAAGAAGAAATCATCTGTCTGCCCCAGAATAGTGTTATCCTGGCATAGCAATGTCTGCGCATAGTATTGCGCGGTCGTGACAGGGTCTGAACGAATCAATTGCTGGATTGTAGCTGAGTCCATGGAGTCCTAATAGTTTCTTTTGCCTTTGGAGAGGCTTTCCAGGCACGAAAATAATGGTGCCCAACACTTTTCGATTGCTGGCAGAGAAAGTCACAAAGAACATGGGAGGCCCCATTTGCCTGAGCATTGCGAAAATGTTTTGCTTGAACCTTCTTTTGTAATCAGCTTATGTTCGCAAGCAAACAACGACTTGTATCGTATCCTTGATTGCAAAACCCGCTCTATGTTTGTGTCTTCGACTACAAATTACGCATGCAAATTTGTTCCTTGTAGCTTCGCTTTCCTCATGCGTACCCAACTAGATGAAAGAACTTGCTAGACGAAAACTTTCATCCATTTGAAGAATAGGTTTTCTATGTTAAAAGCGAACCTCTTCCTAAGCTAGACAGAAGCACAAACTGGCTATAAGCAAGACGAAATAACAATTAACCAAAGAGCAACGAGCTGCGTCAGTAAGTGTTCACCTTCCGCATACGCTTGTTCAGCTACAGTGTGAAAAACAGTTTTCAAAGTTTTCGGGGTGTTCTTCTTTATCTTCGAATTTTTTAGAAGACTTCCGTCTTTATGAAGGCCTTTGGTCGATGTCAACACAAGAGGGACATCAATTAAGCACGGTGGACCAAGTGCTGTAGTCTTTAGGAGGCAGCCTTCGGAAACAGAAACGTAGCCTTTGTTGGCAAGAGCACGCACGTCTTCGGGTCTAAAACTGAGCGAGCACATATAGGAATAACGGGAATAATTTTTCGTTTGCTTGGGAAAAGGGAAACTTTGACCATGCAAGGACTGAAATGAAAATACGCTTATTCTGCTCCCAAACGAAAAAAGCACAAGCACCGTGGTTAGAGACCCCATCATTTGCTCGCATGACAGCAAATTAGGTTCGCCAGTAAATAGAACAAAAGAGGCAGACGTTGCTTGACGAAAAGGAGCCATCGGTCCACATATCAAGAAGAGCAAGTAGTCGACATTTTGGTCTGTGCTTAGTAAGCGCTCATGGGAATGGCGTTTCTGCGGTCGGAAGAATGTTACCTTCATTCTTGGTCTCATATGATCCACCTGCGTTGTCAAAAACCTTGGCTTTCCCTTTCTCTACGGGCAATGCTGTTGCTTGGTTTTGAGAACCTTCGACTACATCTGCAGCAAGAACGACTTTGACGGGCGGAACAAACAAACGGAACCACTAAGAGAATAGCCCGGAATAAGCAAACAGAACATCAAAGCGAATAGCTTATTCAAACATAGGAAATGCAAAGTCACCCCGGTAACGTGAAGTAGCTTCTTCAGCGCATCCTGGGCGAGGCTCGGCTATAGAACGTGAAGATTGAAATGGAATTTGAAAATAAAGCAGGCACGGAAACTAGAAGCGGTCGGTACCTTTTTCAAATTGCTCGCTACTAGTGTCCATTGAATCTCCAGAGGCCTGCTGTTCTGAATTGGCGGATAACTCATTCTCTTCGACATCGCCACCCATAATCATGAAGAGGACGAGGAACTTGCGAAACGCTACGAACATATGGGGAAGCTGTAGTAGTTCACGAAATGGACGACATCTTGTACCCCGATCCCAGAATGGCATGTTGGACGGGTTAAGGCACCAAACATCCAAATAGCGGTCGCAGCATTGAACCATCTGCACCTTGATTATAGAAACAGAGCAACGTTGTAAATTGCCCATGCTGACGAAGGCACCGCTCGGTGCTTAAATTTGCTGCACACCTCTAGGCTTCATAAAAAATTCCGTGAAGTCTTTGAAAAAATTTTAAGCTTCAAAATGCAGATGACACTCCATACAAATCCCATTTTAAGCTGAAGATGACAATTGCACGGACTCCGAGACTGATGCCAGGGCCTGGAGATTCTAGAGCAGGGGGACTCACATGATTTGGGACTCACATGATTTTTTGGGATAAGTAGTATGTAGATAAATTCTAACTACTAACTATATGTATGTATATTATATGTTGAAGTCTTGGAGATAGGCTTGAGCTTCAAGAATGTTGCGCTGCAAAAATTATATGTTGCCCAAAAGTCTAATGAAGCTCAATCTACGCAGCAAATTTAAGCACTGTGACGGTGACCGCTTCTGGCAGAAGCCAAGAAGATATTCCGGTCAAGACCATGCTGGGGAAGAGTACGTTGGCGGTGTGTGGACAGAGAGTAGATATCGGAAACGCCCTTTCCATGCAGCATCACAACAGTGAAAAGCAAGCAAGCAAAAAAACAGCCAAAGAACCTCTCCAACAAAGAAATCCACGACCAAGGCAGTGTGGCAAAGCCCAACAACGCGACGAACACCGGGAAACGTTTGCCAGCACCAAACAACGATCTGAAAGGTGATTTTAATGCTCGGAATCGACGGCCAAGGTGGTGAGACGACGCCCAACATTGAAAGGAGCACCGACAAAAGCTCACCAGCACCAAACAACAACGGGAAACTCGGTGGGACGAAGCCCAACAGCCCGAGGATGCAGCAGGGCAGCAGTGCAACGACCCATGTGAAGGAGCCCATCGGGGGGCAGCAGTTTTGGCGCGGGCTGGTGGAAAACTAGCACGTGTCGAAACATGCATGGCATGCAGACCACACAGCGGCTGGCCAACAGGTGATGGCCACTTGTTTCGGACATGTGGGGTAGGCGCCGCTATCCCAACGAGACACACCGGAAGCCCAAAGAAAAATCCCCCTAAATTCTTTTTCACTTGTTTGGATATGGCTTCACTATGACCTGTTTTCACTTGTTTGGGTATGGCCTTCACTATGCGAAGTTCAATTGACAATAAAGTGAAATGCTTTGAGCAAATTGACTAGGCAGCAACGCGATGAGCGCGGAAACTTTTGCAGCAAAGTATTTCCAGTCACGAGGGGGATTCGGGAATCAATTGTGCCCGAGAGAGACCGCAATAAGTAGGACTGCGTGCTTGGGAAGCTGACCAACAAGCTCTAGCACGAGGCACAAAAGCTCGATCACGAATTGAGACACCAACAATGGTAGGAGATCGACAGCCGCAAGCTGGTAATAGATTTTAACAGAATTGAACGCATGAGAGAGTGTGGTTGTGGGAGATGATCGCATGCTTTGAAATCGAGCTGGCCATGCAGGCAGCTCCCTCGCGCGTGCTGGGCGTTGCTGCTGGCTGCGCAGCTGATCATCTTCACCGATATTCCTACGTTGATTCGTCCCTCCTACCACATTTGGACTGCGAAATAATTTGGCGTAAGGGTTTTGCAAATCCCATTGCTGCACGCTTACTTATTCGCCAGGCCTCTCAGCTTATGGTAGTTTGCTCTCACGAGTCTGATCCCACCAGGACACCGTGCTTGATCGCGTCTTGCTCTGACAAATATCGGCTAGAGTCAAGGTTTAACGTAGGATCGGATGCCGCTGTGATCTTGGCTTTGATCATCTTTGCCAACATTTTTGTAGCATCCTGCACCAGCTTCACTCCTTCAACGCGTATAAATCATCCATCGTGGTCTCGTTTATTCACAGCATCTGTAGTTGTAACTTGTAAGGTCTTACCACTTCGCAGTTCCTACACAATCCCCCATCTAGAGCCGTCAACACCACAGCTGCTGCAACACCTTATCCTGCAGCCACAATGGAAAGTAGCAGCTCACAACTGGCAGCCGTACTGCTGGCTCTCCTGTTTGTGGTCGTAGCTCCTCTAGACGATGCAATATGGAAACGATCGCCCCGGTCTGAACATACATATGAGCTCCCCGAACCATCTCCGGGTCTCTCTCTCGACTTTTACAGCGCCTCCTGTCCTCGTGTCCATGAAATCGTGGAAACACGAATGAGCTCGTACGTGGCTCGAGATCCAGGACAAACAGCGGGCATACTGCGCATTCTCTTCCACGACTGCTTTGTGCAGGTAACTCTGCAAGTCTTATACTGCGTTTTGCGGAGCCTGTACCGACTATATGATACGATGAAAAATTCAGTGACCTGATTCCTAAGAGAACTTTGTCAGGGTTGCGACGCCTCCATTCTTTTGCAAACTCCCACGACCGAGCAAACTGCTACTCCCAACGTCAACTCGCTGCGACACGCCTCTCTACACATTCTAGATGAAATGAAGCAAGCAGTGGAAGAGGCATGTCCTGGGATAGTTTCATGCGCGGATCTTATATCCCTCGCGACTATGAAGGGAATCACAAAGGTAAATTTGAGCAAGCCACATTCTGTGTGGTTGCGTTTGGAAAAGCGTTCCTATACCAATAGTTTGATCAGTTCGTTGTTCAGGTTGGAGGACCGGACATTTCTATTCCGTTGGGTCGTCGAGACAGACCAGTTGCAGCCAACAATCAGACTATCATCAACAACATCCCAGCTCCAATTTTCAACTTCTCTCAATTACTTTCTAGCTTCGCATCAAAGGGCCTTAATCTTACAGACCTTGTTGCGTTATCAGGTTCTCTCCCTCTCTCTCTCTCTCTCTCTCTCTCTCTCTCTCTCTCTCTCTCTCTCTCTCTCCTGACAGACGTGACTACTGTTTCTGGACCAACAGGCGCCCACACCATTGGTCGTGCACGCTGCAAAAGTATAAACTTTCAGATCACTCCAAGGGTATCTATCGACCTCTACCGCCCATACGCATCCACATTACAATTAAAATGTCTCCCCCAATCTTCCAACCTCCTCAAGGTGGTGCAAATGGACGTCGAGACTCCGAACATCTTTGACAATGCTTATTTCAAGAATATTTTGCAACACGAAGTACCGTTTCATTCGGATGCAGCCCTACTGCAAGATCATCGGGCCAGACAGCTCGTAAATCTTTATGCAGCCAACGAAGAATGCTTCCTGAAACAATTCAGTCTCTCTCTCACAAAGCTGAGTCAGATCGGTGTGCTTACAGGGAATGAGGGAGAAATTCGGCACAAATGCGTGTCGCCCAACTAGTATGAAAGAAATGAGCTCTTCTTGTAGGGAAGTGGAGCCGTTGTAGTAAAGGCTTGGAAGTGCAGCTGGAGTAGAAAGATATAATGCGGTGAGTGTGCGCGCGTATATGCGTTTGACCACGTATTCCAAGTTTTTCAACAATAAATATACCTCTAATTTTGCAAATGTGGCTAGATAAGCGAAGACTGAATCACATTAGAAAAGGTTTGTATCATGTTGCAAAAACGGATTTGTCTACTACGTTTAGTTGAGTAAAATACGAGGCAACCTTCGAACTCAAAATTTATGAAGGGATTTGTAAAGCTTACACAGCTAGCCCACTACAAGAGTATCTTATCATCTTATCTTGTGATTTTGCTGCTCCCTATTACGAAAGCTTGTAAAAAGCTCCAAACTAAATTTCACAATAGTTTTCTTCTTCTTCTCATAAGTGTTATAGATGCATGGGTCATTCCTTTAATATAGCTTTCATCAGTCTTAAAACATCCAAGGGTGGTTCAATTACCAAATGTCAACATATAAGTCAAAGATAGTCTTTGGCATATGCCATATACTTAATTGAACGGTAAAGGGGACACTCATGGGAAGTCTCACACACCACTAACATTAAAGAAAACAAGATGAATTACATTCAATTGACCTACCATAGGGGAAGAGGAAGTGAAATATAGTTCTCTAGTCGTAATATTTTATGAAATTTATGCGTTGTGTTTTATTTATTGGTGTTAATTCAAGAGGAGATTATTTGTTTATTGGTGTTATTTCAAGAGGAGATTATTAGTTTTATTGTATGAGTGGTAAAGTTGTGTAGATTAGCCAGTGATCTGACCAATATATTAAGTTTGTACCTTGGTATGTGGTGTTGCTTTGTACACTGCTCCAAATGTGGTCAAGGGTTGATCCATGGATTGTTGTAGGTGTGTTAATGAGTAATAATAATTTTTGAGATTGCAAGAATTTTTTTGTTTGAGCATGCTTGGTGACAATAAGTAGTAGTTGATGTTGAAGTCTCTAAGAATATATACATGGGAGTTTCTTATGGTAGCTTGGACAACAATTTCTTTACTAAGTGCAAGAGGATTGTTGTTTTTGTTCTCGATGGCTTGTATACATTCAATATTACAATTTATTGAAGCTCTCATGTGTGAAGTTAGCATAGTAAGCATTGCATCCTTCTTTGAACAAGTAACTTTTGCTTGTTAAGTGAAGGTGTTTTTTGAATAAAGTTGAGATGCTAAGGCCATCATTGTGTGAAATGCTACGAAAGCTAGGCAGTGAAACTATTTGTAATGGTGGCATGTAGGTCTCTTGGAGGCAAAGTATTATTGTGGCAAGAATGCTTTTCTAACAAATTATGTCGTGGGTACGTAAAGGAGTGAGATCAGTTTAGTGATTGCAGTGTCAATGTACTTTATTGTTGAATTTGCAATTTCCATTGGTATTCTATCAGAAGGCATGCAATCTCATGAAGCATAATTTAGTCAACCTTAATATGTTTTGGCTCAAGTGGTTTGAAAAGGTAAAGATTTTTTGGGTTACGTATGTGTGAGAAAGTAATAATTGTTAAAGCAATGCCTCCTTAGCTTTTGCTAAAGGCTATGCTTTTCTAGAAAGCATCACTTTTGTGTTAGAAAGCATGATATGCTTTCTCTCTCTCTCTCTCTCTCTCTCTCTCTCTCTCTCTCTCTCTCCCCTATAAAGAGAGATCACTTGTAAATATTGATCATTGAATACATTCATGTTTTTCGGGCTTGCCTTGTCTTTCTTTACTTGTTCTATATATAGTTTAACACGGTATCAGAGCATACTATATTAATTCTCAACTAGCTTGACCTTTGTCATCCCACTCTGCAATCACTTTTATCCATGCATTATAAATATCTGCAGCATGAATTGGATTTCCATTCTCATCAATTAGTTGAACAAGACACTGACTTTTTCTTAAGAGCCCATTGAGACCTTTCAAAGAAACGATGAGTTGCTCTACCATTGCAATAATAGTTCTTTGACGACCTCTAATCTTTGGCTATCTTGATCTTTCATAAATCATCGGATGCCTTCAAATGCATTGTGTGTTATTTATCATTCATCCCTTGTCACAATTCGCAAAATACTCTACATCTGCTTACTCTCATAAAAACAAGTGCTAATAAGTATCATAAAATATGTGTTAATTATCATAAAAATGCATGCTGGCTATCATAAAATAGGTGCTAACTATCATAAGGTAAATGCTAACATGAATACAAAACCAGTTGATACCAATGGTAGGTGCTTCCAGATACAAAAAGTTATCAAAAGAGCAATGTCCACATGATGATGATGAGCGGCAGTAGATGAGACATTGTCCATATGCTAATCTAGTAGGAGGTCTTATGTTTTTGGCTCATGCTACTAGACCTGATATAAGTTATGATGCAAGTACACTTGGTTAATTTATGTCAGATCCAAGACAAGAGGATTGGAATACTACAAAGAGGTATTGAGGTATATGAAGGCAACATTGTATCAATTGTTGTTATTTACAAGGAAAAAGGTAATCGAACTCATGAATCTTAAAGGATTTACAGATGCTGATGACTAGTGAGGTTGCCTTGATATATCAAAATCTACCAGTGGGAGTTTTTTCTTTGTTGATAATTCATTGGTCTCCTAGATGAGTAGAAAGCAACATTGTGTTTAGTATCAACCACAGAAGTAGAATATGTTGCAACCTCTTTAGCAAGTCGACCACTCATCTGGTTGAGAATACGTTTTGAATGTTTGAAGAAGAATCAAAATGGATCATCAATTCTTATGTGTGACAACCAAATGACCATTTCCTCTAAAAAATATGAGGCCTTTCATTCCAAATCTAAGCATAATGATATTCATTTATCATTATGTCAAGCTTGAGGTACAAAAGAAGACTATAAAGCTTGAGTATTATGCAGCACTACAATACAAGCTGGCATACATTTTCATGAAAGCCTTGGGAGAAAAACATGAAGGCCATAAGAGAGTTCTTGGTGTTATTAGAAGTCCAATCGGTTCATCTATGACTTAATTTTTAGAAGCTTAGCTGATTTTAAGGAAGTTGATTAATGTTACTAGGGTTTCCCCCTTTGATTCTCCACAAAGGGTTTTTTTCATCCGAATATTAATTAACATTTTTCCCTCGTTTGCCTAAGTCGGGGGGGGGGGGGGGGGGTGGTAAAGCAATGCAACCTTAGCTTTGGCTAAAGGCTATGATTTTTTCGAAAGCATCACTTTTTGTGTTAGAAAGCTTTCTTCCTCTCTCCCTCTCTTATAAAGGGAGATCACTTGTAAATATTGATCATTGAATACATTCATGTTTAGGGGCTTGCCTTGTTGTGTTTCGTTTCTTCTTCTATATAGTTTAATAGTATAAACTAGTGCATGCACCTTGATGCTTAAAGAGTCGAATGCAAGGGTTTCCATGGATGGTCCTTGTGATTGGTCAATGGTTCGAACTGAGGCAGGCTGAATGGAACATCGACATCAAGTAACAACATTGAGATGGTTCTTCCCAATTTGGAACTTAGGAGTTAATATTGGGATCCAAGTTGTAGGCATGTTTTTCTTGTAGAGATACATGTTTTCTTAGCATGCCTGGGTCCAGTTTGGTTGTTTTTTAAATTGACCCAAACAACCAATGGTTTGGAGTGAGTGTTGAAGTCTGTGAACATGCCATCTACACCATTTACAACGCCATCGGTAATGTCAAGATTGCCTGAGCAAAGCTTAATAATCATGTTTGGTTTCATCTTGAGTTCCATGTGGAAGCCTCCAGTGTTCTTTGGATTATTTGAGGACTTGTTGATCTACTACATGTTTTTTTTCTTGTGTCAAAAGCACAAAGGGGGTGTGGTGGTGTGCCAAGCAGGTTGAAGATATCTTCATTCTACATACCCTTGGAAACATCTATGTAGAAAAGATATGCAACATATTATTTCTTAGGTGGGGTGCATAGGTGTTAATTGTTAATGTACACGGGATCCAAGGTAGAGTGTCCATTGATCCTGATTATCTTGAGAATGTTGATGACACAATTATTGCTTCTTTTCATACTTCTCTTTAATTCATTCCATGAGGGGTAGTACAGCTCCACTTGCTTTCCAAGAACTAGTGGGACTTTTATTACAGGAAGAGCAGACAAGAAAGAACATGACTATTGATTTGCATCATGGGGATCAAGACTTGTTCAAATAACACGCATCATTTTGGGGGCCATCAGTCCAAGAGTATTCAGCATAACCATAGGTTAGCCCCAAAAGAAGGGTGCATGCCATTAATACAAGAAGCCAAGAAGCCTAGTGATGCAGGAAGTCATTGGAGAAAGAAAAGGGAAAAAAGAAAGCTAGAACAAAAGTCTCAAATTCCAATACATCAAATGCAAACAAGGAAATTTTTTCAATAAACTATGTGGATGAAGATGACCCTTCTTGGGTAGTAGTTGTGATTCCAGATATAATGCCAATCATGAGATTACTTCCCTTAGTGTGATTGATGCTTAAGTTACAACATGGTATTTTGACAGGGGGGCCTTCCAAGCATTTCACCTCTAGACAGAATTTAGTTACTAATTTATAGCATGCTTGAATTGGCAAGAGAGAGACTTGTGCCAATAAACCTTGTGGAAGGGTTGAAAACATTTTCTTGTTATGACTTTATGAAACCGAGTTATGCTTTTCAGATGCCTTTATTGTTGGAACACTGAAAGGAAAGAGTAGAGTGGACACAAAATCAGAATACTTGCTTATAGAATGAAGAAGAAAGAGGTCCTTAAGTAGGCACCTCATACAAGGTCACTGACATCACTGATGACCTCAAAGCTCCTCAATCATCTCCTCAATCTACTCCTAGATTCACTCAATCATCCTATGTGGCTTTTCCACCACCTAACTGTGCTTGTGGGCACCTAACTGTGCCTCTAGCACTCACACATAGAAACATAAGGTGTGCCTGAGGCATACACCTTGAGATATCCCAACAAACCCCCCCTCAAGGAAATGCCTCAGGCTATGTCAAGGATACATCTAGTCTCATAGTTTCTCATGCCATCTCATGGTGGTCAAGGATAAATCTATGGCTAGGTTCTCATGCTAGCAAGGGTTCCCTTGGGTGTAAGGTAAACAGAAAGGGATACAAACAGACCTTCCAATGGTTATCTCCCCTACATGTACATGCACACAATGTCTGTAGGAGGTACCATGGAACAAACATACACATGGCCTACATCATAAGGTGACCAGAGGTGTTTACAAAACACACAATAATTTATTTTCATTCATTTTGGAGGACTATCCAGGCTGAGTACCTTGACATAAAAAGAGAGATCTGGAGCATACATAGAGATGATTTAAAATGCATAATCTTCATGGGATGCCTCATCTTGTGGAGGCAAATTCACTGTAAGTAGATTTGCATTTTCTGTCTTTGCTTTGTCTCTGCAAAACTTCTCACTATGGATGTTTTTGCCACAGTGCTTGCATGGATTTACTTTGAAGCAGTCCTTTGAAAGGTGATTTGTCTTTCCACAGTGATTGCAAGGAGAATACTTGCCCTTCTGGAATTTCATAACATAAGCAGTGTCATTGCCTTTCCTTAACTCCATATGTCTTTCTTCTTCTTGGAGAGCTGAGATGATGCCTTCAAGGTTTGGATTGGGAAGATTCTTCAAAGTGCTTACAATGTGATCAAAGCTTTCAGGCATACTCTTAAGTAGTACTGCCATAGCATCATCAGGGGTGATAGGAGAGTTGATAGAAGCTAACTGAGTCATAAGACTCCGCATATAGTTGACATGGGCAGCTAAAGTAGTATCACTTGCCATCTTTAATTCAAAGAAAGAGATTTTAAGTGATAGTTTAGAAATATGAGAGCTTGCACCAAAAATCAAATCTAGCTTCTGCCATGCTTCCGATGGAGACTCCAAGTCAGATATATGATGTATGTAATCATCACCCAAAGCTAAAGCAATTATACCATATGCTTTTTCTTCTCTTGCTGGATCCCTTGCCGGTCGTGTCGGAGCTGAAGATTCTCTAGCATTTGAGGCCGTAGAAGAAGTGGTAGGAGTAGGTTTGACAAGTCCCCATAAGTTCTCCCGCATTAATGCAAATTTTACCTTCATTTGCCATGTATGGAACCCCTTTCCATTGAACTTCTCAAGATTATATAAAGTAGCCATGAGAGGGTCTAACCCAGATATTGGGCAGTGTCTATCTCTCTTACAAGGCAAAAAGAACTGAAATACTTCCAAAGTATAGCCACTTGATGTAGCAAATAGTAGTGACTAGTTTTCAAACAATGATGCTACTTTTGCATGCTTCATAGGAGTGAATGAAATAAACACTTTCCAATCACAACCAAGTCTAGCAAGTCAAAACAAAACTGAAGCAACACTTGTAGTGAAGTTATTAAAAACTTCAAAAGACCAGAAATGCTAGAGTAGCATTTTATGTAGCATCATTTTCAAAAGTATGTCAAAACTGTCAAAACTAGAGAGCTGAACTTGGAGGGCTCATATCACACTCTTCAAAGCAAAAGAAAGAGGGCTTTCTGAGGCAAAAGAAAGCTGGTATACCACAGTAGATCCTCTGGGAAGAAGAGGCGAAAATATGCGTCAGGTCGCCTTCACCTTCTTGAACAAAGTTGACTGGTTTTTCTCTGTTTTCTCCTTCAATATGCAGCCATTGCTGCTCAGATTTCAGCACAAGGTAGCTCTAGGTATGGAGAAGCTTGCCCTGGAAGGAATTAGGAAAAGACAGAGCAGGCGCAGAGAACTTGCAGTAGAGGATTTCGACAATGTTTCTGCAATGGCGACGAGCAGCGCGCGTATTTCGTCAATTCCTTCCAGCCCGAAGTTCGCCCAATCAAGAGGGATCTCCAGCAGAAAGGGCATGGGAAATGGTTGAGGATTGAAAGAGAACAAGCTCAAGCAAATTTTTGGGAGAAGAGGGAGAGATGGTGAAGAAGAAGAAGATGATGATGATGATGTGGCAGAAATGGGCTCAAGGGGGATCAAATGGCTCTGATACCATGTTGGAACACTGAAAGGAAAGAGTAGAGTGGACACAAAATCAGAATACTTGCTTATAGAATGAAGAAGAAAGAGGTCCTTAAGTAGGCACCTCATACAAGGTCACTGACATCACTGATGACCTCAAAGCTCCTCAATCATCTCCTCAATCTGCTCCTAGATTCACTCAATCATCCTATGTGGCTTTTCCACCACCTAACTGTGCTTGTGGGCACCTAACTGTGCCTCTAGCACTCACACATAGAAACATAAGGTGTGCCTGAGGCATACACCTTGAGATATCCCAACATTTATGTGCCAGGCATTAAGAAGAATTTAGTATCAATTTTGATAGGCACAATTCTAGCCTAGGTTTGGAGTCTTTTGAGGTGCAAATTTTTTCTATTGTATACATAAAAAAGGACAAACCATACCTTTGGACAATTGCAAGGAAGGACAATACCCTTAAAAGATTGCTCTATTTTCTACTTAATGGAACAAAGGAGATCCTTGAAAAAATCATCGTTTATCAAAGAAGGGTTACCATAAGAATCACCTCATAAAAATCACTTGTTAGTTTGTGTGCTTTTTGCAAAAAACTCATATCAATCTATGATTGAGTTTGATAGAGAATTGTATATAAGCTCTCAGGATGTGTTTAATGTTGGAAACATTGTAATATTTATGGTAGCTGCCAATGTATTAAGTAGTTAGGAGGGTTAAACACACTTTTTCCTTCTAAGGTTTCCCCCCCTAAACATGATTAATGGTTGACTAAGTTTTAACTCACCCTAGAGTTTTAGGGTTTTGTCAAGTTGATAGCCCCTTTGTACTTCATCCTTGTAACCACATTTGGTACTAGAGCAAGCTGCCCCTTGCTCCCCCACATCTCTTCTCACCTACCTTGGTCATGGAGACAACTTTTGTCACAAAGAACTGCAACTTAATCACAAAGAAACCTTGCTAGACAACTGGTTTTTCATCAACTATTGCTGCTACCACCTTCCACAGGTGTGTTGCTAGGCAAGTGATTATTCGAAGCACTACTAGGCTGGGTGGCACATCCTACAACAAAAATGCCACTTCAAGAGAAAATTTAAAGCCTTAAAAGCCGCTCGTTGAGCTCTTCTAACCTAGTTTTTGGATTCATGTAGCTGATCAACTAGTTTGGAGGCCTTTTAGAGCGATAATACAAATGCTCGACTAACTTTTTGGTGGAATTTTTTCTCCTTGTAGTTGTTGCTCTGGTTTTGGACCTTGCCACCTTTATCTAGAGCTTCTACATAGCTAGTCAACCAAGATTTGGTGGAGCTCTTGCGGATTTCAAGTTGTTGTCACTTGGTTTTTATTTGTTTCCTACTAAACAAGCTTCCTAAGACCATTTCAAGGCTCGTATAGCAAGTTTCCTATTGTTTTGGACTTGTTTTCCTACATAAACAGCATAATACCTCTGTTTTGGTGATAATTTCTAGTTTGTTGAACTACAATTCTGCTAAACTACTATTTTGACTGAGTTGACCTCAGATAGAGTCACTTTTAGTCAAGAAAACAATTCAAACTCTACA
This sequence comes from Dipteris shenzhenensis, assembly GCF_047967505.1. Classification (NCBI taxonomy): domain Eukaryota; kingdom Viridiplantae; phylum Streptophyta; class Polypodiopsida; order Gleicheniales; family Dipteridaceae; genus Dipteris; species Dipteris shenzhenensis. The sequence continues at coordinate 3,890,034 of NC_141623.1, read as the reverse complement.
AATACAACTATCTTTTGGCGTGTTTTGCTACCTAGATCAGAAATTAATTCCTTTTACACAAAACTCAAAGGGATTATGTTTTGTTCTAGCCCAGCATTGGCTTGTTTGGCATAGATTTGATTTTGCATTAGTATTGTTTAAATAGTTCATGTTCTTAGTACAGAACTAGACAAGTATTGGCTTGTGGAACATTGTTCTTCTCTGGTGTAGTATAGTTCTTAAAACTTGACTTTTTGGGACTGTTTATGCATTCATCTTTGAAGATGGCTCAAAAGCAGAATCGAAATTTGGGGGATTCTTTGGACTTTTGGCCCATGAGGATAAATTGGATATTCCTGGAGGAGCTTCATGGTAAAGAATCTTTTGGTTGCAAAGAGTCTATGGGGTTTTGTTACAAGTGAAGATGTCCATCCTAGAGATGTGGCCAATTGCACGTATTTCCCCTACCCGAGATTAGAGGAGATGGGATGCCAAACATGACCAGGCTTTGTGACTCATTGCCTTGTCAATCAAGAGGTTCATCATATGTCATATCCATTCTTCCATGACTTCAAAGAAAATCTTGGGATACCTTGGAGAGAATATATTAGGCAAGAATGAGGCCGCGGTCTCTTCTTGAAAAGACAGCTTCACAACACAATGTCAGATCATTTGACTAAGATCCAAGATCTTATACTTTTCAAGAACTTATGGGGCTTTTGTTGTAGGAGTAATAGACAAGAAAAAATATGTTTGTTGATATGCATAATGGTGGTCAAGCATTGTTTCCTAAAGGCTTATAAGCCTCATTTTGGTGACTCTCAGTCCAAGATTGATTCAACTCGGCCATCAAAGAAAAATTTAGAAAATGTGAGTCAGTCAAGGAAAAGGCTAAATGATTATTGCAAGAAGCCTAGACACCACATCAATGAACACAAGAAAAAATTAGAGAAAGAAAGGAAAAAGAAGGAAGCTCAAATGACATTTTTCATACCCAATTCATTAGATGCAAACAAAGGAAGTGCTTCAGCAAACCTTGTTACTAAATATTTTTTAAAATTTTTGCAATTATGATGCCACGTTTGATGCCAACCATGAGGTCGCCTCGCTCAATGTGTGTGATGCCTCATATTCTATTTGGTAGTTTGATAATGGCGTACTTCTAGGCACATTACTCCTAGGAAGAATTTATTTATAGATTTGCGGCTTGCCCCTATTGGTAAAAGATTGTCTTATGCCAACATTTCTTCATATCCTGTGAATGCAAGTGGAGGATTTTTCTATCATCACTTGATGGGATTGATTTATGCCTTTCATATGTCTTGTATGTGCTAAGGATTAAGAAGAATTTACTCTATGCCCTCTTTTGAAAAAAGAGGGTTTGTTGTCACTTTTGAAGATGAAAAGGAATATTCACTTATCAAGGATAGAGAAAAGGACTATCAAGTAGTCACAATAGGCACTTTGAATCAGGGTTTGTAGTAGTTGGACAAACATGATAGTAGTATGTCTAATTCATGTGTGGCAACAATGATTGTAGGCAAATGCAAAATTATGGCATGCAAGATATGGGAAGTTTGTAGTTGTTACAGAGACATGGGATTGTACAAGATATTGAAGTTTGTAGTTGTTACAGAGACATGGCATTGTACAAGATATGCCTTCTTTGGAGAATCCTCCTAGACACATTTGTAAAGGGTGCATATTGAAAAAAATGCACAAGAATGCCTTTGCTAAAGATGGACCTCTTAGAGCTGACAAGAAATCACAACTCATACATAGCGATGTTTGTGGTCCTATGACACCATCTTTGGGAAAAGATATGTATTTCATTACTTTCATAGATGCTTTTCCATATTTTCATGGGTATATCCCCTAAAAGAAAAATTAGATCTTTTTTAGTCTCTTTTTAGTTCTTCAAACTGTTTGTTGCTATGAATGAGAATGAGTCTGGGTCCAAAGTGTAGACTTTGAGAATAGATAGGGCAGCAATATATATTTAAAGATGCCTTCCAAGATTCTTGACTTCAAAAGGGATTATGCATCAATGTATGGCCCCATATACACCTTAATGAAATGATGTTGCAGAAAGGAAGAAAGGGTCCCTAATGAAGATGGCCATATGCATGATCAAAGGAAGGAAAGAGGTTTCCACACAAGTTTTGGATCGAGGCAATAATGTGTGCAACACACATTCTGAACAAATGCCCCACCAAGGCCTTGACAACTGTGACTCCCTTTGAGGCTTGGTATGACAGAAAACCCAGGGTAGAGTATCTTAGGGCATTTGCCTACGCACAAATGCCTAGTTAGTTGAGAAACAAGTTGAATAATAAGGCAATCAAAATGCATTTTTGCTGGCTACAACAGTGAGAGCAAGGCTATCGTCTCTACAATCGTCAAGCAAGAAGGGCTTCGTCAGTAGAGATGTGAGTTTTGCACCCAAAAAAAAAAAGATTAGTCCAGCAGTGAGCTTGATAGACATCTACATATATAGGCATTCAAGATGTGTTTGAAGGGTTGCTTCCACTAGCAATCGAAGGCACTTTAGAGAAACCAGTGGAAAATCAAGATATTTAGCTTGCACATGCCGATGCACAACAGCCTTGGGGTGCTCGACATCAGGTTCAAGATCAACTTATCACACGAGGACATGCAGGAGGATGTCAGAGAGAAGAAAGTTGCTTCACAAGAAGGTAGAACAGTTCCTAGATGGTTGTTGCAAACTCTTAAGGATAGCAAGAGTTAAAAAAGGGTTGGTTGAAGAGTGACAAGTGGAGCAAAGTTTGTTGATTCAACTTGGACAAGCTCACTGTATGATACAGATGAACCAAGCAATTTTGAAGATGCCCAAGACGATGATCATTTTGAATATAAACATCTTTTCTCAATGGGGACTTGTACAAAGAAGTGCATGTGAGTCAGCCTATTGGTTTTCAAATGCCTGGTCAAGAACATAAACTTCATAAGGGATTGAAACAATCCCCTTGAGCTTTGTGAGAAAATTCATACATTTTTTACCAATCATAGTCTACAAAATAGTCCAACTAAGAGTATCGGTTATGTCAAGAAGGATTTGTTGATTGTCATCATATGTGTGGATGATATGATGCTCAGTTTCTTGGTTTGTTCGATCCCAAGGTGATGACTTTTACATGCTTTTAGTGATTCAAATTCAGCGGGTGATTATGACACCAAACACTCCACTGGTGGCAATTGTTTCTTTTTTGACACAATTCCTACATTTCTTAGTTGAGCAAGGCAAAATCCACTATAGCTTCTATGGCAAACTTTCACAGTAGTTTGCATCTATGTACTCCTATTCTCATTAATAGGGTGCTATTGCAATGACAAGGAATCCTTTCATGCCCGCACAAAACACATTGAGATGCATTCACTATGTCAGAGAGAGATCACATGCAGGAAAGATTAGCTTGATCTATTATCCTGCACATCATAATGTTGCAAATCCGACTTTTCCCAAAGAAAACTTTGAAGCTTTTTGCAAAGTTTTAGGTTGGCTTCCATTTGGTGACTGGGCTATCACCTTGCACATGTTCACACTATCACTACAGGGGGATTTGTAAGATGTTACTGGTGGGTTAGTGTGAACAACTTACTCAAGGGTCAAGGAGCACTTTATGGCTAGCTAGGGCTTTTATTTTGTGTGAGAGTACATAACCCTAAGCGTATGATGCTCTAACTCTTTGTAAAAACAAGGCAACAAACTCAATTATAAGGCACATATTCTAAGGCAAACTCAATTTAAAAGGCACTCAGATTTGGATTTTAAAAGAGCTCACACTCAATCAGCTTAAACAAAGATCCTTGGAACTCAGTGAAGTAAAGGAAGCCAAGAGGGAGGGTAAATAAGCTATTTACAGAGAAAGGAAAGCACTAATCGCAGAGTTCAAATCTAAGCCTAAAGGCTTTCAGTCTTAATCAAAATGTAATGAAAGCTATATTATGTGGGCATTAGAAAATAGTTGTCCTTTATAATAACAGTGGAAATGCTTATGCACTCTCATTTGGGAAATAATGAAAGTACTGTGCTCCTAAAGCACGACCCATCATTCCAAGAGCTCTCTCATTCTTATGTTCCCAAGCAAAAACCTTATCTCTCTTGTACAATGGTCCCTTGGTCTCCCCGTAGATGATAATAAAGCACTCTCTCTCTCAAAAGAGCTCACTGCAAATCAGCTTAAACAAAGACCCTTGAACTCACCGAAGTAAAGGAAGTCAAGAACGAGGGTAAATAGGCTCATTTTAGAGAAAGGAAAGCACTATTCAGGGAATTCAAATCTAAGCCTAAAGACTCTCGGTCTTAATCTGATGTAATGACAACTATATTATGTGAGCATTAGAAAATAGTTGTGCTTTGTAATAACAGTGGAAATGCTTCATGCACTCTCATTTGGGGACCTGATGTACACGCTATTCAATGGTCCCATAGATCTTTTTTATTTGCCCACACACGTTAATAGACCACCTCTCTCTCTCTCTCTCTCTCTCTCTCTCTCTCTCTCACCTCAATATCTCGAGGACAAGAGAGTCTCACATATTGAGGATCGCCATCGGTCAGTTGCGAGTCTCGTCATATCAGCTGATGATTGAGGCAGGGATAGCTACGAGCATACCCAAAGAGCAAAAGACTTGCACACTATGCCAAATGGAGGAGATCAAGATAGAGGAGCACTTGCTATGTGTCTACCCAGTCTATTATGAGATCCAAGTACAATATCACTGCCTCTTCCAAGAGGGGCATGGCTTTGGTCCACTTACACGTTTGATCCATTTTCTTGATCAGGTCTGTGTTGGGCTGTATCTCATTGAGATGCGACCACAGAGAGAGATACCGATGCGGCATACCAGAGAGCAACAGGGATTGAAGCCACAGGTCACTGAGATCGACAAAGCACAGACACTTATTACAGATTCTATGCATCTGAGTCAATTGCCATGTAGCCCTCCGGATACAGGGATTGAGGAGACCACGCCCTCCACCGCATCGAGACAGCTCGACAGACACAGATACAAGAGCTTCTCACATCTCATCAGAAAGCCACTAGGTTACCTGGATATATGGAACCTGGGCATGTACTAGGAGTGTTAGCTTTGAGCACCCGACACTCTCCTGATATTTTGCTACTCTTATTTTGTTCACTAGCTTAGCACTTTAGCTTTCAGCAAGGGCCTTAGTGAGCCCTTTGCTTCAGCCCTTAGTGGCTTGTATGAGTTACCTTTTGGCTTTGCATTTTGAGTTAATACATCTCTCTCTCTCTCTCTCTCTCTCTCTCTCTCTCTCTCAACAACGAAACAACGAAACAAAGGCTAGCACACAGACTAGCCCAACAAGTACTAACTAAATAGCAGTCTATAGTATTCTATCTCATCAAATGCAAAAGATCACTATTTGTTGATAGTGATCACCAGTCCCATATATCTCGGAGGGTCTCAAGAGGACTTCAATACAATCACGTCATATCATATCCTCCCTCTCTCTCTCTCTCTCTCAACAACGAAACAAAGGCTAGCACACAGACTTGCCCAACAAGTACTAACTAAATAGCAGTCTATAGTATTCTATCTCATCAGATGCAAAAGATCACTATTTGTTGATAGTGATCACCAGTCCCATATATCTTGAAGGGTCTCAAGAGGACTTTAATACAATCACATCATATCATATCCTCTCTCTCTCTCTCTTATAGAGACACTAGCACACAGGTGCACGTGCGCACACTTACATTTCACATTAAAGAATTGTTATTATTAAAGGTAACTCAGATTAAGGACCAAAGAGCATCAGCTTGTTATCTCCTTTGAAGAGCAGTTTCTTTGAAGCTTTTCAATGCTGCTATAGATTTTTCAAAATCTTCTTGTTTGAGGCCAAAGCCAAATCGACAATATCCAGGAATGCAGGCCCAAGTGGAGCTGCTTATACAAAGCCCAGCAATATCTGATATGGCCTTTTGTATATTGTTTCTGTCAAGCTTGAGTTCTGTCATTGAACCATCATAAGATTTCAAGGTTAAAATCTTGTCTTCATATGCTGCTGGTCGTGCAATCATGGACACCCCTCCCAAAGGTTCCACTGGTTCCCAACCACAGATCCGGAGCACCTATTGAAAAGAGAGAAAAACATTTAGATTTTCCAAGAAAAGGTATATTATTATTATCAGTGAAGCTTCTTTAGACTCTGCAAGTCACGATGTTGAATCTAACCTGGCACAATAAGTGTGCTCTCTGGCAAAGCATCTTCTGCTGTTGAGTCAGCCCATCATGTAGACTGCTTTCCTTCTCATTGTATAACTTTAAAAGCTTCTTCATTGTATATTTTAGTGTGCCATGAGGCCTCCTTATATTTGGAGAATCTCTGAAAGAATTTATGAGAGCATCTTCAAGAACTGTGAAACAAAACTCCAGGCCCCCAGTTAACAACTCTGAAGAGAAGCTTCCAATGACTGTTACACCCGAGCAGTTCACGCTTTGCAATTTCCATGTGGATGACGGATGACTGTTGAATTCTAGTCCCGAGAAGGACGTGTCCAGGATCAAACGTGCACCATGTTTTTGACATATAGACATTAAGCCTTCAATCTCAGTACTGGAATAGACTAGCCCTGTGGGATAGATGGTGGGACCAGTAACATACAGCCAGGGCTTGTGTGTGGATACCAAATAGTCAGGGATCAACGTGTCAGTAAGCTTGAAAGAACTATCTGCCTTGGTTTGAATGATTCTGACGTTAGCTCCTAAGAGTCTTGCAGCATCGACATAGGTTTGCATTGAACCAGCAGGAAACAATAGAGTGCCTTCATTTTCTTTACAGCTTAGCACCAGTTTAGAAAACAGAGCTGTTAAACTGTCACTAAGAATTATATCTGAAGAACAACTGGCTGTCATACCCAATTTTGTATCCAAAAATTTCCAGATTTCAGGTATCAGATCCATTTCAGCATCTGTGATGTTTTGTCGAGCAAAACCTTCAAAAACTGCCATCCTTACTGATGTTGGTATTGGAAGCGAATTCTCATTCAAATCCATATGTATCATAACAGGTGACCTTTGCTCTTTATTGAATGCCGCTGCTTCTTTGAGACAAAGCATCATAGCTTCAGGGACCTTGACAAAATTTGATTTCTTTTCCTCCAGTAGTGATCTCTGTAGCAAGCCACCAAATGCCTCAGCAGATCTGACCAAAAAGAGAATTGAAATGGAGGATGCAAAGGTGAACCTTCCAAGTAGCATACCTGTAACATTGTATGGCGCCCAGGAAGCTGGAAAGTCAGCAATTCATGGAAAAGACATCCATAATAGAACTGACTCGAAATGGGTGTCCCTCCATTCAAAAGTTCTCCCATTTTGGCCATCAAACTCAGAACATCCTCGTTTTCTGAGATGACGAAGGCAATCTCCAAGTCAGAGTAAACCTGATACACTCAGAAAATCAGGTGCTGTGACCAAAGGGCTTCATAACTTTTGCTAACAGCAAATGCCATGCTTTCACCTCATAATACACTAGTTTGAACAATCAGATTTCAGGGGCTGAAGATTTATGACATATGTAAAAATTCAAGGCTGTTCCCTCACTTTTCATTCTTTTTTCAAGCTGCACATAATCCTGAGCCTTTCTATTATACATATTCAAACTAGCAGGAAGGAGAGATTTTAATGTCCGTTCAAATATTGTTAGAAGGATATACAGATGAATGACAAAAAGCTGTGAGGCAGGTTCTGGCAGAATCTTCTAGTTGTTCTCTTCTGCAAGGTCTTTCTTGTAATTGAAATTAAAGCTTCTAGAAACTTACATCTTTATTTTGCAAGAGCGGCTTTCTTGAAAGTGAAATTAAAGTAAAAGCTCCTGCCTTGCATACAGAGCTTTCGGATACAAAGGCCATAAAACAACTAGGTGGGGGGAATATGGCAATTGATACCTAGCACGCCTATAGAACGAGTCTTGTCTCCGGTCTGAAGAAATTCCTCTCGGTGATCCTCAGCTGCCTGGAGAGTCACCCTAACAATACATCTACATCCCTTGAAGAAATTGGCCAATGTTAGCTAATTTTCTGAAGGCGATGGTGATGTGATGCTCAAATGAAATAAAACCTTTCCAAATGTTACAAGCTGCACACAATCAATGATCTCCCAAACTATGTTGGCACCCGAGTGCAGTGTGGACACAAAAGGGAACCTTTTGTGATCTCGTGTACCATACCACTATATACACACCACAAGTGGGTCTCTGTGAAACTTTTCATAATGAGGGGAAGATCCACATGTTAGAGCTCCCAAGAAAACTTTAAAGGAAGCATCCTAAGGGCCTATCCGCCCATAACCAAAGTATCCAGCAGATTTTAGTTGTGCTCGTCCCTGAATTGATCACCTGTCAGCTGCTATCATTACCCAATACCAAAAGCTCACATAAAAAGGTAAGCAACGATACATAGCATCTAGGGGTCCTGCAAGAATCTACAAAAGAAAAGCATGCCTCTACAAGAGAAGGGAACACCAATAGGTGAGCATTGATTCCAACCTTGAATAAGATGTACATGCATCTCAGAGACTCCTCAGCAGGGGTGAGCCCTTCCCCGTGAGAGGGGCCTCCAAAAAGATCCACCTGTGAGACGGAGCTAGAGCCCTAGGTAGTCTCTCCATCAATATTAGTACAACAGCTGTGTCCATAAGTGAGACTCAACGACTTTCTGTCAAGTAACCAAAGCATGTGACAACACCATGTGCTCCAGTTCTCCTAATTGCCCAATTGGCATCATGAATGTTTGCCTCTCTACAAACTACCTGGTTTGTAGGATTTAAAAAATCAAGTTGTCGTCTTTTTCCAATCACTCTCTTTGTAGTGACAGTGATGTATTCAGGGCGATGACTATCATGACCACGCTCCCAAGAGAGGGGTAAAAGATGCATTTAAGAGGTACCCTAGAATGATGACAAATGTTCCAGCTTCTTCCACCTCAGATGATGTTTTTGAGGGATTGCTACCCATTGCATTGGGTTCTGGAGCTGACATCCCTCCTAAAAATCAGATTTTACAGCAAGCTCCTCTTGTTCCACATGCCCCGATTCAGCCTCAAGCTGATTTAGTTCCACCACAAGCAATAGAAGATGCCATCAGACAGGAAAGGACAGAAATACACGCAACAAAATCAGTTCCTCATTGGCCGCTCCAAACTCTCAAGGAGAGTAGGCTTGATGCTCCTTTTCCTGGCAGAACTCGGAGTGCATCCCGACAAGCAGAGGGGTCAAATTTTGTGTATAAGTGCACTTCTGGATGAAGAAGAGCCATACTCTTTTGAGGAGGCTCAAGATAATGTGCATTGGATGAATGCCATGAAGGACGAGTTGCAGTCGATTGATAAAAATCAGACTTGGAATCTTGTGGATTTGCCACCAGGGAAGAATGCCATAGGTACCAAATGGGTTTTCAAGGTAAAGCAAAAGCCAGATGGGTCTATTGACAGGTACAAGGCAAGGCTGGTTGCGAAAGGTTATGCTCAGAAAAAGGCCTTGATTATGAGGAAACTTTTGCTCCTACTTCCAGCATGACTACTATCAGGTCAGTGATTGCCATGGCTGCACATTTTGATTGGCGTGTCCATCAGTTGGATATAAAAACAACTTTCCTTAATGGAGACTTGTTGGAAGAGTTTTATGTGAAGCAACCTCTAGGTCTTGAGGTGTCAGGTGCCGCCCATAAAGTATGCAAGCTGAATAAGGCTTTGTATGGGCTGAAACAAGCTCCACGAGCTTCATATTCGAAGATTGATGCCTTTCTGACGAGCAAGGGTCTCACTAACAGTCCAACTGAAAGTACCCTCTACATCAAGAAGGATGGGGGGATATTTATGTAGATGACATGCTACTCACACGTTCTATTGAAGGAATAATTGCAGATTTCAAGGCTGAGTTGAGAGCCACATTTGATATGTCAGATTTGGGCATGCTTCATTTCTATTTGGGGATCCAGTTCATACAAGAGAGACGTGGCATCATTATGTCTCAATCCAAGTATGCGCATAAGCTTTTGGATCGGTTCAGGATGCATGATTGTAAGCCCTTAGCCACTCCCATGGAGCCAAGGCTGAAACTTACTATGTATGATGGAGGTTAACCGGTTGTGCAATACTCGGCGATATTCAGTTTGCAGTTTTACAAATGAGCAGATATATGCACAGCCCAAAGACAATGCATTGGTAGGATGTAAAATGCATCTTTCGTTACTTTCATCTTTTCGGGGGGAGCGGGGGGGTGACTTGCAGATGCGTGCTTACAGCGACTCAGATTCGGCTGGAGATTATGACATGAGGCAGCCCACTAGTGGTAATTGTTTCTTTTTGGGTGATGCTTGCATTTCTTGGTTGAGCAAGAAACAATCTACAGTGGCTACCTCCTATGTGAAGCTGAGTACAGGGCAGCTTTCACAGCAACAATTGAGTGTGTTTGGCTACGTCGTTTAGTGGCTGATCTTCATCTAGCATTGGAGGGTCCTTCTCCTATTCTCACTAATAGTCAAAGTGCTATTGCAGTTGCCAAGAATCATGTGTTTCATGCTCGCACGAAGCACATTGAGGTTCATTATCATTATGTCAGAGAGAAGTTGCATGCAAGGAAGATCAATATGATCTATGTCTCCACACATGACAATGTTGCAGACATCTTCACCAAAGCACTTCCACGTGAGAAGTTTGAGGCATTCCGCACTGCTCTCAACTTATCTCCTTTGGGTGATCATTGGCACTGCAGGGGAGTATTGCAATTATCACCATATTTAATGGCAGTGACCAATTTATGACTAATAAGTGGGTTAGGGGCACTTTTTCTCATTAGAGGTTTTTTCCTCTAATCGCAGTAGTATACCCAACTACAGTTAGTAGTTAGTGGTTGGGTTAGTTAGGGTTTTGTCACTTTGACAAAACCCCTAGTTTTGTATGTTGTGGACCTATCTCTTGCAATACAGTGTGTTGACTTGCCATCATCTACTCTCTCTCACACACACACTTGCGTTCACTCTACGCTCACGGTACTGGGCCAGGGGCTTCCAGTGGTTACTATCTTGGATGATTGTCAATCATATGTACAACTAAGTCCCCCTTTGAAAAGAAAGATCATTGTAATAGTCCTATACTCAATTGAGCCTTGGTCTATAACTCTGGATTTCCCATAGGAGGTTTTGTCCAAAGATCCATACTACCATTGTAGTGAGGCTAAGCATCATTGAATACAAAAAAATACAATTGGGTTTACTCAGTTGGGGGGAGCAGTCTCATTCTCACCCAGTCAGGTGCTAGTGTACTTGTCTCTCTCTCTTTTATTTTCCTGTTGTTATGTGGTGTGAATGCATTTAAAATTGTGATATTTTTATGTGGAATTTATAAAAGTTCTAAAATTCTAAGTTTATTAAGTTATTCGACTAGAAACCACACTTCTGTGTAAGCACAGCAGCTTTCCACGTTCATGGGATACCATGCCTTGTGAATGGAAGAGATGGTGTTAAGGGTTTGTGTGTGAGGAATACCGGTGCAAACCGCCTCATCAAAAAGCTTGTTGAGATCGTGTCCACTGTATTAATTCCATATGTAATGAATTCAGTACATTGTCCCTCATGATCTTTAGATCTGGCGCTATAAAGCTTCAGAGTTGCATGTTTGACACCACTGCTATGAAAAAGAGTGCAAGAAGTAGGACCGAGTAGGTGTGAGAGGTCATGACTGGTGAAGAATATCAAAAGGCGTGCATGCATAGGAGTGCCACAGTGTGGTGTCCGTGAGGGGAGATGGGGCTAGCCGCTCGAGGAACTTCTGCCAGAAGTCCTTAAAGTTGTTACTAAACAAATAACTCCTCATTCTGGCAAGTGAAAGCATGCTTCTTCCAACACCTTGCAGACGAGAAGCCAGTGGCACAGTGGCATTGACAATTCTCCCAGACTAGGGTCCCCACAAAGTCACATGCTACTACAGTCTACAACACACATGCTACTACAATCTACAACACACCTGCCCCTTGTTCTATGGGGAGGGCATGAGGAGAATCCATGGCTACTCTCTTGATATGGTACCATGGCATAGGATTAGTGGCACAGGAAACCGTAACTTACTGACCCACAGCCAGCTAACCGCACGAACCTGTCACCGTGGCAACTTTCACTATGGAAGGCAGTCCCCTTAAAGATGTACAATATACCTAAAGAGTGGTCTTGACTTGAGCAAACCCGACAATACGAGCCGGTACCCTTCCCCTCTTACACTACTTGTATTCATAGGTGAATGCAGATAGAAACCTCTCTATGAATCCCATTGTAGGAGAGCCATTGGCTTCATCAATAGGTCTTGGTCACCCTCCCCTCATGGCTATGGGCCAACCACCAGCACTTGGACGCCCCTAATCGGTACCTAGCTCAACAAATGGGGACAGATGGCACATACTATTGCTCCATATAAGGGGTAGCATTGATCCATCAGTGCTCATGGCGTTGCTTAACTGCCCTAAACATCTAAAGGTGCAAACTCGAAGCACGCGCCTAACTTGAAGAGTGGTCTTAACTTGAGCAGACCCGACAGTGAGAGCCAGTGCTCTTCCCCTCCTACACCAGTTGTATCCATAGGCGACTCAAGATAGCAACCTCTCTATGAATCCCATCCTTAGGAGAGGCATTGGCTTCATCAACAGGTCTTGGTCACCATCCCCTCCAAGTTCTAGTCATGGCTATGGACCAACCATCGACCATGACAAATATACTTATTTGAGTTGGTGGCACTTGGAGACCCCCATCGGTACCTAGCTCGAGCAAATGGGGAGAAAGAAACAAAGAAAGAAAGTTTATTAAAGTCTTCAGAAGACCGATGGGTCTATGAGACTGAAAATCCTGATACAACAAGCTGTGGTAGTGGAGCTACTAAACGAGCATCCATACCAATGCAAAATGCAAAAAATGCAGAATGGCAGTACTAAGTCCTAAGTACAACATGCCATTGCTGCATAGAAGGGCTCCAGAAGTTGATCTATAAATGCTTATGGCATTGCTTAACGTCCCTAGACATAAAAAAGTGCAAACTCGAAGCACATGTCTGCAGTCACACATCTGGGGGATGATAGCTTGGCTTAAAGAGGGATGGCATGCTCCCAATGATATTTGGTGAACAAGGCAGCATGGGTGTGCTAAGAGATTCTTCAGGTCACACCAATCCCACGCAACACCCATCCATATACAACAACCATCACAGCTACCAGAAATGATGTCTAAGAGAGAGTGACCATCATCACAGCCTAAAATATTTGGCACTTGCAGTCTCATGGGAGGGACAGCAAACTCGACCTGTGGCGACCCTAGCCAATTTCTGGCCAGACATTATTGATACCTTGCGGTTGATCTAAGAGCGAGGTAACAAAGGCTCCAAGAAGACCTCCAAGCATCACACGCATTAATAGCAAGGCTTGGCCTGCAAGAACTTCTTAATTCATTCTGATCAAAGAATCTGATGGTTGTATAGTCCATCACACAGGCTATTGTCACTTGCTGTAGGGTTGCCGTAGGCAGAGAGTGAATTGGAACCCTGAGAAGCAGGTGTAAAAGCAGCTGGTCTGTGTTTCTTGTCAACACCCTTGTGAAGTAATCTTGTATGGATTTCAAAGAATAATATAAAAGGTTCTTTTCCCTAAAGAAGGGAAGGAGGGACGGGCCACCTACAGTCATCCAGAATAATTACAGGGATGAGGATTCTCACTGTCAATCATCATTCCGGTGTCCCCAAAGAGACATCAGAAGTTCGTAGGAAGATCCTCAATCAAGCGCATAGGACTGCTAGCTATAATCTGTAAGCTTTGTTGCTACTTCTAAACATTGAAGATTGCTAGTGCTAGCTATAAGCTGTGAGATTGGTCACCTCGTGCCACCTGAATGGGAAATGCAAACCTGTATGCAAGTTGCAAAAGCTACTTTCAAGGCTGAACTCTTAATAGTGTAGCTCCCTAGAGTAAAATGTGCATGCCCTTGCATCTCAACCTTCAAGGTTTATCAAATGGTGACCCTTCAGAGAAAATAAAATCATGCCAGACAACATGCCTTGGGGTCTCCTCTTCAAATCAAATGTGGGAAATCAGCATATACAGGGTTTAGTCAACAATTCCTGCACTACATCAGAGGCATGGTTCATACAGCACTTCAAACCGGCTCTGCTAATACGCATTGGCCTTGATTGTCACAAATGCATGCAGTTATTTAAAGAAAGGTAGACAGAACTTACCTTATTCTTCAGGAGCCCACACACAACTGTAGCGTGCAATGGTAAAGCATGAGCTGCAAGATATTGTAGTACACCATTTGTCCCGGGCAGGCTGGAGAGCTCCATTTGATCAGAGATATCCAACAAGAGACGACAGCCAACTTCGGCACATGCACCAAGCAGCTGCTCAAATGCTGTTGATGACTTCATCTCAAAATCTGCTAGGCTGGCTACGACAATTTCAGGTTTCAAACGGCGCAAGAGTTCCATAATCAAGTCAGCTCGCTTTGGTGTCTCGATCACAACGGTATTGCTTCCACACAAGTTTTGGAATGGGCCATTAACAGAGGGCTGTATGCATATAGCAAACCATGCGTTAAACGTGGATATCATGGTAGCAACTTTACCAAATGCACCAAAAAATATTAAATAAATAAGTAATTCCAGATAAAGCTGACATCGATTTGGACCAAACACAATACAACATGAGGTACCTTTGCAGACATGGCAGTAAGCCACTTTCTGGGTAGGAATTTCGTCAGGCTTCCATCAACCAAAGCAAGTTCGGGTGAGAAAAGGCACAAGAAATGTTCAATTGCAACCGACCTGGAAGGAAACACAATCACATTCTGTCCAGGGACAGGTTTTGCACTGGTAAGTTCATGTTACTGTCAACAGAAAGAACCGTAACTGAATTGTTATGCAAGCTCTAGAGCTCGAATCAAAGTAGAAGAATTTTTAGAAGCATTAGCTTCCCAGAAAAAAGTCAAACTTTTCTCCTTCATCATGAAAGAAGTCAAGACATTAAAAGGTACTCATCAATGATTGTATCCACTCCTAGAATGCAATCATAATTGACCTAACAGCATGGTATCCTTGTAGAGACAAACATAAGCAGCTAGAAAAGTATTCATTGGTAAATTTCACCATCATTCAGAAAGAACACATCAATTTTCAAGTTCAGCAACATTTAAGAGATCCACTCACAACATAGTACTTTAAAGACATATCTAGATGAATCCAGGAACATGCCCAAACTCATCCTCTAAAAACACTAACACACAGTGCAGTTTCAATCTCATGATAGTCACGCATAAGGTTGCAAAACATAAACTCCATCACGCATAGCAGGGACTAGCTACTATGACATTCCCATTGACGTTGTCAACACGCAACAGTGGGTGCAGACTTTAGTATAAACATATGCTCTCACACATAGAGACGTGAAGGCTAGCACTAAAGGAGAAAACTACTCAAAAAGCAGTCCACATTCTCTTCATTCAAGCTACAACTGCTTTGTGAAGACTACGATTTCATTTTAGTCTCTCCCAAACAAGCATCCAAACAAAAAATGCATAGACCATCTGGCTGATAGGGCAACACACCACTTAAGATAGAAATAATTTGTCGCAATATTAGCAAGTCACAACATGGGCAAAAACTTCCCAAGGTGAAATTTGCATGTCCACTAATACGACAGAAGCATATATCTAGATGAATCTGGAAACCTGCGCAAACTCATCCTCTAAAGACACTAACACATGGTGCAGTTTAAATCTCATGATAGTGACTCAAAAGATTGAAAACCATAAACTCCATCATGCATAGCAAGAACTTACGACTAGCTACTATGACATCCCACTGACGTCATCAACGCCCAACAATGGGTGTAGACCATAGTATAAACATATGCTCTCACACATACAAATCCACACACCCACGCATGCTTGAGCATCCACGTATACAAAGGTCTTCATACTCAGTTTCTGTCGGCACTCCGGATGTCAGACCCTTCTATCTCTAGGTCCTGAATCTCTTTTCCTATTCAGCACGTCAACAGGCGACTCGTCTAGATATAAAACAATAGGTGCTTCAGATAACAAATACGTGCACAGCCGTTTAATATCTATGCACTGCCGACTTGCCCTAACAATCACCAGCAACGGCTTAATCCCGTAAGACAGTGCACGATCTGGTATTTAAATCTGCGCCTACTGTCAGACCCTTCTATCTCTAGGTCCTGAATCTCTTTTCCTACGTTAACACAATCACGGGCGATGGCTTTTCTTTTGTTCCACCCAGCCTACTCTCATGGATCGCAAATCATCAGATTAATTCGTTCCTTCGTTATTTTCATGCTTATCCATGAGACCCTCATTTTCCCTAGATAGTTCTCCTTGCCAAATGTCATCATTTTAGCCTCTCCACTTGATGCACCTTTTTTTTTTACCCCTCTCTTGGGGCACATTAAAAACCACTTGCCCCTTGGCATTATTGCACATTTAGGTGCACCTAGGCCTTAGCACTCAGAACTACCTAGTCAATGCCATTCCACCCTCACCTAGGACCTTGGCAGTTACTTCTCTTGACCATTTCAATTACGCACATTAACTATTACAAAAGTTGGTCATCTAAGAGAAAATGCCCACCGATCTATCCGAGGTCATGCTATCTCGGCTAGAGCATAACATTCCTTCCCTCTTCAAGCATCAGCGTCCTCGATGATGAAATCTGGGAATACTCTCCGTAACTGGTATACGGATTCCCAGGTAGCTTCCGATAGAGGCTGACCATGCCATGCAACCAACACCGTGGGTATCTTCCGATTTCGTATTTGCATTGTTCCTCGGTCCAGGATTCTTGTTGGCTTGCGCCTTGCAATATCCTCTATCTCCTGAAACAAAACCACACCTTCGATTAGTGAGTCACCTGTATGCAAAAATTTCTTTAAGCGCGATACATGAAAAACCGAGTGCACCTTACACCCCTATGGCAATTCTAATTTATAGGCTACACTGCCTATTCTCTTTAGAATTAACCACGGCCCACAGTATCGAGGTGATAACTTAGCGCACTCTCCTGAAGTCAACGACTTCGAGTGCGAAGGAACTCTGAGAAAAACTTTTTCTCCTTCTTTAAATACTCTTATAGACCGATTTTCATCCGCATATACCTTGGCCCCATCCATAGCCTAGCGGATATTAGCTCTCGCAAGTGCTAGCATCTCCCGCATCTGAACTACAAAGTTCGCGGCACTAGGCACTTTCTGAGGTACTCCAACTATAGTCGGATTGGCTGGTCTATAACCATAGTTCAGTTCAAACGGACTGAACCCGGTAGATGAATGTTTCCTATCATTGTAGGCAAACTCCAACAATGGCAACCACTTGTCCCACGTATGTTGCCTCAATGACACATATGCCCTCAGCATATCCTCTAAAGTCTGGTTGACTCTCTCCGTCTGACCATCCGTCTCAGGATGATCCCCACTACTCATTTCCAACTCAGTCCTTAGTGTCTCAAATACCGCTGTCCAAAAATGACCGGTAAATCTGACATCTCTGTCTGACACTATGGATCTAGGCAATCCATGCAGACGAAATATATGTCTAATGAACAAATCCGCCACTTGCGGGGCACTAACAGACTCTCTAGTCGGAATGAAGTGAGCCATCTTGGTTAGACGATCAACCACCACAAGGATAGAATTATATCCTCCTTGTGTTGCAGGTAGCCCTACAATAAAGTCCAGGGAAATGCTCTCCCACTTACTTAGTGGTATTTTCAAGGGCTGTAAAAGTCCGGGTGGCTTCACCCGCTCGGCCTTACTTACCTGACACGAGAAACACCGTGTCACATATTCATGAATATGCTTTTTCATCTTTGGCCAAAAGAAATCTCGCTTCACGAGATCATATGTCTTCTCGACACCTGGATGTCCCGCACACGCGCTATCATGGCACTGTCGAATGACTCTCTGCCTGAGATCATTCTGACCAGGTACTACAACCTTGCCATTTCTAACTAGCATACCATCCCTTATGGTATATCTTGCATAAGTTTGGCCTTTTCTGGATGCCAGGTCATCCTTTTCACTTTCCCCGGGTTTTAACACATGAGCTTTAGGCCACAAGCTCTGGACAAACTCGTCCACCTTTTGAGTTTCTATGATCTCAGTCATTAGAGCACTCTCTAATACCGTGAAACTCAGGTTGTGCATAATGCGAGACAACGCATCAGCCACCTTATTATCTTTTCCTCTTCGGTACCGAATCGTCAAATTAAACTCCTGCATGAGCTCTGCCCACCTAGCTTGGCAGCCCCTCAAGTCAGGCTGTTTACAAAAATGTTTCAGAGTATCATGATCTACATCCACATAAAACTCTGAACCATACAGATAATGTCTCCATGTTTTCAAAGCATGGATAACAGCATACAACTCCAATTCATGAGTTGGCCAATTCCTTTGAGAGGGAGAAAGCTTCTTGCTTTCAAAGGCTACTGGCCTTCCCTCTTGAAGGAGAACTGCTCCTACCGCAATGCCACTTGCATCGGTTTCTAGGAACAACGGTTTCTGGGGATCAACTATTTTTAACACCGGTCCTGAGACCACAGATTAAAAACCACTTGCCCCTTGGCATTATTGCACATTTAGGTGCACCTAGGCCTTAGCACTCAGAACTACCTAGTCAATGCCATTCCACCCTCACCTAGGACCTTGGCAGTTACTTCTCTTGACCATTTCAATTACGCACATTAACTATTACAAAAGTTGGTCATCTAAGAGAAAATGCCCACCGATCTATCCGAGGTCATGCTATCTCGGCTAGAGCATAACACCGGAGATGAAGGGCAAAAGGCAAACTCAGCCATGACAAAGCCTAGCACTAAAGGAGAAGACTAATGAAAAAGTAGTCCACACTCTCTTCCTTCAAGCTATAGTTTCTTACAAAAGCCTATACGATTTCATTTGAATCTCTCTCAAACGAGCATCCAAGCAAAGAGTGCTTAGCATCTAGCTAATAGGGCATATGCAGTACCAACAGGCCACAGCATGGATGAAAACTTCACGAGGTGGCATTTGCATGTCCGCCAATACGACAGAAGCATATAACTAGATGAATCCAGGAACATGTCCAAACTCATCCTCTAAAAACACAACACACAGTGCAATTTCAATCTCATGATAGAGACTCGTGATGTTGAAAACCATAAACTTTATCATGCATAGCAGGGACTAGCTACTATGACATCCCCACTAACGTCATGAATGCCCAACAGTGAGTGTAGACCGTAGTATAAACATATGCTCTCACACATACAAATCCACACACCCGCACATAGTTGAGCATCCACTTATACCAAGGTCATCGTACTGAGTTCCTTTCGGCACTTTGGAGGTGGAAGGGCAAACTCAGTTGTGACAAAGGCTAGTACTTTAAAGACAAGCTAATCTGGTTTAATAGACATTAGGAAAAGTGGAGGCTTGCTTTTCCAACACTTCAAAATCTGGATTGCACATTTGAAGTTATTTGCACAAAGAAGCTTGCACTTCAAAATAGTTTGGAGCCTTAAATGCATATATGAATTGAGCATGCCTGTAATCTCTCCATACTAGATTTTCCAGAAGCCTTTGCTTTTTAAGACATCAGGATATGGCCCACAGTACTCTGATGATAAACATAGTGAAAGCTACACAAAACAAGATTCTACTGCATTTCTACTTGATGATATAAGCTTCCTTTTTAAAACATCGGAATTTACTCTCACTGCATTCAGAAGTCGATATTATTACCTAAGAAAACTTCGGGTCTAAACCTAACATAAATAAACAAAGCACTTACTTTTTATTTAAAAAAGTTTGATAATGCTCCTAGTTTTTTATAGAAGGAAAAAAACTGACCATGCTAATATATATTGATTGAACCACATGTCTTGCACTACAGAGAAAATATGTTGATCGTGTCACTGATGACTCAAAATACAGTGCAAATCATAAATTCAACAGATCACATAAAAGTAAAATCATAATCAGCATACAGCTAGCTCTTTAAAGAATGAGTGTTATACAGTAGAAACAACAGTAAAATGGCTACCTTCAGTCAGACTTACCTTTTGACCTATAGGAATGTTATGGTACAAACGCATGAATCCTGCAATGAGATGCCGAAATCGACTGCTTCCAATGGGTAACTCATAAGGTATGTGTGATGTTTCTGCAAGCGCACGGGCTAGGTGTGCAAGGAAAGGAATCTTTTCCTCTGCAACTGACTCGTCCTTAAAAGACAAATCCAAAGCACCCCGGGTCTCTTGGAAACTACTCGTCAAAAAATCAAAAATTGTTTTTACCTGAAATTACAGATACAAACAGAGACGGCTTTGCTTGCTTCCCTTGACAAATAAACACTGATGCCGAGTTTAGACAACAGGTCAAACATATACTAAGACATGATAAATATGAAAATTTTCTAGTTCCACCACCAAAGATAGATGTAAGTTGTTACTTGGTTTGGATGCCGCAATTGACAACTATACACTGACAGTCCATGTGAAATTTCCCCTCCTGACTTTGCATATGCCCATGCAGTTCTTGCACTAATAGGCTCCTCGCTGGCCCGTCCCATGAAAAATTCAAAACGATGGCAACTATTGTTTTCAATTTCTACTAGGGCTAAAATGTCAGTATCAGCAGCCTGCCAAAATTGTCACACATAGTTAGGAATCACATGGTGGGTAATGAAAGTGACTTATAAGGCAAATAAATTGATTCTCTCATGCTCAAAAAAAAAGCTGCATCACTTTTCATGTTCACAAAACAGAAAGTGCTTCACTGCCAGTCTGATCAAAATATTATTATCTAACAAGTCTTTAAGCTACTCTTTAAAATCTAGTGGTTCCATTGCCAACCCCTAGCTTCCAATTTCCTTCAGAAATGGAAGGTGTGAAGGGCTGTGTGCCCTTCTCCCCTATAATAAATCTCAGCAAAGGGGGACTCCAGCAAAGGAAATAACCTGCACAAAGGGGAAGAAACACGAGAGAAAGAGAAGGCAAAGGGGGCAAAGGGTGAAAAAAGGGATGAGAACTCCAAGAAGGAGAAGCAGCAGCAAAAGCTCGAGATAGAAGATATGAACAAATGCAGCAATTGCAGTGGGCTGCAGACTGATAGCACTGCTGTAAACAAGGCAGCCATCACTACCTCGGTCAAAGCAGCTTTGACCTCAACATCAGCCTCTACATCGTCATTATCATCAATGACATCTACTATACCGTCTTTGGAAATGACAGCACCTCCATCCGTGGATGTAACATCAGTGGCCGCACCATCATCAGAGTTAGCAGCATCACCATCATTGATGTCGACATCAGTGGCGGCCCCGACATGCCCCCTTAGCCCGACCGTCACTATACCACTTCATTCCTCACTGCAGTATGCCTCATTTCTATCACCCATACCCCTCAGACAGCCACCATTTCCCCTCCTCAGTTCGACTCACCACATCCATATTCCAAATGTCCCCTCACCACTCTCAGTACCCAGCACTCAGTCCCCTTTTCAGGCCCCCCATACCTGTCGCTTCAAGCTCACTGGATTCCACCTAACGTCTAAGATCAGTAAGATCAGTCCGTCGTGGACTCCCTGCACGAGAGATGGAGCAAGATCGCCTCATCCACAGCCTCGATCAAGAGATATTAAAGCTCTGTAAGGAGGTGGGAGCCATAGCGACAGCCCCAAGTAGCAGACCAACAGTAGAGACAAAGGAAGCGCAGATAGTCACCATGCAATAGTCGGCTTTCGCGGAGACTTAGGGATTCCCTGCAAACATGCCCTCCTATTAAGGATGTCAGCAGCTTCGTGACTTCTACCCTGGGGGTCCAGAAGCATGGGATTGAAACAGCAACCTCTCATCATTCGCTTCAAGGATGCTCAAGCTCGCCTTGTGGCACTACTTAGACGATCAACTCTACGGGATCACCCAGAGATCTACTTGGATGAGGACCTTGAACCTCTGCAAGTAGAAGAGAGGCGTACTCTCATATAGCAGCAAGACATCGCCCGTGAGGAGGGGAAGTGGGCAGTTGTACGAGAAGGGCGGCTCTTGATAGGCCTTGATGGGCATACATAGGGGGGAGAATCATGAGATTCAAATTACCAAGACCCCAGGACTTGCATTGTTTGGAATTGTAAAGGTACCTTCTGGTTAGATGCAACAAATTTCTCGGAGCACTCACGGGTCGAGACATGGTTTTTTACACCGAGACACAGTAGAGCCCAGATTGCCCTTTGCCAGTAATCCGTGGATACACATTGGAGGCCACATACCAAGATGAGACTCCGGAGACAAGTGGAGTATAGGAATCAGGAGGAGTGGCAATACTATACAGATCATCCCTCATCAAGACGATCTCGCTCAAGAGGTGAAAAATAAATATGGATTTGGATCCAGTTTCCCTACCAAGAGAACCTCTTCATTGCAGTATTACTTCCCTCATGAGACCTCACACTTCGCTAGAGACCTATGTGAGGAGGCTAAGACTTCACCATACACATCCCTTTACTCGGACATGTGTGAGAAGTGCAAGGAAATGAATAGAAATGGAGATAGAAAGCAAACCTCACACACACCACCCTGAGAGGGAGAGAAAGAAACAAGAGAGAACTGCAAGTGATCTATGGCAAAAGCCACTGTACTGCTGGGGGGAAACCTCTACATTGCAGGCTGCTTAAGAGCTAGACGAAACTGCTCAACCATCTCAAGACGGAGATGACAAAACACCAAGAATGGGGGCCTATGTATAGCCCTAGCCTCTCCCTAGTCGGTCAGCAAGATAAGGAGCCAACCAGCCTGCAAGTGGGCTGACCCACTAGGCCACCCGGCCGATCCCCCTCGTACACACAAGGGGCTGCTCCAAGCCATGTAAAGAGGGCTGTACCCTCTGTTGGCGTACACTACTCTACCCTCACATGGGGCGGACACACCCACAACACAGGCCCTCTCTCAACCTACCATAGCCTCACACTGGACGGGCACACCCACAAGCAAGGCCCTCTCTCTCTAGAGTGACATTAGGAGATGTTGCCACTGGAACAACTAGAGGAATCCATCGTGTGATACTCCATCGCAGAAGACCGCCACAAGTACTGTCGAAGATGCCCCCTCATGGCAAGAACCACCTCAACACAATCACTGGAAACCCGGTACTATTGCTCCGAGGCCACAAGTGCTAGATACTGGAATAGAAGGGGATAGAAGGTTGAAGAAAGGAGAGGGCTAGATAAGACGATGAAGGGGCTGGCAGCCCAATGTACCTTCATCCACCCTGTCCGTCCCTCAAGAACACCTCCTCTCTTATCTGAAAACACCCTTCCCCTTGCTAGGCACTTGAACAGTCCACTCCTCGCACACGCTCCTCCTCAAAGACACCTCCGAACAGCACCCTAAACCTCCTCTCTGTATGCTAGCTCAACACTCCCTCCACTCCTCGGGTCTCTAGCCAACGGTGGCTCTAATACCATGTGAGAAGCGCAGCGGAAATGGACAGAAATGGAGAGAGAAAGAAAACCTCACACACCACACTGAGAGGGAGAGAAAGAAAGAAGAGAGAGCTGCAAGTGATCTCTGGAAAAAGACCCTCGACTGCTGCTGGGGAAAAGCCTCTGCACACGAGGCTGCTCAAGAGCTGGACTAATAACAACCTCAAGACAAATGACAAAACACCAAGGAAGGGGGCCTATACACAGCCCCAGCCTCTCCCTGGTCGGTCAGCAAGATGGGGAACCGACCAGCCTGCAAGTGGGAAGACCCATCAGGCCACCTGGCCGACCCCCCTTCTCTCTCTCTCTCTCTCTCTCTCTCTCTCTCTCACACACACACACACACACACACACATTTAGGAATGAAAGAAAGAATTTACAGAATGAATAAATAATTTAAAAAATTAAAAACTAAATGAACCTCTTTACACTTATGTACCGCTTCCCACAAAGATGCAAAATTACATTCCTAACTTAGAAAGCACATGCATACTCAATCAAACTCTCTTTTGAAACTAAAAGAAAAATGGGCTATTCAGCTCCCAGCTTTATGTTTTCAGCTTATGTTCAATCATTCTAAACATGCCTAAGGCCGATACACCATTGATAAAAGACTACATATCTAAGATTGTGCGTACTTTTTTCCTTATTTTTCTTGGATTATACCTCTTGTGTATTAGTAAAGTGCTTAAAAACTTCAGCCATTAGCTTGGGGCTGATCACAAGCTTGATGGCATCAATTACCCCATGTGATCATACATGATGGGGCATGTAATGGTTGCCAAGAATTTATGGCACATTGTTTCAGGCTCTCAGGCCAAGCCTACATGTAATGCAGCCACTACTGCGCCTCTGGTACTACTTCAGGTGACAGGTCTTCAGGTGATGGGTCTAATGCTACTTCTAGAGCAGTTG
The DNA here is from genome assembly GCF_047967505.1 of Dipteris shenzhenensis. Classification (NCBI taxonomy): domain Eukaryota; kingdom Viridiplantae; phylum Streptophyta; class Polypodiopsida; order Gleicheniales; family Dipteridaceae; genus Dipteris; species Dipteris shenzhenensis. The sequence continues at coordinate 3,865,590 of NC_141623.1, read as the reverse complement.
CATCTTCTACTACGGGTACTTTGTCTCCTACACAGTAGCAGATGCAGTGGGATGGTCGTGATGCCAAAGCACATGCCTTGATTGCTCTTTCACTCAAAAGGGTTATTATCCCTCATATCCGGTCTTGCAAGACAGCTAAGCAAGCATGGGATCAGCATATCAGGTGCAGAATGAGGCAAGGGTTGCCTATCTCCGCAAGCAGTTGAAGGACTTGAAGCTTGAAGAGGGTGGTCATCGATGCCTATCTTACTAATGTGAAGAATTTGAAAGAGCAATTTGCCTATATTGATGAGGTGATGCCTGATTCTCAGCTTGTTTCTAGTACCCTTGATGGGTTGCCTGATTCTTATCACTTCGGCTTTGCTACTACGTGAGGTTGGTTGCAGGGGGTGATCCCAACCATTATTCTTTTGACCAATTGGTTGCTCTTCTCCTTCAGGAGGAGCAAAGTCGTGCAAATCGCAATGCTTCTATGGCTAGTGATCAAGCCTTTGCTGCCAAGCATAAAAACAAAGGCAAAGGTAAGGTTTCAACTGGTAAACCACGTCATTCACATGCTGGTCATTCTCATGGCGCCTCTTCTTCAGGGGATAACAAAAAGAAGAAGAGATGTAGCTATTGCAAGAAACCTGGGCATGATATCTCTGAATGCAGGAAGAGAATTGCATCTGAAAAGAAATAGAAAAAGTCTGGTCTTGCTATATCTGGTTCTCCTACAGAAGATCAACATGAGTCAGCTAATTTTGCATAAGACTAGCATTGGGCTTTCTTGGTTACATTTCAGTATAATCTTGATGTTCATGATGTACATGATGCTTGCATGACAATTTCTGATGTTCATAATGCCTAGTTCTTTGATAGTGGTGCTCTTCCTGCAAGAAGTTATTCATCTCACTAGAGCATACATCTAAGGGGGGGAGTGTCACATGTGCCAATAATGATGCATCATATACCGTGAAAGGTATTGCGCAAGTTGCTCTCACTTCTGTTTCTAGTGGTCTTGTCACTCTAGAGAATGTGCTTTATGTTCCAGGCATTCGCAAGAACCTTATTTCTATTTCAGCCATAGCTACATGTGGCTATCAGGTTCATTTTTTAAGTGTTCACTGTGCAGTGTATCACGTCACACATGCCTTTACCATGCATGGTCTTGACTGGCACATTGACTAGAGGTCTGTATAGACTTGATTCTTATGACAGATGTTTGGATGATGCTGCACTTGCAGATGCACATGCCTTTGCTCTTGATTCCTCTACCATAGCAGATACCCATTTGTGGCATGAGAGGTTTGGACACCTCAACTTTGGGTCTTTGGTGAAGTTATAGAAGGATGGTATGGTTGTTGATCTTCCCAAAATGCAAATGCCTTCAAAGCATGTTTGTGAACCTTGCTTGCTTGGTAAGATGCACCGTTCTGCATTTCCCAAGGATGGGAGAGTTGGTGCCTCACGCAAGCTTTATTTGGTTCATAGTGATGTTTGTGGACCCATGCGGGTTACAGCTCTTGGGAGATTCTGTTATTTTGTTACATTCATTGATGACTTCACCAGGTACACTTGGATTTTCGCCTTGAAATCCAAATCTGAAGTTTCTACATGCTTCCGGCACTTGGCTGAGAATGAGAGTGGGCTGCACATTGCTCACCTTAATACAGAGAGGGTGAAGACATGTCAGAGGACTTTGCTGCTTTTTTGGCCTCACGTGGCATACATGATCGATGCACGGTTCCTTATACTCCTCAATAGAATCTCGTGGCTGAGCAGAAGAATAGATCAGTGATGGAAATGGCAAGGTGCATGTTGAAAGGCAAGCAATTGCCTAACAAGTTGTGATGTCGTCATGTGTGCTAATTACATTTTGAACAGATGTCCCACAAAGGCATTGAAGACTATCACACCTGATGAGGCTTGGACATGTCGTAAGCCCCACATTTCTCACATGAGGACATTTGGATGCTTGGCCTATGCCCATGTGCCTTCTCAGACACACATCAAGTTGGATGATAAAGCTGTGAAGTGTACTTTTATTGGGTATAGCTCTAAGAGAAATGGCTATAAGCTCTACCTGCCCCACACAGGCAAGTGTTTTGTCAGCCGGATGTTGTGATTGATGAATCTTCCACTATGCCTTTGCTGAACTGTCAAAAGCAGCCCGTTTTTGATGCCCTAGATATTTTTCACAGCTTGATGCCTTTGTTTCCAACAGATGCTCATGATGATATTTCATCTGAGGTTGTATCTCCTCCATCTGTTGGTCATTTGCAGCCACATGTGCCGCCAGATATCAACATGATATTCAACTTGATATGGCTCTGATTGCTCTAGACAATGTGCACAGAGCTCTTGACCAAGAAAGAGCTGAAATTCCCAAAAAGGTCCCCCATTGGCTCCTTGACACATTGAAAGACAGCAAACATGATACTCCTATGCCAACCTGTACTAGAGCAACTGTGTAGAAAGAGCATGCTAGGTTTGTTGCTTATGCATTGGTTGCTACAAGGAAGAGCTGAAATACAGGAGCCCAAAAAAGGTTCCCCATTGGCTCCTTGACACATTAAAAGACAGGATACTCCTATGCCAACCCGTACTAGAGCAGCTGTCTGGAAAGAGCATGCTAGGTTTGTTGCTTATGCATTGGTTGCTACAGCATGCAATGAAGACACATTATGCCATAAAGCTGCCTTTCAGAATGATTGTTGGTTGAAGCCCGTGCAAGCTGAATTGAATTCTATCTATTAGAATAACACTTGGGAGTTGTGCGACTTGCCTCCTAGCAAGCATGCGATTGGAACTAAGTGGGTCTATAAGATTAAACGGAAAGCTGATGGTTCAGTGGACCGTTACAAAGACCGTCTTACTACTAAGGGCTATGCTCAGCAGCAAGGCATTGACTTTGAGGAGACTTTTGCTCCCACTTCCAGGATCACTACTATTCGCAGTGTTATTGCCTTTGCTGCCCACTTTCATTGGGAGGTACATCAGCTTGATATCAAGACAGCTTTCCTTCATGGGCATTTGCAAGAAGAGGTCTATGTTTCCCAACCTCCTGGCTTTGACGTTGAAGGTTCTGAAAGCAAGGTATGCCGCTTAAAGAAATCCCTCTATGGATTAAAGCAAGCACATCGAGCTAGGTATTCTAGGATACATACTCATTTGCTCACACTTGGCTTTCAGAACAACCCCACGGAGGCTACCCTTTACATCCGCAAGAGTGGGACAGATTTACTGATTTTAGTCCTTTATGTGGATGACATGTGTGAAGAACCAGCCTTCTCAAGAATGCAACTGTGTGCAATGCATGCAGAATTTGAATGCCAATTGGCCCTCCAATGGGGAAGACGCCCTCGTGAGAGTACTTGTTTCTAATTCGACCTACATGCAAAGTGTGTGAGAGATGGCGGATGAATGCAATGTGAATGAAGAATGCTACGTGAGATTCACAATGAAAGGGTGATACCCTTTCATTAATGTCCCTTGAGATCACTCAAGTTCCATCTTCCCATTTACACCTACCCTCAGCCTATGACCCATGCATCTACCATTCAATGCACCTTAATGCACCCTTTCCTTCCTATTGCCCCTAGGACCTAGACATGTGTGTGCACATTTTTATTAATAGAGTAAGTATCACATGTCCAAATTTGATGCCGTCTGAAGCAGTGGCTCCAGCTCGACTAGTCCTATCTACTGAGATGATCCACCGCCATAACAAATCTGTCGGTGTCCATCATAAATACAAATACATGTTACACCATTGGCGTATAATATATAATAATGTTTTCATGTCTACTAATCACAGATTAGTGATTTCTCTTGTCATGACACTCCCTCCTACTGGAATGGGCAGAAGTCCTCTTCTGAATCCTCTCTTGTCTCTTTCTCTTGCGTACGCTTTTCTCTTTTACTTCTACATTTGCATCTCCTCTTCATAATCTGCAAATAATCTTCTCTTGGTAGCACACTATCTCTTCTGAATCAGAACTTTAATCCCATCTTCAAGTTCTGGTTCCTCTTGATGCTGAATATTCAAAATGCAGAAGTACCACTGTAGTGCCTCTTCTCTTCATACTCAGAATTCTCTTCTGGATACCAAGCTGCTTAAATCTCTTTATAGTAACCTGCTCAATAAGCTGAAACATATTCTCAACAAACAAGTCAGTATTAAAACCATTCTCTCACCCAAATGTTTCATTAAACTAGGTAGACCTTGGCTATAGATGATTTTGTGATGGAGAACTACTTAATCTATAGAAACTATAGACCTTCAATCTCTTTTTCTAACTCTTCTATTTCAACCCTCTTCATCCTATAAGACGCTCTACATGGAGGATTCTCTGTCCATACTCTATAATGAATATGCCTACTCTCTATTCAGTTCACACATCCATACACCAGTGTTGGCTGAATGGATAGCATTTACTCTTGGTTCTATGTTCACTGTAGAGTCTTGGGATGAGGAGGTAGAGGCCTCACCCTCCTGCTTGGATGCTTTGCCTTTTCCTTTTATAGAATTTGTTTTGGCCATTTTGGCTGATAGAGTAGGACATTTATGCCATGGATGCCCTGGCTTATGTTTCTTACATCCGAAACATTTACCCTCCTTAATTAGCTTTTCCTTCTCATCGTCAGTCATGGAAGGAAATGGTATCCATCCAAGATGTGATTGACTGTTAACATTTTGTACAATAGCTTTCTTCTTTCCTTTGTTGAAGGGTTTACGAGGATTCAATTTCCTCTCAGCAATCTCAGCCAATTTAGTGAGGTCTTTCAAGGTGGTTGGGTTGAACATTTCAACCTCATACCTCACTTTTGGGGTTAGGGCTGCTAAATACTTCTTCCTTCTATCATTTTCGCTCTTCTCAAGTAACTCTAAAGAGAGTTTCCAGAACCTAGCTGTAAATTCAGCGTTACTCTCGTTTTGGAATTGCCTGAACCTTTCCCAGCGGAAGGTCAATTCTTCTTCATGCCTCGGAGGCATGAAAGTGGCCTTAAGCTGCTCTACAAATTTGGACCATTGAAGAATAGGCTCTTTTCCCGTTTGTAATAAAGACCACCACATCAAAGCATCCTTCTGTAGATGTAGTGTGGCAAGAGCAAGCCTCTCGTGGTTGGACTTATCTTGATGGGCAAAATATAGCTCAAAATGGCGAATCCAATTGAGGATTTTATCCGCCTCTCTTGCTCCATCATACTTTGGGAACTCTATTCTCTCTTGGGGTTGGAATTTAGCTCTCTTTGAGAGGGTACTTAAATCATCATCCCCAAAATTCAGCACTCTCTTAGTTCCTAATTTTGTCATAATGGACTGTTCAATCATATGGATAAGATGAGAAACCAGCTTATCAACGGGAGACTCCTCTCTCCCTCTTGCACTTGCATTATAATCCATGTGTACGGCATTTTGAGTTAAAAGCGTAAACTTAGTGCCTTGCTTTTGGATGAACTCGTTTCTCCCTTCATTTCTGAAGGAAAACTCCGTATCAAGAGATTCTTGAAGGAGAGATGAAGGTAATTCTATACGTGGGTTATCATACTCAATATGTGTAAAACTCTCATCTACATCATCCTCTTCAGGAGGAGGTGATGGTGTTCTCTCCCTATCTCCTTCTAGTAGTGGAGGAAAAAGAACAAGTTCATTATTAAATATCCCTTCCAATTCCATTCTTTCCTTTTAGTAATACAAGAGAGAAAATGACTTGCTGTAATTTCAAAAAAGGGTTTATTTTACAGCAAAAGTCAAGTGTTGTAGAGTTGGTGGTACTTATCCGACTCCCGCTTCATTTGTGTCAAGAAAACACTTGAAATGACCTCTTCTTCCTTCTCTTTTAAGCTTTTCTTCTTGTATTTCTGCTGTAAACTGGTGCACTCCGTTTGGGCTACTTATTTTGAGTGGATTGGAGCTCTAGATGCTGCTTACCATGTGTATTGCCATGTGGCCTTATCTTATGCCACATGGCACCTTCCCTTTCATTGAGGCCTATGGATCTGGAAGATTGTTGGAGGCTGCTAGAGGGCATCGTTAGCCCGTCGCGTCACTTTTGTCGAGGTTGTCACGTCGTGTGGAGTTGCCTCTGTATTTTTCATCTGTCGTGGTAGAAGTATTATTGGTAGCTCGTCATGGCTGTGTACTTGTTGTTGTCTATGGTCGAGTATTTAAGTTGTTGCTTGCCTCATATTAGGCCTTTGAGTCATCCACATCTAGCTTAAGCGGCTTGAGTTGTTGCTTGTAGGTCTCGTATTGTTGCCCTATCATTGTTGTGAGGTGCCGATGGGTTTACTACTACTCATAGTTGTTGAATGCTTGCTTGTGCTTGCCTCCTTGACCCCATGTGCTACCTGTTGCTTGTGTGTTGTAGAGGTTCTTGCTCTTTGTTTGAGTCTAGTCGTCTTATTGTTGTGTTGTGTTGCACGTCGTTGAAGCATCGGCTACTTCCTTGTTCTTTATTCTCCGCCTTGCGCTTGTCGATGTACTTTGTAGTCGCTTTGCTTTTGCTTGCCTATAGCCGTCCACGTCTGGCATTGTTGAGTCCATCATTAGAGTTGGTCCTCTGCTTGCACGTTGTAGATAGACATTTGCTTGCAGTTGTAGATAGGCTATAGTATGCTACGTTGTTGTAGGATGAGCTAGATAGAATGGAAACTATCTAAGTGCTTGTTTGTAGGAGGCACAAATACCCGAGAAGGAGAAACAATGAGAGAAATCTCTCTCTCTATCTCTTGGATTGCCTTATTGCAAGGCCCGCCAAATTGAGATGCAAGGTGCCATGAAGAAAGAACATGAGAAGATCAAGCCACCAAGAAGATTTTGAAACTAAAGGTACAAGAGCTCAAGCAAGGAGTCATAGCACCCCAACCACTAGCACTTTGGATGCACTGAGAGCACAAAATGCCACACTTAAAAAACGATTGGAGAAGCACCCACGCGAACGCCATAGAAGAATCAAACCAAATGGAAGCAAAGATTGAGGCACATGCTAAGTACGCAAAGGCTTGGGCCAAGTAGCCAGCAGAAAAAAGCCCCAAAAGGTTCTCCAAGAAGCCTTCAAGAAGAAGGGTGGGACGAAGAACAAAGCCCTCAATCTCAAGATGGTGGGAGTCAAAGAGGATGCAACCAGCCCACTAAGACAAGAAGGAAATACAAGCAGGAGAAATTTGCCATGGAGCAGGCACAAATCGATAATGCGTAAAGAGTGTGAAAAGATAGACACCCTTGACCATCAAGTAATCGACAATGCGTAAAGAGTGTGAAAAGATAGACACCCTTGACCATCAAGTTCGAGGATGCCAAAACAAGGCACGAGGTCTTGCAAAAGGGTTAACAAGAAGGGGACTCCTATGTTCATCAATAGACTCTCACACATATGCAATTAGAGTAGTGGAAAGTGGGAGGTCATGGCAAAGCCAACGGCAAGTGGGTTGTGTATCAGGATAGAAGAGTCATCATTCAAGACCAAAAGGCATCCCTTATCCAAATAGAGGTATGTGGCCTGTGAGACCATCAATCCTTTGACCTTTCCTCTCTAAGACCTGAGATTGGTGGAGCACTCAGTCTCCAGGTCTTTATCACAAAGAGCAGCACCAAGGAGTGTCCATAAGCACACCATCACGCAGCCCACTAAAGCTCTAGGAGAGCAGACAGACTGACGAAGATGAAGATGCCAGCAGACAGTTTTGGTTGATCAGGAGTCCAAATCTAGGCAGCAGCTGTCTGCTAGGCGGTGGCACACTGAAAACATTCTTTTGTATCAGGTTTTGTCCATTTCTTTGGAGAAATCTATAAAAACATGATCTAATGTCCTACTCTACTGTTGCGAAAATCTAAGTTTGTATGCATCTCTCTATGCACTTGTACACATTAAGGAAAGAAGTGGGAATATAAACAGCACTGTGTGGTTTCTGGGCATACGCTGGGGGGAGTGTTGGCTGCAATCTCCACCCCGTTTTCTAAAAGTTTCTTCCTATCAGTATATTGACCAAAGATACATTGATCTCCAAAAATCCAGAGCTTATCAGACACTCAAAAACACGTCAATCACCTACATGTGGATACTCCTTCCTCCTTTGTCATTCTTGTTGATCTCCAAGAATCCAGAGCTTATCAGACACTTGGCTCTGATACCATGTTAGAGAAAAGGATTGCTTGCTACAGCCAAAGCCTTATGCAGCAGAATACAGAAAAGTATTGAAATATCACAACAAAAACTTTAATGCCAAAACACACCATGTGCTGATAGAGAGAACACTTCAGATATAGAGAAAACGCATACATATATACAGATGTGTAAATCCAAGTACAAAATCCTTAAAAATCTGTACCAACACCTTCAGTAAACCTCCACTGAGGTAGGGTATCAAACTCAAGCACTGTTTGGTGATCCCTCTGCTGTAGACGACTCCTAGATCACCGTATGTCTCCTATCAAACTTCAATGGCTGCTATAGGCTGAGCAGTCCTGCAAAACCTGCTCGCAAGTTCTCTGCAGACGAAGCTCTCTCTGTTGCACCACCGCATGCTCTCCTATAGTGTGTAGGTCTGCACCAAGGTGTGCAGTGGATGTCTGGACTTCTACCCTGCAAGAACTGTTGGTGTTGATCCCTCAATCTCGTTCTATTCTGAATGATCTGTGGGCTGGGACAGCTGAATACTGTATTGCCTCACAATGGGGCCCTTTTATAGGCTTTGGTGCCCCTAAACCTATTACAGACTGTTACAGACTGGTCGACCAGTCTGTCAGCAGCCGACAGCTCCAACTAGTCCCTAGGCCTATTTAAGGCTGCTCCTACAGTCGCCTGGCTCTGATCCTTGCTCCAGACCTGCTGCCTTCTGCAGGCTCTGCAGAGCAGCCCTGCGGTACTGCCTGCTGTACCATTCCAAATACCTGCTGTGCAGCCTGCCATATTGCTGCTGCACTGCTGCTTACATACCTGCTGTCCTACAGCCCTCAGTCCATCCCTTGCTGCTGTCAAGGGTGGCCTAATGGGCTCCCCTAAATTCAATACAAGATAGAGATCTATAGTTTTCGAATATGTGATATTGGTTTGATACTTGATGGAGGTGATTTGGCAACAAAGTTGCAAATTTTAAATATGTGATATTGGTTTGATACTTATGGAGATAAAAGCTGCAAATTTTAAATATTATTGTTGCTAACTCTATGGTAGTTCATGCTACAGGGAACTGCTAGGCTTTCCTTGATAGCATTGATGCATAGCAGTACCCCACAAACTCCTCTTCGCTCTCTCTTTTACAGCTAATCAACAACTAAGTAATTAAAAAACTCAAGACAAGCAGTAATTATGAGAAATGTCCCTGATTAGGGTCTTTATCCATGCCTATGAAGTGTTTATTGCATCATAATTATATATGTCCCAGTGTAGCTCTATACCTGATTTACCCTTGTTTGCCATAATTTAGAAATGTGGAACCCTCTTCTTACAAACAAGCGTTCACAAACAGCTTGTCCTGGACGCCCACCAATGTTGAAAATCATTGTACCAGATGGTTTTATAACAGAAATTCCTTCTTCAGCTGCTCTTGCTATCAGGCCCAACCCAAATTGATCCTCAACAAAACCCTGCATTTTTCAAAGAAGATGCAATAGAACAACAGCCATTGGAAAAGTCTCAGTTATAATTGATGAGAAACAGAAAACGCTGAAGAAGAGTTACATTGACCATTGAAAAATGGATCTTATCACTGGTTACAAGAAAAATGCAAATCCAAATCACATTAAGGGCTTATTACCTTGTGAATACAGTGAAGCCATGATTTTAGACATACACACAAACTCAGAGTACAGTTTCATACTAAAGCATGTAAGCATTGTCACTAGCATGAGCTTTAGCACCGCAGCTTGACCCTGCTTTGTTTAAATGCCATACCTATGGAGCCTTGCTTCCCTGCAATACTTTGGAAGCAGAGGAGGCCAGGCAAGCACCCAGAGGAAGGAAGCTGACAAAAGGGCCATGACATTGAGAACTGGTGGAAGAAGGAACAGTGCATAGGTAACCTGCAAATAGCAGGCTGTATCCAAAGATCAAATGGTAGGCGTAGAGCATTCTGTCATAGGATAAATATACAACGCTGCTGTAATTGATGTTCAGAAGGTTCCTTGGAGAAGCATCAGTCTTGCTCTCAATGGTCTCCTTTCACTCGCAGCATAGTAAAGATCTTTACTTGTAGCAAAGCTTGGGACGAGCATAGGAAATCCATGTTGCTTTGCTCCCTCCCTGGCATGGCTCTCTTTACACAACAAAATGGAATCCCTGTCGTGATGAAGTTGCTTCGCCTCTCACCTCACTACACCTATCCTGTTTTTTGCTTCTTCCCTACCCCTCACATTGTTGCCTCTCCTCTTATCTGCTTCCCCTGCCTCCTTCCACATTTTTCAGTGCTTCCCCTGCTTTCTCCCCAAAATGGTCCTGTTTTTAGACATTCATGCTATTCTTCTTTCCCTCAAGTTCAGCCCCATAGTTTTCCATTCCTTACTCGTTCTCAGCCTCTTATTCCCCCTGCATGCATAATGTATATATAGATGCATCTAAGTCTATACATACATTTATGCATGTATGTAATACATATATGTATCTATAATTATACATACATACATACATATACATGTGTATGTGGGTTCGGGGGGGGCAGGGGATTGGGGGGGGGGGGGGGGGGGGTTCCACATAGCCATTACATGTTTGTCTTCGCATAGTGCAGTCCATTATTAAGGCCTATGTACAGTTTCACTTGCCATTAATTCCTTGGTCTTTTACAGCAGATATTGAGGAATTCATATCCAGGGCTATGGAATGCCTTTAGCGCACTTAAACTGATCGTAAGGTGTTTTGGCTCAACTATGTTTGTTCACCCAAACTGCATGGGGGTCTAAGTATTTTGAACATTCGCACTCATGTGATAGCTCACAAGGGTACTCTTTTGCTTACTTTTCTGGAGCAGTGTCAGCCACATGGACACTTGTGCTCTCATGCCTGATTGCCTCACTCCGTACTGATGCTGCATTCCTGCTCCTTCGGATGTTATTTCGGGCATCTACATGGCTGTATTCCTAGCTGTCCTTTTTCTACTCGTCTGCTCCATGATTGGCAACTTGTTATGTCACATGTACATTGGTCAGGTCGTCCACTGGATCCCGGAAATACACTCCATTTACAAAGTATTCATTGGAGCCGTGTCTTTGATCCACTATTAGCTCATCTTCAGCCTAAAAAGGATCGGTTGGGTATCTCCATGGTAGATGATGTGGTAAATGATCACGGTCTTACCACAGGTCAGGAGGCAATTTTGTAGGAGATGCATCACATGCCAATTTGGCGTATTCTCACTACCATGCTGCATCCATTTCAGCCTGTCCCCCACTTATTTACTAAATGGATTGGAAGTTAGATCGAGGCATTCTAGGTTATTCTCTTTTTTCATTTGTAGATCTTACTACCAAGAAACCTTATCATCTTCTACTCCTACAACCATGGATACAAGAGCATAGGCTTTTTCTTTGGCATCTTGACAAACCTCTTGCTTGGTGGAAGGTTTGTCTCGGCCGTATTTGGAACAGTAAGCTCCCTCTTAGACAAAGGATTTTCTTATGCCGTTGTTTGGTGGGTGCACCACCAGTGGGCTCTTTCTTGGCTGCCAGGCATATAGCTTCCTCAGCTTGCCCATCTTGTTCACATCCGAGGGAGGCACTCACACATCTGTTTTGGACTTGCCCGATTGCCCATGATTTTCTTCCCAGATTGGGGACTTATTTTCGTGCTCATTTTTGTTGGAGAAATCATAACCAAAGAGTGTGTGCCATGTGTTGTACTAGGAGATCTAGTAGAGGTTTTATGTATGAGTGCCACGTGTCATCTCTGGAGTTATCCCATATTCACTTGGTACATGTGTGTGTGTGTGTCTAGTCTATAAAGTCTTGTACTTCACTTGTCATATCATACTTGATGATACTTGATGAATGAATGAAAGCCTTTCATGATGTCTTCATTTGAGTGTCATTTCCTCTCACCCTAGCCTATCTCTCCCTCTCTCTCACACACTATGTTTCCTTCATGGTATCAGAGCAAGTCGGCCCTGCCCTAATCTCTATCCCACCACGTCATCATCCTCTCCAGCCCTAACCCTAATTCTGCCTGTGCTGTCTCTTCCTCTCAGCCAGTTCATATTGCCTCTATTCCGTCTCTCTTCTTCTGAGCCATCTACTTTTGTTTTTTGCCTCCACAACCTGCCTTCATAGCCGCCTCCATTCATGCTCTCTTGAAGCTCTAGGTGCATTGGCAGCCTCCTTAATTGCTGGTTGGCTCATTGCGCCTGCACTTGTGGGCATTTGAGGTCATTTCAGAGCATTTCTGTTACGCTCTAGCCGAGGTAGCATGACCTCGGAAGAATCAGTCGACATTTCCCTTATAGGATCTATCTTTGTAATATATGTGTTTGCGCTTTATGTAAATGATCGGGAGGGATTAATGTCAAGGTCCTAGGTGAGGGCTGATAGCACCAGACTAGATAGATCTGAGACCAGGGGCCTAGTGCAAAGAATGTGCCTAGGGGCAAGGAATTAAATGCATCCCAAGAGAGGGGTGAAATGTTGCATTAGAAAGGCCCTATATGGATGACATGTGGCATCTAGATCTATCTAGGGAATTGGGGTCTGTCAAGGCTTGTGAGAGAATGGAAGAATTGTGGATTTACGTGATTTTGATACAGCTCTCTCTCTCAAGCTGGGAAGCCTTGGTAGAATTGGCTGGGTGGATAATCATGGTGCTACTCCCGTGATCAGTAAGTAGAAGCGAGATTAGAGAAATCTGGTTACATTTGGTATCAGAGCTCCGGGTTGTGTAGGGGTAAGGTATGGAGCGTAAGACCTGTGGGCAGCGCAAGTTAACGGGCTGAAGCGTGGTGACGGAGCAAGGGCCGTAGGAAGGCCTGTCGACGATCGTTGGTGGTGACGGAGCAATCGTGGCGTTCGTGTGGGCCTACGAATTGGAGAACGCAGGCTTTCGGAATTGAAGTTTTAGCCTGGGTCCCGTAGGTGGTGATTCGGCGAAGCCTGCAAGCAAGTGACGGGTGAATGTCTGGAAGTGTAAGTCTCCGGATACCCTCACGGAAGATCTCAGTTCTAAGGCGAGACGATCATCATCGCGATCATCTCTTGCTTGCTTTTCTCATTCCTTCATTGGGTTAAGACGAGAGGATTTTCATCGCCATCCTCCTCCGAGAATACCTTTGTCTCCCGACCAAACGAAGACAAGGCGTGGAGCGCAGACCCATATCACGATGCCCTTCGTGGATTTAACGGAGACGTGGTGGCTGACGATTGGCTTCGGGTAACATTGGTGTGGGCATCGCTGAAGGCACGGCGCCGATCGGTGAATTACAGACTACAAAGGGTAGACCAAGCCCGTAGGTTGATAGCAGACCGTACGTGCAGGCTGCAAGCAGCAGGATTCGAATTCCAGGGGGCCTTCTATCTATTTTCCCTTTTGGTTTTGGATCAGAATTCATAGACCAGGAAGGCTCTTTGTCATTTCTGTCGATTCTATGTTTTTTTTCCCTGGTTTGGTTTGCTGATACTCCGTTTGCGTGAAAAGTGACAAGTATGCATGAGAGTTTGATGCTGTAGCAGGGACAGATTGTGCAGATGCCTGTATACTTGAGTCTGAGTTAATTTGCAGGAATCTCCCTAGTATAGGGAAAAGCGGGATTCGGATATATGCCTGTGTCAAATGCGTAGTTAGTGTGCATGTGGGATTGCAGGAATTCCCTAGTATAGGGAATTGTGTTCAGAGTGTCAGTACCCTGAATTGTGTCAGCTTGTGATTACAGTGTTCTAGGGGAGTTTTTTTAAAAAAAAAAAAAAGGCCCAAAACAAAACACCTACTGAACTTAATGGAAGCAGAAGAAGGGGCTTCTAGGAGGGACCCTGGTGAATCAGGAGTCCGGCCGACCCAGCAGGGATCGCGCCCAGTAGCTCATACGTTATCTGGCAAGATTGCATTGTTGGAAGATGCCTTGCAACAGTTGTTAGCACAGCAGTTACAAGCCAATGCAGGGCAGTCCGAACTTAGGAGAGCACTCCAGAGTATGTCTGCCAGACCTTCTCGAGAGGAGAAGGGAAAGGCTCCGATGGAACCAGAGTCTAGTGTCCATACGGTCGAGCCTAGGAAGGCTAAAGTGCCAAATATTGCTAATTACAGACCGGAAAAGTATTCTGGTCGGATGAACGACCGTAGCTCCGATGTCATTGAGACCTGGCTACACAAATGGGACGAGGCGTTCGCCATTTGTGAGATCAGAAATGACATCAAAAAGATCCGCGAGGCCACCCATATGTTTAGTGAGGCGGCGGATCGGTGGTGGATTAAACAACAAAAAGACGGTATAGCATCCACTACCTGGGAGGGGTTTAAAAGAGAGTTCAGGAAACACTTCTTACCTCCTGACGAGGCATCCCGAGCTTGGGATCAATATAGGAACCTTCGTCAGAGAAATTTATCAGTGGCAGAATACACTGATAAGTTTCGAGAGAGTGTAATGAAGGTTGACGAACCCCTGCCTCAATCAATCCAAGTGAAAGATTTCATATTTGGATTGAATGACCGGATAAAAATGGAAGTTCGGGCTAAGTACGCGAACACGCTAGATGATGCAATAGCTATAGCCCTGAACTACGAGGATGCTAAGGGCAGCAAGCCAAGTGGGTTTGCACAGGTCGGAACCCAGTATGGGTATCCGAAGAAATCTGGGTTTAAGAAGAAGTGGACTAGTAAAGGGAGTGGTTCGCAGCCGAGTGGTCAAGCCAAGCAGGCGAGACCGGCTGAAACTCCCAAACCAAGTACCACCATTGGAGTGAAGAGAAAAGTAACTCCAATGGCAGCCCGGGCTTGGTCTAAGTCTCCCTTGAACCCGGAACAAAGGGAAAAAGCGAGGAGGGAAGGCTTATGCTTTGGTTGCCTTCAACCTTATCAGTGGAGAGATTGTCCACGTAATAAAGATCGTCGGATGGCTGAGATGGTGATCTCAGAGTGCGACGTGGAGATGCAGGGAAGTCCCAGAGCGGAAGAGATGCAGATTCAGCTAGCGGGATCTTCTCAGAGGTTAGTACCTTGTTTGTTCTGTGTGTCTGTTACTAAGTTAGTGACGAGTGCACCTGATAACATCCTATCTAAGCCCGCAGCAACGGGGTATACAGCCTTCAATGATACGGAGTTAATTAAAATGAAAGGGCAAGTGGCCAGTCATGATGTCATTGTGTTGTTTGACTCAGCGTCAACTCACAATGTGATTAACTCCAAGCTCGTGAAGAGGCTGAAATTAAAGACAAGTCCATCTGACTATGCGTACACAGTCAGGATGGCAGATGGAAGTTCAACTGAAGTATGGGACCAAAGGGTTACCCAGTTGGAACTTCGGATTCAGGACTATGCTGAGAAGCTTGATTTTGAAATGACTAAGCTTGCTCATGCGGATATAGCCCTGGGAATGGCGTGGCATTCTAGGAAGAATCCAGCCATTGATTGGAAAAAGCACGTATATCAATTCAAGATGAATGATGTGCTTTATGTCTTGCGAGGTGAAAGAGATATACCTCAGGGACCGTTGGTTTCCGTGATGGAAATCAGAAAGGCTCAAGTAGAGTTTTTATACCTTTGCACCGCATCGGTAGAGTCGGTGAATGATTCTTCGACTAGCACTGATGTTACGCAAAGTGATGAGATGGCCAAGCTGGCTAATCTTATAACAGAGGAGTTCTCTGAATGCTTTAGGGATGAACTACCTTATGGGTTACCTCCAGAGCGGAATGTTCAGCATAAGATTGAACTGATCCCGGGGGCAGAACCTGTAAATAGACCTCCCTATAGAATGAGCTTTACTGAAGAAGCGGAGGTGCGTAGGCAACTGGAAGAATACCTCAAGTTGGGGCAGATTCAACCAAGTTTCTCACCTTTTGCTTCACCAGTGATATTAAAGAGGAAAAAGGATGATACGTTTCGCCTCTGTATAGATTACAGAGCATTGAATAATATCACTGTTAAGCACAGGTATCCGATGGCTCGGATTGATGATTTGCTAGATGCATTACATGGAGCCGTGATTTTCAGCAAGATAGATCTTAAGTGCGGCTATCATCAGATCCGGATTAGAGCCGAGGATGTGCATAAAACCGCTTTTAGAAGCAGATTTGGTCATTATGAGTTTTTGGTAATGCCCTTCGGACTTACCAATGCTCCAGCGACCTTCGTCATGCTTATGAACGATTTACTACGTCCGTATATCGGAAAGTTCGTAGTACATTTTATTGACGACATTTTGATATTCAGTAAAAGTCTTACTGAACATCGTGAACACTTAAGGATAGTGTTCAGTACTTTGAGGAAAGCCAGTCTTTATGTGAATAAAAAGAAAACTATACTGTGTATGGTTAGGCTTGAGTATCTAGGGTTCATAATTACTCCACAGGGGGTAGAAATGGATCCGAAGAAAGTGGCTGCGATACTAACTTGGCCAATCCCTCAGAGTCTGACCGCGTTGCGATCATTCTTGGGATTTGTCCAGTTTTATAGAAGGCATATCAAAGGATATTCCGGAATAGTATCGCCATTGACTGATCTGACCTCAGATAAAGTACCTTTTATTTGGGGACAGAATCAACAAGAAAGTTTTAACACCATAAAACAAGCTGTGGTCTCAGGACCGGTGTTAAAGATAGTCGATCCCCAGAAACCGTTGTTCCTAGAAACCGATGCAAGTGGCATTGCGGTAGGAGCAGTCCTCCTTCAAGAGGGAAGGCCAGTAGCCTTTGAAAGCAAGAAGCTTTCTCCCTCTCAAAGGAATTGGCCAACTCATGAATTAGAGTTGTATGCTGTTATCCATGCTTTGAAAACATGGAGGCATTATCTGTATGGTTCAGAGTTTTATGTGGATGTGGATCATGATACTCTGAAACATTTCTGTAAACAGCCTGACTTGAGGGGCCGCCAAGCTAGGTGGGCAGAGCTCATGCAGGAGTTTAATTTAACGATTCGGTACCGAAGAGGAAAAGACAATAAGGTAGCTGATGCGTTGTCTCGCATTGTGCACAACCTGAGTTTCACGGTATTAGAGAGTGCTCTAATGACCGAGATCAGAGAAACTCAGAAGGTGGACGAGTTTGTCCAGAGCTTATGGCCTAAAGTTCATGTGTTAAAACCCGGGGAAAATGAAAAGGATGACCTGGCATCCAGAAAAGGCCAAACTTATGCAAGATATACCATAAAGGATGGTATGCTAGTTAGAAATGGCAAGGTAGTAGTACCTGGTCAGAATGATCTCAGGCAGAGAGTCATTCGACAATGCCATGATAGCCCGTGTGCGGGACATCCAGGGGTCGAGAAGACATATGATCTCGTGAAGCGAGATTTTTTTTGGCCAAAGATGAAAAAGCATATTCATGAATATGTGACACGGTGTTTCTCGTGTCAGGTAAGTAAGGCCGAGCGGGTGAAGCCACCCGGACTTTTACAGCCCTTGGAAATACCACTAAGCAAGTGGGAGAGCATTTCCATGGATTTTATTGTAGGGCTACCTGCAACACAAGGAGGGTATAATTCTATCCTTGTGGTGGTTGATCGTCTAACCAAGATGGCTCACTTCATTCCGACTAGAGAGTCTATTAGTGCCCCGCAAGTAGCGGAATTGTTTATTAGACACATATTTCGTCTGCATGGATTGCCTAGATCCATAGTGTCAGACAGAGATGTCAGGTTTACCGGTCACTTTTGGACAGCGGTATTCGAGACACTAAGGACTGAGTTGGGAATGAGTAGTGGGGATCATCCTGAGACGGATGGTCAGACGGAGAGAGTCAACCAGATTTTAGAGGATATGCTGAGAGCATATGTGTCATTGAGGCAACATACATGGGACAAGTGGTTGCCATTGTTGGAGTTTGCTTACAATGATAGGAAACATTCATCTACTGGGTTCAGTCCGTTTGAGCTGAACTATGGTTATAGGCCAGCCAATCCAACTATAGTTGGAGTACCTCAGAAAGTGCCTAGTGCCGCGAACTTTGTAGTTCAGATGCGGGAGATGCTAGCACTTGCGAGAGCTAACATCCGCCAGGCTATGGATAGAGCCAAGGTGTATGCGGATGAAAATCGGTCTATAAGAGTATTTGAAGAAGGAGAAAAAGTTTTTCTCAGAATTCCTTCGCACTCGAAGTCGTTGACTTCAGGAGAGTGTGCTAAGTTATCACCTCGATACTGTGGGCCGTGGTTAATTCTAAAGAGAATAGGCAGTGTAGCCTATAAATTAGAATTGCCACAGGGGTGTAAGGTGCACCCGGTTTTTCATGTTTCACGTTTAAAGAAATTTTTACATACTGGTGACTCACTAATCGAAGGTGTGGTTTTGTTTCAGGAGATAGAGGATATTGCAAGGCGCAAACCAACAAGAATCCTGGACCGAGGAACAATGCAAATACGAAATCGGAAGATACCCACGGTGTTGGTTGCATGGCATGGTCAGCCTCTATCCGAAGCTACCTGGGAATCCGTATATCAGTTGCGGAGAGTATTTCCAGACTTTATCATCGAGGACGCTGATGTCTGAAGAGGGAAGGAATGTTACGCTCTAGCCGAGGTAGCATGACCTCGGAAGAATCAGTCGACATTTCCCTTATAGGATCTATCTTTGTAATATATGTGTTTGCGCTTTATGTAAATGATCGGGAGGGATTAATGTCAAGGTCCTAGGTGAGGGCTGATAGCACCAGACTAGATAGATCTGAGACCAAGGGCCTAGTGCAAAGAATGTGCCTAGGGGCAAGGAATTAAATGCATCCCAAGAGAGGGGTGAAATGTTGCATTAGAAAGGCCCTATATGGATGACATGTGGCATCTAGATCTATCTAGGGAATTGGGGTCTGTCAAGGCTTGTGAGAGAATGGAAGAATTGTGGATTTACGTGATTTTGATACAGCTCTCTCTCTCAAGCTGGGAAGCCTTGGTAGAATTGGCTGGGTGGATAATCATGGTGCTACTCCCGTGATCAGTAAGTAGAAGCGAGATTAGAGAAATCTGGTTACAATTTCGTCTCCAAAACAGAGTCTGTAGTGCTACTGCTGCATAGCCGCCTTCAACAAAGCCACTTCCGAGCTATTTTCAGCACTCCAACATTCATATACCAGCCGACTTTCAGTTGAGTGACCTACTACAACAATCCGGACTGCCTTGCAGATTTTGAGACCCGCCTTTGCAGCAGCTATCTGGTCACCTACATGCCAAGAAGTATGGAGATAAGATGACAAACAAATACTCTATCTGTTGGGGTCAATATGTCTCAAATGTGGTTTTAGAGTATGTCATTGTATAGGACTACCTGCTAGGACCCTGACATGAAGTTAGAATTCAATTCTAACAACTTTGAAAAAATTAGGGTTTTTGGGTGACGTGGCAGCCTTGACATGTGGCAGACACAAGGCATCCCATGAGACACATGATAGCATGTGGGGACATGTGGAGGGCCATGCATGGACCATGGCACCACAGGAACTACAGCCCCCATGCAGCCCACCAAAATCCAAGGGGGGCCAGCCCCCATTCTTAATTGGGCAGAGGGTGGGCTGAGCCTATAAAAGGCGGCCTTCTCCCCCCCCCCCCCCCCCTCATTCCTACACAAAATCCAACGTCCATTTCAGTCCCTCCTCCCTCCTTGGTGCAGCAGCCCCCCTCCCTTCCCCATCTTGGTGCAGCCAGCCTCTTCTCAGGCTCTCTTCATGGTGCACCAGCATTCTCTCTCTTCCACCAGGCTTTCTCTCTCTACATCGGATTGTCTCTCTCTACAGTTTTAGACGTCTCTCTGCAGAAATCTTTCCTTTTCTTCAGCCCTGGAGCAGCAACAGCATCCCTTCCTATTTCCCCTACCTTGGAGCAACAGCAGCACTCTCTCTCTAAAGCATTACTCCCTCACAAGCTTTCTCTCTACTGTTCCAGCCCTTCTCATGCAGATATCAACCTCTTCTCTGCACTTTTGGGACAGCAGCAGCATCTCCTTTTCATCTCCTAGCCTGTGAGCAGCCATAACACTGTCTCTCTAAAGCATTACTCCAATAGAGGCTTTCTCTCTCTAGCCTGAAACACCTACTTCTGAGTTTCTCTCTCTCCAGCTCCAAGCTTTCATCTATTCCAGCAAGAGGGGCTGCAAAGGCATCAAGGGCACCTTAACCAAGGCAGCCAATGAGAAAGGGAGCTTGAATCTGAGATTTATGGTTTGAAATTCAGTTTTTTCATTGTGATTTCTTTCCCTCTTCTAGAGATCTACATTGTGCAACTAATATGGGCTGAAGTGACGATCATGCAAGCATCTTCCTTGCGGATTGTGGTGCCCCTAGAGTCCAGTTCTTACTAGTTCCAACATTTGAGATATCTCTTGTATATAGCTCAACTTGAGCATTCTAGTTCTGCAATTGTGTCTACGGTCACTATCCCTCAAGAGTCTACGTTTAAGTTTGTGAGGTGCATTGCACCTTGGTCTTGTATCTCCGTCTTTGCCCCTCAACCCAATTGCAACTGTGTATCTCTCTCATATGATGCTCTAAAGTTCATTTCAGTTATGCAAGCTCTTATTCATGCAATCTCCCATTCCAATTTGCATCTATGTGCACATTTATAAGTCTGTAAAAACAGCATAAAAATTCATTGGTTTAAAGCATTGAAAAGCACATAGCAGTTTCATTGGTATTAGAGCTTAGGTAGTGGTCCCGTACTTTTTGCTCTCTCTTGTTGAGTCCTTTCTCCCTTGAGTCAACCTGCCACCATGGCAACCACAATGGTCCTGATCCTCCTCCTAACCTCCACGAGTTGACTTCGCTCTTGTCCAATATAGCTCAACAAATCCAAGTTTTGGAGAGCAACCAAGCGGGAACTCGTGACTCAGGACCCCAATTCCAAGGAAGAGGCCGTGCGGACATCCACAGGGGGGTAAGTCATCCTTTGTTTCCCCTCCTTGAGGTAGAAAGCAGCACTGAAGTCCATCTCCATCAAGGCGCTCAAGGAGACAAAGCTATGCAAAATACAAAGTACCCCACAGAGACAAGCTCTTCATATTCAAAAAGTACAAGGAAGAAGATCAGCCCGAAATCTTACTAGCCTGGATTCGAGATCTCGAGTACTTCGAAGAAGGGGACAAGTATGAAGAGAAGGCGAAGCTCCATTTTGTGGCATTAGATCTACAAGACCATGCTTCTTGGTGGGCAGCCATGGGAAGTACTGGACACAGCAGGCCAACACTTAGAGGTGCTTCAAGAAGCACCTGCAAGAGCACTTCTTGCCTAAAGAGTTCAAGAGGGGCATGATGATCCAATGGGACATACTCCGTCAACGACAAGAAGAGAAGGTTAGTGAGTATGTTGCTCGCTTTTGGGATACCTTGCTGAAAGTTCAAGCTTTTAGTAAGAAGGATAAAAAGAAGCAACAAAGAAAGTTATATGCTGGTTTATGGTATACTATTTAGAATGAGCTAGACATCAATGCTCCCGCTACTCTGGAGGATACCATCAACGTGGCTTTGAAGGTGGAAAAGAAGCTGCTCTTCAACATCAAACACAGCTCCAAAGACAAGCCCAAGTTTTAGAAAGACTTTTCGAAGGAGCAGAAGAAAAGAGATCTTCCAAAGGATTAAAAGAAGACCAGCCATTCTCCTCCAAAGAAGTCAAAGAAATCCTTCAATTTCCTCTCCCTCACCAAAAGCAAAAGTACTATTCCGAGGGAAGGTGCTTCAAGTGTGGCGAACCAGGGCCACAACTTCTATGAATGCCCTGAAGCTGCCAAAACCAGCCCCAACAACAACAATAAAGAGACAGCCCAAAGCAAGAAGACTCCGGTGGTGAATAACGTGGAGATTATCCCACAAAAAGAAGGTGACACTGATGCCCATAGTTTACTCAAAACAAGGAGTCAGGTAAAGGATAAATCAGCTCTTTTTCTGCTAGATAATGGTGCTACTCACAATTTTATTTCTCTTGAGATGGCTCACAATTTGGGGATAGCCCCAGAAGATCAAGGAGAGGCCCAAGAAGCACATGGGGCTTTCATAAGCAATGAAGAAAAGGTCATCGGCAAGCTAAGAGTACACATTCAAGGATATATGGACCATCTATCCTTTATGGTGCATCCAATTCAAGCGGCTGATGTAATTCTCGGGATGCCTTAGCATAAGCAAGTTAACCCACGGATTGATTATGCAAAGAACATTCTCACCCTCCAGCATAATGGTAGGGATGTGAGCATCGCAGCAGGAGTCTCGGGAAACATCATTCCAAATGGTAAGTCATGCACTATCTTCCAATCTAATTAAGAAAATGTTCTTTCCTCATTTTTGTACGTACGAGGGAAGACATGAAGAAAGCTCAACTCCTCTTTTGCAAGAACGATTAGACTTTCTTAGGAGTCAAGAAATTCCTAGTCAACTTCCCCCTGAAAGACCCGAAGATCACAAGATCGATATAGTTCATGGATCCTCACGTCCAAATAGACCTCCCTATAGAGTCAGCCAATCTCAACAAGATAAAATCCTCAAACAAGTTCAAGAACTCTTGGATGAGGGTTTGACCCGACCTTGACCCGACCCAGTAGGTCTCCTTTTTTCTCTCCTATCTTATTAGTCCAAAAGAAAGATAAAACTTTCATGATGTGCATAGACTATAGGGCTCTAAACAAGCAGACTGAGAAAAATCACTTTCCAATTCCCCGAATACATGATATATTTGATCGTCTAGGAGGATCACAAATATTCAGCCGCATAGACCTTAAAAGTGGCTTTCACCAAGTCTGTATTGTACCTGAGGACATTCATCAAACAGCATTTCAAACAACTTTCGGGCTGTATTAATACTTAGAAATGCCATTTGGCCTTACTAATGCCCCAGCCACTTTCAATCGGTTGATGGAGCGGCTGTTTAGAAACCATTGACAGTTTGCAGCAGTCTTATTTGATAATACTCATTTTCAGCAAGAATGAAGAAGAGCATAGAGAGCATCTGAGGATTGTATTTCAAGTCTTGACTGAAAATGTTCTCTTCATTAACGAAAAGAAGAGTGAACTTTTTCTAACTGAAATTCACTATCTTGGGCACATAATTTCACACGAAGGTGTCCAAATGGCCCCGGCCAAGATACAGGCAATTGTGAAATGGCCTGACTTGAGAAATGCTCATGAGGTAAGATCCTCGCTAGGTCTATGCTCTTACTACCAAAGGTTCATCTGGCACTTTGCTGAAATTGCTACCCCTCTACATGACCTCACCAAGAAAGATTTGAAGTTTAGATGGACTCAAAAAGAAAAGGACTTCTCCAATGCTTTGAAGCATGCCTTTCTCTTCATTAACGAAAAGAAGAGTGAATTTTTTCTAACTGAAATTCACTATCTTGGGCACATAATTTCACATGAAGGTGTCCAAGATGTTTGATGTTTGCCTCTCCTGCTACCATATCAAGGGACACTGCTCCTATTCAGCCCAAGGAGGGGGAAAAGGTTATTAACAAGCCTCATGAGAAGAATGCTAAACCTGTGACACAAATTGGAAATAAGGTTTCTTTGCATGCAGGAAGTCAAGCTAAAGACAAAGGAAAGGCCAAAGTAGTTGATTCTGGCTCAAACTCTCAACTAGAGTGGCAAACTCAAAGGAAAAAGATTAACCTACGGAATAGACCTTTGCAATCTAGGCATTGGGATTAGATTTTGGGCTCTATGGACCTTCTGGACTGAACATAATATGGCATACTTGCACAAACACTTCCATCAGCCCTATGAATTCTTCAGAGCTTCCTTAAGGCAATCTGTTTATGATGCCTGTAAGGAAGGAGATCTAGACAGGTCCTGCATGGAGATAGTTTATTTGTGTTTTTGATTTGGGCTCTCCACTTTTAGGAGAGTCTCTTTGTACAATATTAATCTTATAATACATGCCCATGGAATTACCCAAAAAAAAAAAGTGTGTGTGTGTGTGTGTGTGTGTGTCTGTGATGTGCATATGCAAGGGTTCAGCAAAGCTTTTGGTAACACAAACCTTGATTATTCCTCAACCATGGCAAAGTAGTTTGTCGAAGAAGAGGTAAACCACTCATAATTATGTAGAGACATCCACCAAAATAGTATTATTCTATGGCATCCACCAAAACATTTTCATTGTATGCCATTCCCATGCAGCACAAAACCAAAGAATACATAGCCATACATATAAGGATACACATATTGAGATATACATATATAGATATACTGTAGTGATATCTAAAGAAATTATACATATACATAGCTATATAAGAAGATGTATATACAGATATATATTTTGAGATATTCGATATATACATAAAAAGATACACATATAAATAGATTATATACATGAATGAACATATAGATATATACATACATAGGGATATACATGTAAAGACATATATAAATTTACATATATCTATACATATACACGTATGAACTTGAAATGACTATACATGATTATGTTTTTTATTATGTTAGAAATAGATTTTTTATAGCACAAAGCTAGTCATCCAATAGATGGGCACTTACCAAGACTGTATGCAGCTCCTTGGTTGTACCAGGTTGAGATCTTGAGTTGGATTTGGAACCAAGTGCTTAGAACCACGTTGAATGATTGCTATCATGGGCTTGGCTAGCTCTAGTTCCCTAGTCAGGTCATTATTAAAGTGACTAGGATACAATTCCTATTATTCTTCTAGCTTCTCATCTTTCATTTTCTATTGAAGGCTGTTAGCCACCTGGATGTGTTTATTTCATTCACCTCCAAGTCCTTGGGTCAAGAGATCTTTCTTGGATTGGTGGGAATTTTCACCTCATCGGGTAGAAGTGGTTTCTCCTTGTTGAGAGGCTATGGAAGAAGATGCTCTATCAGGCTTGTAAAGCCCCCATAAGTTCTCCCGCATCAAGTTAAATCTAATCTTCATTTGCCATGTATGAAAAGCTTGACCATCAAACTTATCAATATGCAAAATGGTAGCCATGAGAGGGTCTTACCCGGCAGTTGGGCAGTGTCTACTCTCTTACAGGGCTGAAACAAGTTCAGAACTGAGAAATGATGTAGTCAAATGATAAACCCCCAACACATCCATCATGAACAACCTCAAAACTGTCAAAAATGGCAGCCAAAAACAGCAGCAACTTGGAGGGTGAAATTCGCACAGCTGATAGATCTATTGAAGGGGCTTTTCATAAAGCTTGTATACCAGAGAAGATCCTCAGCAAAGGAGAGGTGAAATGCTGCACAACGTCGCCATAGCCAGCAGCTTCAATTTCGACTGGTTTTTTGACGATTTCTCCTCAACCCGTGGACCAAATGATCTCAATCCTAACAGCAAGCAGCTCATAGCATTGTCCAACTGTGGCTAAAAGGAATTAGAGAAAGAACGACTGTAGAGGCCACATTCTCCAAAAAGTCGCCGAATGGTAAATAGAGCGGCACGGGCAATAGGGCAACAATTTCAACGAATGCTCAAGTCCAGACGTGCAGCCTATTGAGGGGGATCTCCAGCTTTGAGGGCTCGGGACAAGATGATAAGATGGTAGCTATAGGGCTCCAGAGGCTTAAGGAGGATCGTATAGCTTTGATACCATGTTAGTGAAGAGAAATGGAAGCATGATGGAGACTCAAAACATGGAAACAAAGGCACAACTATCTCGTAGATCAAATGAAATGATAGCAATATGTATGCAGCCTCTACATCCATAATGACCTCACATGCGAGCTCAGATGAAGGCCACCAAGCTCCACAATCTACTCAATCAGCCCCTAGAATCTAACAATCATCTAGGTGGCCATCTACCACCACCTACATGTGAATCTAGCACACCCACACACATGACCCTATTAGGTGTGGCCTGGAAGGCACTACCTTGACACATCCCAACAAGACATACATAGCAAGCAAAGCAACACTTATGTCGGTCATCAATGCCCAAGCATAAGTAGCTATACTGGGTTCCTAAACACCCGCGGAGCCTCTTGGGGAAGCCCAGTGCTTACTAAATATGTCAGATAAACAAAAGAGAAAGAAAACAAGAAAGGAAGAAGGTGACTAAGCAAAAATAAACAAGCAAATCGAGAAACCAAAATCAACCAAAACATAGGAATAACATCTCTCTCTCTCTCTCTCTCTCTGTCTTCGGCTCTCCGCCTAAGCCACCCCTCACCCGCCCCGCCTCCCCTCCGCTCCGCCTCAGCCCCCCCTCACCCACTCAGCCTTTTCGCCACTCTTGAGCGCCGCCCGTACAGCAGCCCGTACAATAGTGCCGCCCATACAACAAGTTGTTCAACAGCGCCGTACAGCAGGGTCGCTATACATAGCCTGTCACCATTGTCCGTACGACCTAGCCCATACACAGGTCGTCGGCCTCCGTATAGCTTGTTACCCCCGGCTGAGCTGAGCCCTTGGCTCAGCCTGGGGGGTTAGCTTCAGCGAAGGGCTTCGAGAATCTGCAAGGCCACCATGGACTTCCCAAAGGTGAAGACTTTCGCCACAACCCCCGTCAGTAAGCCCTCTTACTCCGACATTGCAACAACACCCAATCCCTATGCTTTGACCTACAGGAAAAGGATCGGATTAGACCCTCAAGAGCATATTTATCACTCGGAGCATGAAATTAGAGAGCTCAGGCTGCTAGTTGCAGCTCTTGGCAGAAAGGTGAACGAGATGGAGAACAAAGGCAAGCAAGAAATTATAGCAGAAGCTATGGAGAAATTCAGCACATTTCCACCAGCTCCAACTCTTGTCTCCAAGGTCAAGGAAATGATCAACACCCAAGATTTCAAATCTAAACCTAAAGACTCTCAGTCTTAAACTAATGTTATCAAGGCCACTTCTATTAGTTTTATAGTCTTAGTATGTACTAGTGTGATATAATAATCGAGCTGAGATGCCATGTGCACTCCTTGACCCTCTGGCTTATCCAGATGTTGTAAGTCTTTTTGACATTTTGTACTTTGTCCCATAGACCCGTGAGGTCTCCTGCGTACATTAATATGACTTTCTTTCTTTCTCTCTCTCTCTCATGTAGTAATGAAAGAAAGAAATTACAGAATGAATGAATTACTCAAAACATAAAAACTAAATGAACCTCTTACACTTATGTAATGCTTCCTACAAAGATGCAAAATTACATTCCTAACTTGGAAAGCACATGCATACTCAATCAAACACTCTTTTGAAATTTAAAGAAAAACGGGCTGTTCATCTCCCTGCTTTTTGTTTTCAGCTTATGTTCAATCATTTTAAACAGGCCCGAGACCAATACACCATAAATAAAAGACTTCATATCTAAGATTGTGCATAACCTTTTCATTATTTTTCTTGGATTATACCCCTTGTGTATTAGTAAAGTGATCAAATTACTACATTGAGTGATAAAAGACTCCTTAGTTGTACAAAGGCGGGAAAATCTATGGAATTGGGAATAAATAACTCCATATTTTACCAAATCAGAAATGTTTGAGTCAATGCGAGGCATTTTTATTATGTGTGAACCACCATAGGTGTGTTGTGAGAGACATGGACAGCAAATGGTACATGTTCTCCCTTGGTCGCCTACCAGGAATTATCATACTTTGATTAGGCATCGTTGTCCTGTGTGGGTGAAGTTGTGGACTTCCCTCAATGTCTTGCCTCTTTGTTGCCAAAAATTGCAGCCTCTTTGGGGAAGGTGGTGTCAGATTCATATTCTGTTATGGTTGCGATGGGCAATACATTTTACAAGTTGAAATGGGGTTTATTTGCAGGAGCCTGCTTTGAGTGCAAAAAGTTTGGACACATGGCTTCACAATGTCCTCTGGTCTTGCACAAAATGCCTCTAGATGCTATGCTTGCCAATATGCATCCCAAGGATACTCATGCTTCTTCTCAGGTAAAGAATAAGTCAAATAAGCCAGCAAATGCAGCCCAAGATAAGGAGAAAGCTCCTGCTGCGTTAAATGCTAATGTTTCTGCCTCGATGCCTTCAACTTCTCAATTGAAATCCAAGGAAAAAACTTTGCGGGAAGCTTGGCAGAGTCCAAGAAAATTTGTGACAGCAAGGAGACCTCTTCCCTTTCATACTTGGAATGGCTCTTCGGAACACTCCACAAGAAAATTCAGGGATTGGAATTACTTGGGCTGCAGTAACAGCAAGCCGCACTCTCTTTCCTAAGGAGGAAGTGGCTGCTCTTTTATCTTCTCCACAGACATTAGTTTCTTCTCAGGGTCGGGAGCCGGATCCTGTGGTTGAAATGCAAACTTGATCTTTTGGACTAATATGATGTCATATATAAAGTGCCTTACTCTCAATGTACAGGGTCTATGTGATCCCACGCAATGGAAGCTCATTTGGGAATATCTAGATCAATTGTAACCTGACATAGTTGCATTGCAAGAGCATAATCAGCATATGTATGCTGGTCGTCATGGGCATTTTGCTGGTTATGATATTTTCTATGCGAGAGAACATTCTTTTTCTGGTGTGGTTTTCTTGGTGAAACATGAGTTTCAGCCAGTGGTTGCTCTAAATGATAGTCAAGGCAGATGGCTGATCATCCACCAATGCCTTCTACAAGGGGAAATCTTTGAATTTGCATCGGTCTATGCGCCACAATCTTCTTGCGGGAGAGGTTTAATTTGGGCAGATATGCAAAGTTATCCCTGGAAGCAACATGCCTTTGTTTGTGGAGATTTTAATAATGCTCCTCAACCAAGTGACAATACTTCAGGGCATAGTCATATGTTAGCCTCTGAGCTTCAGCATTGGTCCAATTTATTGACTCAGCTCCCTCTTATTGATCTGTGGAAAGAATCACAGCCTATGCTGCCTGGTTACACTTTTGAACACAATGCTCAGTCTGCATATCAGGCTCAGTTGGATCGATGGTTTAGGGCTGATCCTCAGCACTATGATATTCTCACTGCCAATTTATGGGTGGATTACACTTTCACACATTCTGATCATGCCCCTTTGTGGTTGAGGATTGGCTTTCATGAGATGCCTGATGACATGCTTATCAACGGAAGATTGCTCATTGTCAACAATAGTTATTTAGAACATGAAGCATACAAGGCTCAGGTTAAAGATGCGGTTCAGCCATTGTCTCAACAAGCTACCATTGTCATTGATTTTGCTTGGGAAGCTTTTGTTGCAAAATGCAAGCAGTTATTCGTAATTATGGCAAAAGCTACATGAAAGACCTTGCGGGACAATGTTACTTAGGTAAATTTTCAGTGTCAGTCTTTGACAAAGCTGAGTCACTTCAGAAATCTTTCTTCTCAAGAAAATCGGATTTTATGTCAGGCAAAATATTATCTGCAATGTAATGATAATAGGAAAATAGCCAAACGGGAGACACGTGCACAACAGAGAGCTTTTTTGGATAAAGGCTGCTCGTCCAAAGCATTTTTTAAAGGGCTGCATTATAAAAGGCATTCTCAAAATATTTGCAGGGTTTTGTTATCGGATGGTGTTTGGACTTCTTCTAGGGCACAGCTTGCTGCAGCTTGTGTTGGGCATTTTTCTTCTCAGTTTGGGAAAGCAGATCTACTTTTGCAGGAGGTCATTTCAGCAAGGGAAAAGTTATTACAGCATGTCACTCCAATCGTCTCACCGGCACAAGCCCTGGACTTAGAAGCTCCTTTCACTGAAAGAGAGTTAAGTGATGATGTTAAATCATGTGGTAGATGGAAATCTCCTGGCTGGGATGTCTAACGGTAGAATTTTTCTTGGCTTTTTGGGATCTGCTGAAAATGCCTTTGCTCCAAATGATCAATAGTGCTTGGCAAAATCAGTATATGCCGGATTCTTGGAGGAAAGGTTTGGTCAAACTTCTTCCCAAGAAGCCCATTTGTGAATCTTTCACTGATTGGCGGCCTATTACTTTGATGCCGGTGATATACAAGATCATCACTAAAATGGTGGTTGATCGGATTAAAGAACATTTGCATGACGGTCAACATTCAGCTCAGTATGGGTTTATTCCACGACGGCATATTATGATAATATTGCTAATGCTTATGTTGGGATTGAATATGCCAAGTACACAGAACAAGGTGTTCTTATTTTGCAAGTGGATATTGCAAAGGCCGTTCGGCAAGGTTGTCCTCTCAGTGCTATGTTATATGCTATAGCCACGCATCCAATGCTTCGATATATTGATCATTTGGTGGCGACAGATATACTACAGGGTCTGGAAATTCCTGCAAGTTGCTCATTGGTTGCTCAAGCTTATGCAGATGATTCATTCTTCATGCCAAAAAACACTCAAAGGGACCTTTGTTCGCTTATGCAGGCTCTCTCTTTGTATGGACTGGCTGCTAGCCTTCACATTAATTTTCAGAAATCCCGTCTGTTGCCTTTACACTCTAAGGATTGGTACAGACTACTCTGGCCGGGGGAAATAACTCAGTTGAAGCATTACTCGACGTCAACAAATTGATTGGGTTCTTGCTAAATTGAAGAAAATTTTGGAATATTGGAAGTTGGATACTTGGCCGTTGCACGTCTGTCTTCGCATTGTTCAATCTATCTTGGTGGCTTATATTCAGTTTTCACTAAGAAGGATTTGACTTCCTTCGTGTCCACCATTATCGAGATTTTCTGGCGGTCAAAGCATGGCAAGAAAAGCTTGCGGTTACTTCCACTACGGAGATTATGCTCACCCAAAGTGCATGGAGGGCTGAATATTCTTACTATTCATGTGCACATTCTAGCCCACAAAGGCACAATGATGCTTCACTTTCTTCAAGATGATCAGCCTTAGGTTGCTAGTATGCGCTCTTTACTTGATCACATCACCACTCCTGCTTTTGGTTTTTGGCACCCCACGCAATGATATTTTCTTTTGGGCTCCATTGAAGGCAAAATCAAAGGGTGCCCTAAGGTTTCTTAGATGGTTCTGGATTGGAAGCATATTCTTTCACATTTGCACTAGAATGGACGAGACTCTCTACAAGGTAACTCTTTGTGAGCTGAGAGCATCCACTGGTCACAGGTTCTTTCTCCTCCCTTGGCCTTGTAGGAGCCCTAGCACTCTTATTTTCTTAATGCAAAAAGGATTTCCAATGTGGCTGATATTATTAAGGATGATGACACTCTTTTATCCTTCCCTTTGGCTGCTGCAAAATATGGATTGGGAATGCACAATCGTCCTGTCTGGCAAATCATTACTCGAATGCTTTAGCCATTTCAGTTAGTACCGCCTTTTGAACTTCAAGACAGGCTTCAGGATTGGACCCTTCTTCCTTTATACTCGTCCATTCGTCCATTGAAGCTGTCTCATATAACAGTCTCCTCTTTATATGAAGTTCTACTATCACCACCCTGGGTGTCGGACAAGGCAAATCAGATTTGGGCTTTCCATATCCGGTCAAATGATGAAGAGAGAGATTGAAGCAGATTTGGCACTCTAAGGTTCCCTTGCGACAACAGGTATTTCTATGGCAAGTTCTGTTGGGGGTTATTCCGTCTGGACAGCTTTTATCATGCACACGTATTGCTCCAGCTATCTGTTGTCGGTGTTTAGCTCTGATGGAATCCGTATCTCATATCTTTTGGCATTGCCCCGAGACACGGAGTTTCTTGGACATCCTTGGGCATAGATTGAGAATGAGATTCTCTCACGCTTCTTTTGGCAAAGCTTTTCTGGTTGTTTGGGATTTCAACTAGACGGCCGGATTTTGACTTGTTCTTTATCTGGGTTCGCTACTGGGCACTTTGGACTCTCCGGAAAGCTAGAAACCACAGAGTCTTTGGTGATCCAGTTTTTTCTACTTTTGTTTTCTTTCATCATTCTTTGCAGCGATTGCTCTTCGATTGTCTGCAAACTCACTGCATAGATCACGATGTATATTTGTCCTACATGGAAATTTTATCTTGATGTAATATTTCAGCTTACTAGTTTTTCCCAGGATAGCTATCTTGTAATATAAAGCACTCAACGTTTTCACTAAAAAATGTGTGTGTGTGTGCGCGCACGCGTACTGTCAGAAAATACCCAACAGAGGGTACGCACAGCGGAAGACTTATAGTAATGCCCAGGAGCTCACACAGTGTGATGTGGGGTGTGGAATCACAAACTTCTTTACTTAATGTGCGTCACATAGATTTGCAGACTCATCAATAGACAATGAACCGGCTAGATAGAGAAACCACCAAAATATATATTTCCCTCCAAAACTATGGACACAATACAAGAGAGATAGATCCAGAGTCCCAGCAATGGTGTGGTCCTCTGATCTTACCACAAGGTCCTTCTCCTATCTGTTGGCTATCTCTAGACTCAAGCCCGCGT
Organism: Dipteris shenzhenensis; assembly: GCF_047967505.1. Lineage (NCBI taxonomy): Eukaryota > Viridiplantae > Streptophyta > Polypodiopsida > Gleicheniales > Dipteridaceae > Dipteris > Dipteris shenzhenensis. The sequence continues at coordinate 3,833,270 of NC_141623.1, read as the reverse complement.
GCTCCACCTCGAGCTTATGTGGACTCTCCGTCCTTTGACCTCAGCTCCTTGCTGCCCTAGAAGACAGCCAAAGTCTCAGCCTCACACTTGAGCTAAGTCTGCAGCAACACTGGTACTCCTTCAGCTTATGGATGTAGGCCCCAAGGGTTGTGCTCTGCTGCTCCTTTCTGCTCTGCCGGAAGCTGCACTGCTGGATGTGAAATGAGGCCTGTGGCCTCTGCTTTTATAGGCCCCCAAGGGCCCCTTGAAGTAACCGACCAGCCAGCCCTAAATGGGCCGACTGGCTGGTCTGTTTCGGCCGACCAGTCTGCCTCAAAACCAGCCCTTTAAGGGCTCCAAAACTAGGGCCCTTTGGCCCACACTTCTAGGGCTTTTGGCCCTCCAATCTAGGCAAGGGCCCAGCCTATGTAAGGCATGCCACTGCCCACTGTCAGCCCCATTTACTGCTCCACCAGGCCTGCTGGTTCTGCCCTCTGCCAGGTTCTCTCCAGCCACGTGTGCAGCGCCGTACACTGCTGATGTCATCGCACCCTGCCAGGTCAGATCTAGGGCTTGTTGTCCCCGCCATCTGTTGCAGCCTTCTTCTCTTGTGAGGTGCTGCCCATGTGGCAGCCCCCTCTCTCTCTCTTCTCTAGGCATCTTCTGCCCTAGGTATCCCTTCCCCACGCTCTCCTCATTTGGGGGCTTACAGATGGGGAGGTGACCTTTCCAACACGTACAGTCCGTACAGTCGGGAAAAATCCGTACAATTTTTCGTACAGTCAAAAATTCCATATAGTTTTGTCCGTACAGTCAAAAAAACCATACAGTGGTTCAGATGATTCCCTTCATGACTATGTTGAGGCTCAGCTTGTTTATGAGGTTATGCATGAAGGGTTTGAAGACACCCGCAAAGGTTGGAAAGATCCACTTCCCACCACTGGCATTATCGTGGAAGTGGATGATATCTTTGATCCAGTTAAGGAGTATGCAAAGCATGCCATTATAATTTTCTTCCCAGGACAAATGCCTGCTGTAGCAGATGTCGGGAAGTGGTTGACTCGAACCCTGGGTGGTTCTTATGTCAAAAAAGTTCATTATGCAGTGAGGGGCTTTTTTGACATCATCATGACTGATGAGGAGCACCGTCAGGTTTTGCTGGAGCACTCTCCTCTCTTCTATGGCTAGCAGATGGCCCATGTCCTACCCTAGTCTCCCACCCGGGATTATCAGACATTGATTCGGCATCGTTGCCCTGTTTGGGTAGAAGTTGTAGATTTTCCTCAATGCTTGTCTTCTCTTCTACCTGAAATTGCAGCTTCCCTCGATAAGGTGGTATGTCCACCACTACCCAATGGAAATTCGAATCGCTTCTGCATTTTGTGGGATACATATCATCCCACTCCAGCTTCATATTCGGTTATTGTGAATAATGTTTCCATGGGGAGTGCCTTTTACAAGCTCAAGTGGGGGCTGTTTGCAGGTGCTTGCTTTGAATGCAAGCAATTTGGACACACGGCTTCACAATGCCCTTCCCGAGCTCCACGGATGCCAGTGCAAGCTGAAATGGTTCAGCCTTTGAATAAGAATGCAAATGCCTTTCCTGTAGTCAAAAACAAAGGGGTCAAACAGTTTTTCTCTGTTCAAGACAAAGGCAAGCCCCGGCTGTCTCAAATGGTAATGCTTCTTTTCTTGTGCCTTTGTCCTCTCCACCTTAGGGAAAGGGGGAAATTTTTTTGACTGATGGATGGCAAACTCCTCGCAAAGTGATCTCCCCCAGGCGACCTTTGCCTTCTTGGACTTGGAGTGGTGCATCCTCTCATGGGAAAACACCTGCTGAAAACTCTGGTGTTGGCTTGACCTGGGCTGCTGTAACTGCAAATCGGACCTTGTTTCCTGAAGAAGAAGTTGCTGCACTTTTGTCCTCTCCTCAGGCTGATGCTTCATCCCAGGGCAGAGGCCCGGACATTGAGGTGGAAATGCAGACGTAGACACGTTAGTTGCTGTACATACCTGTCCCATAACTGTAAATATGCTTGATCATCTGAAGTGTGTTACTCTCAATGTACACGGAATGTGTGATGGTCACAAATGGAAACTGGTCTGGATGTATATCAGGCAATTGCAGCCTGATATAGTTGCTTTGCAAGAGCATAATCAGCATATGTATGCTGGTCAGATAGGCCATTTTGCTGGTTATGATATCTTCTATGCTGGAGAGTAGTCCTTTTCTGGTGTGACTTTTTTGGTAAAGCACGACCTTCAGCCTATTGTGGCTCTCAATGATCACCATGGTAGATGGATTATTGTTCAATGCCTTATTCAAGGGGAAATTTTTGAATTTGCATCGGTTTATGGCCCCCAATCTTCTCGTGATAGAGCTTTGATCTAGGCTGCCATGCATAGCTATCCATGGCGACAACATGCCTTCATTTGTGTCTTCTTATCGGGCACCCTTGGACAGATGGTATCAGGTTGATCCACAGCATTGTGATGCCTTTACTCGTCAAATTTGGGTAGATCATGCTTTCACACATTCGGATCATGCTCCTCTTTGGTTGAGGCTTTTCCTACATGAAAAGGTTATTTGCATGATGGGTTGCATCCCTCCCAATCCACGTCGCCATATCACAGAGAACATTGCCAATGCTTATATTGGGATTGAATATGCCAAATTCACACAGCAGGATGTTCTACTCTTGCAGGTAGATATTGCAAAAGCCTTTGACACAGTTCAACGGGATTTCATCTCGCAAACTATGCGAGCTTTGGGGTTTGGACCAAAAATGCAGCAGGTTATTTACTAGCTTTATAGAGATAGCAATGCAGCTTGCATTCTGGGGATATCTTTGATGAGTGGACTCTTCGTTGTTCGGTCCGCCAGGGATACCCTCTCGGTGCTTTACTGTATGCCATTGCTACTCATCCTATGCTGCAATATATTGATCATCTTGTGGCTACAAGATCACTTCATGGCTTGGAATTGGATGCTAATCGCAGCATGGTTGCTCAAGCTTATGCTGATGATTCTTTCTTTACCCCAAAGAATACGCCCCATGATCTTGGTGCCTTGATGCAGGCCCTCTCTATTTATGGTTTGGCAGCTGGTCTTCGTGTTAATTTTCATAAGTCTAAGCTGCTCCCTTTGCATTCCAAAGACTGGCATAGTCTATTATGGCCTGAGGATATCATTCCACCCACTCAGTTTGTTCGTCATCTTGGTTACCCTTTGGGGTGGGAACTCACTCGCCGACAACAAACTGATTGGGTTTTGGCTAAGCTTCGGAAAAAGCTTGAGTATTGGAAACTGGCAACCTGGCCTTTGCATGTTTGTCTTCGAATAGTCCAGTCCATCCTTGTGGCATATATTCAATTTTACTTGCCATTAATCATGTTCACTAAGGCAAATCTTACATCTTTCATGTCTGTCTTTATGGGAATCTTCTGGCGATCCAAACATGGCAGAAAAAGTCCCAGGCTGCTTTCGATGCATCACATTTGTTCTCCCAAGATGCATGGTGGATTGAACATCACGGATATTCATGTGCATATTCTTGCCCACAGGGGGAAAATGTTGCTGTAATTTCTGCAAGGTGATCAGCCTTGGGCTCTTATGATTAGGACTCTGGTCACTTATATCACTCTTTTTGCGTTTGGTCATTGGCAACTCGATCAATGGGATTTCTTTTTTGGCTGCACAGATGGCACTTTGCATGGCTGCCCTTTTGTCTCCCGCTTGCTTCTTGACTGGAAGCATGTTCATTCTCATCTGGAATGGAATGGACAGCAATCTTTGCTTGGGAATTCTTTGAGAGCTGAAAGCATTCACTGGTCGAAAGTCTTTCAACCTCCCTTGGCTTTACAGGAACCTCGACGTTCCTACTTTGTCTCGTTTAAAGGCATCACCTCGGTTGCTGATGTTATAGATGATGCTGGTACTGTGCTCCCCTTTTCTCTAGCAGCCACTACATATGGATTGGGCTCTCATTATCGTCCTTTGTGGTGACAAATTACTTCTATGCTTTTGCCTTTTGTTCCGATTCCTCCTTTGGAACTCCAGGACTGGATGGAAGATTGGACTTTGACTTCTCCAAGGTCCTCTTCTCGTCCTTTGAGGCTATCTCAGATTATTGTACCTGCATTGTATAAAATCCTTTTGCCTCAACCATGGGTTTCAAAGAGAGGTGATTCTGTTTGGCGAATGCATCGCCCAACCAAGTGGTGGAGGAAAAGATTACAGCAACTTTGGGCCTATAAAGTACCGCTTCGGCAACACGTTTTCTTTTGCCGAGTTCTTTTGGGAGTGTTTCCATCTGGACAGCTATTAGCTCATCGACACATTGCTCCTGCACTTTGCCACTGATGTTTTGCTTCTTCCAAGACTATGCCTCACTTGTTTTGGCATTGTCCGTGCTCTTGTGAGTTTTTTTATCTGCTTCGACAGAGCCTACGAGCGAGATTCCCATCTGTTCCGTTTGGGAAGTTCTTTTGGCTATTTGGGTTTCATCCATCCAAACCAAAGTTTCATCTTTTCTTCATTTGGGTTCGCTACTAGACACGATGGACTTTATGGACATATAGGAAGTATAAAGTCTTTGGTGATCCTACTTTCTCTCTGTTTGGCTTTTTTAGGCATTCTCTACAGCAATCTTTCTTTGATTGCTTGCAAACCCGCTGCATAGATCATGAGGTCTTTTTGGCATAACTGAATGTAATTATAGCACCGTGTTTTGAGGTTGCTACTCATATAATATAATCAATCAAAGATTTCACCCCCAAAAAAAAAAAGTGTGTGTTTAGGGCTAAGTGTTTTTATCAGAAAATTAATTCCCTGTCCATGTAGACCAGGAAATAAATCTAGATCAGGATTCTCCACAAAAGCCTTTATACCATCAATACCGCAAGAAAAAATCATTGCTTGCTTTATAGAGTACACAAGAAAACTAGAGTACCATTGGATAAAAGGATACATTTTTATAGCTAGGCTATCGGATACATTGGATAAAAGGATAAAAGAAAACTAGAGCACCATTGGATAAAAGGATACATTTTTTTGGCTAGGCTATTTCCATGCATAATATTGTGTATATTGTTTAGGATGTACCACATAGCATGGTCAAACCACATGACCTTGTTTGGGCACTATCCATTGTTTGCCCCACGATTGCACTTGAGATATGTTCTCATTTAGTTCCATAATCCACGACCTTTTTTAGCAGTAGTAAGGTCTTATGGCTGCATAAAATCCCAAGCTTTGAATTGCAAAAAGAGTCCTCCAAGTCTCCCAAAGTAAAAAGATCAAGGGGAACAATGTTATTGACATGTGACGGTTTTCCTTCTAACACCAAGGTCTTGTAACTTTGTTTCAAAGTAGTCACATCATTATTCATACCCCAAGGACCGCCCACATTTCAAAGGTAAATGGTGCAACAATGCTAAGGTCATTCAATTGCCACAATTTATGGAGGACTTGATAGGAGAGTGTAACCTCCAGGATTCTTGGAGGAATAAGAGGATTAGCGCTTTCGTGCCAAGCATTAATCCTATAATTTTTGGACACAGAGAATAAAGGCATTGGAGCAGTATGAAAACTTGAACAAAAATTTAGATAGGTTAAGTCATGGATGGTAATAAACGAGGAACCCTCCCTTCTCCATCCAATCTATGTGTGTGGGTTGCAAGACTTAATTTTGAAAGAACCCATACAACTTTTGAACAATATTTTCACATGACGTGACTATGCATTGATGGAACAAATCATGGCCAGAGAATACATTACTTAGTAAAATTTACCCTTCATAAAGAGAAAAAATGAGATACTTGTAATTCACAATGATGTTGAAGGAGTTCCACTCACATGCATCCATCCACAACAAGGAATTGTAAGAACAAAAACCTTAAACCGTGGGACTACATGCTTTGTTGCCAAACTCCAATTGTTATCGATGTCACAACAACAAAATAAATTACAATCTCATTAGGGGGTGCCTCATGAGGGATTTCCATATTGGATTCATATGCTTCTAGATGCTCCATGTCTCGTATTAATTTAATGTGATCAGTCCTTTTGTAATCACCGTACAAGATCTCACAATGAGTGAAAGTTTGCATCAATCTATACATGATGGATCATGTTGATTAAGCTATTTTAGCATCCCACATATTAATGCCTACCAGTCTATGGATCATCACTCCAATTTGAGGGGCGATTCTGACCATTGAGCAAAGTACAGACGATTCTGACCATTGAACAAAGTAGAGACCTTGGCAAATCATAGCATGCATTTGCTACCAAGAGGAAACGAAAGTTTTCCATAGGTGTGTGCTTATATGGGGCCATCCTTAAGACATTTTAAAATGTATAGTTCTAAAAGCTATGTATATAATGGCTCCCATATAGCTCATACTGGCCATTTCTATAAGCATCTTTGTAGTATTATATTATACCCATAGTAATGAGGTATTGCCTTGATGCTTACCTGAATAGTCGTAGTATGCATGTATATATATTATGGCCTCTCTATCAATTAGCCGATCACCTTTCAATGATCACGCTACACCATGACAACGATCATGGTATTGAAGAGCCGTGCATGCTTTCACCTCCCTTCTTTTTTTTTTCCCTCCTCTCTTCATTGCTTCTTTGCTCTCTCTGCAACATAATTCCAAGTAATACTTCACATCTTACATCACCTTTTGGCTTAGAGCATACAATCGATCATCACTATTTACTTCGTATACAATTGTAGAATTGTACGTAAGAAGCTTACATAAAAAATGTAGTATATAGTCACTTGCTAGTAAGTGAATCAGGATCGGGTGATCCCACGACTTGCCATACCTCTTATGGTTGAGGATCTCACTGTGTTTTTGCTCATGAACTAGGGAGACCCCTTCTGAACTTCCGTGTCAATGTTTATATTCTCTCAAAAAGGCCCTATGCGCTATGTTTGCCAATAGTTTATGTAGCCGATTGCCTCACCCAATTATACATTATATGCAATCCAATCACCAATTACTTGCATCGACTATGCTCTACATTATTGTTTTTTTAACGTGTATACTTTTTCGCCAGCAACAAGTAGATACAAGCGATGTTGACTGCCACTAGTAAATCATGGAACCTTACCTCTGAATGTAGACTTGCTAGTTGCTAGCGCCTTCCTTCTTATCGTTCGATTAGTCTTCTTCTTTCTATGTCCACTGGCGTTACGAATCCTTTCCGCAATCTCCAGCCCAAGTGTGTGATGCTTGGAGACTTATGTTCGTTTCCTTATATAGCTCACGCAATGCTTTGAGGTCTGCAATCTCCAGCTACCGATCCTGGCTTTCACAACTATTGTGCCGCATACCTCCATACACGTCTGATGTGAGCCCGGTTTCTAATTAGCCGCCTCTACTCTCTGCGGCTAATTCCTGCTTCCCATTCTCAAACAACGGCGTATCAAACCCATGAGTATCATGTATGTCACGATCTTTACAAACAATGGTGCATCAAACCCGTGAAAGACAGCGTTGCATGAAAATACCTCATACGCAATTTGCAAGAGGATGTTGCAATGTGTGTGCAGACTTTGCTTGCTTTGGGTCACCTATTCCAAATCCCATTGTCTTGTGACATAAGGTCGTAATCTCATGGAACTATTGGGCTCTCAATCATCTCTCTAACTCTGGTCTTCAGAGCTATGTGAGAGCGATGCGGAGAGAGGTCGACCATCATGCCCTTATATATGCTTCTGAATCACCACCCAACCAACCGACTAGTCGGTTAATCCTCCAACTACCATGTTGTGCCAACTCATTGCAATGACGACTCAAGGTTAATCCAACCAACTGACTAGTCGATAGTTCCTCTGACTGCCATGTTGCGCCAACTCATTGCAATGACGACTCAATACATTCCCACAAAATCATGCTCACATATGTAATCACAAATGAGCTGAGACACACTTCACTTGTTTTTTGGACAAAAACTTTTCAATGTACCCCTTAGTGATGTGTATCCATCCATAGTGGTTTTTATCCTAACTAAGGTCGGTCCTCCCAGGGCTCCATTATAATGCGTTCACTCCCTTTTTTAAAAAACCTTCTTTTTGCTATAAGCGTCTAACAAAAAGTCTCCCTTTCAACATATATTACATAAGGTTGGTCTCTTAATGCATTTTATATATATATATAACCACACAAAATGCACACTTCTACCATATCCCACGAACACCACTCTGTGTGTGTGTGCGCACGCGTGCGTGTGTGTTTTTGTGTGTGTGTTTGTGTGTGTGTGTGTGTGTGTGTGTGTGTGTGTGTGTGTGTACAAACGTAAGGCCTACTTCTTGAATCGTTTGGGTATTTCTACAGTGGATGATGTGGTTGATCAACGGGGCTGAATTCTCTCTTTCCCTAAGGCCAGCACATAGTATTCTTTGGGAGTGCATCATCGGTCTATTTGGCGTGTTATTGCCACTATCTTGCAACATTTCCAGCATGTACCCCGCCTATTTACCAATCTTCCTCTTTTGAATGGGAAGTTTGATTGGGGGCTTCCTAGTTTCTCCCCATTCTCCTTTGCAGATCTATCGACCAAAAAGAGCTTGTAATTTCTTGCTTCCACAATCATGGATTCAAGAGTATGGGAATCATTTTTGGCTTCTCAATAAGTCTCTTGCTTGGTGGAAGGCTTATCTTCGAGGCATATGGAATAGCAAAGTTCCCCTCTAGTAGAGGGTATTGTGGCGTTGTGGTGGGTGCACTACTTGTGGATACAAAGATGGCTCTCAAGCATATTGCTTCCTCGATTGGCCCGACATGTTCGCATCTCACGGAGACGTGATGCATCTTATCTGGACTTGTCCTACTGCTTGTACATTTCTTCCCAGATTGGCAGCCTTTATTTGAGGCCGCTTCCCTAGGATTTCCCTTTGGTAGGCATTTTTGGTTGTTTGGTAGATACACTTCTACACCAGATTATGCTCAATTCTTTCATTGGTGTGGCTACTCGGCATTGTGGTCTCTATATCATGCCCACAACACTCAGTTGTTTGGGCATTCTTCAATGGAGGTAGTCAATCTCTCCAGGATGCCAGTATTTTGGGGACCTTTCTGCGGCTCGTTGGAAGTGTTTTGCTACTGCTTCTAGTTCTTCTAGTAGAAGCTGCTCTTATGGGACAACTTTGAATGTAATTTAAGTTCCTAATGAAATAGTGCTTCAACAAAAAATGTGTGTACATACATATACATAAGACCACAAAACCACCTTTCTCATAGCAAAAACGTGGGAGAAGTAACAATTGGACCATCAAGACAAACAGGCCACGTTATGGATGCTAGCACCCAAACTCGAAAAACAATGGACTAAGATCAAAGAATGCTGCCATACCACACCTCAGCAAGGTCTAGATCCACTAGACATCCCATCAATAGGGATTCCTATTAAAGGAAAGAAGAAAAGAAAGTATGCATCCAAGAATGCATGTTTCTTGAAGAAAAAAAAATCATGTAGATGAACTCACAGGAGACAAGCCCTAAATGTTCAAGCTTTAGAGGCCCCTTAGACTTCAGATGCCTTGTCTGCTCTTTCCAATTCGGAGGCGCAAGCCAGCCCATCTCCACCCCATCAAATCTTATTCCTATCGAGCCAACGCAGTCTACTTCAAACTCCCCCCATTGAGCCCATTCAAACCCCTCCAATTGAGCCCACTCTATCCTCTCCAAAGCCTCCTTTTGTTGCGCTGGTTTAGTCCCCCCTTGCCCAAAGCACCCTTTCAGTTAGCCTCGCCCCTTCACCATGCCCCTTCTTCAATAGCCTGCCTTCATCTCCTTTCCCATTAGTAGCCCCCTTCCCAAGTGCATTTCTTCTTCCCTAACCAAGCCAAGGATCTCCTCATTTTTGGCCGGCGGTTGCATCCCTGGACGTATAGGGATATTCCATCGGACTACCCCCACACCTTGGAAGTCACCTTTATCATCCTTCAACCATAGAAGAGTGGATCGGTTGGGTTACTTCGAGCTCAAACTACCGAGAGTATGGTTCATGTTCTCCGCTTCCAATGAGAAGGTGTGGAGCCCATGTCTGTTTAACCACTTCCTACATGCTCGTAGTGGTTGAGTCCTATAGGCCGTGCCCTTTGGATTATGCATACCCTATCAGCCCACTATAGGCTTCTTTCTACAAAGGCTTTGCTCGTAGTGGAGCAACTATTGAGTGCATTACGATTGGACCCACTGGCCACCCCGCTCAAGATGTCAAAGTTTGGCACTTCGATTAGTAATTTGGATTTGGTGTCTCGGTATCAATGGCATGGCCTTATCAAGTAGGACTAAAACCAATCATGTCTCTTATAAGTTGCCACACCAACACTGACTACCACCCTCCAAACACTTGTTGAAGTCAAGCTTCTTTACAAGATTTGACATCCCAAAGAGCTCTATTTATGGCACCCAACCTTCTCCATGAGTTTGGGTACTATTCAGCATTCAGTACTATTTAGCATTTAATACTATTTATCATCTACTATTCAATACTCTAAGTTAGCCATGGTGAGATAGAACGACTACAGTTTCCATGATGGAGCCCAGCAGCAACTACAAAGGTAGGACGAGCTACAACCGGTCTTGGTTGGTAGCTCCATGGATATTCTCATGTTGCATGAGCATATGTTTTGTGTGAAATATTGCAAGGGTGGTTGTCTTCTTCCAAGAACAAACGCTTCGATCTCTTGTCCCCAAAGGTAGGTCGGATTGTGCATCTCTATTGGAGCCTCACAAGCTCAAAGATATTTAACCATGCAGAATTAATAGTTGATAGAGCATGTATGGTAGGCCTCAGCATTGGGAATCTCAAGATTCATATCATGAAAGTTTGCGCTCCAGCTTGCCAGCAATAGGGTGGGCCCTTTTGTTGGTAACTAGCAAGGCTATTGTCAGAGGTGTACTATAGGTGGCACTACAAGCCATTCATAGCATGTCGAGAGACGCTTCACTCTTCACCACTCACAATAACAACACTACAAGTCATTCACTCAAATAGGAGAGCTGGTAGAGATTGTCATATCGTATGTCTGCTTGCACCTTTCTTTCTTTCTCTCTCTCTCTCTCTCTTACAAGTCACTCTTGATTGAGAATGAGAGTGTAAAGCATCACTTGGGCTTGAACTCACAAGGAAACATTCTCTCTCTCTTCTTGATTGAGGATGAGAGTGTAACACATAATTTGGGCTTGAACTCACTAGGAAACATTCCATGGTGCTTGAATGTGCAGTCACGTTATCAAAGCGAATAGGACTGCGTTGAGACACCATGTCATAAATTTGACTCTAGATTATGGAGCTTTGTACCGCCAGCATGGTACATCACAGGCACTTCCAAAGCTACCACTTATGGGACAGCAAAACTCCTTTTGTACAGACTTCATATTAGAGCTGTCATTATAGCCAGAAGATGTGCAAGAAAACACTGAAGTCGACCACGAACAAAACAGAACTATGAAATGGTGAGACATTAAAAGATTAAGTATACACTGCCATTGTGATTATGGTAGAATCCCTAAAAGTCAATTCATACCTGAAGGGCACAATAATTGCTAAGAGAGTACAAGAACTCTTCGCTTGCATTCTCAGAAACAATTTTTTGCATAGCATGAGGATCTGGATTTAAAATCTGCAGGACAAATTCTGGTCAGCACATGCAAGAGGGATATTTCCTGCTTTCTGTGTAGATAAGAATCCCTGTTGCTGCACCATGGAGGACACTTTTTTACAAAAGCAACAAAGGATATCGAGACATTTGACCGTGATGTTTGCACTGATCACAATGACGGCATACCTGCGGAATGCATGCAATGATTCGATCAAGGGAAATGCAATGTGTCCTGCAGTAAGCAAGCAAGTCTGATTCATGAAATTCAACTTTGTCAAGCAGACTCCTGCCTTCATGGTCAAGATTAGGTACTCCTTCGTCATCGAAAGCATTCAGATACAAATTGATCCAAGCAGCTTTAATTGCTCGAGGATTTATATCAAGGCCATATACCTGTGGCATGAAAACCCAGAATTTTCATTTATTCTCATGTAACAAAATCAAGATGGAACAGAATGAAAACCCAACAGCTGGTAACTTGTTGGAAACACACAATACAAATCCTGTAGCATTGTGAGCAAATGCTACCTTCCGTGGAGACCATTTTTCGGCAACTGCGATAGAAATCCATCCATTTCCACAACCAAGTTCAGCAACATCCCGATCTCTAAAGGTACTGTCTGATAGCCTGCTGATGCCCTCAAAAAATGTGAAAGACCAATCTTCTGGAACAAAGATGCTTGGAAGCTCCAGTAAAGTAAGGCTTTGCCTTGCTTCTCGGAAACCTGAGAAAAGATCATGTATTTTTTGGAAATATTGCACCATTAAGAGTAGATCATGGGGCCTCCAAGATCGAACACACTTGCTGATTTTAGAAACAGTTCATCTCAAATATACATCTAGATGAATACAGGAACATGCCCAAAATCATCCTCTAAAAACAGAACAGAGCAGTTTCAACGACATGACAGTCACCCACAAGTTTGACACCCCAAAATCGCACCCTAAAAATAGAATAGTGCAGTTTCAACGTCATGGCAGTCACCCACAAGGTTGACAACCATAAACTCTATCATGCATAGCAGGGACTACCTACTATTACATCCCCATGGATTGTCATTGGTGCCCCATGGTGGGTGTAGACCATGTATAAACATACAATCTCACGTGAACATACATATTCGACCACACACACACACACACAAGTGCTCATTTATAAAAAGGTATTCACACTGAGCTTTTGTCGGCACGCTGGAAGCGAAGGGCAGAATCAGCTGTGACAAAGGCTAGTACTAAAGGAGTCAAAAAGTGGTTCGCATTATTTTCATCTAAGCTACAACTACTGATGAAGACAAGTATTTCATCTTAGTCCCTCTCAAACAAGCATTTCTAAGTAAAGAGCCCTATTAAAGATAGCTGATATGGCAACACACAGCTGCAAATACAAAGAATTGATCGGAATATCAGCAAGCAAAAACTTGAACAGAAACTTCAAAAAGTGAAATTTGCATGTCCCCTAAGACTGCAACAACGCATATCTAGATCAATCGGGACCATGCCCATAATCATTCTCTAAAAAACCGAATATTGCAGTTTTAACTGTGTTAAAAGTTATCTATATTCCCCACATCACATTAGTTGAGGTTTGCAATCATTTGAAGGCAAAAAATCAATTCTTTTCACGAATTTGTTGAGATAGTAAGAACAAAAATGCCACTTCGAATTGAGGCCAGTCTGTTCACATAGCAACACAGGCTAAAACAACTATCATATTAACAAACCACCTTATATTATTTATTAGGAATCTAAACCAAATTTCTAAACAACCACACTACAAAACACTGGCATGAATGGCACTGTGACAGTTTCGACAAAAGCAACCTGACCTCAGAAGCAGCCTGCCTTTACGCTTTGACAAAAGCAGCTGGATAGTGCAGCTCGGGCTGAGCAAGGTGACTGTTCATTGTAGGCTCAGCAGCAAATGGAAACCTGCAGGAAAGCTGCTCCTTCATCTAGCATAACCTCATCTTCTAGGGGTCACTCAACAAGAAATGCAGCAAGGAAGGCAGTAGGGAAGGCAAGCAGGGGAACCTGCAATAGAGGAAGTGGAGTGAGATCAAAACCATTGGTTCGAAAGTAAGGTTGGACCTCCAACTGATGCACCCAAAATTATATACGATACCTGTGTTGGTGCAACCCTTGAGTAGCCGGCTATTGACCCAATCTGAAATCTTCAGGATGGTTGATTTGGCCTCCATGCTACTTTCACACTTCGGCCAACAAATGCTCCATTCAAGGGGGCTGTATTTGTGGGTAGAAGAGTCAATCGAGCTTGCTTGGCTGCTTTAGTGGAGATGATGTCCTCTAAACTCTCGGAATCTACCACAATCATGACTTTGACCACCATTTCGGCCATAGACCTAGAACATGGTGAGAAACTCATGAGGCCCCCCCTTTACTGGCCCCCCCTTTACTGATCTTCAAGCTCCTTGATGACAACGCAAGTCGTCTTTGTTGCTTGAAAGTGTAACTAACCCAACTGGTGTGGCCATCTCCTCGCGGTGTTCTTGAACTGCGGGCAGTCACACTTCTTGTGGGCCTATGCATGACAGTAATAGCAACGGTTTTCCTTGTTGTACATGTTGCATGTCTCGGTGTCCAAGAAACCTCCGTAGACATTGTTGTCGTTTACAATTGTTCTTAATGCTTTGCTGCCCATTCCCAGGCTTCTTTCGGTTGTTGGAGCTACTGTCTCTATTTAAAAAAGGAGTCTTGGTACTTTTTATTGCAGGCCACATTGGGTCCTTGATGATGGATACCGTGGCAAGATGGAGGCGGCGTGGTTGCTTGCCATACATGAAACACTGGACTCGTGGGGAAAGATTAAGGCCCCCCCATGCTGCTAGCTGAGCTCCACCTGCAGATGTCACACTGGAAGGTGCCTCGGTGATCACGGTCCCTCATGCCTCTACAGCCGCCTCGCACAGCCTCTCCTATCACACACACCAATGCCAGGCATAGGTGGCGGAGACACCTGGCTGCATTGTCATGTATTCGCAACATCCAGAAGCAATTTCTCCACCTCTTGAGGGCCTTCCACGCTCCAGCAGCGCAACCAAGGGGCAGCTGGGTCGCTCCTGGTCAGAAGGCTTTGCTGCAGGTCGCATCATGACACGACCAAGTCAATCGGTTGACCCAACCAGCAGGTCGGTCAACCTAGATATTGTTATGTAGGCTAGCTATAGTTAGGCTAGTTCAGTTACGTTCAGTTTGGGGTTTCACATATATTTTGTACTTCTTAGTTTTTCTTGAATGAACTAAGTTCTACTCTTCCTTAAGAGTATTATACAACAGATATGCTTCTTGAATGGGACACGTTGACCCTTTATTCATGCTGAGATTGACCAGAAGTCTTGCCTAGAAGAACTGCGACATGTTTGAGTTATTCGGCATCCATCCAGTATTAGCCCATCGACTAGATGATGAGCAAGGGCTATGCCCTATTAATGTTCCTGGGTTGGGAAGACGTTATACCCAAATTTGTAAGCTCCTACATGAGGAGGTGTAGTATAGGTCCTAGAGATATTTTTCAGGAGGGCTATTCCTCTCATAGCAATCATCAATGTGGAGACCAAGGGGTTCATTGGATGTCAATGCTCTTCCCGCGTGATGCTTCATGCGCAAAGGGGAACCACATGGGATCCCACACCTACTATTTATAGGCCAAGGGCTGCTCTATGGCAGCCCCTTTAGGCCACCTTCTGTCCACCATGTGAGCCATGTACAGTGGCCAACTTGGCCAACATGTTGTCACTATCCCCTTGATGGCTGCCCCATATGGGCAGTTAATGACCTCAGAAAATAGCCTATTAGCCACCAAGATGTCCCAAAACAGAACAGAATGCATGCGATTGGGTTTTGAAAAAGCAAAGGACAACTTGGATTGGCAATCCGCAATAGAGATGGAGATGGAGTCCATTAGGAGGAAACTAACCTAGGATCTAGCTAGCGAGACTAGGCTGCCTGTAAGGTCATAGGGACCAAATGTACCTATAAGGTCATATGACAAAATGATGGTGGACGAATATACGGCCCGGTTATTGGCCAAGGGATTTGCACAGGGCTGGGCTAACAAAACCTTCATTCCCATAGCAATAATGGAGATGTTATAGCTCATGATCACACTTGCCTCTCAATTGGAGTGGTCCATTTACCAAATGGATGTCATGTCACCTTCTTGAATCAATAATTTAAGGAGGTCGTCTTTGTGGAGCAGTCATTCAAATTTTCGGCCTAGAGAGACAAAGTATGTACGCATCAAACAGTGCTTTATGGGCTGACACAGGTGCCACATACATGATATTGATGAGCTGATGAGTATTTTGTCTAGATCAAAGTGCCTCAGATGTACACCGATACCTCTATGTAGAGGGGGTGTTGACCTTGTACATGGATGACCTGATCACCATGGTACTGATGGATTGATGAGTCTTTTGTATAAATCCGAGTGCCTTAGATGTAAACCTATGCCTCCACTTAGAGGATGGTGGTAATCTTGTACATGGATGAACCGATAATCATGGGACCACCAAGAGAAAATCGAAGAAGCGAAGATGAAGTTGACGCCAGAGTTCAAATTGATTGATCTCAACCTTCTTCACTATGTTCTAGGCATCAAGCTATGGCAGGAGCAAGGATGGACATTCATCTCACATGAGAAGTGTTGCCTGGAAAGCCTCCGGGCTGAATCCCAGAGAGGGAGTTCATGTAAGAGATCTATTGTTTGCAGTTTTGTTCTTGTAAGTTTGGTCGACCACCTTGGGTCCCTCAACTTCCATCAATTGATCTCATCATCGACTTTCACGAACTTCAAAGTCTCAAAGAAAGATTGTCAAGCCCTGATAACTTTTGTGCACCCAGTTTGACAGCCACCTAAAAGGTGATGTCATCGCCTGGGATTGAGCATCCCGGACAGAACAATTCATCACCATACATGGCAGAATCTCCTTGTAACCACGACTGTCTGAGACATCCGCACATTTGATGAACAGAGCATCTAGAAGCAGCGAAGCCAAACTTCTGGAATGAGTACACAGCCCCCCGAGACTTGCATCGCTGAAGCAGCCTTTCTACACAGCAGGGCTACTACAGATATATCATATGATAATGGGGACGTTGAGGAGAGCACCCAAGGGGTGCTCACTAGGAAAGTTGGAAGTAAGAGAACCTAGAGTCCAGAACAGTAATATCAACAATCTCTCAAGGAAATTTGGGCAGTTACACTAGGCTTTAAGCTTCGCACGATTCTCCAGCTCTTTTATTAAATCAACCAACGCTATACTCCCAATTGTTTCCTTCCAACATGAGTAGAAGCCAAAGCTCGCCCGGAATTACGAAGAACTCTGCGCTTCATGAATACATTGAATGAATCGGTTACATATTCTGTGAAACACGAATCGCTTCACTTTCCCAAGCAATCTCATTGTGGATTGCAACCTCGAAATTTCGATCACTTATTCGTCATAACAATAAAGATTCGGAGAATAACGAGAGCTAATGTGCATCCGTCCTAGATTTGGACAAAACACGAAGCCATCAGAAAGATTTCATCTCAGGAAACTTTTTAAGATGGCGCGTTCCGACGCGAAATGCAACGCAATGAAACCTTTTCCGGGAAATTCTTGCAGGCATTTCAATCTCTAAGTTCAAAATATAATACTTCGGTGAGAAAAGCCATCTTGAGAAACTATCCCTTGAAGCATCGACAACAGTCGGGTGATTTGAGCTCTTCTAACAAGCGCGTGATCACACAAAACAGCAGCGTGCATTGCAATAGCGAAGATCAATTACATTGATACAATGCAGAAGCTCCTACATTGCTAGAGGGTTACCTTCGTAGCCTTTCAGAGAGAGCTGGTGGATGCGGAAATGGAATACAGAGAGGCTATCGGATCGATCTGGCAGCGCATCGATGAATTTTTGAACTGCAGCCAAAAATCTTCGCGCTTCAGCTCGAGTGTTGGCATCTTGTAGCCTCTCCAGCACGCTTTTCAGGACGCTGTAGGCCTTGTCACCAGATTGTCTGCATTCTTTGAGAAACTGCTCCACTTGCACCTGAGCCATGTCCCCAATCGTGGGACTGAGGATGTGATCCTTCAGGAGCAACGAAAGCACCCGCGACCGGCCGTATAGATCGCAGTCCCCTTAAACGATCAACCAAACATGGCGGATACCTTCGCTTTGGACAAAGGAGCGCTCTTTCCCGGTCCTTATCAAACAAGTGAGTACAAGTACTCGTGAGCCCAAGGAAAACAATTGTCAAGATAAATGAATGATTAATTTGCAACACCTGTAATGTAAGCCCTTGTATAGGAAAGTTCTAATGATTTGCAAACTTCGTGTGGAGAGAGAAAGAGAGAGTTCTTAAAAAAAGAAAGTGTGTGTGAGTGAGTGAAACTCCCTATGTGTGTGAGAGATAGAAAGAGAGTTCTTAAAAAAAGAAAGTGTGTGTGAGTGAGTGTGTGAGAATGAGTGTCTTTGAGAAAGAGAGAAAGAACCAAAATAGAAGGGGGCCACTTGGCAACAAAGTGTGTGGGACACTTTTTAACAAAAATGTAACTAGAGCACTTCATGGAAGGCATTACTAACAAACTAGGACTTTTTCATGACGACTACATTAGACTATGTCAAGTCTCTCATATTATGATATTATTACTTTTTTGGCCCTAGAAGGGGATTATGGAATGGGTGTGGTTTTGTATAGAGAAAGGTTTTCCTTTGAGAAAAGTCATGTTGACTTGTTTAGTCTGCTATTAAGTGTAATTATATTGGTAATTGTAGTTAGTTGGAACTTTAGCTTTAGATTGTGGTATCCCATGTTATTCCCCGAGCGTAACTTCTCTTTCCTTTTGCAGGGCCTAAGTGACATTACCACCTTGTTTTACTCTTCCCTATTGTGTCTTTACGAGGTGGACCTCCATCGTGCATTACATGTTTAGTATATCTTTCATTGACCCAAGTGAATTGGTCCTTAATTTTTTACACTCCTCTTGTCATGTTCAAGTCACCTTTTAATTGGACCTTGGAATGCTTCTACAAGCCATTGTGTAGTTAGCATTTCCAACCACCTTCATAGAGTAAGCAAGTGATGCCTCTCATTCCTTTATTTCTTATAAGGAAACAACAAGAAAAGTCTTCCACACGTCCCTCAATCTCAAAATGTAAAGGGTTGAGAACAATTAAAAATTGCCTCCTCTGATCTGTCTAACTCTGTAGTCTACAATCTTTGCTCTCTCTCCGCTTTCCACCCGCCATCTTCTCACTTTGTGTGGGCCTCCTACGTCACCTCCTCTTCTTCCCTTTCATCATAGCCTACCATCATCCCTTTGATTGCAACCTCCACCTCATTGCTTGCCTGAGGCTGATTAAGTCACATGTTTTCACCAAGCTAGCTTCACAAGGGTTATTTGTGTTGGTTATTATGTGTTTTAGGTTAGTTGTTTGTTTGGATTACATAAAGATCCCTTCACTTTTAGTTGGGATTTCTATGGTACATGTTTGTTCCTTTTGCATGTGATATTTCATCCCAATTTGTAGTATTAACCTAATTGGTTGCATGCTAATTACTTTTTTTATTTCAAAGTTATGGAGTATATATGTAGAGAGAGTAGTTTATGTAGTGCCAATTATGCAAATGTCTCAAAGCAATCCAATTTCAATTGTACGGCGTGTTCTTAAGGGGCCATGAGTCATGTCTATCTTTTGTACCCTCTTGCGATGATTATGTTACTTATGTTCCCATCAACTTTATGGCCTACATGAGGGCATTTTTGAATAAGGCTTGTTCGTGCATGTAATTCCTTGGCATACCACTTCATGGTGCAATGTCAAAGGCCAAAAAGGAGTCAAATATTTATCATCATCATTCCAATAAGTGGAGGGTTTGATTGAATAAAGCTTATCCTCAAAGTCACACAAAGGTGCTCCCCATGTGTTTCAATGACATAGCCTTCAAACTAGAACAACCTCACGTCTTATAATGCTTAAAGAAGAGCAAGGTAAAATGATTTTTGCTTCGTTTTCAAAGAACTTTGGCCAAAAAGAAGAAACAATCATTATTGCTCTAAATTATCCTCGAGAAGTTCCTAGACAAAGCATGATAGGTGATGAATGTACATGATTTCTTAAAATGTCAAGGCATGGTGAAACTTCACTTATAAGAGAAACTAATATTGATGAAAAAGGACAGCATGCACTTTACAACAAATGGTCCATCATATTAAAAGTTGGTTGCCATAGGATACTTAGTTATGTAGCCAAGCCTTTCACTTGGATGAAATTATTTTTTATATGAAGACAACTTCTTGATCAAAACTATTAAGGACCCTTATGAATTTAAAAAGAACCATGTACCATGATATATTATCTACAAAGTAGATGCAAACACACACATACATACTCATTGGGCATGCATGCATATGCATTGACACGAATGCTCACACACATATGCACGCATGTGTGTACATGTGTCCATGCGCACCCACACACACATGCTTGTATGCATACATGTGTACATGCACTTGCACACACACGCACATGCATACATATGCATCGACACAAATGCTCACACAAATATGCGCGCATGTGTCCATGCGCACCCACACACACATGCATGTATGTATACATGTGCACATTCACTTGCAGACACACGCACATGCATGCACATGCACACACACACCTACACATGCATGAATATGCACGTGTGTGCGTGCACCCACGTGTGCACACACATAGATGCACACGTGCACATGCACACACACAAGCATACACATGCATAAAGAGCACACACCAACACATGCACACACAGCATGCATCCATGCATGCAAACACACATTACTTACTTTACAAATTTGATTTGTAATTAAGATAAAAAATCTACCTATAGAATGACCTCGGATTCTAGCTTTATTTGTTCTAGATTTCTAAATTCTACGAGTCTATGGCTAGTGATTTCGGGTTTTGGATTGTGGATGTACTAGTTCTCTATACCAAGTTTTGATTTTGATTATATTAATGGATCTACATGTTGTGAATACTAGATATCTAGATCATCTTAATACATATCTCAAGTTTTAACAATCCAAATATAGGATCTAGATTCAATTCTTATAAAATTTGGAGTTTAGCTGTAACTTCAAATTTAGTTTCTAAGATTCCATTGCCAATTGTTTTCAAAACTAGATTCAAATGTACTAGCTCTATGTAACAAGTTTCTAGTTCTCTTATTTGAGGCTTCAGATTTGTGTATTCCACATGCAGACCCAAATCCTCTTGTTACATATTCCGGGTATCAAGAATTTGGATACTAGAGGCAGATCCATGACTTTTGAATTCTAGGTTTGAGATTCTACATTGCCTCATTCTAGATTTTGGTTTTAATTCTTTTGAAATCCATATTTTGAGTACGGTAATCACACTAGTCCAATGTTTTATTTGCAACGGGTTTGGGCTTTGGACTCGATGATCTTGGGTTTGGGCTTTAGGCACAATGATCTTGGGTTTTGGTAAGTTATTTTTGGGATTCTAGGTATATTCCTTTTGTCTCCACGTTTAGCTAGTCTAGATACCACATCCACGTGTCCCAAATTTTGAAGTATTCTAGAATTATGTATTACTAGTCTCAAGTCCTTGGTTATATTGGGAAATGTTTTCTGGTTATTTGGATGCTAGCTTGAGATCACAAAAAATGAATATGCTTGTTTTAAATCACGAGTTTTATATATGAGGAGTATGGATTCAATGTCCCATCAAATTAAGTAAAGGCTCAATGTTGCCATCAAGGATTAAATATAAGGATAAAGCACTATAAAACAATCAAATTCCTAGTAGATCTTCAAAGCTTGACACCCCCTAGAACATGTGGACCTACACAAGGCATCTTTGAAAGAGTTTTCAATAATGCCTATCTTGAAAAATATGAGATAACCTTTCAAATACCATAGGTAATCCCATGATCTCCCACAAATGTTACATTTCCTCCAAGGATTTATTTGATTAATCAAAATGGGAGGAAGGTAGAGCAATCGTAGACTAAGGGAAACATGCACTTGAGATTAGTTGAGTGGATCACTACCCAAGAGCCTAAATCTTTTGCAGTATGCTATAAGAAGATAAAAATATGAGTGACACACAAAGAAGGGTATTGGACTCATACTTTGCAACCTTCAAATGACAAACCATGTCAATCGTTGAAGAACCACTATGACCTGATTTGGCTTGGTAACATTGGTTAGATATAGTATTGTCATGTATTTAAACATTCATGTGATCGCTCAGTGCACTCACTTTGTGTAGATATCATTGCTTTTATAAGATCAATATCAAGCATCATCTTCTTAAAAAGTAATGACTAGAATCGTTTCGCACAAAATGAAGCATGGAGCTAAAAAAATTGAACTATACACGTTAATTAGGATCATAGTATACCAAGTATGAATTTACATGATCGAAATGATGATACAATTCTCTTACTTAACATTTTGCTCTCAAAGGTTGAAAGAATGATGAATCATTGATTACAAATAGATTTAACTAGTATTCCCCTACCAAGGTAAGCCATCGTTCCTTCAGGATTTATGTGTACATTTAAGAAATGGGGTGCAAGAGTACACTCAAATACATGATTGATATTATTGATTATGCTACTTGATTCTCATCTCATGTAAGGAAACATATATTACAACTCACTTTTGCTCAATGAATGGTGTATTATACCACAAAATACATCGGTGAGGTGATGATTAATCTTGTATGATTTGCTTTCAAAATGGAAGGGAATGATGTCATTTTGCATTAGAACACCAAGGATAGTTGCAACATTTATGGATCATGTATTGAAAGAATCTTGATGAAAGGAATGAACTATAGGGAATGATATCATTTTACATTTAAGCACATGAAAGATTGTTATTCAATTTTCAACATTATGGATCATGTATTATAAGACTCTTGGTGAAAGGAATGACAATGTGAGCTAGTATTGAATCCTATTAGATATGTTGGGTGCAAATTTCTATATACTTTGGATGGTGATAACTCGAGCTTGCCCACCTTCAACACATGAGATAAATCTACATGTAACTCAACAAAAATATAGCAACGGACATCATCCTCTAAAACTCAAGTTACAACAAACATTATTAGCTTCAAATGGTTGAAGTAAGATGAAATATGACGTACTAAAAAATGATATGTTTCCTTCCTCTAGCATCGCCTAGTTATTTATTGATTTTTTTGAAATGTCACTAGTTTGTACTAGAGGAATAGGTTTGTCTACATTCTAGATCTAGATCCCTGATATTCTTGATCCTAATTCCCAATCCAATATAATGATTGTCAAATTCTTGCAAGAATTAAGGGGGTTGTGGAAGGGCAACCGTCTTCTTTGAAGCAGGGTCAGGCAGACTGAACTTTATCAAACTTTTGAGCAATCTCATGTGCTAGCACCATGGTTTCTAGATTCTCCCATTTAAGCTTGAGGCGAAATTCGTCACTTGCTCCTGCTATAAGGTAGCCCAGCACATGCTGAGTCATTCCAGCTCAAAATCCAACGTTGTCCTCCTGCGTGGTAAGTAAACGGTCCAGGAGCACGGCCGCTCGATCCACATATCGACGCGCCGTCTCAGCTTTTGACTACTTCAAGTTTGCCACCTGCAGGTACACATTCTCCGACTCCACTTCTTTGCCGAAATACTCAATCATCACTGTTGTCAGCCTTGGCCAGCTTTGGCGAATGTCTTCGGCCTGCTTCTCATACCACACTTGAGCCAAACCCTCTAGAAATGTGGGAAGAACCAATAGCCATCTATCTTCAGTAAGAAAGTTGAGAGAAACACAATGGCGCTTGAAGGCCACAAGATACTCATTTGGATTTTCTTCAACTCGCCCATAGAACATGGGAATGTTAGCCATGCTTGGAAAATGGAAAAGAGAGAGACGAAATGAGGCTTATCTATTGGCAAACAATGGAAGGATTTAGCTTGAACTAAAAATCAGGTGAAGATACATCCACAAAGCACACATAAGCAGGGTAGGGTGTGACTGGTGTATTGTGAAATACTACACGGGAAGAATCTTGAGCATAGAATAGCTCATAGACAATCTTAAAAGGACCAACCCTCATGATATTGCATCCATCTTTACAAGCGAGGGTTAGAGACACGGCGCTGCATGAGGTTGTTCATCAAGGCAAACAAGAATGCCAAGACAAATGTCAACAGTTGGAGAGCTTGCACATCACCTTCAGCTTCTTCCAGTTCTTGTAGTTGCCATGCTATTTCTTCAAGGGGTGTGCGGTCTGGCATCCTTCTTTTGAGCAATGTCCTTGAGGACCTTTATGATGATCTTACGAAGTCGGTAAACTCGTAGCAAATATGCCCAACACTTAGTTTCATGATGACCACAACCTTTGCATTCCTTACAAATGATCACCCTCATTCGTGGCTTGTAGCTTTGTTGGGGCGGTGCTTCCACTCGCTTCATGCGTGATTGAAGTACAAGCTTCATGTGCCAAGAAATCAGCAACTAAATTTTGAGCTCGAGGGATATGTTGAATTTTTACCTCTTCAAATTGTTGGCAAAGTTCCAATGCTTGTTGATGTCATGGAACCAAGCCTTTGCTCCTCCACCTTCCACTAACTTGTTCACACATGAGTTGAGAATCTCCTTGCACCTCAAGTTGCTTGATGCGATGTTCTTGCGTCTTTTGTAGCCCAAAAATGAGTGTCGAGTACTCAGCTTGGTTGCAAGTACTTGCTGGTGCAGACTTACTATAACAATACACCTCACCCCCTGGTGAAGTGAGCTTCACACCCACACCAGCAGCCTTGGTCGAAGATTTGTATGTGCCATCAAATTGAAGGAGTCAAGATGTCATCACACCAAGACTAAAATCCGGACATCCCAAGTTTCTCAGTAGTCCAAGATAGGTAGAAGGAGAGGGTGGGGAGAATTCAATACTTGAGCAAGACGTTCAGCACCAAATAAACTTACAATCCTTTATTGATAGTTTATCTTTAGACAAAAAAGAATTACAACTTGAAGCTCAAAATGAGGCACAAAGGGTTGATTAGGTAAAAGGGATTCCTTGGTCGAAACATTACCATAGCCGAGCCCTAGAAACCTTTGTAGTGAGATCGAGAAGAAATCATTCAAGACAAGCTTATCCATAGGAATTAATAAGCAGATGCGCCAAATCTCCCCCCAAGCTTGGGGAACATCCCACCCTTCGAAGAATGTCACTTTTTTAATTACCTCCGATGCAGCAAGTAGCTCGATCACCGCACAATGAGTAGAATTGAAATCAAAATCCTCCCAGTGTATCACTAGTTCTTCACCTTGAATCATCCACAGTGTATCATCCCACCTATCATCTCCTTGAGCAATGCATTGTACAATCAGTTTTTGAAGATCGACATGAAGATCAAGAAAGAGATCTCGCCAATTAGTAGCCATAATGAGCGGAGGACCAAGCACCAAATCCTTGAACTCATCGAGAAGTGACATAAATATCCACCCTCCTCGTGTGGCCTGCATCCAAGGAGTGAACTTGAAAAAGTTCAAAATCTGTGATCTAGTATGAGATATGAATAGTGCACATGAAATGAAGTACTTTTGCTTTTTACAGCAAGAGGAAACTCCCTACGGTTAGAGAGTTACAGTTCATGAGATTTCACCATATAAGCAATATCATTACACTTCCTATTTGCTGGCCCATTGGTAAGTCTTTCTTTTGTGAATGGGGAGGTCTTGGGTTCAATTCCCACTCCTTAATAAAAAGAGATGAGAAGAGAAAGAGAAAGAGAAGAAGAAGAAGAGGATAGGGGCGCGAGATCTTTTGCAGAAGCCTGGAAAGTCTGTCCACAACACGCAGATGCGCCAGAAGACGTAGGGACTCAGAAAAACAATTGCGATCTGTCCGCGACTTGCAGATGCGCCAGTTGTAAATAGGGGGCATGCGGGTGTTGCAGTTTTGTAGATGCACCTGGTATAACCAGAAGATTCGCCAACCATAATACATGTAGATGCGTAGGAACCGCGAGCAGAAGGCATGCAAATTGGAGGCACATAAGCAGAGAACCGCACACGGAAGGTGTTGAAGAATTACACCCAGCCGTAGGAGTAACGAATTTTATGCCACTAGCCGTGGAGATTTCGATCCCAGTAGCCACACCAATTCTATTAACTAGAAAAGAAATCGAGGCATGATGCTAGATGCGAGGCATGGCGACACTTGAGGGCCATAGGGGAAAAGGGAACGTGAGGGAAGAAGCATTAACATAGGTGGGGAAAAAGGATTAAGAGGGGTGGGAATGAAGAGGAGGCCTATGGCACAAGGGGGAAGGAAGAGGGGGAAGAGGAACATGTACATGATGGGAGGTGGAATGTAGAGATGGAGACATCAAGGGAAGAGAGTCATGCTTTATTTAAAAGGAAGGATGGGGGAAATCAAAGTACTAGCTAGGTGGCTTTACAAGAATGAGCGTGTTACATCAAGGAATAGCCCCCCCTTTTTATAGCCAAGAGAGAGGGTCTCTCCCAATAAATGCATCCTCCCACATGCATGGTGTGTGTGGAAAAGTCTCCATGTGGGTTAGGTGGGTATGCACTCTCAATTGTGTGCGACAACCCTTTGCCTAATTTTTCCACATAAATCAAACCCCATATCCCAAGTCTAAGATACTCCCTTGGTCTCCTCCCTATTTTATAATTCATTCAAACATCTAGGAGGACAAGTGGAAGTTTGGCACAAGAAGTCTTGCCACCTCATCCTACTTTCCCAATTATTTAACTTGCATTCTTTAACTATCTACACCCCCCCCCACATGGGCCTATCCTACATATAGAGAATAATCCAATATAATATCCATCTCTACCTATTTTATATTACTTCTCCCATGGTCCTTGAGCCGTGGCTCACTAGATGCAGGCATGGGGCCGCCTAGGTGGAGGGGTGGCACATGGAGGAACCATGCCACCTTACCATTTTATAATATAACTACCATGGATTATGTACAACACACCTTATGGGTCCTCTTACGTGGAAGGGTGGCACATGGTCATGCCCTGCCACCTCAACCCTGGGCCCTATGCACACCATATTTGATTATACTATTGCCACACATATATGCACACACATATATTTATGCCTTTTACCTTGGTCAAATTTATCCATAACAACACACACACACACTTCCATAAAAAAGAATAAGTGTTGGTATTTGATGCAATGAATTATAACTAAAATATAAATGACCCAAGAAATATAAATACCCTTCCATTAACTGGAAGAGAGATCCCTATGAATCCAAACACATTGAACTGGGATTAACCAAAATGGGACTTCTTGAGTTACCTTCCCTTGATTTGATTTTTTGACTGGCCTCCCTTAGTCACATCATAAGTAGCAATATATATTGAGAATGTTACGAGAATTGGAATTATCCCATTAATTTAATCCTTCAGTATTTAGTTTAGTGAGATCCAGCATTTTTGTCACACAGCTGATGCATGTGTGCTCCTACATGATTGGATATATGGCTGCGGCTATATGATGTGTAGCATCATGTGCACCACTTACGCGATGACGGTATGTGTAGCATGTGTGGACCATCCGTATAATTTTATTCATGTGTAGCATCAGGTGCACCATGAGATGGTATGTGTCACATGTGTGCACCATTCATATGTGATTTATTGATTTCGTGTTGCTATAATACTGAAAGGTTGATTGATTGTGGTGATTAATTCCAAGGTTATCTTATGCTTGAAATATTTCATTACTATTAATCGTGTGAATCTAGGGGAAGAGTAATCGATCGGGCGATGGCATCTGGCAAGCATGATCCGCCATATTTTAGGCATGTAGGCACAACTCTAGTGATGCAAGGATGAATAAGGCTTATGCCTAATTTTTGATATTACAAAAGCTTATGTACATATTTGAATTTTGGAATATTAGTGGCTTGGCGAAGTGTATAAACTAAAGTTAGAAAAAGCTTTATTTTTAGTAAAAGCCAACTATTCTAGAAGGTGGATGGGCTCTTTGTAAAAGGGTGCATGGAGGAAAGCACAGGGGCTTTTGTATGACTTTTGCTCGAAAGCTTTTTGGGAAATATGCATAAATACATAGGAGATGGAAGGAGAGCACCACTCCTATGGGGGGAGATTGCACCTAGCACGCTTGTTCTGTCTCTTCCGTTTGTGAGTTTTGAGAGTTTTTGCGTATTTTCGAAGAGTGTTGCTATGGTTTTTCAAAGATTTACAAGTTCTATGAGCGTTTCCCATTGCATTGGTATCAGAGCCAAGGTTTCGTCATCCATAGCACATGAAGCACATGTACCCCGTGTCCTCGAATAAGAAATCGCAGCACACATCAGATTACAAACACCATGCACAAGAGCGCAATGAAGTTCAAAGCAGCAAAAGTAACAGCACAGAATGGTTCGCATGCAAGAAAACATGCGACAGAAAAAAAATCATAGCAAAAGAAGTCATTCATACATAGATAGTCGAAGACTATGAATGCGAAAGCACACGCACCCAACGTCCTCAAGCAAGAAATCATAGCATGCATCAAATTGCGGACACTATGCACAAGAGAACAACGAAGTTCGAAGTAGCAAAAGCAAACATCGCAGAACGGTTCACAGGTAGGAAAACGTGCGGTGGAAAAAAATCACAGCAAAAGAAGTCATTCGTACGTAGACATGTTGAAGACTATGAACGCACACCCGCACCTTAGTTCCTCTAAGCGTACGACAAAGGCGGTGACCAAGGCATAGTCCTTGGCATAACTAGCACTGAAGGCACCGTTGGCGCCATTGGCTACGCACGAGGAAGCCTTGGGAGATTGCTCTTAAAACTTCGCGGGAGGTCCCCCATCCCAGTACTATTCTAGCTCAAGTCCCCTTAAGAATTGGTGACTATCCACTAGATCAAGTCACTTTGTTGCTCTATTCTTTGAAGTTCCTAATCATAAAGATATCCTTCAAGGAAAAAGTGCAAATAAGGGAGCAACCCAATGGATTTTGGAAGAGGAGAATCTCAAAAGCAAGTGTTCACAAGAGCAAGAGGCAGTCTACAAGTGCTATCGAACACGAGCTTTGCTTTGTACCTTGCAACATGGATTCACTTGTTGGAATCGTGTGAGTTTGAGAGCCCATAGAGATACTATTCGACAAATAGCCGCTTTCAAATCTTGGAAACCGAATTGAGATAAGTCGTGTTTGTGTGTATTTCCTTTCATAGTGATTTCTTCTTTGCACCGTGCACATACTTAACTATGTCTGGAAGGCGTATTCCATTAGAGATAGGTTATCCTAAAGATCTACATCATGATGAGGATGTGGCATCGGTTAAGAAGAAGTTCAATACTGATGACACTTACTGAGGAAGAATCGCGAGAATGCTATCAACATGAGAAGTAACAACGTCAAGAGATTGAAGATGCTCTACGCCAAGTGATGATAACTTGGAAGCCGCCTATATCGATTGAGGACGAGGAACCTATGCATGCATCAGATTCACTGGATGCATGGAAACATCATGCACGAGACCTTGAGCAGGAACTTGAGTACATGCGCAACATGTGCGACATGCATAAAGCCAACGAAGAACGTGCAAATCGAGTGTTAAAAGAGATGACTGAAGTCACAAAGAAGCATATAAAGGACAGAGATGAAAAAAGTGAAAGCAACAAATCATTAGACACCAGTGATAGGAAGTGTGAAGAAGCAAGATGAGACATCAAAGGAAGAAGAAGCGACATGTGAATACTTCACTACGATGACATCATGACATTACTCCTTCACATGAGTCCAGCGATGAAGACAATGTGGGAAAGGCCATCTTGAAAGCACTCAAGCTTCGTGATAAGAAGAAGTTTGGTAAGATTAATCGCAAAACGTTTTCTTTTCCAAAATATGATGGTAAAAGATATGGACAAGCTTTACTTGTGTGGATTAGTTCTTTCAATCAATACTTTTTAGCAGAACGGTACAAAGAGATCGAGAAGGTAAAACTTGCTGCAAGTCACATGACAAGAAATGCACAATTATGGTGGAGTGTGGTTGCCGAAAGCACTCATGTAACAAAGACATGGAAAGCATTCAAAGATAAAATCAAGAAGCGCTTCCTACCTACACAGTTTGAAGAGGATACTTGTAGGCAATGGCAAAGATTGAGGTAGTTGGATAATGAGAGTGTGGACACATACACCGAGAAATATCTTTCCTCTCTACTTCAATTGCAAACTATTAAAAAAGTGTCCCGAGAGGAGCAATGTCGTACCTTTGTTGAGGGTTTACATCCTACTATTTGTGCTGATGTACGTATGCTTGGACCATCTACAGCTTCTAATGCTATGGATTTGGCATTAGAGTCAAAAAAAAAGCAGGGAAGAAGCTTTGCTACTCACACCCCTCGAGCAAAGAAGCATACTTCATACTTCAAGCAAGAGGGTGTAAGAGGTAAAGTTGGTAGATATGATGATAAGTCTAATTGGAAACCTGCTAAGTCACGTATTAATCGAAGAACCAAAGAACTTGTCACATGTTACGAATGCAAAGAGAAGGGACACTACTCTTATGAATGTCCAAAGAATCCACTTACTACACACAAGCCAGGTACCCAAGCAAAGAATGCTACCAACAACAACGGAGGCAATGGAGGGAGAACCAATGGATGTACCAATGATAATAGTCAGTGCAACAACTCCGCACGAATCAACTACATTGATGATGGATCCCATGATAAATCTTTCAAGCAAGAGGGCAAGGATGAGGACAACGACACTGAAGATGCCGACTACACCCCTTCAGGTAAGTGTCATTCAAGTAAAAGTGCATCTTATTTTCATACTTCTTTGTTACATATGACTGCACTATTGCACGAAAAATAACATAGTGTCTTATTTGATGATAGAAGCACCCATGATTTCATTTCGCAACATTTAGTTGAAAAGTTAGGGCTCTCGTAACCATCAAAACAAAAAATAAAGTCAAATCAACTTTTCAAGGATCGAATTATAATTGTTTGCAAATGGTTAAGGATCTTGAGGTGACTTTAGGGCCATTAGTTGAGAGCCGTGATTTCTTAGTCGCTCCTTTGTGTGAGCAAGATCTCATTCTAGGGATGCCCTGGTGCGTCGATCATAATGCCAAACCTGGTTATCTTGAATGCACCATTATTGTGACTCAAGGCACTGAGACTATGACTCTAGAATGTGACAAGAATCTTCCCTCAGCCTATATTGTCACATACCCAAGCTAAAAGAGCTTTGCACAAACGTAAAAAGACATATCTGGTTATGGTCAATAAGATTGAGGCTAGTCCTAAGACTAAGAAAACTAAGCAAGAGCCTTTGGATCCTTTTCTAGCTACCTATGATGACTGCTTTATGTTTGACTTACCCCCTGGCCTACCTCAATCTAGACCTGAGGATCATAAGATTAACCTTATTCTAGGTAGTGCACCACTGTGTAAATCACCATATAGACACAATCCTACTGAGCAGCAAGAGATTCAATCCCAAATAGAAGATCTTTTGGCTAGAGGCCTAATTCGACCTAGTAGCTCACCATTTGGGGCACCCGTTCTCCTTGTCATGAAGAAAAATGGAACTTTCCGAATGTGCATCAATTATCGTGACTTAAATAAAGTCACAGTGAAAAATTAATACCCTATTATTAGAGTTGATGATCTACTCGACAAATTGAAAGGATCGACAATCTTTAGCAAGACCGATCTTAAGCCAGGATATCATCAAGTGAGAGTGATTGAGCCCGATATTTTCAAGACTGCTTTTAGAACCCAAACTGGTCACTATGAATTTCTTGTTATGCCTTTTGGATTGACCAATGCACCTGCCACATTTAGTCAAATGATGCACCTGCCACATTTAGTCAAATGATGAACCTTATCTTCCTACCCTATCAAAACTTTGTGGTAGTTTTCTTTGATGATATCATGATTTATAGCAAGAGTCGAGAGAAACATGAGAAACACTTGAATCTTATTTTCTCTCTCTTACGTGAGAACCAACTGTATGCCAACCCGGATAAAAGTTCTTTTTTCCAGCCTGAAATTGAATATCTTGGACACATTGTTTCAGCTGAAGGCATTCGAGTAGATCCCAAGAAGGTAGAAGTGATAGTAAACTAGCCACAGCCTAAAGATATCCATGGGTTACGATCTTTTCTAGGTCTATGTAGTTTCTATCATAGATTTGTTAGAAATTTTGCACACAAGGCACATCCATTGACTAATCTACTGTGTAAGACTCGTGATTTCTCTTGGGGTGAGCAGCACACTTTAGCTTTTCAACGACTTAAGGGTGCAATGATGCACACACTAGTTTTGACCATGCCGGACTTTACGAGACCCTTCTTTGTCATGGTTACTGATGCTAGTGGATAGGGTTTTGGGGCTATGCTCATGCAAGATTACCATCCAATTGCATTTGAGTCACATAAATTAAAACCAATAGAGCTAAACTATTCCACATATGATAAAGAACTAGCTGCTGTGATGATGCCCTTAAACTCTAGAAACACTATCTTATGGGTTCTGAGTTACTCATTAAGACTAATCACTAGAGTCTTAGACATCTCCTTACTCAACCAATGATCTCGGATTGGCACATTAAATGGGCTGCCTTTATTGACAGCTTTAAACCAATGATCCAATATCAACCAGGCAAAGACAATGTAGTTGCCGATGCACTGAGCCGTCGACCTAGCATAAATAATATCTCAATCATCAAGGGAGACCCTTTCGAGCCTATGAAGGCAGACTATCCTACTGATCGAGACTTTTAAAAAATTTGGCATAAGATTAAGCAAGCTAATAGCACCCCTATGGCCTCATATTCCATTCATAATGACTATCTATTCTACGAAAAGTGCTTGTGTGTCACTACACCATTTCAATGCTTGGTACTAGAAGAGGTACATGAGCCACCCTACGTGGGACATCGAGGCATCACTACTACGTATCAGACTGTAATTCAAGATTTTTTCAGGCCTAAGCTTAAAGTTGATGTTGCAACTTTTATTGCACAATGTCTTATTTGTCAAAAAGTCAAGAGCTACAAGGGTAAATGTCAAGGTTTACTTATGCCTTTACCAATTCCTGATGGTCCATGGGAGTAGATTTCTATGGACTTTATTACTGGATTTCCTACGACTAGCTCAGGTTTTGATATGATTTGGACTATCATTGATAGATTTAGCAAGCAGGCTTACTTTATTCCTTGTAAGAAGACCTTGACCGCAGTTCAGGCTGCTCATTTGTTCATCAAGCACATCTTTATACACCATGGCCTTCCAAAAGTAATCATGTCAGACCGGGATAGTAAATTTTGTAGTAACTTCTGGCCAGCACTCTTTGACAATCTTGTTACGGTTAGATTTTTCCATTGCTTTTCATCCCGAGTCTAATGGCCAAACCGAGGTCACACAAAATACTATTTGTGACATGTTACGTGCTTACGTGTCTGTCTGGTCAGCCAAGCAAATGGGACAAATTTATACACATATTACAATTTGCCTACAACAACACTAAGCACTCTGCTACATGCAAATCTCCATTCTAAATTGTCTATGGAAAGACCATTCCTACTCCATTGACCTGCCTTAAGCACCAAGTAGAGGTTGCTTATCAATTTACTGAAGATTTCTCTAGCATTTTGGCTACTGTCAAAAAGAATATCGAGCATGCTCAAGCTGTGTATACTGCACGTGCAAACAAGGGTAGAAAGAAAGTTGTATTTGCCGAAGGTGACCTAGTCATGTTATGTATTGAGAAGCATAGACTTAAGAGTATTGAGACACACCCTGTAGTTAAGTTTGCCCCTAAATCCTATGGTCCCTTTAAAGTTTTGGAGCACATTAATGACAATGCCTATCGGCTCGAATTGCCACCTAATTGGAAAATTCATAATTCTTTTCATGTGCACCTCCTGAAACCTTTCCATAGAGACCCACCAGTTCGACCTATTTTAGACGATGCACCATTGCTTCAAGGAGAGACCCAGCTCTTAGAGCCAGGCCAGATCATTGATCAACAAATCACTCAAACGCGACGTGGAAACTTGTATCCTACTTATCTTCTTACATTTAAGAACCACCCCGTTGAGGATGCTAAGTGGATGCCCTAGCGATATTTTTGCCAATACCCTGATTTATTGACTACTTTTTTGTCGTGCAATTGAGGGAAATTGCGATTTCAAGCAAGAGGGATGTTATGAGAATTGGAATTATCCCATTAATTTCATCCTTCAGTATTTAGTTTAGTGGGATCCAGCATTTTTGTTGCACAGCTGATGCATGTGTGCTCGCTATTCTGTAGTGATGCATGTGTGCTCCTACATGGTTGGATATACGGCTGCGGCTATATGAGTGTGTAGCATTGTGTGCACTACTTAATGTGATGACAGTATGTGTAGCATGTGTGCACCATCTGTACAATTTTATTCATGTGCAGCATCAAGTGCACCATGAGATGGCATGTGTCACATGTGTGCACCATTCATCTCTGATTTATTGATTTTGCATTGCTATAATACTGAAAGGTTGATTGATTGTGGTGATTAATTCCAAGGTTATCTTATGCTTGAAATATTTTCTTACTATTGATCATGTGAATCCAGGGGAAGAGTAATTGATCGGGCGATGGCATCTGGCAAGCATGATCCGCCATATTTTGGGCACATAGGCACGACTCCAGTGATGTGGGGATGAATAAGGCTTATGCATAATTTTTGATATTACAAAAGCTTATGTACATATTTGAATTTTGGAATATTAGTGGCTTGGCAAAGTGTATAAACTAAAGTTAGAAAAAGCTTTATTTTTAGCAAAAGCCAGCTATTCTAGAAGGTGGATGGGCTTTTTGTAAAAGGGTGCATGGAGGAAAGCACAGGGGCTTTTGTATGATTTTTGCTCGGAAGCTTTTTGGGAAATATACATAAATACATAGGAGGTGGAAGGAGAGCACCACTCCTATGGGGGGAGACTGCACCCAGCATGCTTGTTTTGTCTCTTCCGTTTGCAAGTTTTGAGAGTTTGTGCGTATTTTCGAAGAGTGTTGTTGTGGTTTTTCAAGGATTTGCAGGTTCTGTGAGCGTTTCCCATCATAGAGAATATACATGCATATACCCCTTTGGTTAAGGGAATGTGGGGTAATTATGGTTATGCCATTATAATAATAGTGACACAAATCCCCTTTTGGGGAGTGATCCAATGGAACATGGAATAACATGGCAAAAGGAAAATATGCCCTAAGTCTTACTACATATACATGAGAGGCTTTGATCGACTTGGGATTACCATATAAACACTATGGAATTAGTGGACAGATACTGAAGTAGAGTTGATCGTATGGGAGGAGACCATTTAGGATGGGATTATTATGATCCCATAGGAAGGTACACCAACTGACCTTTGAAATACTCCCTAGGGCACCAACTCAATATGTAATATGTTACTACCCTCGTCCAAAATCCAGGGTATGAGGGGACAAGGTCCATAAATAATATGCATGGATTTCCTTAAAAAGTTTCAAATATGCAAGGGAAAAATATGAAAATTTCATGTCCCCCCTCCCACAAAATATAAGGTATATACCTTGAAAAATATGCAAGATTTTAAGATTTGTACATATTTTTCATAATATGTGAGGTCCAAGGGGGGGGGGGGTGTGAAGATTGTGGGAGAGAGGGAAGGAGTCTCACTTGCGGCTTTCTCACAATCACAAATGGGGGAATACACACAAAGGTGGAGGCTGAAAACAGTTTTCCTCTTCTTAGTTGTGAAAGCCAAAAGAACTCAAGTACCTGCTTGCTGCTCCATAAAGACCTCTTCTTGCAAATCACCATGCAAGAAGGCATTCTTTACATCCATCTGATGTAAAGACCATCCCTTTGATGCAGCCATAGCAATGGCTGCTCTTACGGTTGCCATCCTTGCAACCGGGCTGAAAGTTTCTTCATAATCAATGCCATATGTCTGTGCATACCCCTTGACAACTAATCTTGCCTTGTATCTATTCACAGAACCATCTGCATTGTGCTTGATCTTATAAACCCACTTACAACCAATTGCATTCTTGCCTTTAGGCAAAGGCACCAATTCCCATGTAGCATTAGCATCCAAGGCATCCATTTCTTCATCCATGGCTTTCTCCCATTTTTCATTTCCCATGGCTTGCTCAAAAGAAGTGGGTTCTGGTTCCTGTATCACTTTGACCATATAGGCATAGTGAATGGCTGTAAATCCATCATATTTCAGCCTATCCACAGGATACCTAACCCTGGTAGACCTGCGCAAAATAGGCTCACTTCCAGGTGCTCTCAAAACATCCCTGGTGTTCCTTACTCCAGGTGTAACAACAGAAGGAATACCCAACTCATCATCAATGCTCTGTTCTGAGCCACTGGATTCACCATCCACACAAGAGTGACCTGCATTCACATCATACATGGGCTGATCTACCTTCTCTTTTCCTTTTCATCATACCTGCGTACCACTCTCTGCATTGCTTTGAGGGGATTCTCCTGATCTCAATCTGCCTGTCCATGGCGAAGTATGTGAACCACTGGTAGAGGACACTCTAGGTCCACTGATATTTTGTGATTGCTGCTGTGCATTCTGTGCAGCATTACCATTTTGTGCATCTACATCAATCATCACATTTACTAGTTTATACCAGCTGCTCATCTCATCAAAAACAACATCTCTGCTCACTGTGAACTTACGTGTAGAAGGGTTATAGCATCTATACCCTTTCTGCTGCAGAGAATAACCAATAAAGACGCACTTCTCAGCTTTTGGATCCAACTTGGACCTCAACTCATCTGGCACATGGACATAAGCAATGCAACCAAAAATCTTCAAATGGGAAATATCTGGTTTCCTACTAGTATACATCTCCTCTGGCGTCATGCCATGTATTGCTGCAGTGGGAGTCCTGTTCATTATATAGACTGCTGTAGCAACTGCTTCAGCCCAATAATAATCTGGTAGATCTTTTTCATTTAGCATAGCCCGAGACACCTCTCCAATATGCGTGTTTTTTCTTTCTGCAATTCCATTTTGCTGTGGGGTATGACTGCATGAATATTGCTGCTTTATACCATGCTCCTGCAAGAACCTTGCAAACTCATTTGAGAGGTACTCTCCCCCTCCATCTGACCTTAGGCATTTTATTTGCAGGCCTGTTTCTTTTTCAACCATAGCTTTGAAAGCTTTGAAGTGCCCAAACACTTCACTTTTATTTTTCATAAAATACACCCACAGTTTTCTACTGAAGTCATCAATAAATGTGACAAAATAGTGACAGCCTCCAATAGATGCAGCTTTTGTAGTCCACACATCAGAGTGGATTAATTCCAATGGTTTTTTACTCTCTTGAACATGCCTAGGAAAAGGTTTCCTTGCCTGTTTCCCAAATTGACAGGCTTCACAAATCTTGTGCATTTCTGCAACCTTGAATTTTGGCAATCCTGCAACAATATTTTGGGCTTGCATTGATTTAAGTCGCTGTATATTAACATGACCAATGCGTTTGTGCCAGATATCAATATCTGCAACTACACCGGTCCCATGTGCAAACATTGCTGCACTCAATTCAGGCATGTCTGCATCCAACGTAAACATCCTGCCCTTCTTCTTTCCTTTTGCTATCAAGCGACCATTATTTTTCATATCCTCAACAAAGCATCCATGAGGATTAAATCTGACCTACAAGCCCTGCTCAACCATCTGACCAACAGAAACCAGGTTCTTGGTGATGTTCGGGACATGAAATACATCTGACAAGTATTTCTTTTTCCCATCCTGCATAGACAAAGGAATTTTGCCAATCTGCACAATAGGATGTGCAGTATCATCACCAGTCTCCACAAATCCTGGCTTTTCCATCTTCCTTGCATCTTGCATCCATTCTGCATGACCTGTCATGTGGTTTGACACACCTGAGTCAACATACCACACATCATTTTGTTCTTCTGCACTTGTCACAGAATTGGTCATATGCTGCACCATAAATAGATGCTCATTTCTGTCATCACCCTGCCTGCTAGAAGATGCATAATTGCCTTGCTGCAATTTTCCACTCATAATGTCATTCTGCTTTTTATAGCAGTCCTTAGCCATATGACCCATTTTGCCACAATAGTAGCATTCAACATTGCTATTTGCATTTTGGCTTCTGTGCCATCCACCACGGCCTCTTTGGCTCCCCCTGCCTCTAGAGTTACCACGTCCTCCTGCATAGGACTGGTTTTCTTGCGTTTGCTGCATATTCTGATTTCTACCACGGCCTGCAGATCGGCCTCCTCTACCTCTGCCTCTACCTCTGCCAGCATTTGAGTAGAAGACAGTTTCTTTTGAAGTTCCTGCTGAAGAAGATGCACCCCCATTTCTCTGCTCTTCAGAAATTAGAAGAGCAATCAACTCCTCAAAATCAGGAAAGTTTTCACGGACGGCAATGGATGTCCGGAACTGTGCATAATCCTTTCCTAGACCATTCAAGGTCACAGAAACCAAATCGTCATCATCCACTGGCGACCCAATGGTGGAAGCAAGTGCATCTGCAATTTTCTTCACTTTAATGTGGTAGTCATTTATGCTCAAATTTTCTCTCTGCACATTGTGCAACTCCTGTTTGAGTTGCATTTTCCTGGCTTGCGTATTTGTGCTATACATTTTTGCCAAAGTATCCCATGCCTCCTTTGGCATATTTGCATCCTGAATATGCACAATCATGGAGTCCGAAATACTGATAGATAGCTAGTACATAACTTTCCTGGCTCTCTCATGCCATCCTTTGAATGCCTACATTTCCTGTTGGCTGGGAACATTAGGAAGAACAGGTTCTTCTTCATTTCCTATAATGAATTCCCAATAGCCTTTTCCCATCAAGAAATTCGTCATTCTAAACTTCCATGCCTGGAAGTTGTTCTTGTCAAGCTTTTCAGTGACAATCTGTGAAAGAGAATCAGATGCCATTACAGAACACTGCAAAATATTCTGTCACTGCAAAAAACACAGCTTTTGCCTCACACGGGCAGATCTGCAAAACTGACGAAAGTGGTATTTCACCACACAGTCACTTCCTAGTGACGATTTTGCATCAACAGGCAACAGGCATGAATCTGCAACTCCCAATATCTTTGCACACAGGCATACGATGTAATTTCTGCAGCACCTTTCCACCGACTAGTCGCGCAATGGTCGCACAGCAAAAAACAGGGCCTTTTTCTGAGTGCCTGCGAAGAACTTCCGCCTTCAAAACGGGCCTCGAAACGGCCTCAAATCAGAAAAATAAAGTCACTATGGGCTTCGCCCTCTATCCCACAGCATATACTGTGCTCTCGCCACACCGCGAAGGGCGTCTCAATCTGAAACAGTGCACTCCTGCACTTCTAGCTGTGCTACCTGCAGAGATTTGCTCCCAAACTCGAAATAGGAAAGCACCACTTGTCCTCTTACCAAGACACCACGAACTTGGCTTGCTTTCTTGAGCTCCTTACCACGAACAAGGCTCTGATACCATGTGAAGATTGTGGGAGAGAGGGAAGGAGTCTCACTTGCGGCTTTCTCACAATCACAAATGGGGGAATACACACAAAGGTGGAGGCTGAAAATAGTTTTCCTCTTCTTAGTTGTGAAAGCCAAAAGAACTCAAGTACAAAGAAATAGAAGAACCCTATATGTGGGTCTCAAACCAAACTCAACTAACTAAGGTGGCATACTAACTGAGCCACAAACTAGAGTAGATAGGGATAGCTGTCATCCAGCTATTATTCGTGGGCGGTGTACCAACCGCATCTCCAGCTAACAAGTCGGTGACATAAGTGCACAACAGTCACCCTGGCATATCACGAGTGGAGCTCGATATCTCAACAGGGGGGAGGTCTTTTGGATGAGGGGGGTAAAACAAAAAATTCACTAAAATATGAAAACCCATCCCCTTTCAAATGAATGTAACTTTTTCGTGTGTTACCCAAATTTCAAGGTGTAAAGACATATTTGAAGCTATTTTAGTGTAGAACACAACTATGTTAATTTGAATAATTTCTACGCATGGCATATTGTTAAATTCATCTCATACTCAAGATTTTGATAGGTTTTCTTACTAAAGGGAGTTGGCACCCCAAGAAATACTCCCCCAATTTGTTATCAATCAATAGACACAAAAGGAAAGAAGCGAGAGTAATATTTATCTGTTACATATATGAAATCCCAGGATGATTATTTGGGTCAATAAAAATTCCCCTTACACCTTTCCATGATATGTTCTCATAATATAACAAGGGGACTACATAGTACTCTAGGTAAATATGATTCAAATTTATCTGATATATCACTCAATATGTATACCTATATATTGATGAAATTATAGTCTTCCAAGAAGTAGAGATTATTGAAACCGAGTTCAAATATTGAAACAATCATAAGTTTACATTAGAGGCACTGGAACCAGTCCAATGCATGGACCTCGTCAGCCCATCCATATATGGTGCATGGATCTAGCTACACGATTGCACTATAGACACTTGTTTCCAACTCGTCTTTTCTCCAGATCAAGGCATTTTATAGGCTCAAACTGGCTCAAGCTTGATACTATATCTTAGCATGTACATTTATACTACAGTAGGCTGCAAAATGAGTGTAAAAGTTATAAGTCCAACTATTTTTGGGATGGAACTTGATATGCATCACCAAATAGGATTGGAAATGTGTGGGACTATAGTAGCTAATTATAGTCTCATAACGCATGAAATACAATATGTGTTCTAGAATATTGTAAATGATTTAGTGCAAAGATATATATATTATTTTTTGAGAGCACTAGTGCTGAGGCCTATACTTTTACACTTTATTTTTAATGTGCATAGTAAGTAAAATCCACAAATGAAGCCTCATGGATTATAGAAATAGAATGACTATAATAGGATTGATGTTACTCATTATTGTGAACACTTGTTTCCAACTCATCTTTTCTCCAGATCAAGGCATTTTATAGGCTCAAACTGGCTCAAGCTTGATACTATATCTTAGCATGTACATTTATACTACAGTAGTAGCGAGCATCTGTGTGCTCCAATGGGGAAGGAACATTACAAATTCCCATCAGTAGCCATTGGATTGTGTCATATCACCAAAACACAACTGACAAGCTGCGCGAAATGAGTGTAAAAGTTATAAGTCCAACTATTTTTTTGGGATGGAACTTGATATGCATCACCAAACAGGATTGGAAATGTGTGGGACTATAGTAGCTAATTATAGTCTCATAACGCATGAAATACAATATATGTTCTAGAATATTGTAAATGATTTAGTGCAAAGATATATATTATTTTTTGAGAGCACTAGTGCTGATGCCTATACTTTTACACTTTATTTTTAATGTGCATAGTAAGTAAAATCCACAAATGAAGCCTCATGGATTATAGAAATAGAACGACTATAATAGGACTGATGTTACTCATTATTGTGAACATGGATACCAAAGGACTAGGGACATTGATGTACCTCAATCTTAGCAGTATGTCTTGACATATGTGATAATCTCCCTGATTACTAAATGTTATTGAATGATAAACTAAGGACATCTAGGATAATTCCCGTGAAAAATAAAGTGAAGATATTCCTCATTAAGGTTATGGTGTGAGGAGAGCATCAATATTCCATCCACATAAAGGACAAGAAGTGAACAATTCATCAATATGGATATCAGATATTTCCGAAAGGGAAACATGAGTTAGCCATGTATGAATACTTAGAGAATTATGATATTCCCTTTAAGTAAATGCTATAATTTCATTTAAAGGTTTGAGTTATGTAAACATATTTTTGATCCGTATTAGAATTTGTACTATGCGGCAAGTATGGAACAGGATGACTCAATTCTATGAGGATCTATTAAATTTTTCCCAAGGGAAGTGGACTTATTAACTTTTTGAAGGGTATTGACATGCCTATGAAGTTACTTTTATTTCAAAATGACTTCCCTTGCTATATTTGTTCTATGAAATGACATTCTATCATCTTTATATTATCAAGAACTTTATTGTTTTGATGATTTAACTACCAAAGTTTTATTTACTACAAATCGAGTGAGTGACATGGATAACAATTGTGTGCTAGCATGGATGCCTAAAGTCCCACATTTAAAGGTCTTTTTCCTAACTTGTCCTTTATGTGGAAGGATGTAGATGAGTTGGTGCACTTTGCAACCAGATTTGTAGATGGATGTAGGATATTGTATTGGAGGAGAAGCTAGCATTGGCAATATATGAATGGACTTTTTTATATAGCTTATAATACTTGTTGTCCTTTTAGATACAGCTTTATGATGTCACCCAAAATTTTGAGAGGAGATCCATTTTCATATGGAACTGATACACACTTGGGTGGATTTTGGAAGAAGAACATTGATATCCAGGTCTTTATGGTCATGGTGCTTCAGTTTTGGATAGATATATTTATTTTTGTTGAAGAATGCCCTCCCATTTGACTGTATAATGGATTTTGGTGGGATGAATTGAACATGGAAGCTTTGGCTCAGTGTGTATATCTTTTTATATCAGCATATGTTTGTGTATGCTAGCAAAAATTTCTAATATGGTATTGAAAACACTTTGATGTCAATTCTCACGACTCTGAATTTTTTGTGATATAATGGAAATGCTTATAACTTAAGTAACATTGGAAGGTTTCAATATGCAATGGGTGTGATGATTTGACTTATGACATTAATATTTTGGCAACACATATATATATGAGGGCTCCTTGGTCTAATGTTGAATGAATTCTTAAGTGTTTCATTTGTATTTGAATCTGTTATGGAAAGAGATGAATAGATAGATAGGATGAACACACACTAGTATAACCTGTTAGTAGATATGCTCAATGCCCCACCCTCTTGGTAACCACCAGTGGTCCAAGGTGCTCAAGTTGTAAGGCCTCCATATGAGGAGAAGCCATGTGTGAGCCTGGGACACTGGATGGTGGATTTTGACTTGCATGTTAGATGAGGTCTATTAATGAGACCGTTGATGGTAGAAAGGTGATCTATGTGAGTTTAGCCTATGGGCTAGGCAGGGTAGGTAAGCTAGTAGCATAACGAGGCACATTGTCTTGATTGTGTGGGAGCCCCGGTGGGTGCGAGAGCCCTCAAGGCAAAGGTATAGGGAATATTCCTTGAATATTCCATGGACGACTAGTCGGCTCCACCGACTAGGTTGACTGGTCGGCTCCACCAACTACGTTGATTCGACTACCACCCTCATAGCTATAAAGAGGCGACTTCCTAGTCTATTGTATCAGATCAGATCTTCTAGCTAGTAGCTCTTCACCTAGTATTTGTCTAGATCACCATCTAAACTCCACTGTGGGAGTGCACGGGTGGACGGAGCCATCATCATACTACATCAATATTGAAGGAAAAGTTTGTTCCTCTCCAATGTGCTATGTACTCTCTATTCTTTGTTCAGTTTCTGCTTTGCTGCGTCGTGTAATTTAACATAACCATTGTGAGGTAAGAGAAATCTCATGACTAATGGTTATACTTGGCTTTGATTATCAGGCCTCTTCATGGCATAAGGATTTGATTGCTCTCGGATATGTGGATCCATTGCAAGTGCCATCACTTGGATGCCATGCCATAATGACAATGCTGAATAAGAGAAAATTATAGCCCTCGACATGCAGGAAATTAAGAAGAACACTTTGATTCAAATAAATTATTTGTGATGCAACTTTCCATTAATGATTGGTGCAAAATTTTAGTAATCGAGAAGGAAATATGGAGAAGATTCTGGAAATCATTATCTCCATCTCTGGATCAGTTAATGGAGGAAGATAATATGACTTTATTGGAATTTGCTGAAAAGTCTCCTAATACAATGAGGAACTAGTTTATGTATTCCAATCTCCCTCCACCAGCTAGGTCGTTGTCCCCTGATAATTTGGGTTTAAAATGTTTTTCCTTACCAAAAGGGTCTTCTTCTAATGTAACTCATTGTAGTTTTTGTGATCTCAAGGGACTTTCACAGGTTGTCCAAGAGACTATATTTTTAGACCAGCTTATGTTTATAGTGGTCACTCCAAGAAAGAGCTCCACCCATACATATACAAATCCTTTCTTCCCCCATGTGTTTTGGAAGCTGAGTTGCTGGCATACAATAATAAGGTATGGGAGCTCCATGACATGAGTTTGTTAGCTCCTTTTGCATAGAATATGTGGATTTTCCTAGTAGATCTTGTGGATTCAGCTAAAATACTAAAGACAGAAGCAAAGAGACAAGCACAAAGCTTCAATATTAGCATCACACATAATTATCCTCTATCCAATTTTTGTCCGATGTTAGCCTTTGCCATAGGCAGATGACCATCCCTAGTGGGTGTGATTGGGAGATGTAAGAGCCGCATTTCAAAAACAAAAAAGGGGACACCTAAATATTTGAATGACATCTTTAATGTTGGCCGCCCATATATGTAGATGTTTGGAAGAGAAGATTGATTGCATAGCATAGCCATTGTGGTTTGATCATGTGATATGGTACATGATGCAGAATTTGCCAATGTTTTTTTAATAGACCACTTAAAGCTGCTTTCAATTCTTTCCTTTTATTTATGAAGGCAAGTGTTATGGTTTAGTTTGGCAAAGTGTCTTTTATATTATTTAATTTCAGATCACTGATATTGATAACTTGTTGGTTGTTAAGAATTTGGAGAAAATCCACATGCTCCATTCTTGTCCCAGCCATCACAAGGAGAGATGTCCTATTGTGAGCCAATGCTATGGTCCCTTGATGCACTACCTATTAGGACTTATGGATCCAGCAAGAGAGGAAGGTCAGTAGGATGCATTGGATACTCGAGGGGACATGGACATGGTTCCTA
Organism: Dipteris shenzhenensis; assembly: GCF_047967505.1. NCBI lineage: Eukaryota > Viridiplantae > Streptophyta > Polypodiopsida > Gleicheniales > Dipteridaceae > Dipteris > Dipteris shenzhenensis. The sequence goes on along the minus strand of NC_141623.1, from coordinate 3,788,746 downwards.
TTACTCCCCAAGGGAACAAAATTCCAAAAAGTAATATCAGCAAGATGCATTGGATACTCGAGGGGACGTGCTTCTTATTACTCCCTAACGGGACAAAATACGAGTAAGATGATTGAATGGCAACCTCCATCAGAGAGTTTGGCACATTTCGATAGTCCAGAATCATAGGTACAAGTGTCCAAGATCTTGAGAGGTGGTAAGACCATGTCTTACATAGGCACAAAGAATAAGGACCTTCATGTACGGCATATGCTTTATGATGATAAGGATTGACTTGTGTGATAGATATGTGAGACTCATATGAGAAGCATGGTTGTTTTACACACACACACACACACACACACACACACACACACACACACACACACACACACACACACACACACTTAACCACAAGCTATGACCACGTTAGCAAAATACTATTGAGTCAAGCATTGTTTCCAAAATATGTTCAAATAAATGTGCCTTGTTTCCAAAATGAGAGTCATATCACATTATAGGTTTAACTAGTGCACAATTGCTTTTGGTGACCATGCATGGAGACAAGATCCCCATAAGAAACGAAAAGAACCACACTTTTTGAACTAATTATGCTCCATTATCCCTTTAAAATATGGTGCTAGCTTTTGCACATTTTGAATCCCATTAATAAGTTTTCACACTTGGGATCAATACGAAAGAACCATGCTTTGATAATGCACATTGCTTCCCCTCTTACCCACCTATGGATAGCCTAGAAGACATCATGTACACCTTGTTCATGTACCATGTTGCCAAAATTAGATACACATCCCTCACCTTGAATCACGAATGAAGATGGAGGCCTCTTCAAAGAAGTTCAATGATGTACTAGCAGAGCCAGTGTGTAGGATGCATCACATACTCATAGTAGTCATGCCAATGGATATTATTAAATCTTAAGCCTTCATTTACCCTTTTCTTATGTCTTACACTTTGAAGATAACCAAGGGGATACGGTCCATGTCAACACTAGCAAAATGGGGCGGGGGCCGGAATGATATATCAAAGTTTTCTATGATCATTTTTTCTTAGCTACATTAAAGAATAAACTGGATGGACAACCACCGTCTTGAAGCCACTTCAAATTTTACCTTACCTTAGTTGTTCCTTGTGTGTAAAATCTCCCAACGCTTTAAGAGTATACATGTTAATTATCCTTTATGGTATCTAGGATGCCTTCCTTACATAGGGAGGATGCTGAGCTTCAAACTTGTGAGTTTTAGTTTTCTCCTTTTCAAACTGTCCTACCAAGTGAGAGGGTTCTTAATTGCATTAGCCCCATTTAAATCGAGTAAGAAAATGTCCAACCTTACCTCTCTCCCTTGCATGCTTAATCCTAGCTTGGTACTTGAAGTTTCCTAGTTTGAAGGCAACATTTCTATTGAGTTTTAATGACAAGTAAGGCAACCATCAAATGTGATGTGCTCTTTTTTTTTTAGCACACACAATAAGATTTGTGCCATGGCAGCCAGGTAGAAGGTTACATTTTATATGCAAGAGGTGTACATTGTGGGAGAAAATGTGCTAGAAGATGGAGGGGTGGGACTAGGAAATATTAAGGGAAGATAAATTATACAATTCCAATCAATAGCCATGTTGGAACCTTCAAAATGAAAAGGCATTTAAAGGCCCTATATTAGGTGACCTAATTAGAGCTTGATTGAAAATATGGATACAACCCTCCAACTTTAAAGTTTATATTCTTTGTTTTATGTGTCTATATGGTACAGTAGTCCAAAATTTCTTGCACAAGTGGAACTTTCTATGTTTTAAAGTCATCTCTTAGGAGCTTAGAGTAGCATATTATTTTAAAACATACTTTAGTTATTTGTTTAACTTAATCTTTTTTTGGACTAATCTAGGATTTTGCCATCTTCTACCATAGTTTAGATAGTCAATAGAGCTCATATTTCCTAGACCAATTCAACTTCCTAATGCAAAACTAAAGTTGATGATTGATATTATTTTAAAACATATTTTAGTTATTTGTTTAACTTAATCTTTTTTTGGATTAATCTAGAATTTTGCCATCTTCTACCATAGTTTAGATAGTCAATAGAGCTCATATTTCCTAGACCAATTCAACTTCCTAATGCAAAACCAAAGTTGATGATTGTAGCAAATAAACACAAGATTGATTCCAACTTGAATAGATGCAGATGATCATCTTCAGTAAGAATATCACTAACCTTAATATGCTCACAATTCCTTATAGGAAAGGCCAGATTCACACGGAAAATTTTCAATCGCAGATATATTGATACTTGCTTGCAAAAAAAAAAAAGTGTTTCAAAGTCGTGATGTGCATTATGTACTCTGTTTACTATTTGACTAGTGGTAGAAGATGGCAGAATTTGCATCTTAAGAATTAATCATGTGTTGTAGCCAGAAAAAAAAAATAATTTGCAAAATTTTCTTCACTTGATGCCTTAGTATTGATGCTCCATGCCTGCTCCATGGTTGTATTTATCATTTAAGTATCTATTTTATTGACACCTCTAAAGCTGATAAATTTCTCAACAAGGTCAAATGATCAAAAACCCTCAACTCAAAGTCTACTTTATTTCTTCTCTCTGAAGCTAGTGAAACATGTTTCTATTTAGGATGCTTGTTTAGAACTTGCAATAAAATTAGTTCAATGGATTACGACTTGGCTAGGAATTTGGGATAGGAAACAAATTGAATTATGGAAAAAGAGAGTAGGAAATACATATAAATGCCTCATATTTTGCATTGGAGGATCTGTGGCTCATGCTGCAAAAGTGTTGTATTCAAGTCTTTGAATGACACAAAAAGGGCTTTTCAATTTGTAGACCTAGAAAATGATCTTTTAGATCTCATTAGTTTTAGTTACTCCCTTGGTTTGGTTTAAAGGAAGCAATGTCACTTTTTGTTGTTGTTAGAACATGGATGCCAGACCTTCTTTTTAGTGTATCTTTTTCAACAATAACTCTGACCATTGGTGAAGAAATGGATGGCACATCAAATTACAAGTTTGATGATTTGGTTTGTTCTGGTAAGAAGGCTCTAAGATGTTGGGTTGTTAATCTTGTTAATACAACCGAGAATCCTCTCTGATGGTAGGACAAAATAGGGTCACAGAAATAAGGGTCTTTTAAAGGATTTTGAAAGGGTAGATCAAGGGTCTTCAATCTCCTTATATTTTTAAAACATCATTATTAAACTTCTTAGGATGGGAGATCAAAGGAGTAGTCCCCCAAAGTTTGTGGCAAAATTTAGTGCCTCTCAAAAAGCATCAAAGCCCTTTCTTTACTATGTGATCATATCATTGACTCACCTCACACCGTAGCATATCGGTTTCCTCTCTAGCTAACCTTAGGCCATCATGACCTAGAGGAGACAACATTGTATAGTGCCCTGCATAGTAGAGACGGTTTTGTATATAGAAAAGTTTCCAAGAGAGTTGCAACATAGACTACACCACCTTGACTTCCATGCCAAGGTCAATACTCCTTCAAGGTCTTGAGGTGACTGGAATATATTTCCAAATGTCACATCTTCATGAGCGAGCAATCAATGTCAATCTTCCTCATCGATCAAGTTGCCATCAATCTTGGAAGATGGCCCAAAATTTTTGAGTTGACAACTGGGAGATTTGTCTCCTCACAATTGGGGCTAGTCAGACTCTCTAGGAATTCCCACGAGAGACATTTCCCAAAAATCAAGGTGGCCTCATAGTTGCCATCATTTTCCACCTTGATTTTTGGGACATGCCTCCCATGGGAATCTCCCTCATGTCATCTCAACTCACTTCAAGTCCTTCTTCAAACACATTCTCCCATTGCCCACAAGATTTCTTCAGAAACATTTTGATGAACAAGCAAGAAATACACTGGGCAATAGGACATCTTTATTCCTTCATCCATTGCACAAGAAAATCGAAATATCTCCCACGGTGCATCAAATAGTGATTTGCTCCCATGACATGAAGAAATTGGAGCTCCAATATTCACGCTTTTAATTGCCTTGTTTCGGAATGATTTTTGTCTCCTACATCAGTAGTGAGAAACTCTCAAAGCGCCATTTTTAAATCCTCAAGGCTATTAATATTTTGTGAAATATTTAAAGCTGTACATGCTAGTTTTTGAAGCGCTAAAAGGGTGCATGTTAACATATGCACCTTTTCATACTTCACAAAATTAAATGAGACAACTTATATTTTGCTAATAACTTAATTTTTATAAAGACATGATCAAGAAAGTGTTAAAGGAGAAGAAAAAGGAGAAGCCATTCATCATTTTTCAAAGTTCAAGTGAGGAGGGGTGTTTGATCTACTAAATATTAAGGCTTGGGTAGGACTAGTGAAAATGTTCTAGTCATAATGGAAAGGAGGATAGGGACCTTAAAGGGTTTAAGAAATTGACCCTATAGGTAGAAGAGCTAATAATGTGATTACCATCCAACATGTGACTAGGCCTTCACCGACTACTTCATCCAAAAAGTTGATAGGTAGTTCCTTCCCTTTTGTCATTTGTTATAAGTGAGGAGAAAAATAAAATGTCGTACATTCCTAGAATTCATAGGTTAACATGTTAGAATGTGGCAATAGACAACAACGATGACCCTTGTGCCACTCCTTATGAAAGCATGTTTTTGCTCACTAGTGTGTCTACCAATTTTAAACCTCTAAGTTTTCAAAAGCAATGTGTGCCTTCACCCTTGGCATAAACTAATGAATGTCACATCTAGTCACATACCAAATGCCACTATATATAACTCCCCCTACCCTTATCAATCAATAAGCTATTTAGTAGTGCCACCCTATAAGAAACTCAAACATGGTAGTCAAGATTGAGCGTTGTCAACACAACTTTGAATCTCCAATTAATGGTTGCATTATTTTTGGATCTCAAGGCTATTGTTTATGAAATATCATATGTGAAGTATTGGATGGTGTACACGTGAGTCTATGAAGTTCTCCATGTGATCAATGCACATCCTTAGAAAAAATAATCTCTTTCAATGTTCTCAACCAAATCCTCCATCAACTTATAACTAAAGGCAAAAGAGATGGCTAACTTTTGCTAGAATTCGACTTTTCCATTCTCTCACCTCACATGTAATGGCTTTGGTATTCCCCAAATTTTGCTTTAACTAAGTGTATTGAAGTGAGGGCTATAAGTAGACAAAGTCCTCAAAGGCACAAGGGGCCATCACATTTTGGAGCAACAATGAGCTTTAACCCTAGGGTCAGATGAGTCAATTTTATGCATATGCATACTCACAGTAGAGGATCTACTCCAATAAGTAACTCTAGGCCTATTAGCCTTGCAAAATTTCCTAGATGATATAAAAGGAATCTACCTCCTTCATTGCAAGATGTCCCATGTAATCCAAGGAAGAACTACCTCAAGTAGAAGACTTTGAATAGAGGAAGGAGTGGAAAGGACTACTCGAAACCTATGCTTCACCATTGCTACATTGCAAATAATAACCAATCAACTCTCTAGCTACGGGTCAATTGTGCTACCTCCACTTCATTGACATTTGTGGATGCGCACGCACACACACACACACACACACACACACACACACACATAAAGAGAGAGAGATTACTTGTTAATAATTCTAACATTTTATCCAAAGTCCCTTCTTTGCACATATGAAGAGGCGTTATCAAAGAAGCATTGCAGAGGACTCTTTGCAAGTAAATCTTGAACAATTGATAAATTTTGCACTTTTACAATATCTCTGAGAAACTCGACCACATTGCCAATGATGAGAACTACTAAGGGCTAGGAAAAATCAACAATTTGCACAAGAAAGTGGTTGTGGGATCGTAGTTCCTACCTTCCCTCGTGCTTTAATCTAAGCACACCTACTTTCAAATTTTGGAGTCAAGACCATGACATCTTTGAGTAAACATGAAAAGACTCAACTGGCACACTTTCCACTAGAGAAAATAGCCGAGGAAAGTGCATGACACACCCATAATGCACCTGGAAGATACTTGATTCATTCAATATACAGAGGAAAGAAATGAGAAATAGACCAACCTAAAGATAAAGATAAGGGGCAACTAGCTTATGATACCAAAGGCCTTGTCCGTAGAAGTCTTAGTAGATCGACAATATTACACAAAGATTCAGGCATGCACATGCCAATTATTGAAGCAAAAGCTTTCAATAATTGAGGATGTCCATTAAACCTTGAATCTTTATGTGAGTTGCGATGATGCTCTAAAATCACTATTGTTTCAATGAACCCACTCCATAAACATATGTTGTAAGCAGGAAAACCTTAAACATAGTAGTGTCTTGCCTACATGAACATAGTAGGTGGCAAGGGTGATTGTGAGAGTGCTCTCAACGGAAGCAAGAACGGAAGAAGGAGAGAGAGCGAGAGAGAGAGACAGAGAGCCACACAAGTTTTGGTGGGTGCAGAACCACCCTAATCTTCTTTTTCATTCATTTATATATGTGTTTGAGTATTGTACATAACCGGGGTTAAGGCACAGTGACCTTTAACCCCCACAACCTCCCACTTAAAGGACAATGTGCCTTTAAGGGAGAATAACTAGTGAGCATACTATCCAATGCCCATCAATACACGACAATACTCAAACTGCTGACTAGGTAGACTCTTCGTCAGCATATCTGCAGGGTTATCATCTGTATGAACCTTGACAAGCTCTATGCGCTTGTCCTCAAGTACCTCCCTGATGAAATGATACCTGACCTCAATGTGTTTGGTCTTTGCATGAAAGACCGGATTCCGTGCTAGCTGAATAGCACTCATAGAATCACTATGCAATGTCGGTACACCTGTATGCATCCCCAAATCTCCCACTAGCCGATCAAGCCATATAGCCTCCTTGCAACCCTCTGTGGCTGCAACATACTCAGCCTCTGTGGTAGACAAAGCAACGCACTTCTGTGCACGAGACATCCACGACACTGCACCACCTACAAAGGTGAACACATAACCAGAAGTGGATCTCCTACTATCCACATGCCCTGCATAGTCTGAATCTGTGTACCCAAGTACACGCATGTCTCCTTTACCAAAGCAAATGCACATCTCCTTGGTACCCTTCATGTACCTCATGATGCACTTAACTGCCTCCCAATGCCTCTTTCCTGGATTAGCCATATACCGGCTAACAACTCCCACTGCAAATGCAATGTCTGGTCTAGTAGCTATCATAGCATACATAAGACTCCCAACTACTGATGCATAAGGAACCTTGGCCATCATGGCCCTCTCCTCATCTGATTTGGGACTATCTGCATGACTCAGTTTCACATATGGAGGCAATGGAGTACTCACTGCCTTCCCCCCCTCCATATTGAAACGTTGCAATACTTTTGTAACATACTCTTTTTGTGAAAGCCAAAGGAGTTTCCTACTCCGATCACGCGTGATGCGCATACCAAGAATATGACCTGCAAGTCCCAAATCCTTCATATCAAAGGCCTCATGCAACTTGGCCTTTAATGCATCTAGCTCATAAGTGTTCTTGCTAGCCAATAGCATATCATCCACATATAGTGCCAGGATTATCAGGCTACTATCCTTAGCCCTTTTAGTGTAGAGGCAGTGATCAATTTCACTCCTTCTAAAACCCTGGGACCGAATGAAAGCATCAAACTTCTGATACCATTCTCTAGGTGCTTGCTTAAGACCATAGAGACTCTTTTTCAGCTTGCAAACTAAATGCTCTTTGCCCTTTTCTTCAAAGCCTTCCAGTTGCACCATGTAAATGTCCTCATGCAAATCCCCATGCAAGAAAGTTGTCTTGACATCCATTTGCATAAGCTCCATATCCTCTACTGCCACTAGTCCAAGCATGCATCTAAGTGTGGTCATCTTCACAACCGGAGAGAATATCTCATCAAAGTCCACACCCTTCTCTTGCTTGAACCCTTTAGCAACCAAACGGGCCTTGTATCTAGGCACATCATCACCTGTGACCTTCATTTTGTAGACCCATTTACATGGCAATGCTTTCTTTCCATGTGGCAAAGAAACCAAGTCCCAAGTCTTATTCTTCATAAGTGAACTCATCTCTGATTGCATAGCATACTCCCACTTGCGTTGATCCTCACGCATCATAGCCTCTTTGTAGCAAGAAGGCTCCCCGCAATCAGTAAGCATCACATAGTCTACCCCTGGAACAAACCTATCAGGCGGTCTAGACACTCTAGATGATCTTCTCAATGGCATTTCAGCTTGCTGTCCCACCTGCATATCAGCCACATTTGGCTCATCATTTCCACCAATAGATGATCCATCATCTACCCTTGATTGTATACCTGTGGGAGTACTTGGTTGTACCATTTCTTGCACATTTGGTGCATGGACAGCTTGCTGCCTATCAACATATGCAGGTGGATTCACATCTTGGAAAGTGATTCTCCTCATTTCCACATCCCTCATGGGTGCCTTATGCATCTTCTTCTCATTGAAGACCACATCATGGCTGCGTATGATCTTCTTTGCTTCTGGATCCCAGAGACGATAGCCCATCTCTCCACTTTCACCATAACCTAGAAAGATGCATTTCCTAGACTTAGGATCTAGCTTCTTTCGAAGCTCTTTTGGCACATGTGCATATGCCTCACACCCAAATATATGCAAATGAGAGTAAGAGGGCTTCTTGCCACTCCATGCCTCTTCAGGAATACCACCATCCAAACTCTTACTAGGTGATCTATTGATCACATGCACTGCAGTCTTCATTGCCTCAGCCCAAAAACCACCAGAAAGACTTGCATTGGAAAGCATGCATTGCAACCTTTCTTGAATGGTACGATTCATCTTTTCTGCAACTGGATTTTGCTCTGGAGTACGAGGGGATGTGAGCTCCCTCTTAATCCCACGTGTATCACAGAAATGCTGAAAGTCATGAGAGAGATACTCTCCACCATTGTCAGTCCGTAGGCATTTAAGCGTTCTAGTTGACTGATTCTCAACCAAGGCCAGCCATTTCTGAAATACCTGGAACACATCACTCTTCCGAGCTATAGCATAAGCCCACACTTTCCTAGTTGCATCATCAATGAATGTCACATAGTATTCAACCCCGCCTAATGACCGTGTAGGCATGGGACCACATACGTCTGAATGCACCAAATCAAGCATTTCAAACTCTTTCTTTCCCTTCTTTTATGGGCTGATTTAGTCTGCTTCCCATAGAGACAGTGCTCACAAAATTCAAAATCAGAGAAACTCAAATGCGGTACATAACCCAAACGGCATAAGAGTTTCATTCCATTCTGGCTCATGTGCCCCAACCTGCAATGCCATAGAGAAGTGCTTGGCTGCTCGGTTATTGCAACAACATGATCAAATACCCCTGATACATGTAAGGGATACAAAGTCCCACACTTGGCACCCCTAGCCAAAAGCATAGAGCCCTTTTGAATTTTCCACCTTTGAAAGCCAAAAGTGGTGTGAAAACCAGCATCATCTAGCTGACCCACTGAAATAAGACTCTTGGTCAACCTAGGCACATGTCTCACATGTTTCAAAACAAATGCAGACCCATTTGCAAAAGAAAACTTTATATCACCTGCTCCCACTATGTCACATGCATAGTCATTTCCAAGATGCACACAACCTGTCTTTCCACTGTCATAAGTGGAGAACCATTCCCTAGGGGGAGTAACATGGAATGAAGCACCAGAATCCAAAATCCAATCCTGAGAATATGCATCATCTGAAGTGGTAAGCAACTCTGCAGATAAAGTAGACATGAAGAGAACATCATTGTCACTATCATGTGTGACTGCATTGATCTCCTCGATCTTCACTTTTCCTTTGTCCTCCCTTGGACTCTCTTCCTTTTGATTTGCACCCCAATTTGCATTCTTTTTCTTATCCTTTTGCTCTCTTTTCAGCTTGTAGCAATCCTTTTTCATATGGCCCTTCTTGCCACAGTGGTAACACTCAATGTTCCGTGCCCTGGATTTGCTACGAGACTTCCCTCTTTCTTGGGACTTCCCCCTGAACTGTGATCTGCCCCTTTGCACATTTAAGGCTGCATCCTGCTTGTTGCCATCCATAGACTTCCGTCTAATCTCCTCAGCCAACAAGCTACCCACAACATCATCAAATTTCAGTACTCCACCAGGTGCAGAGTTACTGACAGCTGTATGGAAGGTATCCCATGAGGATGGCAATGAACATAAGAGAAATATTGCCTTAGTCTCTGCATCAAAATTCATTTTCTGAGCCTGAAGCTGGCTGAAAATAATATTGAATTCATTCAAGTGAGAAGCAATGGAGACCCCTTCCTTCATCTGCAGCTCAAACAACCTCTTCATGAGGTAAACTTTATTAGAGGCAGTTTCCTTTTCATAAGTGGCACACAATTTCTTCCACAAATCTTCCGTAGTCTGCTCATTTACTACTGTGAAATAAACTGACTCTGCAAGATGAAGTCTAATAGTAGACTTTGCTAATGCATCCAACTCATTCCAATCATCCTCAGACATATTTGTAGGCTTAGCTTCAATCCCTGCCAAGGGTTTAATCTGCTTCTTTTGAATAAGCACATCCCTTATCTGTTCTTTCCACAAAGAAAAGTTTGTCCCATCAAACTTTTTAATGCTGAAAAACTCCTTTTCAGGCATGGAAGAGGATGCCATGATGCAAATAAAGCAAAATCCCAAATGCTAGTTCCTGCAAGAGAGAATCACACCAAATACCAGGTGCACCCAAATGTGTATGCCACAATAGAGTGAAATATCACCAAAATTCAAAGCTCAAAGCATCAAAAGATGCATCTGACTCATGTGCATATACTATGCATCCATATGAGCAAATCTGGCCCAAAAGAAAATGCCAATAAGTGCCAAATGACTCAAGCATAAACACCGTCCACTGGCATATGCATCAATTATATCTCATCCAAGAGAGATAGCACTATCAGTGCATCACCAACAATGTGTCAAAGCTGTCCCTCAGCATAAAATAGCATCCATGTGCAAAGCGTCCATAAAAAATAGCATCCCACAAGGCAATTTAGGCCTATCAGCGCATCCAACAAGGACCGCAATGCATCCAAATGGCCTATAAATCATCCACTGCAACCCAATGCATACCATGAATGAGCGCACACTGCTCAAACTGCAACCAGAGTGATCTGCATAAGGTATGCTCAAGAAATCATAGTCCCACGGTAATGAGCGCTACTGAAAATAGAACCTGAGATGCCTCAAAACATGGGCGCCATCGCATAATTGGACTCAGCAAGAAAATCTGCAAATATCTCTCTTCTGCCAGAACTCCAGAATCCCAACCGATGAGTGAGAAATGGGAGTCAATACTTATCCACTGCCATGTGGCATAAATCTAAGGTTTCAAAACCTTAGTATGAAAAATGCATAACAGAGAGACGAAATCGAATACACAGAGATTTATAACTCTGAAAATCCTCCACCGAATCATGCAAGAACTAATAGGTAAGGGTTTTTGGGCGTCCGGAACGCAATGGGACAGACGGTTTTGGAAACCGTGGTCTCAATCACTGGGTCCAACACACGGACTGAAAAACGTTTTTGGAAACAGAGCTATCTGTAAACTCCACCGGAGTGCGAATGATGAGCAACATAGAAGTTTTAAGACCTCCTGAGTCCACCGGAACTGACAGATTTGCAAATGGTTGCTCCAAACTTGAGTTCCAACACCCGGGCAAAAAACGCAGGAACTGACACAGTGAGTCAGAAATCCAATGAAATGATCCCAGATTCAAGAATGAAGGTGTGTCCAAGCTCCTGAAGTAATGTGGACACCAAAAGCAAGCAATAGTTGCCTCTACAAGTCAATATGGAGTCTCTGTCATCGAACGGAACAGGAAAAAGCTCAAAAAACGACTTTTTCTTTGAAAGCTCTTAACAGGCTCTCAAAACCACTTCGCAAAGCCAAAGTGACTTTTCCAAAGGTTCCTCCAAGGTCTCTGCACACTCGGATGCAAGTAAAGTCACCCACAAAGCTTCCCACAAAGCTTCTCCTTCCTCCCACAGAGCTGCTGAGCTTCAAGCATTCACGCACGCTCAGCTAGATCACCCGGGCTCTGATACCAGTTGAGAGTGCTCTCAACGGAAGCAAGAACGGAAGAAGGAGAGAGAGCGAGAGAGAGAGACAGAGAGCCACACAAGTTTTGGTGGGTGCAGAACCACCCTAATCTTCTTTTTCATTCATTTATATATGTGTTTGAGTATTGTACATAACCGGGGTTAAGGCACAGTGACCTTTAACCCCCACAGATTGGGGGGGAGGGAAGAGAGCCAATGGGAGAAGGAATTCCGCTGGATTAAGGGGTTGAATGATTGGTTATTAAGGGATAGGGTAGGCGACAGATAAAGAGGGTGCATAGAGTTCCCCCCTCCCCATAAAATGGGGGGTAAGCCATGTGCACAAAAAGCCTCTGCTTTAACAAGAAAGATGGATATACAATCAAACCACAATTTGAGCATATCAAAATGATCAAAAGAATAAGACCAACAAATCTCATGTAAGGAACTCACCAAGAAATGTACCATCTACCCGATATAAATTATTGCAACATGTTCTAACATGTCATAATAAGTAACCACAAATACCCCAAAAATGTAGCCCTATCTGCCACATATGACCTTGGATCATAGTCATAAAAAGAAAAGTTAGACCTCTCAACATGATTCACAAATTTGTATTAAAAGCCCCATCAATAATTGCTATTGGCCAAGATGAAATATCCAGTGTAAAGCATATGATTGCTACCAGTCAAGACAAATCATATCTGAGACCGATGCCAGCATTTCTTCAACTAAAATGAGGGATTTCTTCAATTTCTATAGTATAGTGAATATTAGTCACCCAATTTCCATATGTGTAATACCAAGAAAATACTGTATACATTTGACTTTAAGTATGTTTGATTGTTTGTTTTGAACTAATTGTCAAGGCTGGCCTTTATGCTCTTATAATCATAAGACTGTGTTTTATAGCTTTCCTTTTACATCATGGCATATCAAATATATATGTTCAATTAATATGTGCACTTCTTTTCAAATGATAGTTGTCATTGACTCCTCATCTCAGCATACTTCGTAAGGTCATGCTAGATTGTATAGAGCATAGTGGCATAATTGTCTTATTTTTCTATTCAAAGGAATTGTGTGTGTGTGTGTGTGTGTTGAAGATAGAAGCATGAAGACATATATAACATAGTCATAGCCCTAATATATGATTTGACTAGGGATGACATAGTTGTTGGTGTTGGGCATATTATAGGCTTACGTTAACCATGTAGGTTGGATAAAGGAGTGGATAGGTTGGATATGAGGTTGTGCATTGGCCTTATCAAGGTATTTATTGAGTATTGAATTGTGCTATATAAGATATATTGGCAATAGTAGCACATTGTATTCATCATTCTATGCAATATATCGAACGACTTAATATTTACATAGATAAAACCCCCAAATCATTATCATTCTAACAAACATTACATATTAATACCAAATTGTACTTGATTGTGTTTTGAAAAATATATATTTATTATATAAAACTTTGGCAAATTTTCATGGAATTTATATATAAATTTATAATCTTAAAGGCTAAACTTAGCTAGTTTTTAAAATTTAGTTTCAAATCTTGGCAAATGTATTGAGCTTTTATTTTTATAGGAGTATATAAACTTGCACAAGACTTATAAAACTTTTGCTTATTGACAAAACTAACACAAAAAAAAATCCTTGATTTAAATCAACCCATGGATTCTACGTTGTCTCAAGGTTTAAGTCCCTAACCGTACTAAACATGAGGTGGAATTTCTTTGGGTCTAGCCATGGCAAGGGGAAACATGATGGATGTGGTGCTATTATTAAGAAAGCTCTTTATATGCCCTAAAGAAAAGTTATGGAATGCCCATGATGTTGTAACATGGCTTTTTGTTAACCTCTCCATGTGGGCACAATCATCATACATTAAACAATGCCTCAGCATCAATTTAGTGCACATAATGTTCCAATGAAGTTCAAGGGGATGAAGTGCAAAGGAGAAATGGGTAGGATTGTGGAACTACTAAAGGAACACACACTTTACATAGCATATGGGGATTTTCAAATAATCACCTTTTGCTCAAAATAAGAAAGCTTTCTTGCTTTTGTAGTGCATACATCATAGGGGATCATTATGATTAGGAGGGCATTGCAACTATGAAGCAATGGTAGCTATGTCATGTTTTCACTCTATGTGAAGACATCTCCAAAGAGACATAAGATGACCAACCATATTCTAAGGAGAGTTTCAATGACTTCTATGATGCACTTGAAGAGGGGTATAACTTTGTATTTGTCGCTACTTCATGAAAGAATAAGGAAGATGACCCATACTACCAAACCCAAACATGAGATGGAAGCATTTTAGGATCACTAGGGAACAATATATGAGAAGTGGGGTGTAGTAATTGGAGGTATTTAGTACCAAAATACATCTAAGAAAGGCCACAATTAGATTGTTAGATAAGAGTCAGTAGACATATGTGTACTCCCATCTTGTAAGAGCTATTAGCTTCTAGTTGCAAGGTGTGTCATAATGAAACAAGGATGAAATGTCCTTTGACTGGATTTAGACACACATGAGCACATCATGGGGTGATTTAGAGTAGAGGACTAAGACAATACAAGAAAATGCATTCTTATGTATATCCTCTTGTAGTAAAGGACTAAGATAGTACAAGAAATGTATTGTAACTGTGATATTACTTTGTTTGCAGTCCACAACAAAATGATGGGGTAAGTAATTTATCATTGAGTAATTAGTTTGTTTGAGTAAAATGATGGTTAGTAATTTGTCATTAGACTCGCATTGTTCACTTAACTTGTACAACAACAATGCTGACTGTAAATCCTAAAACTACCATGCTAGTTGCAATAAATCTTAATCAAAGAGAATGAATTTTGATTATCTAGTAAAACCTAAACTTATTGTGATCAAATAGTGCATAAAAAGTGGTAACAACTAGTCAAACGTTGCTTAAAAAGTGCTAGGAAGTAGTTCAAATAGTTATAAAAAAGTGTTTAAAAAGAGTACTGAAAAAGTGTCTAAAAGTGCCCAAAGAGTATTGAAACAATGCTTAAAAAGTGCTAAAAGATGGTCCAAAAAATTCTTAGATCCTCTTAAGTCCTATGAACCACCATGCTGGTTGTAGAGGGGTTGTAGTTAATCTTGAATCATTGCACTTGTATAGCCACTATGCTGGTTGCAGAAAGTCCTACACCACTTATATTTTACAAGCACTGCAATGCTTCCAATTGATCCAAACATAGTTTGTATAAAGGAAAATTTTGTTCTCACTGATAAACATACAAATAACTCTGGAAAAATGGTTTTTCATTTATAATTCAACATGTACATCTTAGGAAGTGTTGTAAAGCCATCAAATCTATGACTTACCTTTCTACTTTGACAACTATTCATCAGGTCTGTGAGCTGATGGGAGATTGAACTTGGCCTTCTTCCCTTCATCAAGGAGCTCAAGCTTTGGGCTTCTTTTTCCCTTCATAAGGGGGATGCTTCTTCCCTTCATCAAGGGGCCGCTTGGGCTTCTTCTTCCCTTCATGAGGGGGATGCTTCTTCTCTTTATCAGGGGACTGTATCTTGCCTTCATCAAACAAATCCTTTCTTTTTATGGCCAATGCACATGCAGTCGCTACTCTCTCTAGGTAGATAGATGTAGTAATTAAAGCATAATTGGTCTCTCCATGACTTGAGAATTGGCATATGATAGGCTCTGCATACAAAAGTTGTATGCATAAATGCCCCAAAGCAAAACACATGCACAAAGTAGCCACACTAGGTTCATCAGATCTAGGACTCATCTATAATGTGCCCATGGTAGATTTATGCAGGTACAACCCTACTGCATTGAAAGAATTCTAATTTAACTATTGTGGCCATCAATATCATGAATTCATCCTATATATGAGCAAGATGTTTCTTTATTCCTTCTTGCCTTATCTTAAGAGTGCAAACATTCTCCTTTAATTGCCTTACTTGGTTTTGAATAATGATAATAACTCTATGTAATTCTTCTAGCTACAATGGAACCTCTTTAAATTCTTTAGCAACTTCACCATAGGCCTCTTGCAAGACTACCATAGTAGTTTGGGTTTTAGAAATTCTAAAGAGCCATCACATGCTGCTCCACAATTGTATTGTAATTAAGTTATAGAGGCTTGTGTTTATCTTTCCAATAGTGTGACTTCTCCTTTCGATATTTCACATTATTTTTTGTGTGCTCCACCTTGGTTGCTCTTTGTCCAATTTGCACCCTTCCTACTCCCTTCCCAATCTATATCTTTCTTGGCTTTAAAGCTCTCTTCCAGCTCCATTGCCATAGTTTGTGCATTATCCCTTCTTAGCTAAACTATAAGATTAGCTTTCTCAATGTTCAATGCATTATACATGTTGTAGAGTCATTGGTAAAGAACTTCCGTTTCTGACATTCTACATGCTATATCATTCTCTATTGGTTCTCATCCATTTTATTCTCTTTAAGCTACTAATACAAGTGCTTGACTTGCCTCTTCCCATATTCCCTTCTTTACCTTTCATTTCAAAAAAAATTTAGCTTCTCTTACTTGGCCTTGGGGGCCTCAACTTGCTCTCAGGCTTGCACAGTCTTCGCTTCTGCCTCCTCCACCATGGCTTGTGCCTACTCTACTATGGCCTTTGCACAATGGCTTGTGCTTGCTCTACCTTGACCCTACATCATGGCTTGTGCCTGCTCCACCTTGGCCTCTGTAGCCTTCACATATATCATTTGTCGATGTGCATGGGTGGTTTCCCTCTATAGATTTCTTATGTCCTTCTCATATTGGGAAATTTTTTACTGAGGCAAATGACCATCAGGTGCAATGTAGCTCTAGTGGTCTTGGACGCCAATTTCAAGGAATTTTTTATCCTTTATAGTCTTTAAATTGTCTAGCATGGTCTTGGAAATCACCCTTGAGAAAGAGATTAGATGTTCGATCAGTTGCTCTACTACTGCTTGGGCCTACTAAAACTCCATAGTTCCTCTAGTATCTGGAAAGAAATGCCTTGTCTCCTACAAAGTAGCCTTAACATTTGCTAGCAAGCTCAAATCCTTGATTCCATCATCTCTACTAATTTGAGCTTTAGGGAACAAATCTAAAAATTTCATTTGTAACAAGCTTGCACAGTGCCTCCTCAGATGTCAAGTGCCTTTTTAATAAGGTTTCTATCAATTGAAATCTTTCGATTATGACATACAATATATCACTCCTTCAATTTCCATTCTTTTTTCACCTTGGTGAAGTTGGAAAGAGAATCCATATTGTGCATCTAAGGCTAGACGGGACTATGTCTCACAATTTCAAGATTGGAAAAGCTAGACTTTGTGAAGACTCTCAACATAGGTGATTGTGTTTGAAGTTCTAATGTCTGTGTGTGTAAAAAAATCTAAGAGTAGTATTACTTTAGATCCCTTAACATGCATAGAAAGGAGTCTAACCTACATCATTGAGCTTAATTTTACCCCAAAAAGACCATTTTCATGCACAATGAAATTTATTAGAAACATGATTAAGAAAGGTGAAGACAACTAGCTACCATTGGCAATAATACAATCACCGTCATCAAGCTAGGTACATTCTTTAAAAAAAGGGATGAGGTCACCATTAGGGATGGTAGTCTAGCAAACAATCTCATCATGAAAAATCTTACTGAATTTATCAACTTATTCTTGTTGGTGCATTGTCTATATTTTCCACAAACTAGAATTGTAGAAGCAACAATTAATTCTTGGGCATAGCTCATATGTTGGAGTAACAGGAGGTCACACATTTTAAAAGTGGTTGAGAAGTTCAAAGCTTTTGGGGAGTCTCAATTTGTTCTTTACAATAAGAGCTACAAAAGGAATACCCAAACTTTAGTGCTTAATATGCTCGATGCAACGATCATCGCTCCCATTAAAGATCATCTATTTCAAGCTACTTCTATAAGGTTTTCTTTACTCATATACAACAAATAGGATATGACCAATATGTTTGGCCTTGTAACTAGATTTACACCCACACAAGCTGATCTTGCTTAGACATTGGTGTTAAGCATTCTATTCCTGAAGAAGTTACTCCCCTTAGCATTTTGAAGACTTGCAAATTTATTGCTTTCCCTATGTATGAAGCACAAGACATATAGTTTCAAACATATTTAAGAAATCTTCTTGCTTATTGTCTTCCACAAAAAAGGAAGATCATCTTTTAAATATATTCTATTGCAAGAGTCTTGTTTACAAATAAGTTAGCCTACTTGTCTTGCAATTTATTTGTAATTGGTGTTGAAATCTGAGTATTGGATTAGAAATTCATAGGGAAAGCTTTAACATAATTGTAAGTGTAATGAATTGGTTCATTTCAATGTTGAATGAATGCCTCTAGAGAATATTCTAACTTTATCATTGATGGTATATATGTATGTTGTATTTGGATTGCATCTTTAAGGTCAATTGTAGTTGCAGAAGAAATTCATTCATATAGGAATTTCTAGCATTGTACCTCATTTTTTGCATTGCAAACTTGCTAGAGTCTTTAGCTATTCATAATATTGTTGTTGTGCCACATGTTTTCGAAATTCATTAAAGTAATTTCTGACATTGGATGTCCTCTTTTGTATTGTAGACATACCAAAGTCTTTGCTAGTTCAAAATATTTACATTGCACCACACATTTTGTGTGGAGTTTCCAATGGAATGCAATTACAAGACTTTTGAATGTGACATTAAGACTAGCTTCCAAATTCAGTTTCCAAAAATAGTTTACATGTGTGTGGCTTACATGGTAAACTTGCATATCACATCATAAGTATTTAGAAAAAAAATAGCTTTAAAGCTTAAGGAGATTATTAAGAAAAGTAATAGAGGTGAAGAAGAGTGTTACACTCATTTTTTAAAAGATCAAATAGTTCATGAACTATACCCTAACATAAGAAGTGAGGAAGAATATCCCATGAATTTGCAAACTTAGAGTTTGAAATGTTACCTTTGGATGCAATTACATCGAGACTATTGGTGGGCACTTACAATGTCAGAATAAAATTATCTCAGAAGAATTGAAATGTAAGGTACACAAATATGAGAACTCCAAACTTGTTAAAAAACCAATGACAATACATTTAGTGATTGAATCTCCAAATATTTGCATTTATCCATGCTCGTTTTGAAAAGTACTTAACAAGAACAAATTTTTTACACAAGAAATGGAAGAAATTTTTAACGAAATTACTTTAAGACGGTTATAAGAATAGAATGTTACACATTATCAACATTTAAAAAAAAAATCCTTCATGAAAATTTATGTGAGCACTTTAAGACATAAGCTATATGAAATCAAGAGATATATAAGAGAAGTCTTAAATGTGTTATATTTAGATAAATAAAGAGTTGAAGCAAACCCTAAAATTTAGAATCCTCTAGAAATGTTTCTTGCAAAGAACTTTTATGTTTCAAGCCAATCTGAAAAGCAAAAAAGAAAGATCACAACACATGGAAATATGAGCAACAAAATGTAAAAAGGGAACTTCAATGATTGTTCAAAACACATTGCAAATATCTTAGTGCAAATAAAGACCACTATACATAAATGTGTTTCTTATGAGAGATTAATATTGAAGAAATAAAGCACTTATGAGAAAAAGAAGTTAATATAAAAGAATACTTTACATGTCATGGACCTTTTGAGACAGGTCTACAGTCAAGATAGAAGGCCTCAAGAGTAGCATGAAAATGTGGCTTAAAGTCCACACACGAAAAAAAGGAGTGATTCCTTTGAAACACCTTTCTTGAATCCTTGGTAAGCAAGGCTATAACAAACTACAGAGTCTTGAAGTAGAGACTTAGCTCTGGAAGTAGGTGTCCAACTTATTGCAAGCCTATGCAGCCCCTATGAAACTTGGAAACCTCCAAGATGTGAGTAATTTTGTTTTCTCTAATATTTTACATAGATATATCAACTTTTGATTGATCATACACTATGCTCCCCATAATCGCATGCTCTTGTTTGCAATAGTTTTTGAGATAGTTTGGGCAACACAACAAATTTCAAATTAGTAGCACTTTCTATGCAATGACTTGCTCAGTCAATACACTTGATGCTATCGCTTATATATTCTTTTCTTATTAGGCTTGGAATTATGGATAGCACATCTACTTCTGATGTAAAATCATGCATGGATTCTTGGTTGGTATTGTTTGTCATTCAAAGCATTACTTAGTTTCAGCTTGTACTTAATTGTAGGTTTGTAGATTGTACAATGACCAACCAAATTGTTGAATCAATACAATACGACATGGAAAGATGCAATGATGCAACACATCGGGACATCATATTAAGGGATTATGAGGTTGCAAAGAAAAGACAACAATGGGCATGAGACAAGCACAAGAAGGAGGGTAGTGTACATGAACTATAGAAGTGGAGAATTATAAACGATATTGTGAAATTCTTTACTAATAGGATGCACGACATGGGTACAACACTTAGATGCGAACTTTTCAATGTGATCCTTCAACATCCTCAAGTGCAAGTACCCATCATCAAGAGAAATAACTTATGTCCAAGCAATGCGCCTCATAGAGAATATGCACAGGACATTGGCCATTGTGAAGCAAGCGACTCCCAAGGATGAGTTATTTCTGAAGAAAAGTGTATTGTGGATGCTAAAGAACTCTAATTAGGGAGTTCCCTTATCAATGGTCTCAGGAGTTCTTAAAGTTCTTAGGTGTACCATGTATTAGGCAAGATTGAGATTGCACGCCAAGCTAATGATGGTGATGGACTATTCGAATTGGCTGCATGTTGGAAGCAACACTGCACTAACCTAATCACTAATGAAACAAAGGAACTTGTACCCTCATTTTTGGAGGTTGACACATTTTCCCCCAACAAGGAGGATGTTTGCCATTTTAGAGCTCACAAAAGAACTACATCCAACACTTAGTCACTCACCCACTAGAATTCACAGTGAGTAAGCATAAGGCCATTTGGACTTTAGTTACCAATTTTTTTACGATGAGAAATTTCTTCAATTTATTGGATGCAAGTGACTCCATAGAGTCAAGCCCAATTAGAATGGTACAGTGGATAGATACAAAGCTAGATGTTTTGCAAAGATCAGTCAGGATAGATACAATGGATAGTTATAAAGCTAGATGTGCTGCAAAATGATATGCACAAGAATATGGCATGGACTATGAAGAAACCTTTGCACCAATTGCAAAGATGATAGTTGCCAAGATTGTTCTAGCCTCACATTTTGTTTGGCTAATACATCACAACGATGTCAAAAATACTTCTTGAATGGATTTTTAGATGAAGAGATATGCATGCAATATGCAATCAAAGATCAAGAATAAAAAGTATGCAGATTGCTTAAATCCTCATATGGATTAAAGCAAGAACCTAGAGCATGGAATGCCAAGATCCACAATAATGTTATCACTAGGAGTCTTTATCCATTTAACTCAAATCATTCCTTATATATCAACAACAATTCACAAGACATAGTTCTTATTGTTTTATATGTGGATGACTTGATCCTCACAAGGTCCCAATTGTAGCCTTATTTCAAAAGTTAAGATACAACTCACACCCGGATATTGATATGAAGGACATGGGAGATGTCCACTATTTCGACATAAAAATTTGGGGAGATTCATAGGGTATTATGCTATTACCGGGCAAGTATACTCAAAAGTTTAAATGCTTGATTACAAAACCTTGCCACTCGAATGGAATCAAACATCAAGCTTTCAGTTTATGACAAATCATAAAGTCAACAATTCATACAACTTATTAGAAGTTTGATATATTTGACTATTACCAGGCCAAACTCAATTGGTGCAGCCAGAAGACTTCTCAAGTGTCCCCATGATACATGGGCTTATGACCTTAAATATAATAATTCCACAAACTTTGACTTAGACTTTGATCCACAGACTTAGATTGGGTTGATATGTGGATAACTGATGGTATACCATAATTTTTCTTATAACTACACATAGTGCAGGTGGGGAGGTGGCACGCTTTCCTCCCCAAAGAATAAGATAGTGACATATTACCTAGAGACAATTGGCAATCGTTCTAGCACCTACTTTTCATGAATATCTTGCATACACTAGCCACATACACTTCTTTTACTTTCTGCATACATTGGAATACATAGATACGAAATCAAACATAAATCAATAAGAGACCACATGGTATGCTCGACAATGTTGCCTTCATGATTTTAATTTTTCTAACTTCTATGGAGTATATTGATGTTGATGTGAGGGGGGGGCGAGGGACAACATACACACTCGTATGTGTGTGTGTGTGTGTGTGAGAGAGAGAGAGAGAGAGAGAGAGAGCTCATGCACAAGAAAAATGAGGATAGAAAGGAGTGAATGGAGGCATGTGCATGGGATAAGTGTCCAAACTGATAGAGAGGATACTTTTTTCCAAAAGTGTTAGTAGAGCGCTGCTAGCTGGAAAATGTGTGACAAATTTATCTTGTCAGCACTAGAATTGTTGCGCACCCAAGTGATTGTAGCTATGAATATTCGAGTGGCGCTCCTCATAAAAGATGAGATTCTCAATGAGTAATTGCCAACAACACCATCAGTTTCAAAGTTTCATGGGTTCTCGTATTTGAACAAGTCAATTCGGATTTATTTGTCATTGTGGAAGCAAACACAAAGAAACTCAACATGAACATAGGTTCAGATTACGCACAGTAACTTTGGAGAGGATACAAGTTTACGTGAAAATGATCATCGCTCTTTCATGCAACATCATGAAGCAAAAACAACTCTCTAGAAGGGTTGTGTCAATCCACTTACTCTATTATTTCTACGTGCTTTCCCCCGATGGCTAACTTCTACTTTTATTCCTTTCAAAACCTTTTCTGATAGCATAGCATGACAAGCCAAAAAATGAAAAAACGATGTCTAAGGACAATTCTATGATAATTTATGCATGCTAACTTCAAGTCTAGATGGTTATTGTTCTATTGTATGCATCACAATACAAGTGCCACAACCAATTTTGAAATAGCCTCCATGTACTATATGTATGTGTAAAACACAATGTACACCTAACACAGATGCACAAATAAATTATACCATTGATGAGCCACATCATCGAAAACCTCAGGACTGAGCTAGCTTATAAGACATGGGAGTTTAGAACTATTTGATGACGATGACAATATAGCTCACACACATGCATAACTAGCCTCACTATATACAAGTCATGATCAATTTTGAAGTAGCCTCCATGTATTATATGTATGTGTAATACACAACATACACCTCGCACATATGCACAAAAACATTATACCATTGATGAGCCATGTCATCGAAAACCTCCTCACTAAGCTAGCTACTAAGGTTGAGAGTGAAGACATGGGAGTTTACAACGTCATTAGAGAGTCAACATTCAGCCCAAAATTTGGACGTCTCAAGGGATAAAAATCATGAGAACTTGGAGCCTTGGAATCCAAATTCATTCTTCATGCACACAAATTTGTTGTTGCACTCCCATTGGAAGAAGGAGCAAAAGGGGTCTATGATCCCTCTTTGCATTCGCAAAGTTGGTCTCTGATCCCTTTCTAGAATTCTAGAATTCTGTTCATAAAGTGGGTCTATGATCCCTCTCTACAATTTCATCTACTATAAACCTTTTCCTATTATTGCCACAACACAATTTGTGCTTGTCTATGGGCTGCCTTGCCTTCCCTTTACCTTCCTATTAGTATTATTACGTTGATGACATTGACTAGGCAATATACATCATCTTCCCCACACCTTGCATACCTATGTACAATCCAAGATGACATGTTGCTAGAGAGTGCTCCCTCCATCTGCCTGAGTGATGGGGATTTGTTTTGATTGTCAACCATTGAATGTTCAATAGAAAACCAATCACAATGTGCAAAACCCCGACCAACATTCTTTGAATGATATATTTACAGGATGTTTTATTTAGAGTTGGACATCATGCAACAAGAACTACCTTTGCGGCCTTGAAACTTGCATAGGCATAGGATCAAACACGTTTATGAGCAACAGGATCCAAAACCCTAAGGAAAGAAGGGCTCAAGTGTGTGTAAATTATGAGAGAGTGCACCAAGCATGTTCCAATGTGTTGGCTAAGGGTGGCTATGGTCGCAAAAGTAGCATGGAGGGATCAGAATGACTCCACTCCACCCGCTTTCTCGTGGGACAATCGTTAGAGTTACAATGCTCAAACTTTACTCCTATCGTTACGACAAGCACACTTTCAAGGTATAATGGTAGGCACAAGAGATACAACTTGATGTATACATACCTAGGATGCGAAAAATCGTTGATCTATTTCTGGCCATACTTCCGCCAAGCTCATAGATCGTTTAGTAGGCATTCCTTGCATTCTTCCCATCCTTCTAAAGCACATAGTTTTCAAAATAAACATGAGGTTGAAAACTTTAGTTGAGAAGTCCACTTACCTCTGCCAAAAACATCCTACAACAAATTAGGCTAAGCTAGGATCTTATATCATGTCTTAGCCACTCGAAGAAAATTTTTGCATCTTTCTCAACAAGATTACTTTGCCTTATCCTCCTAGAAGGCCATTTTTTGGTAGAGTTTTCATGAACACATTAGTAGTTCTACCACAACTACTCAATAACTTACTCACTCTAAGACTCATCTACATTTGTAGTTGCTTGCTACTCATTCATCCAAGAGGTTGATTAACAAACATAGCGATATACCAATTGTGGATAAACTACAAGATAATGAGCAATAGGCCAAAGTATACAAGTAAATTACATGTGTAGAAGTGTGTACATACTCTTTCGCCATCAAAAGTTTCAACAGCAAGAGCTTCTCTTATGCTAATTCCATACTTTTTTTGTTTGATATTCTAGTCCAAAATGTGTATTAAGACTTGGAGACCAAGTTTGCTAAATTCCATTGGACAATGCATAAGTTATGGGTCACGCAAGTTAGCCATGTGCAATATAACCCTGAACTTCACAAAAAATGGCTACATCCAATCATGCATTAGCTCTCGTGTCATATGAATTTCCAAAGATGGATATTGAATAATTGCAACACTGCATTGTAACTCATCTTCTTGTTTGTAAGACCCTTCCTTTTCTTTGTTTCTATGTCAATATTCTCCTTTCCTTGGCTAGTCTTCTTTTGGCATTTTCCCCTCAAGTCCACTTCAATATCTTCAAATAGCTTGACTGAAACATAATGACCTATCTTGGCCATGTCATGTGCACACCATTGCACTCTAGTTAAAATTGTGACAAATCACCAAAGAAGCACATACTTTTCACATAAGAGGATTTCACATAATGTTGTAATATTGAGTTTTGGTTTTTGAAAGGGTGAGCAACCAAGCTGTTCATCATTGCTTCCACATGTGGTGCACTTGCAATGCTATGTTTGCCCACAAAATTGGGCATGTGGGATTGTCGCATTTGGGCAACGTCTTCCTTCAAATTTAACATTTGAATATGTTGGAACACAACAACATGTGTATCTATCTTTCCATTTTCGTACAAAAGAAGGTTTTAACCACTTAAAACGAGTGCTGTTGTATGTGCATATTTGGATACTTTCTTCTAAAACTAAGAAAAAGATCAACCTACATCAAGATGAAGCACACCATTAGTCAAAATAAGTAGGCCTTTCTCCCATATTTAGACCTCAATAGAAAAATAAAAATGACTCTCTCCTATAACACCTAGCACAAACAAAACAATTCACATAGGCTTCTTCAACTACAAGCTTATTATTGTAAGTCAAGTTCAAGTCAACCTCCAAAGAGGATCGGGCACTCTAATAATAATTTCTCTAAGGAGGCATCTTCTCCTCTCCCTATTGAGCAAAGCCTAGCCTAATGTAGCAAATTTCACTCTACAAAATTCAACACAAAATTTACAATCAATAATCTTTGATGTACATATAACTCTCTTATTGCAATCTCTGAACTTAATATGTAGTGCATACCTCGATCCAAGAAGACGACTAACCATGGAAAACCAAATCTCATGAATCTAACCACTCAAGCAACCTTGAAGTTTTGTAGGTGGACATTGATTTGATGCAATGCACCATCTAGAACTAACCACACAACCATGGACCCCCTGAACCTAGAGGTTGTGATGAAGATACATCCCATAGAAACATTATTTCATGTCACAAATACAAAATTCCTAGAGGAGCCCTTGAATTAGCTTGCTTATTGGCCAATAACTAGCCCCAAATTCAAATACATATGATAAGGTTCCCAACACATATGTTGACCTCGAATGCAAATGAGAACAATTATACCTAGCTAGGAGGTCATCCAATAGATCAACAACATACTGTCCCCTTTAACCCTACCCAATGTTAGCAAACACAAGCCCCTTTTAGGGTTTGCCTTAAATGTCTCTCAGAAAGATACTGCAATTGCAACCACATACAACATTCTCGGTTTGTTTGCCTTGAGAGAATACACCGGGCAATAATAAGGTACTAATCAAAGGCTTCATATAGCATCATTTCCATCACATTGTAAGTCCCTAAGCAACCTCCACAGCACTTGGAAGTTGCTTACACTAGAGAATGGAGCATACGTTTGAAGTAACAGCATGCAAATATTGTCCACTGTTCCACACAGCATCTTACAACTCTTTTTGCTTATAACATAATATTTTCAATTTCATGTCTAGATTATTTATGGGTTTTTCCATAGGAACATAAGGGTAAATTCTAGAAGGTCAATCATTAAGAGTGTTTCAACACTTTAGTCCACAATGCAAGACGTCTACAACAATCTTGCATGCAGCTTTGAGGAGGGTAAAATTATCAGCAAAGAACTTCCAAAGATAAGTGAACAAACATTAGCAGCATAGATTCTATGATAATCTCTTCTTGTAACACCCACACCAATCAGTAGCCACAAATCGTGTGCATAACATTTGCCCAATTTTATGATTCATTCGCTTAGGAAAGACCAACACACTGGATTTATCACTCCACCTTAGGCAAAGGGCATATTTTGGTAGAAGAAAGAGTTGTCATAGCCACAAAAAGCATACAAATCAGCCCCCCATTTAGAAACAGGGAGAGCAGGGTAGAGCCTTGAAACAGACTGCTCCAGTGGTGAAGAACAGGTCCAGACCAGACCTTCATACTAACATGCTCTTCTTAAAAAGCACTCCCAATTGGAGGCTGATGCTCAACCAAATGACTGGAAACAGAAGCTTTCAGCCCAAATAGAGCAGATGTCTGGAAATAGCATCACCACAAGCCCTCCAAAACAATCAGTAGGAAAACATGGACAGCTCGGAATGTTGGCAAGCCATATTATCAGTCTCCCAGGCCACTGGCCCACAGCAACTGCCACGGCTAAAAATCAAAAGGTAAAGGCACAATCTCACTGAATGAAGATCAAGCTTATGAAGTAAGCAGTGACTAGCAGTAGCTCTTAGGGCAACATAACAACGCAACTGAAAGAATCCAACAATCCATGCCAATTTTAGAAGTAAATCACCCACTTCAAATATGACTTTATATAATATTCATGAAAAGTATGATTAAGAAAATGGAGCTAGCTGGATAGGTAATTCAATAATAAAGATACAGCAGTTGCTGAATTTGGATGTCTGCATAACGAAAGAAAATATCCATCATCAACCAAGAAGGTCCATTCAATCTGATCATAACTGCCGCAAACAACAAATGTGGGTGGCAGCAGCCCAGAGCAGAGTCAATCATGGATGCTCAACACCACCAGCCACTAGAGAAGTGAGAAGAGGAAAAAGATAGGTAGGGATAGCAGATTTAAGGGTGGAACAGCAACTTCAGACAGCAACTGATAAGAACAACAATATCATGTACCACACCGGATCTTGAGAGACATTCATCTGAAATGATATAGTCTACAGGTAAAAGATAAATGCATTATAAACTGCCAATGAAAGTAGACAACTTGAATGAGAAACTTGAGGGACTTGCTTATTCACCAAGACAATGGAACACCAAGTGAACATTGGACATCAGCCAGCACAACTCGCAATTGCAATAGTAAAGATAAAGAACTTGCAATTGCAGTCAAAAGATTCCTCAAATTATGATTACCGCTTTTTCCCTGAAATAGTCTATGCCAACACTTGCAAATGCAACGTCCCATCAACCAAGTGTCAGTAGCCTTCTTGTGCATAACTGAGACGACAGATGTGAAGATTCCTACTCTTGCCTAAATAGCTGCGCAGGCAAGCTCAGTACTTGTAGCTAGAAGAAAAGAAGAGCCCTACTAGGGAATCAATTCCTCCATCATAGATACCCTTAGCATGGGAAAAGCAGGCACACAATAAGGCTAATATGTAGAAAGTTAAATGCAATTAATATTTTTCCTCTGATATGGCTTAGCTTATGTATTAGACAAGTATAGAGAACCGCATCTAGAAAAACACTCTTGAATTGAGCAATTGCATAAAAAAGGAAGCACAACACATGTATTCAGATTCCACCAGCATGCCAGAAGAGCTTCAAAATTGTTAATGTCAAACGATATTGAGAAGCAATACCGGTAGAGCAAGATACCTCCCAACAAAGAGACTTGCCCCATAATGTAGAGAGCCATTATAGTAAGATACAGCATTGGAGATGAGAAATATTCAAAAGAAGAGACTTGCCAAATTGAGAGACACATAATAATTGAGTTCAAAAGACTAACATCTGGCGCTCTCGTCCCCTGATCATTCTAGGGACTGTCTGGCACCCAACCACTTCAACGTACCCAACATCTTTGTCACTAAGAGGCATTGAGAGGGTTTTGTTGTCAACTGAAACTTGCTGATCAACATATATATCAAAAAGCATCGCCAATAAAGAGAGTTGATGCGCTAAGATATCATTCTCCTGAGACTGTGGTAAAGCCTCTAGTATATGTATGTTCACCTGCCCAATACCAAAAGCCAGAAAATAAGTTGGCCCACCAAAATCTGGGAAAAAGGAAAGATAGAGAACGACACTTTGCCACTCAATGCTATCCGCTGAAAATTGTTGCGAAAAAAGTGGAAAATGTGCATCTAGGACTGGAAATGAAGTGTATCTGCCATAAAGTGGGCTAAAATATCACCAAAAGAAACGAAACCATTCAGAACAATGAAGCATTTTGCAATAGTGGAAACCCTAGAAGGATACACACCACCTCTTCTGCAAGTCCAAGTACATTCCAAGTTTGAACTTTGCCATAATGCAAATGTTGCAAGTTTGATTTCCAGCACACAAAAAGATAAAAGCCACACTTCTAGTGCAGACAAGAACAGATTGACACATAAACCCCTATTTGCTATTCATCATCAAAATGAAACATCAATGGGAAAAGCATGGGCTGATCCCCAAATCAAGCGTAACTCGTGCCAGCAGAAAATAAATAGTATTCAATGGAGTTCACTTACACTGCTTTGACCCTAAATCATAATGTCAAATGGTTGCACTTCCAGCTTATGCACACAGCAGCACCCTAGTTACAGACTTGTTGAAAATGGGGAGAGGGTGAGAGACACATGATTGGAGACGAGAGCTGAGGCACGAACTGATGTTGATTGATTGATTAATCACAGCAAGTACATAGCCTCTTTTATAGGCTGGGCAAGCCTTATCTTCCCACACAGACTCATCAATAGACAATGAACCAGCCAGATATAGAAGACACCAAAACTTATATATTTCCGTCCAAAACTATGGACACAATACAAAAGAGAGATCCAGAGTCCCACCAATGGTGTGGTCCTCTGATCTAACTTCGAGCGTCTATAGACTTTCCGTCCAGAACGATCCTCTCCACCTTGCTGTCTGGAAACCAGCCTAGGCAGGCTGCCACTCAAGCTCAGTCTGCAGCTCCTTCAGGGTCACCTTCACCTTCTGTGTATAGGCCCAAGGCTTGCCTTCTTGCTGCTCCTGTCTGCTGTCAGAGGGCTGCTCAAGAGAATGTGATCACAACACCTTGCTGCCCTAGCTAGAAGACAGCCAAGGTCCAGCCTCTAGGAACTCAGCCTGCAGCTCACCTTCAACTCTCCTTCACCCCCAGTGTTAGGCCCAAGGGAGTGGCTCCTGGCTGCTCCTGTCTGCTCCTGCTTTTGCTGAACTGTTGGATGATAAATGAGCGCTGGAGGCCCTCCTTTTATAGGCCCAGGGGCCTGTCATGAAAACCGACCAGCCAGCTTCATACTGGCCGACTAGACCTAGATCCTATAATCTAGGTGTGATTCCTCCCCTAGATTTCTCTCCAGCCAGAAGGACCCTGGGAATGGTTGCTTGTAGGTGGAGAACTCAGCCCTCCAAGTGGTTGGGCAGAAAGGGGCAAAATGGAGAGGAAGGTGAAGAAGAAGAAGAAGATGAAGATGACATGGCACAAATGGGCTCAAGGAGGATCATAGTGCTCTAATACCATGTTGAAGAAGTGAAAGGAAAGCATGAAGCTGAACATGAAATGAGAATGCTTGCTTGCTTATGGAATGAAGAAAGGTGAGGTCCATATGTAGGCACCTCTACATGAGCCACCAAGCTCCACAATCATCTCCTCAATCATCTCCTAGAATCTCTCAATCATCCTATGTTGCATCTACCACCACGTAACAGAGCTTATGGGCACCTAACTGTGCCTCTAGCACACACACATAGAACCCAAGGTGTGCCTGGGGCATACACCTTGAGATATCCCATCAGAGCTATCAGTGACAATAAGCGGGTCTCTCAAGGTTAAGTAGAGGCTATCCGCTTTGAAGTAACCTTGCATTTTTTCAACTACATATGTGTCATGGATGCAAAAATTGTCCAAAAAAAGGAACTTTGAAATATAGAGCGTTATCAGTGACAATAAGCGGTCTCTCAAGAATAAGTAGAGGCTATCCACTTTGAAGTAACCTTGCATTTTTTCAACTACATGTGTCATGGATGCAAAAATATTGGCTAAGGCATTCGGTGATATCTAGCTCGATAGGCTTTCTTTGTCTGGTAGAGTAGATGAATGCCAATAATGGCAAGTTAGGATCTAGATTCTCTTGTGAGTGTGAAGAGTCTTGAGGTCACACACAAGAGAATCTAGATCCTATAATCTAGGGGAGGAATCACACCTACCACATGACGTAGCACAAGTGGCCTCAAGACTCCTCACACTCAACTGTAGGACACTCTTAGGACTCTAGGACCACACACACTAGGACTTCGATTCCAACAAACCCCCCTTCGAAGCTAGGGTGAGAAACTATGACATCTTCCAGACTGTGCATCCCAGGCAATCTCATAGGCTAACAGCTGAGCATAATTCAGAGGTTGAACCAAGCACTCTCATGGCTTAGGTGTCAACGTGATTAGAGACTCAAATCTGAGCATGGATGCATGGCCAACTCATAGGTCTAGGGAGTACGCCAACATCCTGGAACTCGGCCAGGCCTGATAAAGGAAAGACATAAGAACCCCCCTGTCTCCTAACTGGGTACATGGAAATAAGTGGAGCCTTTTATAGGACAAGGCACACAAAATGACAAATTATTACATCATTTTAGGGGGACTACCCAAGGAAGAGTACCTAACACACATGACTCTAGAAAGCCCACTCTTCATCTATCACCTCATGGAGGAATAGACCAGAAACAGCAGCAGTGCAGGCTTGTTCCTCAGGTCCAGAAGGTGTAGCTTCATCGTCTTCGTCCTCGCTCTGCTCCGCAACCAGATTGGCATGTTCTTTGGCTTGTACCTTTGCTATCTTCTTGAAGCAACGATCCTCTGGATGGCCAAGTTTCTGACAGTAATTACATTTAAGAGGTTTTCCTTTCTTCTTGGGCTTATTCTTGAGAAAGAATGCTTTGCCAGATTCGAAGGAAGATTCTACTTTCTCTGTAAGCTACCATATCCTTAAAGCTCATATTGCGGCTGACTCTTAGGACAGCAAGGATCTCATTGTACTTGGAAATGTCTTCAATACTTGAGAGAAGTACAGCAACTTGATCATCATCTTCAACAATGGCTCGGATGGCAGATAATTGTTGGAGAATTGACCCAAGATTGCTCAAGTGTTCATTGAGGGTTTCAGTTTCCTTCATCTTGAGCTTGAAGAGTTTTTGTTTGAGAAATACTTTGGAATTATTGATCTTATTTCCAAACAAATTCTCTAATTTTTCCCAAACGTCATTTGCAGTCTTATCAAAATCCACATGGTGGATAAGGTTGTCAGCTAAAGCTAGACCAATGATAGCCATTGCTTTATCATTTTGGTTCTACCACCAACTGATTCTAGCATCATCACTTTGGGGTTTTGGCTCCTTGCCATTGGTGATATTCCATATCCCTTCTCGCATAAGAAGAAGCCGGAGTTTTGTCTGCCAAGTTGGGAAATCGCTCCCTGAGAATTTCTCGATGAACGAGGAGTTTTTTATGCTATCCATTGGTGGGAAGGTCTTAGCTGTTATTACAGCCAGTGTCTAAATCCCTTACAATGTTTACTCAAATTTCAAAAAAGGCCCAAATTTTACATGGTAGAAGCTTCAATTATGCCAAAGGAAGACACAGGACAAAAAAGCCCTAAATTTTTGGGTTAGGGTTGCTGCAAAATTAGAATTTGCAGAAAATTGGGGCTTTTCAAAATTTCCTAGGCATAGTGTTCTAGCAATACTAGGGAAGCTTCAGACCATAAAAGCCCCAACAAATTCACCCAAAATGAGGCAAAATTCTTGAAAAGCACAATTTAGGGTTTTGAGCTCAGAAATGGGCTGGAACAAGCCGCTCTTCAAATCGGTCTGAATCCCCTCTAAATGTGGCGGCGATTTTGACACGGGCAGCAAGATAGTGCAGCATACCTCCGAGTTCACAGCAGGGCAGTCAAGCTGAGCAAAAGGCGGAACAGTTTGCTGAAGCGTGGGCAACACAGATCAGCACGGAAGCGTGAACTGCAAACCAGAAGAGCTGCGACGTGCGAGTCAATGGCCACGGCCCTCACAAGGTCGTCAGTCGCATGAGAGCAGGCAGAATATCTCAGACGGACTGTTTGCAGAAGATAGCGCACATTTCAAGGCCGGCTGTACGGACAGTAGGCCTATTTGTACGGCGCAACAGTCCGTACAGTCCGTACGGCTGTACGGCCTGTTTGCTGGTCAATGGAGAGGCATAGGTCCGGGCTGATACGGGCTCTTGTACACTGATGCTGAGGCTAAAGAGCAGGAGCTCATGTGGAGAGGCAAACGAAGAAGAGGGTGTGCTTCGAGGAAGGAGAGGAGAAGAGAGTGGAACTAGAGTGGCCCAGCGGAGGAGAGAGGTAGCGGGTAGGATTACAAGGTAGGGCAGCAAAGGCGGGTAGAAGAGCGAACAGAGGAGCGGGCAGAAGATCCGCAGGATGGCGGGTTTGTTTGCTGCTTGCTGCGGGCTGAATGGCGACTGTTGCAGGAGCAGCAGCGTGGGCAGAGAAGTGCAGCGTAGAGCAGCAGATGCGTGGGCAGGAGCTGGAGCAGCAGCGTGGGCAGCTTCGGGTCAGCAAGAGCTCAGTCAGGGAAGACCTGCTCTGATACCAACTGTTGAAAATGGGGAGAGGGTGAGAGACACATGATTGGAGACAAGAGCTGAGGCACGAACTGATGTTGATTGATTGATTAATCACAGCAAGTACATAGCCTCTTTTATAGGCTGGGCAAGCCTTATCTTCCCACACAGACACCTCATAGATGAGGTCACACACAAGAGAATCTAGATCCTATAATCTAGGGGAGGAATCACACCTACCACATGAGGTGGCACAAGTGGCCTCAAGACTCTTCACACTCACAGAACTGTAGGACACTCCTAGGACTCTAGGACCACACACACTAGGACTCCGATTCCAACAAGACTTCCTCCTTGTCAATTTGTTCCCTTAATAACAAAGATCAAAGTTTTAGCCATGAGACAATCTCGTTTGTTTGCACAATGCTGGGAACTGAGCTTGAAAAACACCAATCGACTGGTGCCCTGTTTCTTTCTCCCCCTACCATCCTCACAGACTTGTGAAACAGCAATGGTTCGAGCAGCATGCTATTTCATTTGAAAACAATTCAAGTCGATCACATTCTATTGGCCCTGCTGAACCTTCGGTGCAGTGTGTAAATCCACATAATCCCTTTATCTTGAGATGGAAAATAGTCCATCCCCCTGAGCAGACAATACAAGAAGCACTGATCTGAAAAGAACAGACATTGGCAGTTCACACTGCTATCAAAGAAAATCCAGAGAAGCCAAATTTTGGATAGTCCTCCCTGTTGCCATATTTTTACTTCGCTCAAGCAAGATCCCTTTGAGTGGGACTGCAATTTCCCTTGTCTTTTGCACTCTTGTATTTTCGATTTACACTTACTTTTTGTTATATGCAATAAATGATTGCACTCTCTTGTCGGCTCAGGCATAGCCCTTGAGCTTCCCTCATGATACCTCCGCACACCCTCCAACAGTCATATTTGTGTGCATGTTAAACCAGCCTTCAATAAATTAAAGGGCAGTAAAATTAACAAGTAACCAGCCAACACTGTTACCATAACAATTTAACAAAAGTATAACCAGCATATTGGGAGCTAGAGTGCCCCTGCACCAAGAGAAAGACACAGAGTGGCGGTTTGGCGCCCCTTTCGGTATTTCTTTATTTAAGTAGAATCCCAGGCTACATAAATGTTACAATCTTTCTAATATCTGGGACATTCCACATCCCATTGGCATCCACATACCTTGCATAGCCTTTCCTGTTCACGGCTCTCACCACTCCTGGTACTAGATCTCACTCCCTAGTCCAAGAAGCTTGCACACAGCCCGGACCTGTCACTAGTGACCACACTTAGCCACACATTCCCTATAGCTGTCACTGGTGCCCAAAAAGTTACTATCTGCTCAAAGCAGAAAAAAAGAAAGCATACACAAGCTTTCTCCTCTGTCTAGGACTGCCATGACCAATAGTCTCTCACCCTATGGGTTGCACATATCGCGATTCATCAACTTGTTTCCCATAAGAGAGCTAACATCACAACACAGCAAACACTATGTCAGCCACACCTATACCATCCCTCTCGGGATTCCAAGGATACTTCCCATTCCAAGCATGGATTCCCGACCCCTGCCTACTCAACAACAAGGCTGTACTCAAGATATGCCATCTGCCTATCAACCACTGCCTGCATGTGATCCATCTCCTAAAGAAACCAAAAACATATTCCCAATGGAACATGTTACCTGCCAAAGCCTGCAAATAGGATACACAATGATTTCGATCACACTTGCATTCAACGCATTTTCCCTCCTCTCAGTAGGCATCAATATCCCAAGCAATGACCATGTTGGGTTCTGTTCTCACACTCCAATGGCAATAGGCATCCATCTCTGTCCATGCACCTGTGTGAAGCTTGGGGTTGTTACTAGCAGCCCATACGGGGTCACTCAACTCCCCTCACTGCCACGGGTGTCCACGAACTAACTGAAATACCCAAGCAATGGGTGAGCACATAACTGATCAGCCCACAACCTCGGAAGCAAGAACTTCAACTGCAAGCATCCAATGTAGACCACCCTGCCAACTAGGCTTCTCCAAAACACTTGTACTCAGCTTAGGACTATTGCTAGCAACCAATACTTGGTCATACAATCCTCAACAGTTGCCTCAAGTACCCTCAAAGCCTCTTACCAGCTCAAGGCAGAGATACAATGCATAAAGTGCACAGACCATATAAACTACAGCCCACAAACAGGCCAAGGTACCTTGTGTGCGCACTTGCTCTTTAGAGAGACTCAGAGTCAACTACTTGTGACTACGCTAGCTCCCAACGCACCCACGTGGACAAGCCATTGTGATCAATTGACATTTTATATGTTGGGGTAAAGGCACATTGCCACCCTTTTAAAGTTATGACACCTATGACTGTCTTAAGACAGTCATAGGGTGAATCCCTAATCCTAATAAAACTCTGAGTTTGTGGTGTGGCTCAACACTTTACACACCCACACTTCTTGTGTCTCCCTCTCTCTCTGTCTTCATCGTTCCACTCCCTCACTCTTTCCCTCGCAACTGGTATCAGAGCCTCTACCTCTCCCCCTCTCTCCGGTCTACCCCTCACTCTACCTCTCCCCTCGAGCCTCGTGCCCTTAGCAGCGAGCAGGGCAGCAACAGCTAGGCAAGGGCGCAGCAGCAGCAAGCCAGGGCGCCGCCACGCGCAGCAGGTGCGCGACCCGCCGCGCGCAGCAGGCGCGCACGCAGCCACAGCTGCAGCAGCAGCTAGCTGCTGCTAGCTGCGCACTGCACAGCACCGGCAGCCGCAGCCTACCAGGCGCGCGCAGCGCGCAGTACCAACTGCGTGCAGCCCGTCGACTGGACACGGCCATCCGTACCGACTGTATGGACGCCGTACAGGCAACCATACCGTACGGACGTGGCCGTACGGACGCTGCAACAGGAGGTACAAGTTGGATTTTTTTTTGTTGGGATTTGTGCCCTCGCAGGTACAGGGTACAGCACGTACCCTGCGCAGGTACAGCAGGCACATATTTTTTTTTGGGGAAGAAGGAAAAGAGAGAGCACTCTGCTCTTCATTCCCGGAATTTGTTCAGTTCTCAAAACTGTGTTTGAGGTACAGCAAGTACCCTCGTGTCCCTCGTGCTTGAGGTGACTAGTGCCACAGTGTGTGGTGGTTGCACAGTTATTTTGTTTCGGGAAGGTCAAATGCCTTGATTTTGCAGAGGGCTTTTATGCTTTTGCTGAGTGCAAATCTCAGCTTTCGGGTGACAATTTCAAAGGGCTTTTGCCTGGAAGTGTATGCAGTGTATGCCTTGAGGCAGTGTGGAGCCAGGGTGCCCACATTGGTCTTGTTTTCCGCAGTATATCAGTGACATTTCTTTGCAGGTCACATTTTGTGTACAGCACTTAGAAAATCTCAGTTGAGCCACGCTTGGCAAGGGCGCATCGAGTTTACTCGGTCCCTAACTGTCCATCGTTGACAGTGCTCAAAAGATTTTCTCTTCAGTGTTTGTACGTTGGGATCTGTGTTGTTACTGTGTACACAGGGCCGTTTATGCATTACATTGTCAGGTGAAAGTGCCAGGAGAGCGCTGTATTTTTTATGCTACCTCAGTGTTGAGGGTGTTTTTCACTTGGTACAGGTGTCAAATCAAGGGGCTTTTGCCCAGATTTTGCTTGTGAGCACTTGAGTTACTGTTTGAGAACTTCAGATGCCTTTTATCCCCTTGGCAGAAGGGTGATTGTTTGGGATTTGTCCCATTCTTTGTTGCAGGTTTGTGACAGGCTGAGGTGTTTGGAGCCTTTTTCAGTGGACAAAACAGTGTATGACAAGTGGTTTATGCATATAACATCAGTGCAATACCTCATCTGAGGTGGGAGAAGTGTCCAGGACAGCAGTGTTTTGTGCTTCGTCAGATGATGATGCACTGATAAAGCACTTGTGGAACAGCTGCAGCATTCTGAAGTTACTGTTTTATGCCTATTTGAGCACGGTACAGTGTGTCAGAAGGTACAGTGACTGGAGGGAAAATTTTCTGTTTTGCTGCAGATTTTTTGACAGTAAAAACAGCACTATTGTGAGTGCTCCTGGCTCTTGATAGAGCAGGTTTTCTGAGAAATCAGATTTTTATTTAGTCATTTTTGACTTACAGGGAGTCAGGTACTTTCCTTATCTGATATGGCATCAGGGGGAAGTGAATCTTCAATTCTGAACATAAAGAAATTGTAAGGGGCACACAATTATGCATTATGGGCAGAACAGTGTTTGAATGTACTTCTGCTAAAGAAGATTTCTAAGCCCATAAGGGTGAAGGGTGTCAAGCCATCTGGGATGGCAGATGATGAGTGGGAGGAGCTTGATTTGTCCGCTAGGGCTGCTATCATGCTTACTCTCAGTGATTCTCTTGTGTTCAATGTTCAGGCTGAAAAGACCTCTTATGGTCTATGGCAGAGGCTAGAAGAGTTGTATGCCCAAAAGAGTTCAGCCAGTAAGGTTTATTGGTTGAAGAAGCTTGTCGATCTTCGCATGAAGGAAGGTACAGCTATGACCTCACACTTGAGTGAGTTCAATGCCATCTTTACACAGCTTATTGCACAGGGATTGAACCTTGATGAGGAGTTCAAGGCTACTTTCTTGTTGTGTACCCTCCCTGAGAGTTGGGACACTTTCAAGACCACCCTGTCTAATTCAAATGTCACTCTTATGTATGCTGATGTGGAGAGCTCTCTCCTTATGGAGGAGATGAGCAGGAAGAATAATATGGGCAGCAAGTCTTCCAATGCTTTGCAGGTACAGGAAAGAGGTAGGACTCAGCAGAAGGGGAGATCTGCTGGCAAGTCCAAATCCCGCAGTCAGTCCAAGAAGGCTGAGACAAAGGATGCAGGCAGTGGAAGCAAAGGCAAGGGCAAGGCCAAGGCAGATGACTTGGATGCAGTGAATGTTGCAGCAGAGGACAGTGACAGTGACAGACATGATGTATTATGTTCTTCTGCTGTAATTGCACATACATTGGTTATTGATGGCCATGACATGCACACCTGGCTCTTGGATTCAGGTGCTTCTTTTCATGTTACTCCTCATAGGGAGTGGTTTACTTCCTACACAGGTACTCATGGAGTTGTTTACCTTGGGAACAACTATGCATGTCAGATTGCAGGGATTGGCAGTATACAGATAGTATTCCCTGATGGACGCATATTTATGCTTGATGGTGTTCGCCATGTGCCGCAAATCAAGAAAAATCTGATTAGCACTGGCTTGTTGGATGACAGTGGTTACCACACCACATTTGGGGATTCCAAATGGGTGATTACTGATGGCCAGGTTGTAGTGGCTGAGGGTTATAAGAGTGATACCTTGTACCCTCTTTATGTTTCCAGTGTAGGTAATCATGTTGTTGCCATAACCGAGCTGCCGAAGGTTTCATTGTGGCATAGCCGGTTGGGACACATGTCCGTTAAAGGAATGCAAGAACTGTCACGTTTGGGTTATCTGCCGTCTCTTTCATTTTCAGATTTGCCTACTTGTGATCATTGCATATTTGGCAAGCATTCTATGACTCCTCATAAGAGGAGAACTCCCCAAAATAGAGCACCGCTTGATCTAGTGCACACTGATTTGTGTGAGATGCCACAGCTATCACTAGGGGGTGCAAGTATTTCATTACTTTTATTGATGATGCCACACGCAAAGTGTGGATCTATTTCTTGAAGCATAAGAGCGATGCCTTAGATGCTTTCAAGAAGTTTGTCGCTCAGGTTGAGAATCGGACAGAACGCAGGCTGAAATGCCTCAGATCCAATAATGGGGGTGAGTATGTGTCACATGCTTTTGTACAGTTTTGCGAAGCTAAGGGCATTAAACAGGAACTCACAGCCCCTCATAATGCATCTCAAAATGGTGTGAGTGAGCGGATGAATCGAACTATTCAGGAGAAAGTTCGATGTATGTTGTCTTATGCTGCATTGCCCCATGGCTTTTGGGCAGAAGCCGTGCAAACAGCAGTTCACCTAATTAACAGGTCGCCGAATAAGGCTTTGGAGCTGAAAGTGCCAGAGGAGGTGTGGTCTGGCAAGCCACCTTCATATAAGCACTTACGTGTGTTTGGCTGCGAGTGCTTTGCTCATATACGCAAAGAACTGCGCACCAAACTGGAGCCAAAATCTTTCAGATGCATCTTCATGGGTTACGGTGACGAAGGTGAAATGGGGTACAGGTTATGGGATCCCGTCAAACGGAAGATTATACGCAGCAATGATGTCATCTTTAAAGAGGATAGTGTACACAAAGAACCCGTGCAACCTGTGGAATACAGGAGGGTTGTTTATGATGATGTTGGACAGCAAAGAATGCCCATTAATATGCAGCAGCAGGCTGCTGTAGATAACCCTGTTCAAGAGGGTATACAGGCTGAAAATCAGCCAGACAATTTTGCCAATGATGCACCACTGGATATGCCAGCAAATGGGGCTGTAGAACAGCCAAATATGGTGGTACAGCCACCCGTCATGCATGACGAACAGGCTAGACAGCAGCCTAATCCGGAACATTTTGTTAGGAGGAGCACCCGTGTACAACGGCCTCCTGACAGGTTGTTCCAGGAGCCAATAATGTGGCTGATTTTATCATGCTGACAGATTGTGGTGAGCCTTCCAGCTTCAAGGAAGCTATGGGAAGAACAGATAAAAGGAAGTGGGAGAAAGCCATGCAATCTGAAATGGACTCCCTACTTCAAAATGATACATGGGACTTGGTGCAGCTACCTGCAGGCAGAAAGATTTTGCCATGCAAGTGGGTTTACAAAGTCAAAGTGGATTCAAATGCTTTACCGAGGTATAAGGCCAGATTGGTTGCCAAGGGATTTAAGCAGGAGAAGGGCATTGACTTTGATGAGATCTTTTCCCCTGTAGTCAAGATGACTACTTTGAGGGCAGTGTTAGCTCTTGTTGCTCATGAGGACATGGATTTATGTCAGATGGATGTGAAGACTGCTTTTCTTCACGGAGATCTCCATGATGAGATCTACATGAGTCAGCCAGAGGGATATGCTGTTAAAGGGAAAGAGCAGCTTGTGTGTAAGCTCAAGAGGAGCTTGTACGGACTCAAGCAGGCGCCAAGAGAATGGTACAAGAAGTTTGATGCCTTCATGCAGTCCCAAGGGTATCATAGGTGTGAGACCGATCACTGCTTGTACACCAAACGGGCAAAGGATGGCAGTTTGATGCTACTCATTCTATATGTGGATGACATGCTGATTGCCAGCAAATCTCAGCATGAGATTAGTGCTTTGAAGAAGCAACTGCATAAGTCTTTTGACATGAAAGACTTGGGTGATGCAAACCATATTCTTGGTATGCGGATTATTCGTGACAGGTCCAAGGGACTTTTGTTTCTGTCACAGAAGGAGTACATTGACAAAGTACTGCAGAGGTTTAAAATGGAGGGGGGGAAGTCTATTAGTACCCCGTTGCCTCCACATTTAAACTCTATTAGTACCCCGTTGCCTCCACATTTAAAACTCAGCAGTAAGGACAGATGATGATAAGGCTGAAATGGCCAAGGTTCCGTATGCATCTGCAGTTGGTTCTTTGATGTATGCCATGGTTGCCCCAGATCAGATGATGATAAGGCTGAAATGGCCAAGGTTCCGTATGCATCTGTAGTTGGTTCTTTGATGTATGCCATGGTTGCCACTCATCCGGATATTGCTTTTGCGGTGGAAGTCATCAGCAGGTATATGGCAAATCCAGGCAAGCGGCACTGGGAAGCAGTGAAAGGCGTCTTGAGGTATCTCAAGGGTACCAAAGACTTGTGCATATGCTATGGTAGGCAGGATGCATTGGTGCATGGTTTTACAGATTCAAACTATGCAGGGAATGCAGATAACCGGAAGCCTACTACCGGTTATATTTTCACATTTGCAGGAGGTGCTATATCATGGGTGTCTCGGTTGCAGAAATGCATTGCACTGTCAACCACTGAAGCTGAATATGTTGCAGCCACTGAGGCTTGCAAGGAAGCAATATGGCTTACTCGGCTGGTGGGAGATTTGGGCATTACAAGAGATATGCCAGTTTTGCATTATGATAGTCAGAGTGCTATCATGTTGGCAAAGAATCCGGTCTTTCATCAGAAGACCAAGCACATAGATGTGAAATACCATTTCATCAGGGAGGTACTGGAAGACAAGCGGCTTGAGCTTGTGAAGGTGCATACTGATGATAATCTGCAGATTTGCTCACTAAGAGCTTGCCTACAGAGCGGTTTGCACATTGTCGCCACATCATGGGATTAGGATGAGACCATTCTTATTTTATGGTCTTGTATACAGTAACTGTATATTGCTGTAATTTTTATTCTTTTCTCCCCTTTAGGCACATTGGCCTTTAGGTGGGAGGTTGTTGGGGTAAAGGCACATTGCCACCCTTTTAAAGTTATGACACCTATGACTGTCTTAAGACAGTCATAGGGTGAATCCCTAATCCTAATAAAACTCTATGAGTTTGTGGTGTGGCTCAACACTTTACACACCCACACTTCTTGTGTCTCCCTCTCTCTCTCTGTCTTCATCGTTCCACTCCCTCACTCTTTCCCTCGCATTATATGCAGCCCTTGCTCCATCCATATGTCAAACCAAACTCAGCCTGCACGCAATCTATTCAGTAGCTGAACACAGCCCATAACTAGTCCGTACGCAATCAATGAGCAGTCCGTACAAAGTCCTTACTCATCCTGCCAGCATCCGTAGAAGATCTTTGCAGCAGTCCATAGGCAGTCGGTACGTGATCCGTACCTAGAAACCATGCCCTCCGTACACGATCCCATGCATAAATCTGTACCAAGCCCGTATGCAGCCGGTACAGCTCTTTTCAGCCCGCTGCCCATGCACGTCGCTTGATGCAAGGCCACCATCATGGGCCTTCCGTACAACCATTTCGAGCCCCCGCGTGCAGTCCGCCTTCGTTTTTCCACCTTCCAGGCATCGTGAGGCGTCATGAGCTCTACTCTCCCAAGTCCGCACCTCCTCCCTATGCCCGTCGGCTTCCCAAGAGCCATCCATAGAATTCCTTTCCAAAAA
The DNA here is from genome assembly GCF_047967505.1 of Dipteris shenzhenensis. Classification (NCBI taxonomy): domain Eukaryota; kingdom Viridiplantae; phylum Streptophyta; class Polypodiopsida; order Gleicheniales; family Dipteridaceae; genus Dipteris; species Dipteris shenzhenensis. The sequence goes on along the minus strand of NC_141623.1, from coordinate 3,746,127 downwards.
TCAAATGCATGGGGTAGCCACGTGGCAGCCCACGATTTATTTGCCCTTTAAATCTTAAATTGCCCCCAGGCCTTCTAGTTGGTCATCACCACTGACCAACATTTGCCCCTTGCCCCCCTCTATGGGGTCCATTCCAATGGCTCAACCTTGGAACCTTACGGCTTCTTGCCCCTCTTGGACCCATCCACCATTTTTGCCCCCAAGGCATTTATGGCTAGGGGTTTCTAGCACACCTAGTAGGTTGGGACCTTGTTCCCTTCTTTCCTGGGGTCCTACCCACATGTAGGGAACATGCATGCGCCAGAAATCACGCCCTCGTGACACCCCCCTCTCTTGAAACATGCAAGCGTCCTCGATTGCATCTGAAATACATGTGAATATACCATCATTAAAGCATGTATTACAAACTGGCATAGCATATATGATTGTTTAGAGCCTAGGGTAGCGATCCATATACACTACGAAAACCATCTCATAGTGACTAGTACATCAATCATAGAAATCCTAAGGCAGATATATACTACTAGCAAGCAGTGCCTCGGGTGAAACATACAATGTCCCCAAGCGACCTCTAGATATCTGAGCCTGTCTGTAACAAAGAGACAGAGGTTCTACCCCTCCTTTGAGCATCGAGCCATGCTCCAGACCTACGCTCTCTTGAGCATGAAGGAGCCACAACCAAAGTTTGTTCAAGCTAAGAAACTTCCACGTATCCGACGGAAGCTGGCTTTCTGGAGTACTGCTAAGCTGTCTCTTGCAGGTCGTGCCCTGGTAGTTAACCAGGTCCTTCTAGCCACGGCTTGGTATGTGGCTTCATGCTGGTGCTTCTCGAGATCCAGCGTGGCACAGCTCAGGAGGTTGGTTCGGAACTTCCTTTGGTCTGGGGAGGATGGTCTTAGAGATACCAGAGCCAGGGTTGCTTGGCAGACAGTCATTCTTCCGCAGGCTGAGGGTGGCCTGGGGGTTATCGATCCAGAGCTTCAGAGTCAGGCCTTGTTAGGCAAGCTTGTCATCCGCGGTTTGACCCCGGGGGGGCAGACGTGGAAGATGTTACTTCAGCAGGGAATAGGCTCTTGTGTCCCGCGCCGAGGTGGAGAGTGGCCACCGTCCCTCAGGTGGATCTTCACTTCTGCCCCGCTCACTCAGCCCCGTTCTCCACTCGTTCGTAGCCTCCTCATGGTTTGGAGGCGGCTTTGTCTCAGTCTCATACAGTCCCAGCCCAGCTGTCAGGAGGAGATCGATCGCCAGCCGCTCGTCTGGAATGGGCAGGTCAGAGACGCCGAGGGCCTTCAGTTGGGGGAGAGATCACATATCAGGTGGGACGGCTGGATGAGGGGGCCAGCCCGGTCCCTTCGAGTTTGGAGGGATACGTACAGACATCTGGAGATGACCGATCTTGCAGTCGCAGCTGGAGGTGCACGTGGAGTCCAGGCGAGACGCACGGAGATTGACGGAGCGATCCCAGCCGCTTGGTTGGCTCCACCTGAGCCTCAGGTCCTCATGCCTGGAGACACCCGTTGGCTGGGACAGTTCACCCCCCGTGGCATCCCACTGGTGGTCGCAGGACGTTTGGATGACTCCTCTATCGCCTTCTTCGCGGTTTCAGGGGATGGACGACTCAGGAGAGAGGATGCGCTCATCGACCCCCTACTCCCGTGGCAGAGGGTTAGGGTCGTAGGCCTTCTGGGGAAGGTCTGGCGTACCGACCCTAGTATCGAGCAGGACCAGTTGCAGCTTTGGCGTCTTTGGCTATGGGAGGGGCGGGCCTTGTCAGAGCTTGAGTGGGACCCAGGAGAGTGGTGGTGGCCAGAGATTGTGACAGGACAGGGGCCGACTTCCTTCTTCGCTTACAGCACGACTCTGGGCAGGCGAGTTCTCGGGAGGATGCAGAGCCGCCCCCCCACCCAGCGACCTAGCTGGTACGCACAGGGTATTTCCAGGTTCTTTTTGCAGGCATTCTGGAAGGCCTTGTGGGAGAGCTGGCGGCCGCGGAAGATCTCATACTTCCTGTGGCTTCTTGCCCACAAAGGTCTTCCAGTGGGGAGCTGGTTGAGGCAGATAGGCCAGGACGGTTGCTGTCAGATTTGCCATGCGGACGAGGAGTCACCAAAACACTGCCTGTGGAGCTGCACGCGCGCCCAGGAAGTGTGGAGGTGGACCTTCGGGCTTCTTACCCGCGCAGCACCAGAGCTAGGAGTGATCACTTGGGGCGCGTTCTGTTGGTGCAGCACCGCACCTGGTCTTCATCACTTGTTCGAGGCATGCCAGCAGGACCCCACCTTCCTTATCACACAGGGGACGTGGGGGCCGCTCAACGGTATCCCACAGCACCTAGCAGAGGCTGATACAGGAGTTCGGGAGAGGCAGCCAGTCTGGGAGATTATCAGCAGCATTACAGGATGGCACATCTGGACCTCGCGCTGCGCGCAGATCCTCGGTGGCACTTCCTTATCGACTGCCCAGATCATGGCGGAGATTTGGAGTGAGATTATTCATACCCTCAGAGGCCAGTGGGACCAGATTCAGGGAGACTCCCGGGCTGGTCAGGAGAAGCGGAGACGCTTCCTCCAGGCTTGGGACACACAGAGCCTCTTCTTCGAGCAGACTACGCAGGGCCTTCGGTGGCACTACTCCCCACCCCGATGGCTGTTCATTCACACTCAGCATATCCCTCCCTGAGAGTATGATTTATTATGCTACCTTTTAGGGCTGCGTCCGGTTTGTGAACGCAGCCCGTCAGCTATAAGCTGACCTCTTGTATTTTGTTCTCGAAGTAATATAATTAGCACTGTTTTTTCGGAAAAAAAAAAAAAAAAGAAACTTCCACGTAAAGATGAAACAACTGAGGTGTATCTGCCAGATCACCCTCTTCCAGCCGGCTACTTTGCATACAATGGTGAATGATTCCAACACTTCACCAGAGAAACTTTACCTTTGACTTTCCTTGCCTTATGTGCCAATACCTGCTCTGGAACTAAGATCTCATGAAGTCCCTCAACCTCTGGCTACACTCAGAAAGTATATCATTTAGAGCTTGATCTTTTATTTGGATCCTACCGAGGTGTATATTCATGATAATCTAGATAGGTCATGTAGATTGATGGTCTGAAGTGGTATGGGAACTACAAATACTATTGATGGATGCATCGGCATTCCCAAGTTGTAGGAATTCAAAACCAATACCAACGGGTCCTTAATTTCGATTAATGGTATATGGATAATATTTTCTAGATGGATTGTTATCTGGCTAAAGAACAAATGTTATTTAAGGATATTTGGCCAATGCTTAGTAAACCAATCACTTTACCAGAGACAGTGTGATTATGAAAATCCCAATGTGTTTTGGGTAGTGTGACAAATAGTTTACTCAACGATCATGGCATTTGGTAATGTTGTCATTATTAGTTTAGTAACTTTCTGTCAAGAAAGCTAATAAGAGTCCAGTGATCAATTTCTAAGTCTAACAAGAGCATATTAAATTGATACTTCTCTCTGTTACCTACAGATGGATACTAAGAGTTTTCAGACATACTACTACCCTACAGATACTAATGAATCCAAATCTAAAAGAGAAGTCTTGTTTGGTAAACTTTTGGCATGGCATTGAAATATTCTCATACCAGCAAGCTATAATCAATTTCAGAGTTCACTTGGAGGATTCTAGACGAATACTTCTCAATTTACTTTGTATGGTAATTACATAGATGCAAGTTCGTTATAGATGCTACTGTTGAAATCTGATTATGGAAGAGAAGTATAGTCTGAGAATCATTGAGTAGTTTTCCTACCTAGATGTATGCCAGCAAAAAGGGGAGTTCATGTTATGTGCATAACTGGACTACCTAGGGCCCCAACCAAGCCTGGACTGTCTAGGGTCAAGGAGAAGCGAACCTATGATCTTGGGTTTGGATCTAGGGTTCGGGCATAGTCTAACCTAGGGTTTGGATAAACCTAGGTTTGAGACTAGAGCTAGCATGGATGAGATTTAGATCCCGTGGATTATGCTAGCCTAAGAAAGGCATATGGCTATTCCAAGATTGGCATGGCTAATCAAGGAAGATCATGCTCTAGTAAAATAAAGCTATTTTAGGCATGACTAATCAAGGAAGATCATGACTAGTAAAATAAAGCTATTTTATGCATGTAGTCTAAGTTTAGGGCTTACTGCTAAGGATAGCAAGTGCTAGGCCTGCATGTTGAGCTGGGGGCTCAGTGTTCGGGATCCGAGGAGTTGGATCCTCCTCTCGACGTAGACCTGTTGGCCAAGGACTGGTAGCTAGGGAAGGAGCATGTGGTATGGGATGCATGTTCTGAAAAGCCTCCTATGGTTATAGACCTCTGAGGAGCTGGAGCCTCCTCTAGATGTAGACTTGTTCGCTAGGGACTCGCAGCTAGGAGGAGCATGCGGTTTGGGACATCTAACCTTGAAACTCAAACCAAGATTCATCCTCTCTCGATGCGAGTGCAATGTTGTCAATGGGAAAGAAGAGAGGCTTGGCTTCCATGTCTCAATTCCTATCTACCCCTTCACCGAGCCAGGGCATGACTCTCGTAGTGACAGCACATGATACTCCTCCTTTTCTCTTGGGTGGTGGTTGGGGCCCTAGAACTATGTTGACGTCCTAAATGATTACCCCATCGCCACTGGAGCTGTCAGTTCTAATCTTGCATGCAAAACAATCCCAGCGAGGGGAGTAAGTAGACAGAGAAGATTGCATGATGAAGACAAGTACCTGAGACAACTACAATATATGATTGATAGCTTGATTAAAAGGTACACTCCATTTATACGTTCGGCTAGCCTTATCTTCCACACATCAATGCATCACTAATGATGTCGGTGAGAGGAATCTCACTAACATCATTTATGATATCAGACCTATTATAAAACAAGAAAGGCAACATGAAAACACTGGTGAATCCTGTTATAAAACAAGACCAAAAAAAAAAAACTCCTATTACAACCATTTTGGGGGACTGCCCAAGCACAGTACCTCTGACTCACTCACTAAAATCTCAGCCTCTTGAGGAGATAGATTAGAGAATGCAGTATTGAAAGCTTTGTAGCAGAGGGCTTTGCTTCGTCCCTATCATCTTCTTCTGCCACAAGAATCGCATGCTCCTTTGCTTGTGCTTCGGCCATCTTTTTAAAACATCTATCTTCAATATGACCAAGTTTGTTGCAGAAGTTACATTTGAACGGTTTTACTCTTTTTTGCTATATTTTGGGAGATAACATTTTCTCAGTCTCAAGCATGACTCCATCTTATTCTGTGAGATATTAGTCCTCATCAAGGAGAATTGCTACAATCTCATCATAGCCCATTTCTCTAACTACTCTGAGTACTAGAAGTTCCTCATTGTATTTTGAAATATTTTCAATACTAGAAAGCAAGACTGCAATCTGATCATCCTCATCGACCACTTGAGGACGGCCACTTGTTGAAGGAGCGTAAAGTGCTCAAGTGCTCACTAAGAGTATCACTCTCTTCCATCTTTAGATTAAACAATCTCTGCTTGAGAAACACCTTTGAGTTATTTATTTTTTCACTGAAAAGATTCTCAAGCTTCTCCCAATCTTCATTGGCTGTTTTATAATAAAACACATGATAATATTATCAGCAAGCCCTATGCCAATGATTGGCAAGGCTTTTTTATTCTGATTTTCCGAACTTTTTTTTTTTTTGGGCAGAGCAGTTCTAGCCAAAGTGAGTAGAAGGGCTATGCAAGGGTGGGTGATGCAAGGCGGGAGAAAGAGGGGGAGGGAAGGGGGGGGAGTCTGAGCTGTGGGGCAAGGGGAAATGAATGAATGGAGGGCTAGTGGCCAGCATGATCATTGGCTCTGTAGCAAGAGGTGGCAACGGGGGAGGGGGGTGGGATGTTGTTAATAGGGGAAACAAGGAGGGGTGCCTCTCATACACATGACCTCGAGGGAGTCTCCTCATTGATTGGGCACCCTAGGCTAATGGAAGAGGATTTGTCAAAAGATTAAAGAAGACCTCTCTCTCTTCGACTGCTCCTCCTGGGTGGTGGCAGGGGGAAGGGGGCTGGTGGGCTGGTGGGAGCCTTGTGCTCGCCATTGTCGTTGACATGCACAGTGTTTTCGGATCTGTGGCTCTTTGCCAAGCTTCTTGTGGTACACCCCAGTCCAACCCAGGGGTCTGAGACTCGTGCTTTTGTATGTCTGTGCAAGAAGGTCTATTCTGGTGGCTCTGTAGATAATGTCCTAGTCAAGGCTGCAAGTGGAGAGGCGCAACTTGTGCTGTGAGGGCATGCTCTCACCAGGTGCCCCATTTGTCTGCACCTGAGGCACTACCCTAGGAGGCTTGAGACCTTGTCCCTCTGCCTGAATCAATGGAAGACAGATTGGGTCTATATTCCTTTAGAAGCTCCAAGAATCGTAATGTCACTAAAAACCAACACATGACGTGTTTTCTTCATGTCGTCTACTGTAAAACCGTGACACCAAGGTATGAAAAAGCCCAAGTGCGGGTCAAGAAGTTGGGCTTTGCTCCACAAGGGCCCGGGTAGTGACTTTGGTAGTGAGTTGGAGGAGGAAAATTCCTTTCTCAGGTCAAGAAGTTCCTCTACTGCGAATCTTGCCTGAATCCAGTTTCAAAGTGGCCATGAGGCCCACAATGCGGCCTACCATTGCCTTGTCTTGAAGGGACCTTATGGCTTCTTTGCGCTTGTTGCTTGTCCTCCGGGGAGGAGTTCCAAATGATTGGGGATATTGAGGGAGTTGCATCAATTCTCAAAGTAAAGTGTTAGGATCAACTCAATTTTTTTGGGGGGCATCCTTTAAGCACATTGCCCACCATCTTCGCGCATGTCACATAGAATGCTGAGCCTTAGCTCTGCGATGATGTTTTGGAGTTGGCCCATGGCTATCTGTACTACACATGAGATGAATCTGCACAAAAACCAAATTCCCAAATTTTAGAGCATGTTCTTGCAAATACAAAGTATTCTTGTGGCATGCTGTCACAAGGACGTGATTTCTGGCGCATGCACGTTGGTTTGCATGTGGGCAGGACCTTGGGAAAACAAGGGGCGAGGTCAAGGGTTACTTGATGTGCTAGAACCCCTAGCATTTATGTCTTGGGGGCAAATGAAAGGTCTAGGGCCAAGGGGGGCCCTAAAGAACCTTACGACTTGAAGTAGGTCTTGGTGGGGTTTCAAAAAGGCCCCACTAGAGGGGGCCTAGGGGAAAATGAAGACCTTAGGGGCAACCTAAGGCATGGTTTGCCACGTGGCAAGCCCATGCAGCCCCCTTTTGGAAAGGAAGGCCAAGGAAGGCTTGGAGAAAAGAATGGACGGGGGATCACATGGGGAAGCCTTACGGGAAGAGGAAAAGAGAGATTTCGGAGGGCTGGTGGAGGTCGTACAAACATACGGACAGATTCTGCTGTTTCCGTACGATGGTAGGGAGTCTTGGTTTGCTGTTGGTATGGATGATCGTACCTTACGTACGGCTGTATGTGCGACGGCGTACAGATCAGCACACAAGGTGATGTATGGGGTTTTGGAGCCTTCTTTGCACGGGTTGTATGGAATAATCTGGCCATTAAATGCAAGCTCTATGGAAACCTTCATGGCACTTGCAACGTACGGATCGTACGGTCATTCACTTCCAAGGTGTACGGACTGCAGCAGCTTACCAAGTACGAGGTATTCGGAAAGCACGGGCTGCTTGGTGGCTATTGTTTGCACGATAATGGCCTCATGGCTGTATGAGTTGTATGACAGCCACCCTCTCCTCTTTTGTTTTTGGTCTGCTACTAAGTGGCTGAATGGAGGTTCATCTCAGCTTGATCGGGTAGGCCTTGAGTCCATGAGGGTGTGCAAATAGCTCATGATTGAGCTTGGTTGAGATTTTGGCTTCATATGGATGCACCTTTGCACTCGTTCCTTCTAGTGAATGCCGGTGAGCATTGAGTTGTCTCTAGAAGAGACTTGCTTGGCAAAGTGATCACAATGAATGCTTGCAGATATTGTTTGTGCTTCCGAGCACCTGGGGCAGCTCAGTTATGCTTACACCCATTGTTTGGGTATCTCAGTGGATCAGTGAACAATTGTGATTGATTGGGGAGTGTGTGGCCCTTGCTTGGGCTGTAAATAATGGCTCCCATGTTACATGCAAGTGTTTACACTGAGTATGGATGCTTATGGTCACATGGGTATGATAGCAGAGCCCCGCAGGGCTCACGTGTTGTGAACTGATGCCTGTGAGTGAGGGAAGAGCATTGAATGCGTGAGGGATGGTACTCATTGTGTATCCTATTTGCTGGCTTTGGCAAGTAACATATTCCGTCTGGGAATATGTTTTTGGTTTCTCTAGGAGATGGGTCACATGCAGGCAATGGTTGCTAGGTAGACGACACATCTTTGGTACAGCCTCGTTGCTAACTAGGCAGGTGAAACCGGCCTTAAGTTACCTAAAGGGAAGTAAACCGAAACTATCGTAGCATTCATTCCTTTCACATCCACATTGCTCTATCCCAATCACTTCTATTAATTAGTTGCCACTGAAAAACATTTAGAAATAAACTGAAAACAACTGGATGGAGGCTAGAATCTAGCCCCTGCTCAAAGAAACATTACACGAGACACCACACTAGCCCCAAATAGCTTGGTGCCCCTTTCGGTATTTATTTAATTCCTCAAAAAGTGGAGCTCCGCTTTACAACAAGGGTACACCCTTATACTGTTCTGCTTGCATTTTCCACTGCCAGAGCCAATACTTGGCCTCTGCCTGCATCCAATTCCAGGGTCAAAACTAAGACATTTCTCATTAACTGTGACACCTGACTGTGACAAGGCATCAATACAAATCCCCAGACATGCTCAAATTGCCTCAAGGAATAAAACTGCAACCAATTTGTTCCTCTGGCACCAACCAGGCATACCCTCTCTGATTGGGTTTCTACTTACAGCCTGTAATGCCCAGAAAGAACTCCATACAACAAAATGCAAAGCAACAAATTTTACGTACATTTCCTAATTTACTACACTACTGCAGATCACGGGAGTAGCACCATAGATATTCCTCCCAGCCATATCCTTGCTAGAGCGTGAGAGCACACAGAGAAATCAAAAATCACGTTAAAGTTTTTTTTCTCTTTCTCTCACTCACTCCAACAAGCCCCATCTCCCTAGATGGATCTAGATGCCACATGTCATCATCCTAGGGCCTTTCCTAATGCATCTTTTCACCCCTCTCTTGGGATGCTTTAATTTCCTTTGCCCCTAGGCACATTGCTTGCATTAGGCCCTTAGCCTTAGATCCACCTAGTCTGGTGCTATCAGCCCTCACCTAGGACCTTGACATTAATTCCCTCCCGATCATTTACATGAAGCGCAAACAAATATATTACAAACGTAGATCCTTAAGGGAAATGTCGACTGATTCTTCTGAGGTCATGCTACCTCGGCTAGAGCGTTACATTCCTTCCCTCTTCAGACATCAACGTCCTCGATGATAAAGTCTGGGAACACTCTCCGCGACTAATATACGGATTCCCAGGTAGCTTCTGATAGAGGCTGACCATGCCACGCAACCAACACCGTGGGTATCTTTCGATTTCGCACTTGCATTGTTCCTCGATCCAGGATTCTTATTTGTTTGCGCTGTTTGTTTGCGCCTTGCATTATCCTCTATCTCCTGAAACAAAACCACACCTTCGATTAGTGAGTCACCAGTATGCAAAAAGTTATTTAAACGAGAAACATGAAACACTGGGTGCACCTTGCAACCCTGTGGCAATTCTAAATTATAGGCTACCTTGCCTATTCTCTTTAGAATTAACCACGGCCCACAGTATCTAGGTGATAACTTAGCACACTGTCTTGAAGCTAACGACTTCGAGTGCGAAGGAACTTTGAGAAAAACTTTTTCTCCTTCCTTAAATTCTCTTATAGACCGGTTTTCATCCGCATACGCCTTGGCTCTATCCATAGCCTGGCGGATATTAGCTCTCGCAAGTGCTAGCATCTCCCGCATCTGAACCACAAAGTTCGCAGCATTAGGCACTCTCTGAGGTATTCCAACTGTAGTTGAATTTGTTGGTCTATAACCATAATTCAATTCAAACGGACTAAATTCTGTAGAAGAATGTTTTCTATCATTGTAGGCAAACTCTAACAATGGCAACCACTTGTCCCACGTATGTTGCCTCAATGACACATACGCCCTCAGCATATCCTCTAAAATCTGGTTGACTCTCTCCGTCTGACCATCCGTTTCAGGATGATCCCCACTACTCATTCCCAACTCAGTCCTTAGTGTCTCAAATACCGCTATCCAAAAATGACCGGTAAATCTGACATCTCCGTCCGACACTATGGATCTAGGCAATCCATGCAGACGAAATATATGTCTAATAAACAAATCCGCCACTTGCGGGGAACTAACAGACTCTCTAGTTGGAATGAAGT